>NC_136111.1:8042460-8711627 GCF_965212315.1 Lampetra planeri
GAGGCGACCTGTGGTCGCTACCACCACAACAACCACCACCACCTCAACCACCACAACAATCACCACAACAACCACCACTACCACAGCAACCACCACCACAACAACCACCACAACAATCGCCACAACAACTACCACAACAACCACCACCACAACCACCACCTCAACCACCACAACAACCACCACAACAACCACCAGCACCTCAACCACCACAACAACCACCACCTCAACCACCTTGAAGGGGTTTTGGAGGCCCGGAGTAAAATATCACGTGATGCCACATCTGATGCCCTCTGGGACTTTCTGGGGTCGCCTCACATCTGAGGCTCTTTACAAACTGCTCCAACTATCCCCCCCCCCTTCTCCCCCTATGTGGCCCAATAATGATATTGTTTTGTTATTGTTGTCACATTTATATTTTCAGATTGCTTTTCCCCTCTCTCTCTCTTTGTTCCGTTTTGAACAGCTTCCTTTGCTTAAATGTACCATTTAGACGTATACGACTCATTTAAATGGGCGCCACGGTGGGGAAAGTTAACTACCTCGCCTGGTATACGGGAGGTCATGGGTTCGATCCCGACCCTTACGCCTGCTGTATATTTGGAGTTTGCATGTTCTCCCAGTGGTCGCGTTGATTAATCTCCAGGTCCTCCGAATTTTCCCTCCACAATTTTAAACACGCGTTTACAGTATTTGGCTGCTATATATTTCCACGTGATAAGCCACTTCGTTGAGCTATCATTTGTGGCCAGGTCGCCTCTGACAAAGAGCTACATTACTCAGTGGGACTTACCTGGTAAAATAAAAAGTTTACTTTAGTTTACAGCCCTTTGTCTATAGAATCGTGGATGAAGTCCACACCCTGTTGGGCATGGGTGCTTTTTGCCATATTTAACCATGCTGATCAGTGGGAGTTAGTGGGGAAGAGGCCTAGGACTGGCTCAGGTATCACTCGCTACTGATCGTTAGCCGTGGCTAGGAAACGAACCCAGATTACTGAGTTCATAGCGTACATAAACAACCCCCCCCCCACCCATCATTGGCATACAATTTGTACAAACAGAAAGTTATATAATTTCACTCACACGATCCTCTGAATATATCCTGATCTTTAGAATCGATTTTAATCAATTGCTCGGGGAGGCCTTCATCCAGCAGTGTATAGATAATGACGGATGCCGATGATAATTACAATAATAATGATGATGATCGTTACATTCCGATCAGCGAATATTATTTCTCGTCAGATTTTTGGCCCAAGAAAAACCCCCCAAACTTGTGTTCTTTGGTCCATTTCTTGAATCTGTTAGCCCCGAGCCGCTGTGCTCTCTGGCTGACAGATTCATGAAACCGCGCGCGTTGCTCGCCAATGTTTTTTTCTGGGGAGACCTGGACTGAGAATCCGACATTGCCCGAGCAGCTGTGTGGGCCAGAGTCCAAAACTCAACCCCCAGTGCTTCCCCCTCGGGCATCGAGAGGGGAGTGGAGCAGATGCCAGCCGTCACTGACAACGATGATAACATTTTCATTTTCGGCTTTCAATAGCTGGTCGTGAGCGGCCTGTTTCTGAGTTTTGTATGGGGGGGGGGGTCCGCGATGGATGGGTTAAGAGGCAAGTCACGACGCATCGATTCGTCGTCGGTTTTATCTCGATTGTTACCCCCACGATGCAGCACATCAGAGTTGTGCGTGTTGGAAATCAGTTGGATAGCGTGCTTGCAATTCGTATGCCGACGTGAAAATTAGGATAATGAAGTGGACACGACTCACGATGCAGTGCCCCCCGCCAGGTGAAAGTCATCTTGAAAAAATGCAAATCCAAGCAGCAGCCCTGCATTTTAATTACCAACACGATTTAGTTTCAGTTCGTCGTCCGATGGGCAGACCGATGTCACTGAGCAGCACGTGTTTGAGGCGAGCATACTCTGGCCCGGGTTTTGTCCTTCTGGGTCTCATCAGCAGCCAGATGCTATTGGCAAGAGCACTCGTTTGAAATTATGGGACCCCACCCCCCCTGCTCAATGCAAAAAATCTATTCCGTACAGCCAACACGGTGATGGAATGATTCTAAAAGAATAATTGTTCTCAATTACAAATTAATAACAATTATAAAAATGTATTTGTGAGGCAGAAAGGAGTTCTGCATATATATATAAACTTTTACCCGAAGAAAAAAACATCGAACAATTTAAAAAAAGGCTTGGGATACGTTAGTCGAGTGGTTCTTAACCTCCACTGCAGCCTTTCGTCCCTTTGGTTCTCAATCGTAAAAAAAGGGTGTAGAATGTTAATGAACACACAGCTTTGATGAAACAAAGTAGTTGTACTTACGTGCCAGTGCTTGATTTGGCCATGTCTCGCACCCCCCGGGGTGGCATGAGTCACGGTCAGTTACGTCTGTGAAACATCGTGCGCATTAGCAATCGCTCTATTGACATTATTATTGTTGTTATCCCAAACTAAAGGAGAGCGTTTTGTAAATGTTCCTGTTTAAGGAACAAAACACAGAAAAAGACACGCGGCGTTGAATTTGACCGTCAGCGAAGGGAGGTCGTTTTTTCTCGCTCCCCATTCCTGCGTTGACCCCAACAATCTCACGGCCAGTGCCGGTTTCAGTGTCTGCGGATCTCTTGTGACAGCGAGTTCGTGGTGGGGGCGTTTTGGGGGGCAGGGGGGGCGTAGGGGGCGGGGTGGGGGGCACCAATACTAAACTCACCACACAGCTCACCACCACCAATACTCAACTCACCACACAGCTCACCACCACCAATACTAAACTCACCACACAGCTCACCAGCACCAATACTAAACTCACCACACAGCTCACCACCACCAATACTCAACTCACCACACAGCTCACCACCACCAATACTCAACTCACCACACAGCTCACCACCACCAATACTCAACTCACCACACAGCTCACCAGCACCAATACTAAACTCACCACACAGCTCACCAGCACCAATACTCAACTCACCACACAGCTCACCAGCACCAATACTAAACTCACCACACAGCTCACCAGCACCAATACTAAACTCACCACACAGCTCACCACCACCAATACTCAACTCACCACACAGCTCACCAGCACCAATACTCAACTCACCACACAGCTCACCACCACCAATACTCAACTCACCACACAGCTCACCAGCACCAATACTCAACTCACCACACAGCTCACCAGCACCAATACTAAACTCACCACACAGCTCACCAGCACCAATACTAAACTCACCACACAGCTCACCACCACCAATACTCAACTCACCACACAGCTCACCACCACCAATACTCAACTCACCACACAGCTCACCACCACCAATACTCAACTCACCACACAGCTCACCAGCACCAATACTAAACTCACCACACAGCTCACCAGCACCAATACTAAACTCACCACACAGCTCACCACCACCAATACTCAACTCACCACACAGCTCACCACCACCAATACTCAACTCACCACACAGCTCACCACCACCAATACTCAACTCACCAAACAGCTCACCAGCACCAATCCTAAACTCACCACACAGCTCACCAGCACCAATACTAAACTCACCACACAGCTCACCACCACCAATACTCAACTCACCACACAGCTCACCACCACCAATACTCAACTCACCACACAGCTCACCAGCACCAATACTCAACTCACCACACAGCTCACCACCACCAATACTCAACTCACCACACAGCTCACCAGCACCAATACTAAACTCACCACACAGCTCACCACCACCAATACTTAACTCACCACACAGCTCGCTTTAGCGGGCCCGCTGTCTGTCGGATTCGTAATGTTGCCGTGGGAACACGGCCCGACCCTGCGAGGCCGCTTCACGCACCGAGCCTGCAACCCTTCCGAGCGGTCGTGGAGACGTTGTTTCTTGTTTGAAAAGCACTTTTTTTTTCATTTGCCACCGAGATCGTGCCACGGGACCGAGGATCCGTTCAGATCACTCGCAGAGCGGTGCGAGTCTTCTTCGTGTCAAGAGAACGGTCCACGGAAGCGGATGTCGAAGGGCTACCACCGAGCTCTCGTCAAGCGGTGTCTGGTCCACGGAGTAGAGGGGTAACACGTGGAAGCGCGCTTTGAGACTTCTCATTTCTGGAAGGCCAATCGGCCGAAACGTCAAAATCTGTATTTTTCTTCTCGGGGAAAGTTGGTGGGAAAAAAAAGACCCCACGCTGGTCAGTAGGAGGCAGCACGTGCGCTGTTATATAAAATAACCTAAACATTGCAGAAACGTTATTGTTATATCACCACAGTATATTTTTTTAAATGATAAATTGACGTTGAGATTGGGTCATTGATAGAGCCACTGGGCTACTGATGACTGCTGTGCCTGGGAAACATCACCGTCGTCCGTGTGTCTGTGTGTCCCTGTGTGCGTGTGTCTGTGTGCCAGTGTGTGCGTGTGTCTTTGCCAGTGTGTGCGTGTGTCTGTGTGTCTGTGTGTGTCTGTGTGTCAGTGTGTGCATGTGTCTGTGTCAGTGTGTCAGTGTGTGCGTGTGTCTGTGTGTGCGTGTCTGTGTGTGCCTGTGTGCGTGTGTCTGTGTGTCAGTGTGTGTCTGTGTGTCAGTGTGTGCGTGTGTCTGTATGTCAGTGTGTGCGTGTGTGTCTGTGTGTGCGTGTGTCTGTGTGTCTGTGTGTCAGTGTGTGCGTGTGTCAGTGTGTGCGTGTGTCTGTGTGTCTGTGTGTCAGTGTGTGCGTGTGTCTGTGTGTCAGTGTGTGCGTGTGTCTGTGTGCGTGTGTCTGTGTGCGTGTGTCTGTGTGTCAGTGTGTGCATGTGTCTGTGTGTCAGTGTGTGTTTGTGTGTCAGTGTGTGCGTGTGTCTGTGTGTCAGTGTGTGCGTGTGTGTCTGTCTGTGCGTGTGTCAGTGTGTGCGTGTGTCTGTGTGCGTGTGTCTGTGTGTCAGTGTGTGCATGTGTCTGTGTGTCAGTGTGTGCGTGTTTCTGTGTGTCTGTGTCAGTGTGTGCGTGTGTCTGTGTGTCAGTGTGTGCGTGTGTCTGTGTGTCTGTGTGCGTGTGTCTGTGTGTCAGTGTGTCAGTGTGTCTGTGTGTCAGTGTGTGCGTGTGTCTGTGTGTCTGTGTGCGTGTGTCTGTGTGTCAGTGTGTGCGTGTTTCTGTGTGTCTGTGTGCGTGTGTCTGTGTGTCAGTGTGTGCGTGTGTCTGTGTGTCAGTGTGTGCGTGTGTCTGTGTGTCAGTGTGTGCGTGTGTCTGTGTGTCTGTGTGTGCGTGCGTGCGTGCGTCTGATCGCCCATCCGTTTGTGTGCACAATGTCACGTGTTCAGGATAACTGCGACACTTAAAAATACATCGCTACGAGAATCACCACACAGTTCACCAGCACCAATCGTAAACTCACCACACAGCTCACGAACACCTATACTAAACTCACCACACAGCTCACAAAGCATCAATTAAAAAACACCACACAGATCACCAGAATCAATAATAAACTCATCACAGCTCACCAGCACCAATGCTAAACTCACCACACAGCTCACAAGCACTAATCGTAAACTCACCACGCAGCTCACCAGGACGAAGTTGCGAATGACGCGCCCTAGTGGAGGGTCAACACGGTTCGAATCTAGATGGACGCCCTAATTAATGCCGCGGGTGTAACGACCACAAATGGTGATGACATGTACCATGCGCGCCGTCCGCTGTGGAGCGGACGTTGAAGAGCCCCTGACGTCATTCGCAAGAGCAGGCCATCGCGTGCCGGTGTCAGGGGGTCCACATTTAGCAACATTCTAAAATTACACCGCAAATGACCACAAATTGGGATTTATGCACACGGCAGCAATCATCGCCGGCTCGTGGCACCGTCCCAGGTCACTCGTTGCAGATGAGACTCATCCTGGCCTCTCCGATTCTCACCTGGTTAAACAAAAACACATCAGTCTAACTTTAACTGTCAGACTTTAATCGTTTTTGGGCAGGAACGGCAACGAAATACCTGGGATTTTTTTTTTGTAAATGCCTCTTAATGAAAGATATATATTTGTTTCGACTCGTTGCTCGGGGAACCGGTGTCGTGACTTCGCGCGCGCGCGCTGCAGAACGCGAGCGGCCCCCCTTCCATCCGCTGACGAGCGAAGGCTCACTCAACGAAGGCTCACTCAACGAAGGCTCACTCAACGAAGGCTCACTCAACGAAGGCTCACTCACTGGGCCGGCTTGCTTCCCAGGTTGGTCTCTCGCGAGAGAGGACCTTGGCTCTCTCTGTAACGCACGTTGACTATTACCGCACTTATTTAATTACCGGTAATTTTTTTGTAAGTTGGAGTTTTGTTTTGTTTGGTGTGAATACACCAGTTGCGCGATGGCCTGCGCTTGCGAGTGGGTGATGTAACAGGGTCTTTAGGGTACTTTGTATTACATTCGATGGCGTTTTTTGTTAATGCCCTGTATAAATGTCAGGGTGTCTGTTGCGAAATTCAAGCCGGGTGGACACGTGCTTTAACTCGGTGCCTGGGTGGGTGGCTCTATGGACGGATGAATGGGTGTCTGGATCGATTGGTGTATCCGTGTGTGGACATGTGGCTAGTTGGCTTGCCGGATGTGGGCCCACGTGACTAAACGTGTGGCAAGATGCATGTCGGGGTGGGTGGCTAGCTGGATAAGTGTTGGCCCAAATAGGTGGCCAGGTAGATAGATTAATGGCTGGGTGAGAAGAAGAGTCAATGGTTAGATGAATGGGCGAGCAGCTGGGTGAGTGGTGAGGTGAGTGGCTGATGGTGTGCTTAGGTGAGTGGGTGTGTGGCTGGGTGAGTGGCTGGGTGAGTGGGTTAGCATCTATGTGTGTGTGTGTGGCTAAAGTGTGAACTACACAATTGCTCACAGATTTTCAAAATAATAAGCACGGAGCCTGTTTATGTTAGGGTATAAGTGCTGTGTAGGGAATTGTCGGTTTCGTTACAGTTGTATTTTTACGCATGTTTTTCCCATATTGAACATAAACAAGCAGAGAACACACACACGCACACTAATACAAAGATCCCCCGTATCGTCTTCACAGTCTGTTGGGGCAAGTGCTATTTGCAACCAGCTATGGCACACGAATGAGTGAATGGCCAGTACCACACCCAGGCCGCCTTAGTCTCCCGAGTGGCGATGTTTACACATCGCACAAGGTACTTATTTGATGCTGAGTCGACCTAGGGAAGCCCCAGGACCGGTTCAAATAATCGTCACTTGGTGTTGGCCGTGATCGGGAATCGAACTCGGGTCACCGGGTTGGTAGCGCAACGCACTAACCGCTACACCACCGCTCCCCAACACGCACACATATGCACATAAAAAGACAAAGATCCCCCATATAGCCTTAACAGACTTTCGGGGCAAGTGCTGTTAGCAAGCACCTATGAAGGCCGGCACGGCACACGAGGGGGTGAATGGCCAGCGCCATACACAACCACCACAAACCCCCACACACACAACCAAGCTACAAAAAACATCCACAACTACAACAACCCACACACCAACACACACACAAACCAAGCCGTACTCTGACACACCACAACTCACACAGACACACACACCACAACTCACACAGACACAGACACACACACCCTCGCACACCACCAACCCACACACATAAAACCCTCACACACCACCAAACGCATACACTCACCACCAGCCCACACAGACACCCATACACACCACAAGCCCTCACACACACACCACCACCAACCCACACACACAAACCCTCACACACCACCAAACCCACAAACTCACCAACATAATTTTGCAGGTTGCCCACAAATTCCACGCATACCACAATGACGTATTATAAACAAGTATGAACATCTGATTCCCTTGCCTGCTCTGCTCGTGTAAATAGAGCTGCTTTTTAATTTATTTACGCGTTTCTCCTTTCGTCGTCTGTTGTTGCCGAGTGGTGTTGTGGTTTTTTTGCAATCCACTTTCTTCGTCTTATAGTTTGGGAAATCGATACGGCACCGTCAAAAAAAGAAAGTTACGTGCGTACGATGTTTTGGGTTTAAAACTCGCCGTACTTGTCCAACGTTTCGCACGTCCGCCCCCCCCCCCCCGCCCGCCCTTTCGAATTTTGGTCGAGGAAATATAAGTTGAACGCGGGACGCACAGTGAATTTAGAAACGTGCGCGTTGAGATGATTTTGATTATTTTCGTGATTTCGATTTAAAGCTTTCGTGACTGCAGGGATTCATCTTCTTGGTTCTTTCGGTAAAGTCACGTAGAAAGGAAATAATAAAATAATAAAAATAAAACAAAATAGAATTGTATTTTATAGAATTGTATTTTATTATGTTTTATGTTTATTATTGTATTATTTCCCTTCTACGTGACTTTACCGAAAGAACCGAGAAGATATTTTCGTGATGTGAATGTCCAAACGACAGGACCGCTTTGTTGAGCTTTCACTTGTGGGTGGCCAAGTCGCCTCCGAAAAAAATAAGTTGACACGTCAGTGGGCTTTGCCTGGTAGGATGGGGATGGTTTAGTTGTATGCGTATGTGTTGGTGTTCTTTGTTTACCTTTCTTGTACCTTGCACCACTGTCATGTTTTTTTTTTTGTACTCTTTCTTGTTGGGACGTTCTTACCCGCACCCTACGAGACATCTGTGAAAAAAAGAGCTTCATAGGTCATCGGATTTCTCCAGGAGAAATACATATTCTGATTCTGAATTATGGTTAAAGTCGAAATAAGCCACGCGTGACGGATTCCGCCCAAACACAGTTGTGACGAAGGCACAGAGGTTGTCTAAATCGACGGTGAATGTAACAGGGTGGTCCAGGTGTCTTGTGACCACCCAATCCATTGGCCCCCTAACATGTTTTTTCTTTCATTTCTGTTTGAAATAAGCCTTACTTTAAAAATATATATAAAGGTTTAAAATAATTTTAATAACGATCACAAGATATCTGGACCACCGTAGACTGAAGTAGTCAATTGTTCGATTACTCAATCGAGGAATTACACCAGCATAGTTGTGCCGCTGGACGGGAGGTGATGCGGTGGTGTAGCGGGGGGGGGGGGTGCGTCGTGTGATATGGGCATCATCAGCCTCGGTCATGCTTGCTGCATTTGAACACAAAAAGAAAGCGATAATCGATTATTATCCCGAGTCTATGAACGGAGATCATGAGCGGACTTCATCGACGAATCGTCCCGGTTGTCATCAGGAGGTGATTCACAGCTACACGGCGCCACGGGTAGCCGCTACGAGGAAATCGTTCACTTTGGGGGGTGCGGGGGGGGGGGCAGGGGGGGTGAGATAGTTAAAAGTACCGCTCGACTTTGTCGTACGAATAAAACCGGACAAGCAAATTTGATTCCAATAAGTTGAGTAATTTCTCCTGCTTCTTGACGAGAAAATCCAGGGCATCTGTCTCTCGTCCCTGCCCCCCCGCCCCGCTCCGCTCTGTCTCGCTCGTTCTCGATCGCTCCTCTCTCTCTCCTCTCCGCGGCCTTTCAGAACGAGCGCGATTTTAAATGAAACCAGGTTCGTGAGCCTCAACGCCGTGAGCTCACTGCCCGTAATAATAATCATACCCCAAACCCAACAAAAAACACACACACACACATCGGTGGATAATTTGGGAAACCTAACAGGTGTGCTTTTACAGCAGCAGACGACAGGTTATATAAGGAAACACAATGAACCAGGCCAGCCAAAAGTTCCCCTGGGGTCCCATGCCTATAGACTGAGTTGAGAAATTCCTCCCAAACGCAAACCCTCGTCTGAGGCTGTGGCCTTTCGCACAACAACAACAACAAAAACGATTCCCCGCGCAGTTATCGAGAACGATGATAGTTAAAGGCGTAATGATGCACCCCCTCTCTCCCGATTCGGTCATTCAATGAAATTGTTGTGATCCCATTCAAGAATCGAGTTATGCCCCCCCCCCGCCCCCGTCTCGTGCGTTTTGCCGGATCATTCGTGTCGTGTTCCCCGCAGTTTTGTTAGCTCCATCAACGTGAGATTTCACGAAGTTAACTTGCATTGGGTTTTCTTTTTTTGGTTCGAATATTATTATTTTTATTTGCGACTCGCAGCATCGATCAGAGACACCGGGCCACAACCTGGCTTGAGAATCCGGGTCACAGTTTCCCCACTGAATAAATCGTGGATTCTCAAGGGCAGTGAGTTGATTGTCTAAGCCCCGGTCACCAAGGACTGTACACACATAAAACTAAACACACACGCACACGCACGCATCACATTGAATTTGCTTTTTCACGTCGGCAAAAAAAGTCAGCTCTATTTAGAATGATTTTTTCTGGGTTTGACTGAATGTTTATTTCTGGGTTTACCTGAATTATTCTTTCTGGGTTTAACTGAATGTTTATTTCTGGGTTTAACTGAATGTTTATTTTTGGGTTTAATTGAGTGTTTCTTTTTGGGTTTAACTGAATGTTTATTTCTGGGTTTAACTGAATGTTTATTTCTGGGTTTAACTGAATGTTTCATTTTGGGTTTAACTAAATGTTTATTTTTGGGTTTAACTGAATGTTTATTTCTGACTTTAATTGAATGTTTATTTCTGGGTTTAACTGAATGTTTATTTCTGGGTTTATCTAAATGTTTATTTCTGGGTTTAACTGAATGTTTCTTTCTGGCTTTAACTGAATGTTTCTTTCTGGGTTTAACTGAATGTTTTTTTCTGTGTTTAACTGTCATGCGACACGAAAGAAGTATCTTGCTATCGAGCGGAACGTGCGAGAAAGTTTGCAGTGTGGGGCGCCGCGGTGGCGAGATGATAACTACCTCGCCTGGTATGCAGGAGTTCATGGGTTCGATCCCGACCCTGAAATCTTTATATATGGAGTTTGAATGTCTCTCTCACCGTGGTCGCGTGGATTTTTCTCCGGGTCCTCCGTTCTTTTCCCTGCACATTTATAATCGACATGCGATTAGAGTATTTGGCTGCTATAAATGTCCACGTGACGCTAAGTTCATTCGCTGAGCTATCATTTGCAGGTCCCTTCTGAAGACGAGCTATGTGGCTCAGTGAGCCTTATTTGGAAATAAATTAAATACAACGTTTAGTTTTAGTATGTAAACAAAAGACAAATGCCACTAGAAGGGCCGTTCTGTGCACGGCTTGGCATGCCGTGAGAGTTGCCATTGGACACTTGTGTCGAATGACACGGGGCACACCGAAACCACTGGGACGAGAGACCAGCAATGCCATGCACGTGACAATGTATCGAGCAGCGACCCGAGTTCGATTCCCCTAGGTCGACTCAGCCTCAAATGAGTACTGTACCTGGTTGCGGTGTGCGAATATCACCACTTCGGAGACAAAGGCAGGCCGAGCGTGGTGCAGGCCAACCACCCCATATCGCGTGCCGTTCCGGCCTTCATAGGTGCTCGCTAACAGACCTTGCCCCTCCCCCCCAACAGCCTGTTCATGGCTATACGGGGTGAAATCTGTCTTGCTCCGACTGTTGCGCGTAGTGACAGCCTGCGTGCGACTGTGTGACTGAGCGCGCGTGTGACAGTGTCTCTTTGTCTGACCGAGTGTGTGCGCGCGCGCGTTTGCGGATGCGCGTGCGACTGTCTGTGGCAGTGTGCGCGGCTGAAATGCGTGCGAGTGTGCGCGCGAGGGAGTGTGTGTGTGCGCGCGAGTGAGTGCGTGTGCGCGTGCGAGTGAGTGTGCGCGCGAGTGAGTGTGTGTGCGCGTGCGAGTGAGTGTGCGCGTGCGAGTGTGAGTGTGCGTGCGAGTGAGTGTGCGCGTGCGAGTGAGTGTGCGCGTGCGAGTGTGTGTGCGCGTGCGAGTGAGTGTGAGTGTGCGCGCGAGTGAGTGCGTGTGCGCGTGCGAGTGAGTGTGCGCGCGAGTGAGTGTGTGTGCGCGTGCGAGTGAGTGTGCGCGTGCGAGTGTGAGTGTGCGTGCGAGTGAGTGTGTGTGCGCGTGCGAGTGAGTGTGCGCGTGCGAGTGTGTGTGCGCGTGCGAGTGAGTGTGAGTGTGCGCGCGAGTGAGTGTGTGTGCGCGTGCGAGTGAGTGTGCGTGCGAGTGAGTGTGTGTGCGCGTGCGAGTGAGTGTGCCCGTGTGTGTGGAGTGAGTGCGTGTGCGCGTGCGAGTGTGAGTGTGCGTGCGAGTGAGTGTGTGTGCGCGTGCGAGTGAGTGTGTGTGCGCGTGCGTGTGTGTGCGCGTGCGAGTGAGTGTGCGCGCGAGTGAGTGTGTGTGTGCGCGTGCGCGTGTGTGCGCGTGCGTCAGTGCGTGTGTGTGCGCGTGCGTGTGTGTGCGTCAGTGTGCGCGTGCGCGTGTGTGCGCGTGCGTCAGTGCGTGTGTGTGCGCGTGTGTGTGTGTGCGTGTGTGTGCGCGTGTGGATACTTTTTTTTGTTTGAGTCGGGGTGAAGGTTTACGCGCTGCGACTGACACAGCCGCGACAGCTGCACGCGGCCGCGCTGGCGACACAAATCTGCGAGCCGGGGCGAAGCCGGGACACACACGAGCCGCAGCTCTGATCCCCAGCGACGCGCGCGTCTGCGTGTCGTCTGTGTGTGTCTGTGTCTGTGTGTGTGTGTCTGT
Source organism: Lampetra planeri (assembly GCF_965212315.1). Classification (NCBI taxonomy): domain Eukaryota; kingdom Metazoa; phylum Chordata; class Hyperoartia; order Petromyzontiformes; family Petromyzontidae; genus Lampetra; species Lampetra planeri. The sequence goes on from NC_136111.1 coordinate 8,055,010, forward strand.
CTGTGTGTGTGTCTGTCTGTGTGTGTGTCTGTCTGTGTGTGTGTGTCTGTCTGTGTGTGTGTGTCTGTCTGTGTGTCTGTCTGTCTGTGTGTGTGTCTGTCTGTCTGTGTGTGTGTCTGTCAGTGTGTGTGTGTCTGTCTGTGTGTGTGTCTGTGCGTGTCTGTCTGTGTGTCTGTCTGTGTGTGCGCGTGTGTGTCTGTGTGTGTGTGTCTGTCTGTGTGTGCGCGCGTGTGTGTGTCTGACTGTCTCTGTGTGTGTCTGTCTGTCTGTCTGTGTGTGCGCGTGTGTGTGTGTCTGTCTGTGTGTGTGTGTCTGTCTGTGTGTCTTTCTGTGTGTGCGCGTGTGTGTCTGTCTGTGTGTGTCTGTCTGTCTGTGCGCGTGTGTGTGTGTGTCTGTCTGTCTGTGCGCGTGTGTGTGTGTGTCTGTCTGTCTGTGCGCGTGTGTGTGTGTGTGTCTGTCTGTGCGCGTGTGTGTGTCTGTCTATCTGTGCGTGTGCGTGTGTCGGTTAGCGCTGCGGTATGAACCCGGTGACCCGAAATCGATTCCCGCTCATGGCCACCGACACCAGTGGCGATTATGTGAACCGGTGCTGGGCCTCCCCTAGGTCGACTCAGCCTCAAATGTGTACCCGGTGCGGTTTGAAAACATTGTCACTGGGGAGGCAAAGGCGGTCGGGCGTGGCGTTGGCCACCCACCCCCTCGTGTGCCGTGACGCTAACAGCACTTGCCCCAAAAGCCTGCTAAGGCTATACGGGGGATCTTTGTTTTTGTATGTGACTTGCATGCGTGTCTGTCTGTCTGCGTGTGTCCCTTCTCATGTCACTCTCCTTTCCACGCTCCAGCAGCCACGGCCTTCCGTTGAAGACCCAAGTCAACCTTTCTTCATTGGGGGGGAGGGCAGGGGGGTCACTCATTCTCTTCTGCTGCCCTCACCGTCTGGAACTCCCTTCCCACAGTCATCCATGATGTCACCTCCCTGTCCAAGTCCAGACTCAAGACGTTCTTTCTTTCCCCCACCAATGACCGACTGTCTCTCTCTCTAAAATACAAATAAAACGTGCGCTCTGTACATTATTTCGATGTGCGATTCCGTATAGAGGCCACACACATCCACGTTACATCGGCATTGTTTACTCACTGGGATTCCTACGCTGCTTTGCCGTTCTCGTTTAATGCCACGTGTCCCTTGAAGGAGAGAAGAGAGAGAGATACTTCTGGTCCCAACGGGGCTCTGGCCTGGTCTAGAATCCCAGCTCATCGACGTGCCGATTAACATTCTCGCAGCAGTGTGGAAATCTCCGGCTGACGATGATGACAATGATGACGATGATGACGATGACTGCGATCCCCATTTGCTGTTGTCGACTCGTCTCGCTTTATAGGCGAGAGACTGAGCACTGTTCCCCGGCTCCTCGTCATGAGTATCGACATCCACAGCTGCCCTCTGTGGTATGCCTCTGCGTTATTCAGCTGCCCTCTGTTGTGCTGGTGGACATCTGAATCTTATGGCGAGACCCCGGAGTCCCATAAGCCCCCGGCTCTCGCATGAACTGCGTTGCGACGTCATTTTACGTCTGGTGAAGGCGAACGACACGACGATCTATTCCTCTCGACGAGCTCTACACGATGCGCTAATCAAAGTTTCCAAGTTTTCTTTCTTCTGCGCATTCGTCCTCGCCGCTGCGCTTGGACGACACGACAACAGAACGATCCGCGCCAGGTGGGTCGCGGCGTCTATGTGCGCGGTGGGACGGAGTCGCCAAAATACATTAATCCATGACGATTCCTCCAGTATATACATACATACTCTGATTCTGACTCAGACCCAAGCGGCAACTTGAGTGCAGCTCCGGTGATCACCCGCAGCGCTTCGAGAGCCGTCCAGCTCCAAACCCGCGTTAGCCTCCCTCCCTCCTCCTCGTTTCCCTCCAAATGGCCGAAAGAGGCGAGTGTGAATTGTTTCTTACATTTTTTCTCAGCAGGGTGTAATGTTGGATTGGGTTAGATTTCGCCGCCATGCAAGCACAAATTTTTTATTTTTTTAAATCCACTTGCAAAAAAAAACACACCTCCTAGAAGTCTGACGGATGCGTCTCTTCGCTGTTATAGAAACACCCGCGTGCATCCCCAGGTAGAAAAAAAAAAACTAAAAATTTGCCAGCCAGGTCCCGTGCGTCAACGAGCTGCCCTGGTCATGGTTGATGCTGGCCGGGCCTGGCCGGGGACTGACGTGGTGATGAATCCAAGCCGGGCAAGAACGGCGGCGACGGCGGCAGCGGTTCGCGGATCGGCCCAAGCGGCCTGCCAAGCTCGCCAGCACCCGTGGGAAACGCCGCGCTGTAGTCCCCCCCCCCCCCCCCACGGGTTACAGGATCATGAAGCGTTGCGGGGAGCGTGGACGCCACCCAGGTACCTCACCCAGTCAGGGTCCCCCCCTACTCCCCCCACGGGCCCTCTCCCTCCCGACATAATCCCAGGGTTTCATCGCAAGTCCAATAATAATCAGACGTCGCTGCCGCCGTGCCCGCCCGCCCGCCCGCCTGCAGGTCGGTCCGACTAGCTCGGCCACATACCTGCCCCGTGTCGCGACGATGATGATGATGAGAGGGCGGAGCACGAGGGATTCGTGTGGTGGAACTGCGAGAAAGGGCAGAGGGCGAGGCGGTGGGGGCAAGTGAGAAAGGGCGCCACGGTGGTGAGGCGTGGACTACCTCGCCTGGTCCGTGGGTTCGATCCCGACCCTGGCACCTGCTGTAAATGTGCAGTTTGCGGTGTCTCTCTCTCTCTCTCTCCCTCCCTCCCCGTGGTCGCGTGGATTTCTCTCCGGGTCCTCCGGGTTTTCCCTCCACGTTTAGAATCAACACCACGCGCTTCGAGTATTTGGCTGCGAAACATTTCCACGTGATGATAAGCCACATTCGTTGAGCTGCCACTTGTGATAGCCAGGTCGCTTCTGAAAAAGAGTGATGTAGCTCAGTGGGCCTTAATTGGTCAAATAAAATGTCATAGTTTCATCTTCTTGGTTCTTTCGGTAAAGTCACGTAGAATGGAAATAATAAAATAATAAAAATAAAAATAATAAAATAATTCTCACGACGTTTTGGCAACAACGCAAGCAGCCGTCCTCAGGTGAAGAACAGGTCTGTCGACAAGACAGAGTCTGAAATTCAGACTCTATCTTATCGATAAGACACTGTCTGAAATTCAGACTCTGTCTTATCGACAGACATGTTCTTCACCTGAGGACGGCTGCTTGCGTTGTGGCCGAAACGTCGTGAGAATTATTTTATTATGTTTTATTTTTATTATTTTGTCATAGTTTCGTTTAGAAATGAGGGGGGGGGGAGGCGGCGGCTGGAGAGTGAGTTGAGTGAGATCGCTCGGAGAGTTGCGGGGACGATAGATGACAAAAATTGCACCCCCACCCCTTCTCCCTCCCTCCCTCCTCCTCCGGAACGGGCCCGATCATCTCGGAGGTGAAGCAAAGGGGTTGAGCCAGGCCAGTACTCCGGACGGGCGAGCACCAGGTGCTGTAGGCGCGGGCAGCCGTGGAATTCACCGCGATGGAGCGAGCGAACGCCGTCGAAGCAATTGCGTGCAGAGCTTTTGAGTTGCTATCCGCTGCTCTGCAATGCTGGGCTGTCTCTCTCTCTCTCTGTGTGTGTCCGGGTCCCTCCTGTAGGCGCCACGCGTTTGTACACGTGGGCTACGAAGGGCGCGGGACGTGGCAGTTGAGCATTGGGTTATTGAATCCATCTGTGATGGGAGCTTTAAGTGTTGTACTCTCGTGTTTTGTTGGTGGGTATTTGCTCGGGGGGGGGGTCCCTCGGGTTTTCCTCCCACGTGAAAACAAAGGCTTCGTCAATCGGAGTGGTCAAGCAACCCAATGTAGCAGCAACTCCTCCTGCAAGGGTGTCTTGAGACTCGGTGACGATCTCCTGGGTAAGCAAGGTGCATCGTTGTTATTGGTAGTATTTGTATTATCACAGACGTGGCTGAAAGAAAGGTGGAGGATGCCTGTTTGGGCGCCACGGTGGCGAGATGTTAACTACCTCGCCTGGTATACAGGAGGTCGCGGGTTCGATCCCGACCCTGACGATGCCTAAATATTTAGAGTTTGCACGTCTCTCTCTCTCCGTGGTGGCGTGGATTTTCTCCGGGTCCTCTGGGTTCTCCCTCCACATTTAGAAACATGCGCGTTTAGTATTTTGCTGCTATACATTTCCACGTGATAAGCCACTTCGTTGGGCTATCATTTGTGAAATCCAGGTGGCTTCTGAAATAACAGCGATCCAGCTCAATTGGCCTTACCTAATAAAATGGAAAATAGTTTTAGTTTGATGTTGTGGGGGTACAGACTTATAGTTAGATAATGGGTCGACGCACGCATCTCAATACATGCCCGAATGCACGATCTGTGGATTTAAGCTTTAAATTGGAGAGGTTTGCCACAAAGCCACGTGTGACGTTGCAGTTCCTCTCGTGAAAAATAGGACACGGAGATTTTGCCGGTCAACTACCTGCTAACACGCCTACTAACCTTCTTACCTATCTACCCACTCACCTACCTACCTGCCTGCCATCCTACCTACGTATGTATCTACCCACGTACCCACCTACCTCCATACATATCCACCAAACGCACACGTCTACCTACATGCCAACCTAACTACCTACCCACAATGCCTGCTTCACCCACGCGCCTGGCTAGCTACCAGCCTACTCACCCACCCACCCACTCACCTGCATGCCAACCTACCGACTTTACCAACCTTAACAGCCACCTACAACGCGGCCGTGAGACCACAAGGGTGAGGGACTAAAATAGTATTTTATATTTAGTGCCGATATAAACCATTTCCCACTCATTTATTGCTTGAAGGCAACGAAAGTGTTGCGTAATCGTGAGCCACGAATCTCCCTCGACCCAGTCGAGGTATTGACTCAGGTGCCCGGGTCGCTCAGGGGGGTTGGTTCGGAGTGGCCGTGCCAGAGACACGGCGATGGCATCACTGAGGTGCTGCTGCCCTCTAAAATCCGGGGTGTAAATCTCCCCGTGATCACACCGGGGTCTCAGAGGTGGTGGGCGAGGTGAGGTGCGTCTCAGTTACCAGTCACAAAGCGCCTGCATCGTGTTACATTTTTGGTTTTTCGATGTTGGCGTTACCCAGGGAATTGCACTCCTTGGTCTGGCATTCGACGGGCACTCTTTGCAAGGCACGTACAACAAGCCGAACCTCTGGCGTAGCTAAAGATGCGGTGGATATGTGTGTGTGTGCATATCTGTGTGTGTAAAAGTGTGTGTGCATGTGTGTGGGTAGCGGTAGTGTGGCGGTTAGTGCGCTGCGCTACGAATCTGGCGGGCCGAGTTCGAATCCCGCTCACGGCTAACACCGGCGACGATTATTTAAACCGGGACTGCGCCTCCCCTAGGTCGACTCAGCCTCAAATGAGTACTTGGGTGCGGTGCGTAAACACCGCCGGGCGTGGTGTGCCCTGTCGCCCTTCACAGGTGCTCGCTCATAACAGCACTTGCCCCAAAAGTATGTGAAGTCTATACGGGAGATCTTTGTCTTTTGTTGTGTGCGCGTGTATGTGCACGCGTGCGTGTGTGTGCGCACGTCTGTGTGTGTGAAACACAAGTCCGTCCGTTTCCCAAGCAGCAGAGAGAGGGAAAGAGGGGGGAAAAACCGCACACAACTGAAATTCTAAAGCAAACCAAAAAAAATATTGTTACTCAGCCGAGACTTCATCACGCAACACATTTCGAGCAGAATTTGAGACAGCGGGGAGAAGGCGCACCTTTAAAGTCCTTTTTGAAACATTGCCAACTCCGTGGAGCGAGCGCATTATGGCTCTTACAGATGTTCACGCTGGCGTGCGGGAGGGGAATTGAATGTTCGTGGTGGGAGGTGGTCGAAGAGGAGGGGTAGAGGTAACGGGGGGTGGGTGGGGGGGGAGTGGGGGCAGGTGGTGGTGAGGAGGAGGTGAAAGATGTGGAGTCAGGAGCAAGCGTGGGGAGATATGATAGCTACGGTAATGATGGTTGTAGTGGCAATGATAACGATGACAAAAGTGGTGGTGGCGATGATGATTGATTGATGATGCTATTGGTAGTGATGAGTGTGGTGATAAAGACGAAGGTATTGATGGTGGTCGTGATAATGAGACAAACAGTGGAAGTGGTGGCTATGATGAAAACGATGTTGCATAGTGATGGCAATGATGATGATTGATGATGCTATTGGGTATGGTGGCAATGATGATGATTACGGTGATGGTGATGACGGTTGAGTCTGAAACAGGAATGGCAACGGCGATGACTTGCAAACGACGACGTCCATCTCGGGGCTCTCTCTCTCCTTATCGTCGGTCAATTTCAGCTCTCTGTCTCTCTCTCTCGGCCTCCGAAGTTATTTTCTCAATCTGCGATTCCGCGCAGCCGCTCCCCACCCCCCCCCCAAATCTCCGCGCCCGGGGCCCGCGGCGTGGCCCCCCGGGCCCTGTCACGGCGCACTTAGCGCTGGGGCTGCGTGCAATTTCGATGGGCTGTGCATTATCACTGAAGCCGCTTCCTGGAAAAAAAAAAGTACAAAAAAAATGTTACTGGCCTCATTCCCATCATTTGGTGAAAGTAATTCTTTTTTTTCTCTCTCTCTCTCTCCGGGCGCGCGCGCGCGTGTGTGTGTGTGGGACCAGTTGTTTTGGCCGAAAGAAAGAAAAGCCACTTTTGCTATAATTCACCGCCTGCGCAACTCGCGCACCGCTGAGATTTTAATCGCCGCTGCTCTGCGAATTTGCGCCGGTGTCCTCGAGCGATGTATTATTAAAGCTGCATCTCCGAGTTTGTCTTTCATTATTTTATTTGTGATCGCGTTACTGAAATAATGGAGAGAGAGAGAGAAGATAAAATATACAATAAAAGAAAGCAAGCGATTGAATTACGGTCGTGGAGGCGATAGAATTCAAGCAGTTTGACCATGGATTATGTTAAATACGTGACTTCATTTGGATGTGGAAAAACATAATCACGAGGCAACATCGCCCACCAACCCCCCGAAAAACGAACCGAATATACCCATCTGCAGGCCGGTGCTGGGTACACATTTCCCCACTAGGAGACAGTTGCCCCTAATGAGGGATGGGGGGGTTGGTGGGGGGGGTTGGTGGGGGGGGGTTGGTGGGGGGGGGGCGTCCCCTCTGGCTAGACTGCGGCAGTCCGGCTTTGTTCACGGTGGAGATGAGGTATGCGATGTCAGGCGCTTTGAGAGGAGGCTGGGGATTTTTTTACGCAAGCGCCCGGTGCGTGCAACTTGCGTGTGCGAGCAAGGACGGGGAAGTGTGCGGCTGGCATCCCCCGCGCAGAAACGTAAATGCTGTGAATGTTGTGAAGCTACAATCTGCTGATCATCATCATCATCGTCGTCGTCATCATCATCACGTGACCGACCACCGTTGTGTACCCACGACTGGACATCTGTGAGAGAGAGCTTCATAGCTCATCGGATTCCTCCCGTGTAACCACGTGTTCTGATTCCGATCATCCGCTTCGGCAGAAGGCCACGGACGCTGCACACGAGGCATTCCACAGTGCTGTGGCAGAGGCAAGGACGTTTGAAGCCCAGTGGCAGTTTGGGAATCACTTTGGCCCCCAGATGTTAGCCGTGGTCAGGAATTGGACCAACATTCTCACATTCATAGCACAGCACTTACAGGATGCACATTCCAATTTGGAAACATTTAGCTGCAGATTTTAAAAAAACACGTAATTAAAATTAATTTGATTTAACAAATACATTGCCCTCCCAGCGGAGTAATCTCCCCACTCCGCCTTGTATCAGCATTTTGTTGAGAAGATTAAAGTTGAACCTTATGGCGGGACCCCGGGGTCCCATAAGCCCCCGGCTCTCACATGAACTGCGTTGCGACGTCATTGTATGTCTGTTGAAGGCGAACGACACGGCGATTTATTCCTCTCGACGAGCTCTGCACGATGCGCTAATCAAAGTTTCAACGTTTTTTTTCTTCTGCGCATTCGTCCTCGCCGCTGCGCTTGGACGACACGACAACAGAATGATCCGCGCCAGGTGGGCCACGGCGTTTATGTGCGCGGTGGGACGGAGTCGCCAAAAAGTAACTAATTAATTACGATTTTGACTTCCTATTCTTAGGTTTTTTCAGTAAAGTCACGTAGGTAAAAACATTAAAATTAATAAAAGTAAAATAAAATAAAAATCACGACGTTTCGGAGGCAACACAAGCTTCCGTCTTCAGGTGGAACCGTCACAGCCACGACAGCTGTATCAAGTAAATGAGAGATTGCAGGAGCTACCACTCCGTTTATATAATGGTTGGAGAGTGGGGAAGGGCCAAGTACAGCACACTTTTTATTCATATGGTAAGGTGAGGCTTAAGAGGGTGAGCCTTTGTTATGGTTTGTGACAACTAAACATGGTGAACATGGTAAACATGGTACACCTGTAATAGTTGTCCTAAGAATATGAATCCTTGCAGTCACGAAAGCTTCAAATCTAGGATTTTGACTTCCATTTATTCGGGACCCCGGGGTCCCGCCATAAGATTCAGTTGTCGTTCTTGTAAAAATTGTTTTTATAATTCTACAGCATTGAGGAGTGGTGGCGCAGTGGTTCACACACAAAATTGGAAACCAGGCCACCCGAGGTCGATTCCCAGCCACGACCAACATTCGCGACGAGTGAAACCTGAACCGAACCTGTACAGTAAACCATGCTGACCAGCGTGGTGAAGTATGGCCAAGCGATTCTTGTGAGCAGAGTATTTACAATACAATATGTGTTTATACGGGGTCTAAATGTGAACATTTTTCAAGACGCTGTACGAATGGATTGGCGATATCTGGCTGGCTGGGATAGTTGGGCTGACTGTCTGAGCTGGATGGGTGGCAGGAGGGAACGGACCATACCGGATCAAACAGCTGCAAACCGGACCAAAGCGGACCAAACTATATCAAACCGGTCCAAACCATACCAAAAGACCCAACCGAATCAAACCGGATCCAACCCGGTTCAAAGCAGACCGGATCGATTGAGAGAAAGTCGTGCAGTTATGGGCAGCAGCAGCAGCAGCAGCTGAATGTGACATTGTCGCTGTTGCTTTGGGTCTCCACCAGCAGCCAGACGAAACGAAAGAGAGATATCTTCTTGGTTCTTTCGGTAAAGTCACGTAGAAGGGAAATAATAAAATAATAAAATAATAAAACATAATAAAATAATTCTCACGACGTTTCGGCCACAACGCAAGCAGCCGTCCTCAGGTGAAGAACAGGTCTGTCGAGAAGACAGAGCGCCAATCGACGACTCCCAATGCCATCGAATGCGTTACCAGACTCAACAACGCGGATTTCGTGCCGTGCCAGTTACTCTTCATCACACGCCGTGCACACGACCGAGGGATTGTTGCACATCCCTCGGATAAAATGTGCGCGTGTGTCTGTGGGTTGTCAGGTTGCTTTCATTGACACCGCTCATGCGACGAGGATTCAGTTGGGTTGCGGGTGGAGCGGCCACCTCGAGCCGCGCCGCTCGCTTCACTCACGTCCTGTGGCCGAAGCGGAATGTGCCGCTCGGTCTGACGGCGGCACGCCCACCCGCAGGGGCTGAGTGGGACGCGCGTGCGTGGGTGTGCGTGTGTGTGCGTGGGTGAGAGTGCGCGCGTGGGTGAGAGTGTGCGCGTGCGTGGGTGTGCGTGTGTGTGCGTGGGTGAGAGTGCACGCGTGCGTGGGTGTGCGTGGGTGTGCGTGGGTGAGAGTGCGCGCGTGCGTGGGTGTGCGTGGGTGTACGTGGGTGAGAGTGCGCGCGTGCGTGGGTGTGCGTGGGTGTGCGTGGGTGAGAGTGCGCGCGTGCGTGGGTGTGCGTGGGTGAGAGTGCGCGCGTGCGTGGGTGTGTGTGCGTGGGTGAGAGTGCGCGCGTGCGTGGGTGTGCGTGGGTGTGCGTGGGTGAGAGTGCGCGCGTGCGTGGGTGTGCGTGGGTGAGAGTGTGCGTGGGTGTGCGTGGGTGAGAGTGTGGGTGTGCGTGGGTGAGAGTGCGCGCGTGCGTGGGTGTATGTGCGTGGGTGAGAGCGCGCGCGTGCGTGGGTGTGCGTGGGTGAGAGTTCGCGCGTGCGTGGGTGTGCGTGGATGAGAGTGCGCGCGTGCGTGTGTGTGCGTGGGTGTGCGCGTGCGTGGGTGTGCGTGCGTGTGCGTGGATGAGAGTGCGCGCGTGCGTGTGTGTGCGTGGGTGTGCGCGTGCGTGTGTGTGCGTGGGTGTGCGTGGGTTAGAGTGTGCGTGTGCGTGGGTGTGCGTCGGTGAGAGTGCACGCGTGCGTGGGTGTGCGTGGGTGTGCGTGGGTGAGAGTGTGCGCGTGTGTGCGTGGGTGTGCGTGGGTGAGAGTGTGCGCGCGCGTGGGTGTTGTGGGAAGTGGTAGCGGCGAGCGCTATGCTGCGCTACGAACCCGGCGACTCGAGTTCGATTTCCGCTAGATGGCCACCAACACTAAAGTGACAATTTTTTTTATCTGAACCGGTCGTGGGCCTCCCCTCAATCGACTCAGCTTTCAAATGTGTGCCCGGTGCGGTGTGTAAACCCTCGCCACGAGGGAGACAAAGGCGGCCGGGCGTGGTGTTGGTCACCCATCCCCTCGTGTGCCGTGCATTGTATGGGGAGCGGTAATGTCGCGGCGTATGTTTATACAATGCATGATTTTCACATTTAAACATTTTGGATCTTGGGATACATTTTTTTTCTCATGACAATGTCGGATATTTTTGTTTGTTCGAATTCGGCGGATCTTTTTATATTCCGTAACAATGCTCGTCGCGATCCTTCTGGCACATTCGCGCGAGCTGAATCATTGCTGCGTCCTCTCGGGCGCATTCCCTCCACCCCCCGCCCGCCCGCTTGTGGGAGGCGAGATTTGAAGGGTCCGAAATTGCGTGGGAAACGTCTCTTTGCCCAACTAATTCGCTATCCCGGGAGTCCCGTGACGAAGCCGCTCGCAGCGTTGCTCGCCTCGACCCTCGCGGGCGAGAGAGGCGTAGAAAGCGGTCGGCTGGTGGCGATGTTTCTGCCGCTGCACGCGTAACCCCAGCCCCCCCCCCCCCCCACAGACGACGAGAATACTGACGCGTCGATTCTGTTGGTGCAATCATTCACATGTGTACGTGTGGAGGTACGTACGCGTGTTGAACTTCTTTCAACGTCCATTGGATTGGCGAAGAAAGGCGCAACAGAAATGTGGCTTTGTGTGGTTGTGGTGGTGGAGGTGGTGGTGGTGGTGGTGATGACGAGTGATACTGATTGATGGTGATGTATGTCGGGGGTGCGGAAAATATAACGAATATAATAATATATGGGTTTTGTAAGAAATAATGTTTTTTTGTTGACGTGGAGATACAGATTTGTGAACGAGACGTTTTGTTTTGGCTTTGTTTTTTATTTATTTTGTTACAGTATTCGTCTTCTGCACAACAATGCAGATTAGTTTGTGTCACGTGATAAATATGTTTATATTCATAATTTCGAGTCGAACTATGACCCCCCCCCCCCCATATCGGTAAGAGAGACAATCCTTGCCTTGATGAGGTGGCGATTCACCAGCATTGATTCAAGGGAGCCTGACTCTGCCGGAGTTTGCTTGTCCTGAACCAATGCTGCTGAACCTGTGTACTCACGGAAGGCCGCTGGGATCGGTGGAATCGTGTCAAGAAAACATTTGTTTTGTTGTATTTGTTACGTGGAAAGACAGATCGATAATGGAGACGTATTGCCTGCTTTTTTCAGAATCTATATTTGGCCTCCCGCTGCCAATCGACCAGCTGCAGGGTGAAGGCCTCCCCACGCCGTGTCAATCATTGGGGGGGGTGCGGGGGGAGTTGTTTGACCATACTGCACCATGTTGCTCACTGCGGGTGGGTGAAGGTGGGGGAAGCCCCGGACCGCTTCGCCTCTTGGCGCTGCTCTGACACTGCTAGTGAGACAAGACCTTGCAGAAGGCCGTCTCTGGTGTTGGCCAATCAGTTTCAAAGACAATGCCATATATTCATAATTATCAGAGCATGTTTGTTAGCATGTTTTTTTTTTCCCGACACAAGAATGGACGGCTAACGCGGACTTGAAGCCTTGTCATAGGTTGTCCATTTGGTGTTTGAACTTCTTAACGCCAGTTTGATTGCCAGCAAGGGGTAAAGCCTCGTCTTATTTTTTCCATCCCCCCAAACATTTCGATGGTGGCAAAAATAATCCCGTAGACGTCGCTCGTCATCACCGATGTGAGCCCGTGGCTGGGAATGGCGTTTCACGCGGGGCCGGATCCATTCGCGGCGCGGTGCGCTAACCGCTGCGCCACCGCTCGCACCCTCTGCGGTCAGCCGGAGCGGGTTGCACGCCCCCCCCCCCCCGGGGAACCTGTTCCGTCGCGTGCGAGTCTATGGGTGTTGTCCGCCTGTCGCACGAGAGATTGAGTAGCGTTCGCTACCCCGGTAAACTGTACCGTTTAAAATGTTTAAATAAATAAATATCTAAGATGTGACCGCTTTGCGAGACCACCACTGTACGTCCAGGGGACGAGTGCGTTGAGGTGGAGGACCGAGCCGGGCGCCGCTGAGGTCGTCTGCCTTCCCATCCGGGTTGCAGCCACCCGAGTGGTTACAACCGCGTCCACCAGTGGCAGTCGCATTGGATGGGCTCAGCCCAGCCACCAATGACCGCGCGAAACAACCGATCGCCTTCGATCGTTTATTTTATTTTATTTTCAGTTCGGGCGAATTCATGTCAACGTTGTGACGCGCCACAGCCACCACCGCACGCGGAGAGGAGGAGAGGACGACTCGGAGGCGCTCGGAGGAACCACGGGCAAGCGGGGAAGGCGCAGAGGTCGCAACCGGGTACCCGATACCCGTACCCTACCCGATACCCGGCTACCTGTACCCGGCCGGGTACGGGTACAGGTAGCCGTTTGTGACCCTGGTGCGGCCGGGTACGGGTACGGGTAGGCCGTGAGTCACTGGTGAGTAACCGTTTGTCACTCATTTCGGGTAGGGTACGGGTAGGGAACGGCTACCCGGGTACGGGTACCCATTTGCGACCCTGGTGCGGCCGGGTACGGGTACGGGTAAGGAATCAAACCCCGTTTGCGACCTCTGGGAAGGCGGCAGCCGCGCGGGTGAGCAGGCGCCATACAATTGCCCAAGCTCTGCGCTCCTCGACATGTGAAGGTGTCATCGTCCGATGAATCCGTGCATGACACGTGCGAGGAAACTGGAAAGACACGCGGAGATAAAAGACACGCCCTGAGAACGACATCTCTGAGAATTATAAAAAGCACACACACAATGATATACGACGAACGGAAACGGTTTTCGGGCGTGTAAATTGGCGCGCCCCTCTCGTGTCTTGGATGAGAGACGCCAATTCGCGGTGACTTCGGAAGTGCTTTTTTGGCGTCATCTTCCGGAGGCCGTTTGCAGACTCCAGGTGGTGGTGGGTGGACGGCTCGCTGCATGATTTCTGAATCGAAAAATCTTCACCTGTAGGACGCGGAGCCAATGGCAACTCGTGGAATTTATATTAAAGAATACCCCGCTTTACGTGGGGGATGCGTTCCTGAAAGGTGCGACGACGAATATCGAAACGACGTCTCAGCGATTTACAGGGTAGGTGGAGGCGAAAGCTTAGAGGCGACGGATACGAGAAGGGAGGGATGATGATGATGCTGTCAGCGACGTAAGTGTGGGGCTGAGCCGACGAAAATCAAGTCGTGGTGTCAATAAGTAAAGCGACGACGTATTTGCGAAACGACGTAGAAGAGGGAGACGTAAATCGGTGTATTACCGTAATCTCAAAAATAAAAAAAATCACACAGAGGCCCACGATGCGCAATAATGGTGGTGGCAATTGATAGTCCATTTTCGCCTGAGCCCCTATCCCCTCGCCCCTTTAGGTTGACTCAGACTCAAATAAACGGCTGGCGTGGCCCTGCGTTGAACATGAGCACTGGGGAGACAAAGGCGGATGAGTGTGCGCGATGCCGGCGGATTCTGTTGGTGTCTGGAGCAGCTGTGAACACACAATAAACCCACGTCTTGTTTTACACGGGAGGCCCTCACCAATTCCCAACACTCGTATTCCACGAGCGGCCTCCATTGAGATCTTTGGAGTTTATTATTTTTAATGGAGCGTTTATCGTCTGAACGGGAGAACCCGGAGGAATCCCCACCACACCCGTGCGAGGGGTTGACACTCAACAGTCCTGGAACCCACTTGCTGTACTGCCATTCCCTGGCCATCTCGCAAAGCCAGTGGAGTGATTTCTTCATGATACCGGGAATTCTGCCTCCGCAGCGCTGGATTGTTGGCGTGAGCCAGTCACTCCACGCCGGTGGGTGATCCGTAAAGAGGTGGATGATGATGATGAGGCAATGGTAGATGATGATGGAGCAGGGATGAATAGCAATGGGAGCTGTGGGGTGGATAGCGATGGGAGTTGGGGTGTGGTAGCGATGGGAGCTGTGGTGTGTATAGCGATGGGCGCTGTGGTGTGTATAGCGATGGGAGTTGTAGTGTGGATAGCGATGGGCGCTGTGGTGTGGATAGCGATGGGCGCTGTGGTGTGTATAGCGATGGGAGTTGGGGTGTGGTAGCGATGAGAGCTGTAGTGTGGATAGCGATGGGCGCTGGGTTGTAGGTAGCGATGGGAGCCGGGTTGAGTATAGGCGGGGTAGGAGGCTGGGTCCACGCATTCGCTCGCATTATCTCCCCGCGGCGGCGGCGGTCTGGCGAATGTGAGTGACTTATTTTAAGTGTTTTAAAGTGCTCTGTGTAAACACACGAGCGAGCAAATAAAAAGACCACGGACACAAGCGCGCACACTCAAACGCACGCACGCACGCACAGGCACACACGCGCACGTGCCACAACCACTTACTCCACAGCACACACACACACCACAGCGGTCGAGGTCCTTCAGCTAAAACGATGACTGCCATTCCTTCTCAACAGTTATATATTTTTTTATGTACCCACGTTATCTCCGGCCACTCATCGCCTCGCTAATGCAGCGATGATTTAGCTCCCAGCGGCAGCGAGATCGCCCCGACGATACAGGGAACGGCGAGCGCTGCGGTGCAAGCAAGAGGCTCGTGATGAGTTTAACATCGTGGCTGGCTCTGGTCTGGGCGCAAATAAACATTGGCGGAGCTATCTGCCGACGAGTGTACAGGCGGTGCAGCTGCACCCGGCGCCTACGGTGCAGGAGGGGAATTGTTAGCGGGGGGGGGGGGGATAAGGGGGTCGGGTTGGGACAGGGGCCTCTCTATTTAACTCCTTTCACCAAGGCCCATGCCAGCCACGCTATGCCACACTGGTGCAAAGGGCATTCATTTTCCGTCGTGACGTTTGAAGTTGGTTTCCTCCACGCGTGCCCGAATGTTGTTATTCCTTTAAAGTGCAATGACAACACAGGCATGGAATTGTTTTCCTTTATACGGTCAAAGAAAAAATGCCAGCTTTAATAGTAATCATGAATAATAATAATAATAATAATGTAATTTATTTAACTAGGAGAGAGGCTCACCGAGGTCTCAAGGCTCTCTTTGATCAAGAGGGCCCTGCTGCATTGGGACGTTTTGGCCAATTCCATCAGCGAGAATTCGAGGAAACCAGAGTATCCGGAGAAAACCGAAGCTTTAATTTTTAGAATTTCCATTGTGAGGCTTTTCCTGACGAGTACTATATAGATTTCAGGCGAGAATCAGGCCAGGCGCCCAAATATTTACACTCGTTCACCATTTTCAATGCTCGAGTCACGCATACTAATTACTACGCAGTGAAATTGGACAGGAATTGAGCACCTGTAGTGATGGTTATGGCTCAGGAAGGACACGCGTTTATTTTTGCTTGCATTTAGCAGGAGTCTTACAACACACAATGATGATGCCACAGTGGTGCGTGCGATGGTTGCCGCGCTGGACTTGCAGGCCAGAGGTTCGATTCCATTTCCTGGCGCTTAAAACAACGGCGCAAGTTTCTGAAATTCATCTCACTTCTGAGACACCCAGCAGTAGAAACGAATGCACCACATTGAGTCGAACGGCAGGTCTCATATTGTGGGGTTAAGTGCGGGTACTCCGACCTCATCCAAAGGCATCTGGCCAACGTGGAAGAGTAGGCCAAATACCCTCTCTTTATAGAGCTCCATCTAGTGGAGGCCCCCTTCCACCAGCACATGGCGTGAGCAAGCAGTTTGCAGGGCTCCACCTTTGCCTTTTCTACCTGTGCGTTGTGGCACAAGGTCCTGTCGAATGTCACTAAAATGCAAACGTCACTTTGTGTGAACTCCAAGTCCAGGGGTGACACGGTGGGGGTGGGGGTGGGGTGTACAACAACCACACGACTAGGGGTCAACTGGAACACTCACAGCCAGCGTCACCGCTCCTTTCTACCGTCACCACTGACCCCCAAATTCGCCCCCCACCCCTCCCCATAATAACCGCATGACCATTCCCGCACTCACATGAACGCATTCCACGGCAGAGAGCATTGCGAGGTTTACGCAGAGAGGGTCACGTGTGCTGTCAGATGCCCGCCCGCCCGCCCGCTCGCTCAACCGATGAGCCAAGAGGTCGCAACGGTAATATTTATGCAATCGGCGCCGGGGCACAAATGGAACCGTGGTTTCAAACAAAACGCGTCCACTAGAGCGCCCCCCCCCCACTCATCGCTTCCACCCCCCCCCCCCCATCGCTTCCCCCCCCCCCCCCCCAGAGTGGGGACGGCGTGATTGATCGACCACGCCGATCGTTGCAAAATTGACTCCGTTTCACGTCGAGCTACTATTGCGATACGATAATCATCCTCCTCCTCTCCCTCATTATCATCATGATCATTATTATCGTCATCGGCCGTGATCGGTCCACTGCTGGATGAGGACCTGTCACCGGGTGGTCGCCGCACCGCTGCACGGGTGCGGCGACGAAACGACGTCAACTTAGCGCATGAGTCTCGAGCATTCCCAGCCAAGGGGCCGTCCATAAATGACGTCACGCGATTTTGGACGATTTTTGACCCCCCCCCCCCCTCGTCACACGGCGTCACAAAAAGTCACACCTCCCCTCTCAAATATGACGTCACAAAGCTCTGCCAAAATATAAAACATGCTTCAAATCGCTTTAAACTATTGTCATTTTAGTGCGTATTTAATGTGGCGCTCTGATGTTGTAAGAAAAAACATTTATTAAAAAGTATTTTTAACTAAGTAGAACGTGTTGTCTACATTTATTTAAAGTTGCGCATTTTTACGTGACGTCACATTCCCCACCCCCCCCTTGTCACACATCGTCACAAATGTCTGACCCCCCCCCCTCCCCCTAGGTGCGTGACGTCATTTATGGACGGCATCTAAGTACGGTGCCGTGAAACTCCCGGACGAGAACCGTGATGTTTACGAGCGGAGATGATTGTCGATGCCGCCGCTGCTGCTGCGGTTATCTAAGCTGAGGCGTGTGCATCATCACAAGATGATTTTTTTGCGTATCCGTGAGCCCACTGCCCTCGATCATCATTATCATCATCAGCAGCAGCAGTAGCCATGATATATCCACATATATCCACAAACTTATTGCATCGCTCCTCTTCTACAACTAACGGTTTTTTTTTTATTTTACCAGATAAGGCCCAATGAGCTATACAGATCTTTTTCAGAAGCGACCTGGCCACAGATGAGAGCTCAACGAAGTGGCTCATCGTGTGGAAGTGCATAGCAGCCACATACTCCAAACGCGTGTTTCTAAATGTGGAAGGGAAAACCCGGAGGACCCAGAAAGAAATCTACACGACCACGGGGAGAGAGAGAGAGAGAGACGCAAACTCCAAACATACATTCAGGCGTCAGAGTCGGGATTGAACCTCCTGTATACCAGGCGAGGTAGTTAACATCTCAGCTCGAACGCGTTCCATTCCTTGACCACGGGCGACGTGTCTTGCCCAAGCCCCACTTTTTTTCGCGGTCCGCATGATGCCATTCACCTGCGTACCTCCTCTCATCCGCGTGTTCCTCTTTTGCGTCTCGCAGTGCAATTCCCAGAATGCGATCTGTCCAACGCTTCGTTTGCGCAAATCGCTCGTTGTTTGTCTTCTCCCAAGTTGTTCGTGAACGACCGCGGTGTTTCTGAACGGATCTGTAATTGCAAATAATTAGAAAAAAAAATGTCTTACGGCGTCTGGGTGACCCCTCTAAGCTGTGAGAATACGCGGATGAAAAAAAGAGAAATATCGTTCGTAATCCTTAATGCCTCGTGCGTTCACTCGCTTCTAAAACACAACGAAGCACCGCCCTTTGGTTAATGCGTGTTGCCCTTTGATTGGGCCCAGCAAGCTATCTGTGCCCACGGCGCAGCTGCCATTGTCTTCGCAGACGTTCGCACATCCGATCATTTCACAAATCCGCCTGTACCGCTGTCCCTGGCAGAGTCCGATACGGAGCGTCGCCACGTGACTTGAACCGTGCCCCCTTCTCCCTCCCCCCCTCCCCCACCTCCCCCACCTCCCCACGCCTCCACGACCTCCACTCCGTGTGCCCCGGGGCCGCCTACCCCAGCGCCCCCCCCCTCTCTCTCTCTCGCCCCCGGGTTGAGCCGCGTCTGACCCGGCTGTCGGCACGCGGGCGATTGGTGTGCCTGCCCTTTTAAGTTCACATCACCGCCGTCTTCGCGCTCGAGACGGAGTTGTTTTGACTGCGCGCCGGCCGTGCCACGCGCTAGGCCGTGTTTTGGAAACACGCACTCATCAGCCCCACTCCCCGTGCGTCCTGGCCGCTTCCCCTCTCCCTTGCTCTCTCTCTCTCTCCCTCTGCTTCTCTCTCTCTCCGACTCCTCTCTTCTTTGTGACCTCTCGTCTCCTCCTCCTTGGGGCTCTTCATATTGCGCTCATCCCTCTCTCCCTCCCTCCCTCCCCGTTTCTTTGTCAACCTTTTTCTTCGAACGCATCTATTTTTATCGGCCACTGTGCGCATAACTCATGGCGCAGGGGCCGTACGTTGCACTGTGACTCTGGCGACTCGGGTTCGATTCCTGTCCATGATTGGCGAGCGATATCTTAGCTGGACTTGGGTCTCCCCGTGGACTTCATCAGTAGTGGTCGATAAGGGGCTGGGTATTTGGTGGCACGATACGGTCAGCAACTTGGAAGTCCAGGAGTAGGAAGTGGCAGGATATTGGCGAGTTCTTTTCTGAGATTGCAATGGATGGCCAACGCGTGTCGGAGAAAGAAGGGCAGGCCACCTACACGACGAGCATTGGAGTGGCACCCAGAGGTCTCCAATCAGGAGGGAGACCTGACGGTGGTGGTGGCAGTGGTGATGGTGATTACTTTCGTTGTCTTTGCAACATTTGCTGAATGTAGGAGAAGGAGGGGACGGAATCAGTGGCGATGGCCGTGATGACCTCTTGACCTCGAGGTGAAGCCGCGCCCTGCAGACACCTCCGACGGGTCACGGAGCAGCCCCGCAAAAGATGACACCACCACGAAGCCACGACTCGCGTCGCATTCAGTGGCCTGCTCAGGGTGGGCCCGGGGTGAAACCCGCGCGGACCAGAGGAAAAGGCTCTAACGTCCGATGCATGAAAACCTACTTGCTGTACTGCCCGCGACATACAGCAACCCCACGTTCGAGTTGGGCATTGGCCGAGGTTAGAAAACGCACGCATTTAGAATGTGGTAGTCGACGGTCGATACGTATATTATCATCGTCATGCTAATAAGAGTTCGATTACATCTCAGGATGTTGTGTAAGTTGTAACGCGGCGCAGTTTTTGCACGGTGGCGCCGGGTGGCAAAGACAAGCGGGAAGGCAGCCAGAAGCAGCGCTACCAACAGTTGCCCCGAGCTCTGTGGCCCTATCATGGCATGTTTGGCCAACTCCGTTGGTGACTGTTGTCAATGCACACGGTAGATCGTCAACGCAACGAGCCATTGCGGCGTTCCGTACCAGGCGAGATTTCCAAGGGTGGGAGAAGTCTCCTCTACTTCGCTATCCCAAGCGGTATTCACGGCAGCAGCCTCTCACAGCGTTGGTCATTTTCATCGATGCTGTTTTTTGTTTTTACATCGTAGCGGGAGGCCAACATTCGCCCAAGCAAATGTTAATTCGGCGAATTGATGAGCGTTCATTTTGCATGGAGGAAACTTGAGCACCCGGAAAAATGTCACGCCGGTCCACGGGGGGGGGCGGGGGGGGGGGGGTTAGGAGTCTATCCCATACAGAAGGGAAAGATGATATTAGTCTACATTTTTGCTGTACTGGCTTCTGCTGGCAAGCCAGGGTTTGGCACCTTCCTTGACGCCCAAGGGAAGGGAGTTTCGCAACGTTCGTGTGATCCACCAACCGTCGCCTCCACGATGCTGGATGACAGGCCACGTGCGTGGCCACCGTCTCGGGGGTTTACGACGTGATCCCCTCTAACCGCTGCAAGCCGCTATATTGACCTAATGTTTTATATATTAAAAAAAACACACACACAAATATTCTTGAGTCGAATCGTGACCGGGACACGCGCCAGAGAGGACGTCCACTGGAGAGACGTCGGGCGCGCTGAGCCACCGATTGTTGCACCTCGCGAGACCGTGATGGTGCTTTATCCAGCAGTGCATAGGACCATGGCTGATGATGATGTTGTTGTTGATGCTGATGAGAGCTCGTCATTGTGGGATGAGCTGGCCGGACGGAGCCGCCGACACCCACCGCGGGCCACGTGACTACGCCCGTGATGACCGTCAGATCTCGCGCCAGCCCCCCAATTACGCTCGCGGGCTGTCCTCGCGCTGCCCTCGGCACAGCGAGGGGCCCTCGCGACACGCGCGGCCCTCTGCTGAGGGACGCGCGCGCGCGCGTGCGCGTGAGCGTGGGGAGTGGCAGCGCTGCGCTACGAACCCGGCGACCCGAGTTCGTATCCCGCTCACGGTCAACGCCAATGAAGACTGTCTGAATCGGTCCTGGGCCTTCCCTAGGCCGACTCGGCCTCAAATGAGTCGCTGTTACGGTGCGTAAACATCGCCACTGGGGAGACAAATGCGGCCGGGCGTGGTGTCGTTCCGACCTTCATTAGCTGCTCCTCGCGAGCAGCACTTGCCCCAATAGTCTGTTAAAGGCTACACGAGTAGCTTTGTCTTTGTGAGCAGAGGTGCTCGTGTGAATGAATGCGCCTCAGTCTATTCTATCCCTTGCCATCGGCGGCTGCGGACAGATGCAGTGCTCAAGAGTTGAAGAGTCATCGTCGTTATTACCATTCACAGTGGAACAATCCATCACATCCCTCCCCCCCCCCCAACACACACACCTCCACACCACAGAGATTCGATAAATCGTCGCGATTAATATCAAGCAATCGATTTAGAGGGCACTGCACCGAGCCAGCGCCGCTGAGGACCTGGGTTCGAATCCAGTCATTGTTGTCGCTGTGATTAAACTGGGTCCTCAAACGCCTCAGCCTGGTCACCAATGACACAACACACACACGGACAAAACATCAACAATAACTCTGTGAATTAAAAATATTGATGAACATCACTGTCAGTGGTAAAGCTGGTGGGAAACTGCTGCCCCCCCCCCCCCCCGAATGTGTGAGATCTGCGAGGTAGCTCTTTGGTATCCGCTTCCGTGGGTCGCCCACTACCGCACGGAGAGAGTTCTGAATGGATTCCGCGTCTCATTTCATTTTTGTTGCATTTTTACGAAAGCGCACAGAGGTCACAAATGTTCACGTGCGCGCATTTCCACACGGTTCCGACCACGCCACGACCCCCTTTGTCCGCGAGACTCCTCCTCGCCCTTCACCACCTCCACCCGCCCCGCAACAGCAAGCGCACGCGAGCGCGTAATCACACGGCCAAGAGGGACGGGATGGATAAAATAAACACACACGCACGCACGGACACACGGAGGCGCGCACAAGAAAGCGGGCAGCGTGAAGGTTAAGGGCTGTAATTTGCGAGAATTAGTGGCTTGTGTTGTAACCTGCTCTTAAGAGTCGGCTCTGCCGAGCCGCCCTCTGATCTCAGTATGCTGGAAGGCAAAATGTGTTTCAAGGGGGCCAGGTGGACGGAGTGAGTGGGTGGGTGAGTGGGTGGGTGAGTGAGCCGAGTTAGTGGGCGGGGTGGGTGATTGGGTGAGTGAGCGGAGTGAGTAAGTGGGTGAGTGGGTGGGTGAGTGAGTGAGTGAGTGAGTGGGTGGGTGAGTGGGTGGGTGAATGGGGTGAGTGATTGGGTGGGTGAGTCGGTGGGTGAGTGAGCGGAGTGAGTAAGTGGGTGGGTGAGTGGGTGGGTTAATGGGTAGGTGAGAGTGAGTGGGGTGAGTGAGTGGGTGGGTGGGTGAGTGAGCGGGGTGAGTGAGTGGGTGGGTGAGTGGGTGGGTGAGTGAGCGGGGTGACTGAGTGGGTGGGTGAGTGAGCGGGTGGGTGAGTGAATTAATGGCTGAGTGAGTGAGTGTGCGGGGGTGAGCGAGTGAGAGCGGTGGCATTACATTTCCATCGCCACGTTTACAGTCACGGCGCCGTCGGCCGTGCCGGAGAAGAAGCGAGGCCCCACGAAGAATCGCTGAGCTCTGAACGACGACTCGTGCTGGAGGTGACTTCTCTTACCGCACGCGACGTGCGGACGGACTCACACCCGACGAACGAAAAAAAAATTTCCCGCTCGTGACACAAACCGCGGCGTTTGTTGGGGCTCAGTGAGTGCGTGGAGGGAAGAAGTCCGTTCGTGTGAAACAGCGGCGACCTTTTCTCTCACGCAGGGGAGAGATTGGGAGCAATTACGGAGGAGTGAGAGTCTCAGCTCTGCTGCCCCCTGAATCAAAGACGCCACTTGAGGATGTGATTTTTTCACGAGACCTTCACAGAGATGGAGAGAGAGAGAGAGAGTCTCCCGGCTAACGTTAAGTATCTCGATCCACCGCAAATGTAACGATAATTCAGCCGTGACGACGCGCAAGTGTCCCGAATGCGAGAAGATGAACTTTAGGAGATGTGTGTTGAACTTCTTTCGCACCCTACGTAGCCAACCGTGCTAATCGGAGGTGTGCGGGGGACAGGACACTTTAAGGGATGGTGGCAAGACGCACCTTCCATCACGATAATGGGAATTTTTCGTCTTCTTCCTATGGCTGGGGAAGCAGTTGTAGTTTGGCGTCGAGGTTGAGCAATACCCTGCAACGGCTTCAGGTGACGCAGAGTGAGTGAGTGGTCGCTACGCCACCGGGAACGGACCTCTCAGTTCAGTACGCGGGGCGATTGTCCGACTTGGGTGGTGGCCACAGAACAGATTTGCTTTTGTGTTTAGTTTGCTGTCCTTCCCCCGCGCCTCCGACGAGCACGGTTGGCTGCGTACGGTGCGAAAGAAGTTCAACATACAAACAAAGACAAAGATCCCCCATATAGCCTCAACAGACTGTTGGGGCAAGTGCTGTTAGCGAGCACCTATGAAGGACAGAACGGCACACGAGGGGGTGGGTGGCCAGCTCCACACCCAGCCGCCTTTGTCTCCCGAGTGACGAAGTTTTTATGCACCAAGTACTCGTTTTTTAGGCTAAGTCGACCTAGGGGAGACTCAGGACCGGCTCAGATAATCAGCACCGGTGTTGGCCGCGAGCGGGAATCGAACTCGGGTCACCGGGTTCGTAGCGCAGCGCGCTAACCGCTGCACCATCGCTCTACTGTCATTGCATATGTACACACACACGTACACACACACACACGTACACACACACATACACACACACACGTACACACTCACACACGTACACACACACACACGTACACACACGTACACACACACACGTACACACACGTACACACACACACGCACACACACACATACACACGTACACACACACACGTACACACACACGTACACACACACACACACAGTCACGATTTGGGGCCGCTCCTCACGCTGCCGCACCTTCCCCTGGGCTTGTCCCCAAGCGCTTCGAGGGTTTTTTAAAATTATTTTTTGTCGTCGTCTCAAGAGGGAGGCAACAGCGGCGAGGTTGGCTTGCCCGGGGGGGGGGGGGGAGAATACAGCGGTCAGAATCAGAATCTGTTATATTTTAGATATACCGGAGGAATCCGATGAGCCGTGAAGCTCTTATTTTTGTCACGGGTGTCCAGTCGGGGCGGGGCCAGAAAGTCACAGCAACAAAAGCACGTAAAACAATCGGAGTTGCAACGTATACGGTGAGATGGGGACTAATGTCACCTGTGTCCGTCTATACGGGGCGGAGTGTTGGCATCCTCGCACGCGTGGGTGGCTCCGGTTACCTCTCCCACCAATCAACGGTCATTAATTGGCTGAAAAGCCTCGCCGTGTTCTCACGACTCTCTCTCTCTGTCTGTCTCTCTCTGTCGTGTTGTGCGCGCTGCATTTAGCGCCACGGCGCGTGGATTTATAGCGATGATTTGTTCGCTGGTGACTGTCTATTTCATATCGGAATCGCCTCCAATGCTGTTGCTGCTGGCGGCAATAAAAGTTGTTGAAAAGTCAAAGTCTCTGTCTCGGGAGGGATGCTGCGACAAAGCCCCGCGCACGGCTGAGATTGGTGAATCCGTTTGCTTCACTGCCACGTCACGAGCACTTCTGCGGACCAAAGATGACGACGTCCGTTGGCTCGAGTGAGTCTCCCACCATCCATACCCAGGCACTGACCAGGATCTTGGCCGGGTTTAGCTTTCGAGATCCGACGAGACCCGGGGCGCATTTTGGGAGGGGTGGTGGGGAGGGGGGTGGTGGTGGTGGGGGGGAAGGTGTGATTTGATTGGAGGCCACCTTTTTTGTCGTGCCGAAGGATAAAATATATATTTTTTGAACACATCTGTGTTGCGTCCTGGGAATAATTCACAACAACGCGAAATTAAAACCCGGCTCAATAAATTTACATCGCGAATAAATTTCCCTCCCCCCGCCTCCTCCCCCCCCCCTCCCTAAAAAAAAAGTGGCAAAAATCCGTCGAGACTCGGTGGCAGATCTGTGCCAAAGAATTCGTGCGAGAAAAGTCAATGCCGATGTGTTTTTGTTTCTGCTCACCAAAAGAAAAAAAACCTCAGGTTACGTATAACAACAAGAGCGCGTGGGGGTTGGGGTGGGGGAGCGAGTAAAACATAATAATTAAACGTCCCGACGACGAGGAATGCTGGCGAACTTATTGTGATTGCGTTGCGTGGAGACGTTTTGAAAATGACGTTCGTTTCCAGGGTAAGATGGTCCCGCGGTTAATAAGGCGCGGTGGAGAGGATTAGCGCGGAATTTGAGCGCTTTACCCGTGTACGTCCCTATATAAATAAGTGCGCGTGTAAGAGCTTGCGGAAGCGTGCGCGCGTGTGTGTGCGTGCGTGCGTGTATGAACCCGGCGACCCGAGTTCGATTCCCGCTCGCGACCAATACGAGCGGCGAACATTTAAACCGGTTTCTCGCACCTCGCCTAGGTCGACTCGGCCTCAAATGAGTATTGTACCTGGTGCGGTCTGTAAACATTGGCACCAGGGAGACAAAGGCGGCCGGGGGTGGTGCTGGCCAGCCCACCCCCTCGTGTGCCGTGCCGGCCTATATACGTGCCTGCTCAGAGCACTTGCCCCGAAAATATGTTTGTTTTTGCGTCTTTTTGTTGTTGCGGTAGTGTCGGGGTGGTTCGCGTGCTGCGCGCCGAACCCGGCGACCTGAATTTTCTTCCCTGCTCACGGCCGACGTCAGTGACGACAATGCGAACTGGTCCTGCGGCTTGGCCACAAATGGGCATCGTGAACTTGATTATAATGGATCGCTGAGAGAGCGGGACGTGAGCCTCTTCGTTTCTCGCGAACGAAGCCCCGGCTCGCGTTGGACATGACTAAGTGGACACACGAGTTGGGTTGGACCCACGTGTTGGACCCACGAGTTGGACACACGAGTTGGACCCACGTGTTGGACCCACGAGTTGGACTAACGTGTTGGACCCACGTGTTGGACCCACGAGTTGGACTAACGTGTTGGACTAACGTGTTGGACCCACGTGTTGGACCCACGAGTTGGACTAACGTGTTGGACCCACGTGTTGGACCCACGTGTTGGACCCACGAGTTGGACTAACGTGTTGGACCCACGTGTTGGACCCACGAGTTGGACTAACGTGTTGGACGCACGAGTTGGACACACGTGTTGGACCCACGAGTTGGACACACGTGTTGGACGCACGAGTTGGACACACGTGTTGGACACACGTGTTGGACCCACGAGTTGGACTCACGAGTTGGACCCACGAGTTGGACACACGTGTTGGACACACGTGTTGGACCCACGAGTTGGACCCACGTGTTGGACCCACGAGTCAGACGCACGAGTCAGACACACGAGTTTGCGGCCCGCGTACACGTGATCAGGCCGCGTAAAGCAGCCCAGCCCACGCAAGGAGACGTCTTGTGGAACTCGACGTGCCTGTGGAGAGATCGGTCTCTGGGGTAGCGTTGGCATCTTTTAAGTCCCGTCTACAAATCCATCATGAAAACACAAATCCAGATTCGCGTTGTTCATCTTTGCCAGTGGCCTAGCGGACCGCCAGCCCGTGCGGGAACGCACTGCTCCAGAAAATAGGAGCATCCAAGTGTACGCGACGAGACATTTGTGATTGGAAACACGATGCCTTGTGCGTGCGGGATTTAGCAATCGCTGGGTTCTTTTTTATTTCACTTCGACCGTGTTGGAATGAAATGCCGGTAATGCTTCGGCGAAAATTGTTTGGAAATGTTGATATATGAGGGAACACAAATGTATTTGCCCTTTCGTAAAAGTTAGCCCGCTCAAATAAAAACAAACTAAAATCTAAAAACACGATTCAGATGTACGTGTTCGTGTTTATTTTGCTGCGTGAATGGGTTTAGGACGCAGTGACTGCATATTGTGTTTACGCGATATCGTGACATTCCATCCAATCACAGTTAACAATTAATGTAAATCAATGACTGTCATTTGGCATCACAGACAGTTATCAACCACAGACAGTTGTCAATTACAGTTATCAATAACAGACGGTCACCAGTGTCTAATAATTATCAATTATAACCGGCGTACAACTGTAAAATAAAAACTGCGTGTAACTTGCAGCGCACGACGCTGTAGGAGCAGCAGCAGACGTTACAGAGAAACAATCTCAACGTCGGGAAACACAAAATAAAACGGAACAAAAACATTTTCCTCGAATCATCCCAACGATAATTACACGAAAAAACACACACACGGCGACTTTTATCCGGATACTTTGAAAAAATATCGTAATGGGACACGGGGCGCATGCATCGTGCATGCGAAGTAAGCTGGCTAAGGTAGCGAACTGGCCGTGTTGTCTTGTGGCGTTTTGCGACTTGGCTCACGGAGAAAGCTGCCAGCACTCGCAGGCCCGCGTCGGCGGGCAGGGCGCCGTTCACCCGCCCGTCCGTCCGTCCGTCCGCACGACGACAACAACTCAGCCTCGTCACAGCTCGTCTGCGCCCTCCAGGGCGATCTGTCCGTCCGTCTGTGCCGCCGGAATTAAGGCTAAACGCGCGTGTGTTGAACTTATTTCGCCAACGACCGTAAGCGACCGACCGTGCGTCGTGATAATTGCCACCTGTCCTGGCTTTTCCCCGAGATCGTCCTCTTCGCAGTTGTTGTTGTTGTTGTTGTGTATGTGTGTGTGTTGAACTTCTTTCGACACCGTACGTAAGCAACCGTGCGTCGTGATGATTGCCACCTGTCCTGGCTTTTCCCTGGAATCGTTTCTCTCATGTTGTTGTGTATGTGTGTTTGCGTATGTTGAACTTCTTTCGCACCGTACGTAAGCAAGCGTGCTAATCGGAGGTGCGGTGGAAGGACAACAACCCAATCACTAAAATCGGTTCGAAAGAAATTAGTTTTAAATTTAGATTTAAATGGTGCGTAGTTCGAGTGGGAGATGTCACAGTCGTTCCGAGGGCGTTGACAATGCCCGGGTTTTGTCAGTTGCGTGCTGATGGCAACGATGACGATACACCACTCAGGACTATGCATTCACTTTCAATCCTCCAAATCTTCTGGTGGTTCTGAGGCAGGAGTCTTCTTTTCATCCGTGAGATATACGGGGTGGCTCAAATGGCAGTACTCATCGGGTGATTATATTTATTTTAATAAATCACGTAGGGTTGTTTCATTTATTTTAACAAATGTTCAAACTGACTTTCATGAACATTTTAATGCATGAGTTAGATTTTTTTTATGTATTTCAGACTTTGTTTTTAAGATTACAGCTACCGGGATTAACATACATTAAAAAAAACATAATTGAAGTTGTTCGTCTCTCGTCAATGTTCCTTTCCATTTTAAAATATTATCTGAAAAAGAAGATGAAAAACAGATATGAATAATGATACTCGACAACACGTGAGTGGGCGGGATGGGTTGGGTGGCTGGCAGAGAGGGTGGATGGGAGGCCCCGGGAGATGCGTCGCGGACCGAAGGCGCCGGAGCCACGGGGCTACCGCGAGTGTTTGAGTTGCGAGGAGGTGGCCGGGAGTTTGCGGTGCGGGCGAACACATGGCTCGTGAAACCCACTCGTGCGAACGGGCGGAGGTGGCTGTTCAAGAAGCACCGCTTGCTTGCTTGCACGGGGCTCCCTTCTCTGACGCACCGCAGTGTTTCTCGTAAGGGATTCTTCACCTCGGAAAAGTGGTGCTCGTGGCACAGGTGGACTAAGTTGTGGTGGGGAGGGCCCTCTGACAAAAAATGTTCCAGAGAAAAAAAGCAAATTTGATCTTAAATACCGCTGAGCTTTGAACCTGTCTGAGATGACCTTTCACCCCCTCACCCGCCCCACGTATGCAAGGCCGGTTGTTTCCGGATACTCCAGTTACCTCCCGCAAGCAAACCACTCATTAAGAAGGATAAACGAACAGACGGACGCTCCATACCCAAAAACATCTCTCTCTCTCTCGCTTTTTGCCCATCAGCCTGTGAGTGTTCGGGCCGCATGTTGGGAAAACTCTGGACGGGGTTTCAACATTCTAAATCTCATCAGCAGTCAGAAAGTTTGTCTTTGTTGTTGTTGTTGGAAGTTTTCAAAATAACCTTTAAAAGGAATTGGCCAAACATCCCGATCGATGTACGACCCTCGTGATGGATTCTTGAATTCATCTTGAATGATGCTTTATTTAATGGCGTTGGACAAACATCTCGATGCAGCATCCGCCTGGAATCTAGTCTTGGGATTCCTGAGAGCAGATTTTGGCTAGCCATTGAGCAAAGACGAGCACCGCACTGTGCGTGTTCACATGCGCCTCCGCGTCCGTCTGGAACGCTCTTCCTTCCGATATTAGAAAGTCACTGAAGCTATGCACTTTTAAAACTAGATTGAAAACTCATTTATTTAGAACTGCTTTTTTTCTGTTTAGTTTGTTGTCCTTCCCGCGCACCTCCAATTAGCACGGTTGGCTAAGTACGGTGAGGAAGAAGTTCATCATACAGCAATGGCTTGCGGTCGCCTTAATCCAGCCGTGAATTTATCACGGCTGATGCGTGGTAGGAATTATCCTGCAGGGTCTCCAGTTTCTTCCGGCACGAAGTCAAACGCGCATTTAAAACGGAATGCACCAACCATATAAACGTAGCAGAGCCCTCGTGAAAACTAAAAAGAATCTTGAGGCTTTATTATTTATTTATTCATTCATTCAGGTAAGGCCCACTGAACAAAAGAGCTATTTTTCAGAAGCGACCTGGCCACATATGATAGCTCAACGAAGTGGCTTATCAGGTGGAAATGTACAGCAGCTTAATACTTTAAACTCGGCGGGGCTATCCCGGCTCTAAGGGCAGCGCAGCACAGCGGAAGTTTCAACTGTCCACACTCCTTCTGTGGCACAGTTTATATTCGCCAGCACAAGTCTATCCCGTGACAACATTTGTCAATACGTGGGAGAGCACGTAACTTTGAACCCACCCAAATTCTCTCTCGTCCGTCCCGAACAAGGTCTGTGTCCTCTTTGTCCGTCTGTTTGTCCCGAACAAGGTCCGTGTGTTTTTGTTGCTTATCTGTTTGTATTTACCTACAATCAGCTTTTGGTCCCTCTCATTGGGCCACGATGAAGCGCAACTTCGCATCGCGCCGGGCCTCCTCCCTGCGGTCGCATCCTGTGTCCAAGTGGCCGAGGACCAAGAGACGTCTCTGACAACCCTGGGCTTTGTTCGCTGAGAATGAAGTCAATCGCGTTTCCAAATAAAGGGCTCTCTCACAGCCTTCATAAGTGCAGCGTCTTTGTCCCCATTGTTGCGCTCCTTGACCTGGGTAGGACCTCGCCCAGGTTTCCTTCATCACAGGCAGCGATGCTGTTGCGCGCGTGAGTGTGCGTGGGGGTGTTTCTGCTGGTGGTGGCGGTACAATTTTTTTTGTTCCCGAGGCATGCTACGCTGACAGACCTTCTCTCCCCTCGGCTTTGAAGCCGACCTCGCCAATTATCGTGCTCCAGCCAGGTGTGCCAGGTGGCTTGAAATTAGCTTCATAGTCGGGCTCTCCCCACGAATGCACTACCCCCACAACTCCCACACCCCCCCCCCCCCCCCCCCCACGTACTCCCCGTGCTCGCCGCACACTAAACTAAAACTAAACGTTGCTTTTATTTCAGCAGGTAAGGCCCGCTGAACTACGTAGCTCTCTTTCAGAAGCGACCTGGCTCCCACAAATGACAGCTCAACGAAGTGGCTTCATGGTCACGTGGACATTTATAGCAGCGGCCAAATACTCTGAACGCGGGGTGCTGAGAGAGACACCGCAAACTCCAAATATACAGCAGCAGACGTCAGGGTCGGGATAGAACCCGCGACCTCCCGCATGCCAGGCGAGGTAGTTAACATCTCGCCACCACGGCTATGACAGCGGAGAAGTTGGGGGTAAGCTGTCCGATGATGCACACACCACGTTTTGACGTCCGACGTTCCGCCCCCCCCCTCGCGTGCTGGGGGGGGGGGTGGGGTGGGGTGGGGGCGTGCAGCTCGACCACGAAGAGCCATCCCCTCTGCGGGTCCCACTTTTTACGATCTTCTTCTGATTTGCTGTTTATGATCGTGATGTACATGCACATATATACACAATATTTCCTATATAGCTACACACATATACACAATATTTACTATATAGATACACACATATATACACAATATATACTATACAGATACACACATATATGCACAACTAGCGGGAAGTACCCGGCGTTGCCCGGGTCTTAAAAATATTTCAAAACTGGTTATTGTTTTTGTACACCAACCCCACCGTTGGAGAGCCAAGCGAGCGACCACACACAAACCCACACACATTTTTGACTTTTATATATTTCGATATTTACGTTATAGATACACACACACACACACGAGGTGGAGCAATGGCGCAGTGATGAGCGCCCTGTACCGTGTGCTGAAGTATGGTCAGATATCCACCACGATCCGCACGGCGTTAGGGAGGTGGCCCTCATCATGTAGCAGTGGGCTGACAAAAGGGCTTTGTGTAGACTTTTGAAAACGCGGCGCTTGGAAGGCAGGACTCCGTAGGTCTTTGTAAGCTGCAGGTGCACGAACACGACGCTGTGCTGTCAGCTTGTAGGGTGGACTGATACGAACTCATAATCGGTGAAAACATTGAATGTGTCGTGCGTCGCGGCTGATTGCTGACCGTCGGCTGTCATTTTAAAAAAAATCCTGACCTTTGACCTTTGTACCTGGTGGCTCAGGAACTGAGTGAGCGGCTCAGCGATCGGAAATGGTTGCGAGCTCAAATCCTGCTTGAAGGTTGACTCAGCCCATCATCATCATCCCTTCATTTCCATGTCGATAAAATGAGGACCACTTTCGGGAGAAATCCCAAGCGGTTGTGCTACGGATAGATCTTAGGAAGCCATTGGAGCTGTGCAATTAGAAAGGCTTTTTGTTTTTAGTTTGTTGTCCTTCCCCCCACACCTCCGATTACCACGGTTGGCTACGTACGGTGCCAAAAAAGTGCAACATACATACACGGCAACCCATAGACTCAACACTGCTACCCATAGAGTCCTCAACACCGCTACCCATAGACTCAACACTGCACCTCCGATTATCGCAATTCGCTATGTACGGTGCGAAATAATTGCAACATACATACGTGGAGACATCTCTGCCATAGAAGCGTGGAGTTTTACACCACTGGCCCGCGGGTCTGTAAGCAGGAGGTGAGCAGCGATGCCTCGATGATCGGTTGAGCAGCAAAGTCTCGTTGACTCATTGTCTGCAGCGTCCGCAAGCAGCACTGGGGAGGGCCCATTAAGAGGGCCCTTTGGGAGGGTGCATTGGGAGGGCCCATTGGTAGGGCACATTGGGAGGGCACATTGAGAAGGCACATTGAGAGGGCACTTTGGGAGGGTGCATTGGGAGGGCACATTGAGAGGGCACATTGGGAGGGCACATTGAGAGGGCACTTTAGGAGGGTGCATTGGGAGGGCACATTGTGGGGGCACATTGATAGGGCCCATTGGGAGGGCACTTTGGGAGGGTACATTGGGAGGGCACATTGGGGGAGGGCCCCCAATCCCACGAGAGTGACGTCTCCTCTGATTCTCTCAATAGCCTCTTCCCGAACGAGGGAGGACGTAAGCTGCTTCACTCAGTTCATGAAGAAGCTCCCAGCACGTCCTGGAGCGAAACGTCGGGCATCGTGTATCGAACGCAACCCACATTGCGTTCGATACACTTCTGTACATACGGGCGTATGTTAGATTCGGATATGTGGAGCAAAAGAAAAAACACGTTTTAATTACTTACTTCTCGGTGAATTAAAACAAAAAAGTTGGTTTGACCATCGTGCGACGACGGACTTATCTTCATCAGCAGGGCGTGTGGGTGAGTGCAGCACCCCCAGCGTGTGATTGCGAGATCACCGGGAGGGGCCTCGGAAGTAGTTCTACGATATCTCCTTACGCATGGTCGTTCTTCGACACACAGGGTGTATACACCGTATCTAACGCGCTGCTGCGCGCGAGTTTCCCAGCGAATAGTTCATCTTATAACGCGACTCCAACGGCGCGATTGGAAGAGACATTTATAAAAAATCATAAACCAGCAAAAAAAAACCGCCACAATTTATTTTGGAACCAAACACCCGCATGCAAGCAGAGGGAGTGCTCAACGGCATATGGGACATCGCATCATCGCATCATGTACGACCCCCCACCCGCCCCCCTACCACTCGTCTCCTCTCGCAGTCAAGACACAAAGTGTTCTGTTACAAAGCATCTGCAGATTAGCCTTCTGTCATCACTCACATCGCAAAATAAATTCTAGAGACAAAAGAACTCTATCCCTCCCCCTCCACATCGCCATCTCTCTCCTCTCTTTCTCTCTCTCTCTCCTGCCTGCCAGCCCCCACCACCTCTCTCCCCACTCTTACTCTGCTCTCTCTCTCTCAACTCGAAAGAACACGGGCAAGAATAATAATAAATGAAAGGAATGAGAATGAGAGAGAGGGGGGGGGGAATGTTTGGCTCGAATCCATCGCTGGTTAAATTCCAAAAAATGTCATCATGATTTAAGCTGGCTGCCTTGCCCTAATGTAGCTCTATTGATTGCCGAATTCTTTAGAAACTCTGCGAACATGCAGACGCACATCCAATAATAATAATAAAAAACGATACTGGGACGAAGCCACATTAGGACTTTCTCATCAGCCCCTCTCTCTGGATCTCATCCCAGATCTCTGTAGCTTCGTGCGTGCAGGGGTCAAACGAGTTTGTGACACTTCGCTCTTGAAAGCGCTGTCATTGTCGCCGGTCCCGTCGCTTGTAGTGTTCCCCCGCCCCCAAATCGTGTTCTTCCTCCTCCTCGAGTGGTCGGGTGGTTCAAGGGTCATAGGTCAGAGAGACGCTGAGCCGGCATCGTCGAGATCTTCGGTTCAGCCGCCCAACCACCGCGATTGAACTGGGTTCTCAAGGGCAAGCGAGTTGATAGTTTCAGCTTGGCCACAAATTAATGAATTAATCAATGTACAAACAATCCCCATCACGTTGAATTTGAGCTTCGCTTTTTAACTGGCTACTTTTCTGGCGTGAGAATTTTACGAAAAAATACAAGTTTGACCGCCGCGTTATGAACGCCTATCTGTGTGCGTGTAGTAGTAGTAGAGGGCGTGCGGTAAAGCGTGGCACGCCGATTGAAAGGACCTCACGAGTAGTTCCGAGATGTCTCCTTCCGCGGGACGTTCTCAAACGCGCAGGGCGAGGCGCTGTGTGTGCCGATGGTACGGCCGGAATAAAATATCGGGGGAGGGGGGCGGAACACAAAATCAATTCCAAACCCGGATTGCACATTGCGATTGACACACTCAGATTTCCGACAAATTGTTGCAATATTAAACGTAACTCAATTTTCGCGAATTTCCCAAAAAGAAACGTCACATTTTGTAAAAAAAAAAAACCTATCTGTATTATTGTACGCCGATTCACTTGTGTGGACTCATATTACATCTGCAATATACGTATCGCATTTGTCGACTCAGTCAAGTTTAAATTTGCAAGTTGACTCGTTGATTGACATTCAATAATGTCAAACCACAACGATCCATTCATAGCCCTCCCTCCCTCCCCCGCCTCCCCTCCTCTTCCCGCCATCAATCTCTCTTCTCCAACCGATAAAGTAATCTCCGACTTGAACATTGACCACCGTCTCTATGCCTATTCACAGCCTGGAAACTCCCTCCCCTAAGCTATCCGTGCTGTCGATCTCCTTACTCCAGTGCAAGTTCAGGCTCCAACCCTCCCCGTGTCGTCTGTGTATCTGGAGGTGGGGTCACAGCACTATATGCATTAACCTCGGGCGCTACGGTGGCGAGATGTGAACTTCCTACGCCTGGTATACAGGAGGTCGTGGGTTCGACCCTGACGCCTGTATTTTTGGAGTTTGCGTGTCTCTCTCCCCGTGGTCGTGTATTTTTCTCCGGGTCCTCCGGTTTTTTCCCTCCAAAATTTAGAATCAACAACACGCGTTTAGAGTATTTGGTTGCGATACATTTCCACGTGATAAGCCACTTGGTTGAGTTATCATTTGTGGCCAAGCCACTTCTGAAAAAGAGCTATACAGCTCAGTGGGCCTTACCTGGTAAAATAAAACATGTTTTAGCTTTAATATAATTGTGCTATTGTATAGACTCACAGACTCGCATAGAGACCCATAGACTAGCATAGAAACCCACAGACTCGCATAGAGACCCACAGACCGCCTCTCTTTGGATACAATAAATGTGCCAGCTACTTCTATACAGATTCTTGAGATGCGGTCGTATTTGCACGCCGTATAAATCCACATTGTGTCCGTAGCTTATCGTCTGTACATACCCATCAACTTTACTTCATCTCAACGTTTTCCTCTGGCCGTCATAGCGATTCTATTAATTATAACGATTCGTGAGCCAGGATTGGATTCAGGAATTCATTCTTTTTAGTCAAAATTGTATCCCTCTCCTAACCTCGGGTTTCTTCCCCCGCCCCCCCCCATTCACAACCTTAAATGGAACAGAAGCATGTCATGTGCAGATGATTTACATGTATCAAAAATAAGAATCTACTCTAAGACACGATGCGATTCAACTCGAAGCGGAAACAGGCACGTCGGTCAATGCATCGACGCATCGTCGGGAACACGCCTCACTGACGCGGCCTCGTCTAACACTTCTGCGAACATTCTCCACCTGAGTGCCTCCCTGAAGCAGAGGTCCTCGGTATTGCGTTGACCGAGAGCGAGGCGTCAAGCCAAGATTTCACCTTCCAGAGCCTTCGATCCAAACACGCAACGCGCAATTACACGCACGGCGCTTTCCACGAAATGAACCATCACAACACCTTGCCGATGCCGTCGGTGAGCGTGAACCATCACCACGCGAACCCGGTCACTCTGAGCCAAAAAGCGGCCGCTGGTTTTTTGGCTCAGCCGTCACCGCGACACGGCGCTTTCGGATGGCCGCATCTGCGGGCCGTCTGGAAGGCGCTTCCTTCCGATATTAGGAAGCCCACTGGGAAAATCCGCGCGCTTTTAAATGACCATTGGAAAGTCATTTCTTTAGGACCGCTTTTTTGCGTTTGCTTTGATCTCCTTTCCACCGCACCTCCGAAAATCAGGGTTGGTTATGTATGGCGCGACAGAATTTCAACAAACATTAGATACACGCATGCACCTACAATCATCCGGGTCAGAGCCTCAACCCATACAGTAGCTCGTCGCTCATCTCCTCCATCCCTCAACCGTGAAAAAACCCCTCGTGCCTCGCACCTAACAAAAGAACATCACTCGCCTCGTCTCTTTCTCTTTTGCCCCGTCGCCTCATCGAAACTGCTCACGCAACGCACCTTTCTCCTCGCATCACCGGCCTCGAGCGGCTGCGACTCTCCGCTGTCGGCTCACATTTGCTCCCTGCTCCTCCCTACACTCGTGATCTCCTTCAGCCACGAATTCCACCGGGATCGCGGAGATCCTCGGGTTGTGCATTGCTCGCCGTCACGCGGTCGAGGCTTCACGCTCGGGGGTGGCGGTGACTTTTGCGATTGCGGCACCAACAAATTCTGGAACTCGTTGCTCTTCGAGGTCAGGACTTCCAAGACGGTTACACATATTCCCATCGCAGACTAAAACTAATATTTGCTTAACATGGCATTGTCTCTTTAGGTATTTTCAAACGTCTTTCTCACTTTTTCTTCTGTCCTTGGTTGATGTTAACTATGTCCGCCTTTTCATGCGTAGCGCCCTGAGAACCATTAGTTTAAAGGCGCTTTATACATTGAAAGTATTATTATTATTGCACAACTGCTAATTAGAAGAGCAGTGGTGTGCAGTCACGGCTCCGGGGGTAAAATCTACAAGACTCCTTTGCTGCTGCTGCTGCTGCTGCGGCTGCTGCTGCTGCGGCTGCTGCGGCTGCTGCTGCAGCTGCTGATGCTGCTGCTGCTGCGGCTGTTGCTGCTACTGCTGCTGCTGCTGCGGCTGTTGCTGCTGCTGCTGCTGCGGGCATTGGGAAGCCCATGGGCCCCTGCTGCCGCACGGCGGACTACGCGGGCAGAAGTCGTTCCCGTTCGTCAAGAACGAGAGTCGAGCGAATGATGATTTTTTTTTTGCTGAAACACGGCTGCGGTGGGGCCTTTATTGAGAGGCATTTCTGAATCCCGTGCAGAGAGGGGGTAAGGAGGGCACCGTGTAGTTAGTTGGTGGTGGTGTGCGGTGAGAGGAGGCGCGTGTCGAGGCCGTGACCTCGCACATAGCTCGGCTTTCGCGAGAATTTGACGCGCGTGCGTTGTGTGCGGTGCGCGTTGTGCGGTGCGCGCGCGTTGTGTGCGCGTGCGTTGTGTACCCACGTGGTGTGCGCGCGTTGTGTGCGCGTGCGTTGTGTACTCACGTGGTGTGCGCGCGTTGTGTGCGCGTGCGTTGTGTACCCACGTGGTGTGCGCGCGTTGTGTGCGCGTGCGTTGTGTACTCACGTGGTGTGCGCGCGTTGTGTGCGCGTGCGTTGTGTACCCACGTGGTGTGCGCGCGTTGTGTGCGCGTGCGTTGTGTACTCACGTGGTGTGCGCGCGTTGTGTGCGCGTGCGTTGTGCGCGCACGTGGTGTGCGTGCGTTGTGCGCGCACGTGGTGTGCACGCGTTGTGTGCGCACGTGGTTTTGCGCGCGTTGTGTGCTCGCGTGCGTTGTGTACTCGCGTTCTGGGTGAACGCGGTTAGCGCACCGCCCTACTAGCCCGGGGTCCCGAGTTCGATTCCCGCTCAAGGTCAACGACCAGTGTGACGATTATCTGAACCCGGCCCTGAGCCTCCCCTATATCGACTAACCCTCAAATGAGTATCTGGTGCGGTGTGGTAGTAAAACATCGCCACGAGGGATACAAAGGCGGCCTCGTGCGCCGTGCCGGCCTTCACATGTGCTCACTCAGCAATTGCCCCAACAGTCCGTTAAACAGGCTACAGTTGGGAATTTCTGTCTTTTTTGCGTCAGCGTATTTGTCTATGTTCGCGTGTTTGTGTGTGAGGAGCGGTGAGTGTAGCCGTGAGCGCACTGTGCTTGTGAACCAGGCACACTGCGTTAGATTCCTGGCCACAGCTCACAAAGAATCAGTGGCGAGAGATATCTGAACCAGACCTGGGACTACCTAAGGATATCTCGGCGCTATCCCTTCCCATATACCCTCTCGACAGAGACGTCAATTTGCTTGACAGGCAACGTGACTTTTTTTTTAATGCTCAGAGCTAACAATTGTTGTTGAAAAATTACGCGACACACCACGTGTACAATCATTAGTTTTCGTGACCGAGTTCAGAGGTCACCACCACCCGATTTGAGATCATCAGCTCGATGTGTGGCTGAAAACACTGGGAGTTGAAACCATGCGGCTCCAAGGTCAGTGCCTTGAACCGCCCTGAGTAACCCGGTCACTTCAAAACGTACTTCTTTTGACCAATGTTTTCTAGAGTTTGGCTCCTTGAAGAACTCTCCGCAACTCCTTTATACAAACCAGGCGTCTGCAACATTTGTAATGTTTTTTTGTCATCATGTCCACCCCTCTAATCCCAATTGGGCTGCTCCATCAGCATTTGTGGCAACTGTTTAATCCATTCGAGCTTAAGGCAAATGTAACTCTGCTCACAGCAAATGTGTTGTTGTTGTTGTCATTATTGTTGTTGTTGAGAGATGGATAGCAGGTGGCAACACTGCGAGTGTATTCAAGAGAAACGCTGGACTGTGGGGTTTTATAGAAATGTTTCCTTGCTGGAGCAGAGAGTGCGTGGACCGGCAGTAGAGTGAGATGAGAAGGGAGAGGTAGAGGCATGCGTGGAGGGGGGTGGAGTGAGATGAGAGGGGAGAGGTAGGAGAGTGCGTGGAGGGGAGTGGAGTGAGATGAGAGGGGAGAGGTAGGAGAGTGCGTGGAGGGGAGTGGAGTGAGATGAGAGGGGAGAGGTAGGAGGGTGCGTGGAGGGGAGTGGAGAGAGATGAGAGGGGAGATGAAGGAGAGTGCGTGGAGGGGAGTGGAGAGAGATGAGAGGGGAGATGAAGGAGAGTGTGTGGAGGGGAGTGAAGTGAGATGAGACGGGAGACGTATACAGAGGGCGAATCTATGGAGGATATTTGAAGAGATGTTAGAATGTATCCCGACTTGGACTGAGGGTCTGTGGAGGGATCGAGTGTTGGGGGTCTCGTGGACGGGTGTGAGTGAGAAGTCTGGCAGAGCCATTGCGGATCATATGGAGTTTAAAGATAAGGATTATATTTTTGTATGGGCTGTCGTAGAGGAGACAGTTGCAGTAGTGGGGTCGGGATGTGATGATGATGACGGCAATGAATTAGACCCAGGGTCCCGGTAGCATTTGTGGTAAATAAACTAATCTATTAAGATCGTATCTGCCCACACATGAAAGCTCAAAGAAGTGGCCGTTCGTGGTTCTTACCACCCACCCCCTCGTGTGCTGCTCGCTAACAGCACTCTCCCCAACAGTCTGTTGAGGCTACACGGGGCATCTTTGTCTTTGCGTAGATTTGCCAGCATGCGTTGGGTTCCTGCCTATGGCCGCACGCGTGAAGCGTTGACTTGGGACTCACATAAAACGGTCCGAACATGTTCACGATGAAGGAGCGAGTAGACCCAGGGGAGAGAAAAATAATATTTTTTTAGAGGTAATTTTGTTGTTGTTGTTGCAGCGTGCGTTTCGGCTCACGGAGAGATTGCGGGACATTGAGTAAGGGTTGGGTGAGGTGGGTGGGGGGTGAGAGAGAAGAGGTGAAGGGGGGATGGGTGCTCTCGTACATACACACACGTGACGGAGTGGCTGGGCTGGATGGTCGTACACGCACAGAGTGTAATCAAATACTGTGTCACGGTAGGTTGCCAAGCCTCGACCGTGGGTCTCCTCGGTTAACTCAGAAGTTATCGAGCGCGCGAGTGAGCGTCCAGCAGCTGGCGGCGTGATGATGAATTATCCCGCGAGCCGGTGGAGAGCGAGAGAGCGAGAGAGAGAGAAAAAGTGAGCGAGAGACACACACAGAGAGAGAGGGAGAAAGAGCGAGCGGAGTAAGAGGGGAGAGAAGAGAGCGAGACCGCGCCGAGTAAAAATATCTCCTGCGGCACCGGGACCATTTCGCTCGCTCAAAGGATTCCTGCGTTTCGCGCGTGTGTGTAAAGTGTGTGAGTGACTGCGTGTGTGTGTGCGGTTTGCTAACAGCACTTGCCTCAACAATCTGTCAAGGCTATACGGGGGGGATCTTTGTCTTTTTGTGTGTGTGTGGTGAGCCGTGGCGCAGCGGTTAGCGCGCTGCGCCACGGACCCAGGGATCAGAGTTTGATTCCCGCTCAGGGTCAACACCAGTGACGATGATCTCAACCGGTCCTGGGCCTCCCCTAGATCGACTCAGCCTCAAATGAGTACCGGGTGCGGTGTGTAGTAAACATCGTCACAAGAGAGAAAAAAGCGGCCGGGGGTGGTGCTGGCCACCCATCCCATCGTGTGCCGTGCCGTGGTGGTCGCGAACAGCACTTGCCCAAACAGTCTGTTAAAGGCTACACGGGGGAATCGTTTGTCTTTGTTTTGGGTGAGTGGGTCCGTGTCACATGGGTATTGCGTGTAGGTGTCTGAGAGAGTGGCTGAGTGAGTTTTGCGAGAGAGAGTGAATGCGTGTAGGTGTGGGAGTGTGTATGTGTTGTGGCTGTGCAGGTGTGTGTGTAAGTAAGTGTGTGTGTGTGTTGAGATTGTGTATGACGAAGCGTGTGTGTGTAAGTGGGTGTGTGTGTGTTGAGATTGTGTATGACAGAGCGTGTGTGTGCAAGTGTGTGTTTGTGTTTGAGATTGTGTATGACAGAGCGTGTGTGTGTAAGTGTGTGTGTTTGAGATTGTGTATGGCAGAGCGTGTGTGTGTGTAAGTGGGTGTGTGTGTGTGATGAGATTGTGTATGACGGAGCGTGTGTGTGTAAGTGGGGTGTGTGTGTGTGATGAGATTGTGTATGACGGAGCGTGGTGTGTGTAAGTGGGTGTGCGTGTGGTTGAGATTGTGTATGACAGAGCGTGTGTGTGTAAGTGTGCGTGCGTGTGTGTTGAGATTGTGTATGACAGAGGCGTGTGTGTGTAAGTGTGGCGTGCGTGTGTTTGAGATTGTGTATGACAGAGCGTGTGTGTGTCTCATGCAGCGTCCACGGGACACGATCCGTATTTCGACAGAGGTGGCGTGGGCAGATCGCAGGAGCTCGGCTCGATGTTGTCGTCGCAAGATCTGTCCAACATTGGATTGACCCATGGCCGATGTTGGTTGAAAACACATTTCCTCCCTTCGCACATTTGAGTACATCCACGCGTGGACCCTTTTCTCGCCAACGCCAGCCACCTTACCCATCAATCAAGACCCCCCCCCTCCTCTCCCCATACAACAACAACAATGACACCTCGCACACCAACTCAAGTCCCGATCGTCCCCGTCCCCCCCTCCCCCCAAACCCCAGCACCTTCCGCATTGGAGTCGCGCTGCTGTCACCATCCCAGAGTCTCACCCAGATCGGGAAGAACGACGGACAGTCATGACAGT
Organism: Lampetra planeri; assembly: GCF_965212315.1. NCBI lineage: Eukaryota > Metazoa > Chordata > Hyperoartia > Petromyzontiformes > Petromyzontidae > Lampetra > Lampetra planeri. The sequence goes on from NC_136111.1 coordinate 8,096,604, forward strand.
CATGAAGAAACCTCCTCATTCGAGACCCAAACGGCATCGCAAGCACCTCCTCTCTGGCTTCGACATTCCGACTCCTCGTTATCGTCGTCGAGGGCACCGGCTGTGGCACCATCAGCCGCATCAGAAGATCGACGGCAGGCCGATGCCTAACGTCTCCCTTCGTGACTGACGGCAGTGCCGGGTTATCGTAGGAACAAAAGTAGCCACATATGCAGCTACACAAGCAACAATGCGATTAGCTACACAAGCAGCTACACAAGTAACAATGCGATTAGCTACACAAGCAGCTACACAAGCAGCTACATATGTCGCTACGGGCCCCGCACTTTTCAAGGGCCCCGCGCCAAATGCTTCCAAGCTATCAATTCCGGTTTCAGTGATGCTGCACTTGCTCTGTTACTATAGTACTATACCGCCTTCAACTTTATGAACGACCGGGTGTTTAAGGTTAGCGATTTGTCCTATTATCTGGCTGTATAGCAAATGAAAAAGAATACAATTACTTTACTATGCAAGTTATACCGTTTTTTTATTTATTTAGGGCCGCTTCATAACATATGCTACAGGCCCCGCGCTAGCTTCATCCGGCACTGGAGTCATGGGCTCGAGGCGTGGCCACGATTTGTGCGGACTGCGGCCATGTGACCCGAGCTATAGACCGATTAATCGATTTCAAATCGATAACTCGATTTTAAATCGATTAATCGCAATTTGAAACGATGCGATTAGCAATTCGCAAAGGCTGCGATTTTTTGCGATTTGAAAAGTACTTTTACTTATTGGAATTGTTTTATTATTTTATTATTATAACTTTATTTATTTAACGTAACAATTGTTTCTATGTTTGATTGTTCTATTTCAATTAAAACATTTTAATAAATGCATGTTGGAAGGAATTAATATATTTTAAGTTCTCATCCATGCATTAGAATATATAGAGCAGCTCATATTTTGATGGTATCATGTAGTAACGTTCCATCACATGTTTTAAATCTATCACACAGTGAATATTGAACTGAAGCTTGACTTTCAATTTTATTATCGCAAAATCAAATCGCAATGGCAATATCTGTCAGAAAAATCGCAACGAGATATTTTCCCCAAATCGTTGAGCCCTAGCGCAGAGTGTGCCGCTGTCGCCTGCGCTCCATCAACGGCGGCGTTGCAACACACCACGAACTCCCTCCTCTCTCTCTCCTCTCTCCTTTCTCTCTCTCCTCTCTCACGAAGCCCTCTCGCCGTGGCTGGCAGCCTGCGGCATTGGCATCTCGCTCCCGAACATCTTGCTGCCAAACGCAAGCAGAGAAAAACCGGCGGCGACAACGCCACAAAAATTTGAGGCGTAGAAAAGAAACGAGGGAGGAGGGAGCGAGAGAGGAGGAGAGGGGGGGTGTGGGGGGGGAGGAGTGGTGGGGAGGTGGGGAGGGGTGGTGGGGTGGTGGGGAGGGGTGGTGGGGAGGGGTGGTGGGGAGGGGTGGTGGGGTGGAGTGGTGGGGAGGGGTGGTGGGGAGTGGTGGTGGGGAGAGGTGGTGGGGAGGGATGGTGGTGGGGTGGTGGGGAGGGGTGGTGGGGTGGTGGGGAGGGGTGGGGTGGTGAAGAGGGATGGTGGTGGGGTGGTGGGGAGGTGTGGTGGGGTGGAGTGGTGGGGTGTGGTGGTGGGGTGGTGGGGTGGAGTGGTGGGGAGGGTTGGTGGGGAGGGGTGGTGTGGTGGGGAGGGGTGGTGGGGTGTGGTGGTGGGGTGGTGGGGTGGAGTGGTGGGGAGGGGTGGGGAGGGGTGGTGGGGGTGTGGTGGTGGGGGGTGGGGTGGTGGGGTGGTGGGTGGTTTAGGATGAATCTGTAATCGCGTGAGTCCAATGGAGCAGGGGGGGGTGGTCTCTGTGATGTCGTCTCCAGAGAGAGGCTGTGAAGGTCTCCGTCACGGCTCTCGCAGGTCACGTGATGTACGTGACCTTCTCTGTGGAGTGCGTGGGGGGCGGGGTTGGTATTCTTGACCAATGTACTTCTCACACAAAGGCAAAAGTTATCTCGTAAAGAATAATAGACTCTCGTGATTTTATTGTTATAAAAGGACAAAGATTCCCCCGTGTAGCCTTACAGATATTTTCTCACTCTCTCTCACACACAAAGCTAAATGAGCATCGTTATGACTTAAAGCCTGTTGAGACGTTTCACAAATATTCACGAATATCAATCGTCAAGATATATATATTTTTTTATTTTATAAGCATTCACACAGAGACAAATGCCCCTCATTAAGACTTTATGCCGTATACTGTTATTTGTTTTACACAAAGACAAATATCTCCCGTATAGCCTTAACAAACTGGAGGGGCAAGTGCTGTTAACGAGAACCTATGAAGGTCGGAACGGCACACGAGTGGGTGGGTGGCCAACACCACGCCCGGCCGCCTTTGTCTCCCTCGTGACGATAATTTCACACACCGTACCAGGTACTCATTTGAGTCTGAGTCGACCTAGGGGAGGCCCAGGACCGATTCAGATAATCGTCACCGGTGTTGACCGTGAGTGGGAGTCGAACTCGGTCCGCTGGGCATGTAGCGCGGCGCGATAACCATTGCACTACGGGCTGATGACACAGCCGGTAGTGCTGATGACACAGCCGGTAGTGCTGATGACACAAACACACGCGAGAAATACTTGTTCTTTTGTAAAGTACGTACACGCCACAGGAAGACAACTCAAGAAGGTGAACTCTCGACTTGATTGCAGTGATTCCTCGCTCAGACTTGTTGGAGCAAGCGCTGCTCGCGAGCCACGCGGTCAACACGGATGGAGCGTTCCGTCAACGTTGGACCGACGTTGGCACATTTACAGGGATCGCAATGCAGACAGCCGTCATTCATATGTGTCGGCCGTCTCTCTCTTTGCGTCGCTCGGGTTGGGTTTATTTGTATTTGAAGTCAGGGGGTTGGTGAGCGTGTGAAGATGGGCTGTAGTAGAAGGGCGGCGGCGGGGGGAGGGGGAGATAGCGAGGACCGGAGTCTGGCAACCCCCGCGGTAGGGTCCGGCTAGTTAGGGTCTATAGGGGAGAGTGAGGTCACGGGGCTTAACTCGGTGTTGGGTTGAGAGCGGGGGCAGGGATTGGGGAAGCGGAGAGGGAAGAGAGGTAGAGAGAGGGGTGGGGGGGGGGAGATGGAAGACAGGGGAGGGAGGGGGGGATAGGAGGGATGGAGATGTGAGAGAGAGAGAGGGGGGAGAGACGGGGGAGAGAGCCATCGCAGCTGCCAATCAGATCTGTGAGCACCTGTCCCCCTGGCTGATGTATGTGCACGCGTGGTGTGTGGCGCTTGTGTTTCAGACCTCAACTTCTCCTGCAGACCACGCGGAGAGGGAGAGGGGGGGGGTGAGAGAGAGGGAGGGGGGGGGGGAAAGGGGGTGAGAGAGAGGGAGGGGGGGAGAAGGGGGTGAGAGAGAGGGAGAGGGGGGGGGTGAGAGAGAGGGAGGGGGGGAGAAGGGGGTGAGAGAGAGGGGAGGGGGGGAGAAGGGGGTGAGAGAGAGGGAGGGGGGGGAGAAGGGGGTGAGAGAGAGGGAGAGGGGGGGGGTGAGAGAGAGGGGAGGGGGGGGAGAAGGGGGTGAGAGAGAGGGAGGGGGGGGAGAAGGGGGTGAGAGAGAGGGAGGGGGGGGAGAAGGGGGTGAGAGAGAGGGAGAGGGGGGGGGAGGGGGTGAGAGAGAGGGAGGGGGGGGAGAAGGGGGTGAGAGAGAGGGAGAGGGGGGGGGAGGGGGTGAGAGAGAGGGAGGGGGGGGAGAAGGGGGTGAGAGAGAGGGAGAGGGGGGGGGAGGGGGTGAGAGAGAGGGAGAGGGGGAGAAGGGGGGTGAGAGAGAGGGAGGGGGGGGGAGAAGGGGGTGAGAGAGAGGGAGGGGGGGGAGAAGGGGGTGAGAGAGAGGGAGGGGGGGAGACGCGGGCAGATCGCAGGGAAAGCGAAGACATGCGACTCGCAGTGCCGATGCTTGAGCGTTTATTTTGGACGAGAGGCGGTCGGATTTGGTTAATTTGGCATCGCCGCCGTACCGAAGATGAAATCAGCTCGCACGAATTGTTACGGCGTGACACCGTGAGATAGAGTGGTAGCTCGGGGGTGGGAGGGCCTTCAGCCAACAAGAGAGCATGGGTGGCATGGGCCCTGGCGGTACAAAGGAACACAACGGGAGCCCCCTGCACAATCTCCCCCTCTCGTCGTAGCCCGACGTCTGGCGCAGTTGCACCGCCTGCACACTCCATGGCTACGCCACTGCGTTTTATAACCGCTGAACGGCCGTTGAACGTTGTTCATTTTGTCACAATGCGATCGATGCAAAAGAAGAGGAGAGACGCGAGGACGGGGAGGTAAGGCAGGACACGGGGCAAGAGAGAGAAGGGAGAGGGTGAAAGAGTGGGAGACGACGGAGAGAAATAGAGAGAGAGGGGGGAGAGAGAGAGCCAGGCCACCAACGCTGTTTCCACCACCACCTTCCTCGCCCCAACCCACCCACTCACTCCCCAAACTCTCCCCTCCTCCTTGAGCACAACTCAACACCCGCCACCACCACCATCATCACCACAACCACCACCAGCGCCGAGCCTGCACCCCCCCCCCACTCGCCACCCATATCGCAGTCTCGTGCCTGACGCAGACAGAGACGACTCGTTGGCGGCACGCTGCGAGCATTGCGAACAGCGGCTGTCCTGCAAGAGACCCGTCCACATATTTAGACACCCATAGACTTGTATATATGTATATTTTGTAAAAAGCTGAATAGATTGGTATTTAGAAGCACCCCGTAGACTTGCAACGAGATCCACGGATTGACATGGACACCAACCGTAGACTTATAATGAGAGTCACGGACAAAACGCTGATAGGCACAAACTTACAGTAATAAAGGCCAACGCACTTGCATTGTGACCCACAGACTGATACAGAGACCCGCAAATACACAATAACAACCCGATTTACGTCTCGCTTTTTTTTACGTCGTTTCGCAAATACGTTGCCACTTTATTATTATTATCATTAATACAACGACCCTGAGTTGCGTCGCCTCAACCCATACTTACGTCGCTGACAGCATCATCGTCCCTCCTTTCTCGTATCCGTCGCCTCTCAGCCTTCGCCTCGACCACCACCACCTACCCTGTGAAATCGCTTTGATCGACGTCGTTTCGATATACGTCGTCGCACCTTTCAGGAACGAATCCCCGACGGAAAACCGGGGTGTTACTGTAAAATGATACACACGCACTGAGATCCACATATTTTAGAGCATGAGACTGCTATCCATTTCCACGTGGTAAGCCTCTTCGTTGAGCCATCATTTGTGGCCAGGTCGCTTTTGAAAAAAAGCTACTTAGCTCAGTGGGCCTGGTAAAATATACTAAAATGTTTATCGTTTAGATTTACATAACAAGCCGCATACTTACAGTGAGACCCAGAGATTTACACATCGGATAATTCACATGTTGAAATGACGCCTGCGGATATACATCGAGACCATGGGACGTGCACAGACTGACACTCAAAGACTTACATGTATGAGCAATGAGACATGAGAATCATGTGGCGATGGTATGTATAGATGTTGAACTTCGTTTGCGCCGTACGTAGCCAAACGCGCTAATCGGAGGTGCGGGGGGAGAACATCCCCACAAAGTGGTACTCATTTATCGGCCTCGGAGGGAGGGAGTGATGATGGGCCGAGTCAACCCACACACACACGCACGTGCGCAAAACCTCGATTTGAACTCGGTGACAATTCCCGAACCGTTATGTAACCAAGTCGACGACTCACGTATTTATATTGTTTTAATTACTAATACGGGCACGCACACACACACACGCGGACAAGGTGCGGTGTGCGTGGGAGGGAGGGGGGTCAAGAAATCCTGAAACTGATTCCCCCCCCGCCCCTCCACCCCGACTCAAGTCAGCGGGGTCAATGGTAAGAAAACATTTTTAAATTCACGTTTGTTATGACCGCGGGGGACATCCACGTGACGGAGAGCCACGGCTTTGTCCAATCAGCCTCGCCACGTAAAAAAACACACCAAACCCCGAAGTCGCTCCCGCAGCTGTTAAGCAGCACGAGTCGCGGGACCCCTCCACGGACTCCCCCCCCTCTCCTCTCCCGCCCCCCGTGTTTACGTAGCTGTGCCGAGCTCGACGTGGGGGGGGGGGCGGCGGCTCTGGACGGTGGGAGGGGGTGTGGTGGCGGGGTTGGGGGGTACGGATTTTTTTCGTGTGAAACTTTTACAAACGCGCACGTGCGCTCTCGATCCCTCGTGTACGTATCTCCCCATCACCTCCACTTTCCCCCTGATGCATCTCTTTGCCGGTGAGTTTCTTAGAAATCTGCGGAAGCGCCTCGTGTGCATCTCCCCATCACCTCAATGCATTTCTTGCCAGTGGGGTGCAGTATTTGTACTGATAGAAATACGCGGAAGCACCTCCTGTCATATTCCCACCACGTCCACTCTCCACCTGATGCATCTCTTTGCCGGTGAGTTTTTTTGTAGAAATCTGCGGAAGCGCTTCGAGTGAATCTCCCATCATCTTACTGCATCTCTCCCAATGCTAATTAAGCACTAATTAATTGCCCTCTTCTCCTATAGAGAGGGGGGGGAGAGATGGTCGGTGAGCTTCAATCCACTGCCAAAGACACTCGGTCACTCACAGCCACACCCTCCTTCCACTCCCATAGAGGCCTCCTATCACAGTGGCAGAGGTATTATGGGAAATATAATGGTAATTTTGCATGGGGTTAGTGTTAGTGAGGATGTGATGAATCGTCAATTAATTGATCACAATATTCGATTCGGCTCACGTTGCATGAACCGATATGTGTGTGTGTGTGGAGCGGTAGTGTAACGGTTAGCGCGCCGCACTACGAACCCGGCGGACCCGGGTTCAATTTCCGCTCACGGTCAACACCAGTGACGATGATCTGAACCGGTCCTGGGCCTCCCCTATGTCAGCTCAGCCTCAAATGAGTACCTAGTGCTGTGTGTAAACATCGCCACTAGGAAGACAAAGGCGGTCGGGCGTGGTTCTAGCCACCCACCCACCTCATGTGCCTTGCCGGCCTTAATAGGTGCTCGCTAACAGCACGCGCCCCAACAGTCTATTAAGGCCACGCGGTGGCTTCTTCGTCTTGGTACGAATCGATTCTTTTCCATCGCGTGCGTTTATGTCACTCGAAAGATGACGCCGCCTCGTAGGGCTCTCGATTCTCTGCATGGATCACCAGGACGAGAGATGCGACAGACAGACGCACCACGCCCGTGGAGATGCAATGCATTGGCATCACGAAGGATTCCACAGATTAACACCACCACTACCACCGCCGCCACCACGATACGGTGCCTATGTTTGCACCATGACACGGACCACTCGGTTGAATCGCGAGGCGGCGGCCGAAACCCCCGATTCGAATTCAAGTTGTTCAGCTTTCGCCAGCTCAGTGTCTCTGACGTTGCAGCGACAAAGCCGCCGCTAGCGAGCATCCAAATTTAGTTCGGCATGTTATTTGGGTCTTTCGGTAAAGTCACCGAGATAGGTTTTCTTTGAACCCATCTACGTGACTTTACCGAAAGACCCAAAGAACATGAATTTCTGCAGTCACGACAGCTTTAAGTCAAGATCTAATTCCGCAGTCAAAATATTTGTCGTGAAATGATTAATCACCATTTGACGAGCCACTGCTGGATGAAGGCTTATTCTGCCAGGTAAGGCCCACTGAGCTATGTAACTCATTTTCCGAAACGATCTGGCCACAATTTAATGCTCAACGAAGTGGCTTATCATCATGTGGACATTTATCGGGGGCGAATAACACTGAAGGCACGTTGAAAACCCGGAGGACCCGAAGAAAACCCACGTCGACCACGGAGAGAGAGACACCGCAAACTCTAAATATGAAAGCATCGTCAAGGTCCGGGTCGAACCCACGACCTCCCGTATACCAGGCGAGGTAGTTAACATCTCCTAGCCACCGTGGCGCCCCGCATAAAAACATCGCTCGGCTGACACGGATAACTCCTACACTGACGGAGAATTGAGAATGTCTCACAGTGTTGGCTCCGTGCGGTGAAAGCGAAGTTCAACGGAGGCACGCGCACGCGGCACGAGCAGGACACGCACCAGAGGACTCATTCATTTCACGAAGTACTCTTAGGTTTTTTCGGTAAAGTCACGTAGGGACAAATAAATAATAATAATAATAATAATAGAAATAATAATAGAAATAAAATTAGAAATTATAGTGATTTATAATTTTATTTATAATTGTATTTCTATTATTATTTCTTTTATTTTTATTTTTATTATTTATTTTTACCTACGTGACTTTACCGAAAAAACCTCAGAGTATGAATCCTTGCAGTCACGAAAGCTTCAAATCTAGAATTTCACGAAGTGTTTTGACCATCGACAAGGTCGCAATTCTTATCCCCATGTTGCTCGAATCATTGCACCGCTCTCTTCATCTGTCTCTTGAACATCGTTACCGTTTCTCGGAGGTTGTTTTTTTTGTCTTGGTCTTTTGTGAAAAGATGCTGCCCTCGATCGCCTTACCTGCAGCGTGCCGTTCTGTCTCGCTACTTCAAGCCCAAGCAAGATGTTCTTCCTCTCCCCGTAACATAGATACACATCGAACGAGTCCACGTTCATCTCCGGCCTGACACAGGACCGATGCCCGAAACGTCGCCTATTGTTCTTCTCCGGCCTGACGCAGGACATCGTCGTTTGCTTTTTTTTTTATCGCCGTCCAACTTATTTTCGTAGCTCCCCCCGCCCGCCACCGCAAAACGAGAGCTCTTGGGATTAACAGCAAAAAAAAAGGGGGATTCACAGCAGTAAAAACAAAAGTCGGCGAGACTCTTAACTCGACAGGGCGGCGTCGGAGGTCTCTCGTGGGTGCTGACATCCTTCCTGGAAACTAAAAAAAAAATCCGAACGCAACCGGACGGGAACCTACGATCCGTGAGGCCGCCTCGTCTCGGGATTTTCGTTTTTGTAGCGGCGTTAGCAGGAATTTATCAGCCACGCAGGAGCGAGTTAAAGGACATTCGCCGGTGTAAAAGAAAATATATGTAGATACATTAATTTACGTTGGACCACGTGACAATTGTCGCGGAGCCGTGGTGCCGTGGTGGTCGGCACACCGCACTATGAACCTGGCCGCCCTGAGTTTGAGTCCGGGCCGCAAGTAACGTCAGCGGCGAGTGATATCTGCACTAATCCAGGATGCACCCCCCCCCTCCTCCCCCGCCACACATCTCATCACCAACCCGCGCTGACCAACGTGCAGGAAGTTTGGTCAAAACAGCCCCATGGTTAACGCTGCGTGGGGAGGGCGGTGGTGGCGGCTTCGCCCGCGGCCTGTGATCCAGCACCGCAGCGAGGGGTGGGTGGATCATCGCATCAGATGATGTGGAACTCCCTTCCCGTGGCCATCGAGGTGCCATGTACCCTGGCTCACCAGGAGAATGCAGTGCAGCAAATTGGAGAGGGGATAGAGTGTTGCCCCCTCGCACGCGTGGGGGCTTTCTCCGGGTGCTCTGGTTTTGTCCCGCGTGTCAAACATTGGTTTGAAAACATCTTAAAATAGAAACGCGACGCGGCGTGTCTCTCCCGAAAAAGGGATTCCTTGGACTCGGCGTGGCTTTTCTTGGATAAATAACTAATTCATAATAATTCTAACACACGTAAATACATAAATATTTGTACAAAAAAAGAGCAAGCTAAAAATGGCAGCACATGGTGTGGCCCAAGTCGCTGCTGGCACCGCCCACGAGAGAGAGATCGTGGAGAAAGCGAGAGAGGGGGAGAGATCGAGCGGAGAAAGGGAGCGAGACTTTCGACTTTTGAACAACTTTTATTGCCGCCAGCAGCAACAGCACTGGAGGCGATTTCGATACGAAACACACAAAGTCACCAGCAAACAAGTAAACAAACACTATACATCCACGCGCTGTGGCGCTAAATGCGCCGCGCACAACACGAAATAAAAGTCACGTGGTGGTGGTGTTCATCGCGCACGCCACGGTGACGAGCGAGCGCTTCAGAAGGTGAACACGAGGGTGCCGTCCACGTTGGTACAGAAGAGGGCTTTTCCGGCTCCCCAGCGTTCGAAGACGACGTGCGCATCACCGGCATGTGTGTGGTACGCGTGCTCTAGCCGGAGCCGCGTCTTGAGCAGGCCCCTGAGTGAGAGAGAGAGATGTAAAATCCCCGAGTGTCAGCCGTTTATTGCGACGTCTGCTTTCGTGGAATTGCGGACAGGGACTTGTGATCTCAAGCGATTTGTGCGGAATGAGCGGTGGGCAGGGCAAGGCGAGCGAGCGAGAGAGAGAGACAAAGACGCGTGGGGTAAACGCGCGTTGATTGGCTGCGGCCACTGATGCTGCTGCTGCTGATGATGATACCCTCTGCGCGCGCGAGCGAAAACTATATCGGGGCGTGGGCGAATTGTCTCCTCGTGTGTTCACATTCAGAGTCGCTCGTTTCTCTAAAACGAAATCGATTGCTCGTACACGTGGCGTTTTATCTACGGGATACCCCCCCCCCGACCCTTTTTTTGTGGCCATAATTCGGGTGTGAAGATTTATTTATTTTTTTAACACCAACGAATGGACACCTGTTTTCAAAAGGCGTCAAGTTTGGAATACGTACATTGTGGTACAACATGCAAAACAAATACGCGTTGATAATTATTGATGCAGTGTCATTGAAACCGATTGGCCTACAATAGAGGCATTCTTTCTCGTGCCTTTGTCTCACCATCAAAATGCGAACAGTACAAGGGCGATGCAAACGCCAAAGCTAGAATAGCTTTTATATATATATGGGTCCCATAGATATGTGCGGTTAATGCAGAATTGATGTCTTGTAATAATAGGTGTCCACTTGGTGTTTGAACATCTTGACACCTCCTGCATTATTGCCAGAGATAGCAAAGCCTTTCTTTCTCTTTTAAATCAAGCTAAGTTTTCTTTGTGTGATACGAGTTGAACAATATTCCTTAAGAACCCTTGCGGAAGTCGTTCTCTCTAATGTTGATGTCGTTGTCTTTGTTGTTGCTGAAGACGAAGATGAAGATGATCTCAGCAGTAGCTTTGCAATAGCCACTTCAGTGGTCCGTTCTCTAACAGGGCTTTTTTCGCAAAGCATACGGGGGAAAAAGAAAACTGACGAAAAGAAGCGTGGAGAGATGCACGCTTGGCACCACTTTGAGAGACAGAAAGACGAGCGCGTGGTTGAGAGAACACGAGGATGGAGAACGCGCGCAGGTGAGCTACATCATTCAAACTGTTTAAGAAGAGTGCCCTTCCCCTCACCTACGATTACCACGGTTGGCTACGTACGGTGCGAAAGAAGTTCAACATACTGACATACAAAGGCTAGAGACGTCGATGGTCAAATTGTATAGAATAATAGACAGTGTTGCAGCCAGCAAAATAAATAAGCAAAATAAATATGAACGTGTGCAAGGTGCTCGGTTGCATCATTACTTCGCAGGATCGTGACTTGCGGAGGCCTTCATCCAGCAGTGGATCTACCGTGGATGATGATTGTGACATAACGGCCATCACATCACAGGATAGCACCGCTCGCATTGAATAGGGTCAGGTCGGGTACGGTGAGGTCAGGTGAGGTCGGAGAAGGTAGGGTCGCGTTGGGTCAGAATGGGTCATCAGATTTGGGCAAGGTCCGGTCGGCCAGTTCGGGTCAGGTTGCGTGGGGTGGTCTCTGGTCGGCTTGGGCAGAGTTACGGGGTGGAGTTGGGGTTGGGGGGGGGGGTGCTGGATACGAGAGAGGCTCAGATAGCCACAACAACAGGATATGGAATCTTGCGCCGAATGGAGAGAAGACCGAGGGCTGAGGTTCCATGGAACATCCCAGTGCTGTGTTGCTAAGCGGTGAGAACCGCCTGTGATGTGTAAGTACAGAGCACGTGTGTGCAATGTAAACATCCAGCACTGGGGGAGACAAAGGCGGCCGGGTGTGTGTGTGCGATCAGTTCACACACCCATTCGTGCGCTGTTCTGGCCTTAATAGGAGCTTGCCAGTGGCACTTGCCCTTGACACGCGGGGTTTTTGTTGTTGTCCTGTGTGTGTGTGGGTACCTGGGTGGTTTGTGCCACCAAACACTCCACCCCCTTAACTCTCCATTGGTGATGGGGCAGTTGTGGAGAGAGTGGAGAGTTGTCCCATACGTGGGTAGTGTGTTCATGACTAGCTCCGATGTGGCAGCAGAGGTCTCACTACGAATCAGTCGAGCGCCTTATCTTTTCAGCGGCTGCGTAACGCAGTGTGGGAGCTACCTGGTCTGTCGCTTCACACGAAGCTCCGGGTCTTCTCGGCCGCTGTCATGCCCTCCCTTCTCTATGCTTGAAAAATGTGGGCCCCACCCCTTATTGAACATCTTCGCCGGTTAGACACATTTAGGCTGGCCTGCTTACGAGCCATCCTGGGTTTAACCAGGCTGGATTGTGTGAGGAGCTCAGAAATCATTGAAAGATCTGGACAAAGTCCCATCGGTGAGCTCCTCCGGCAGGCAATGCTACGTTGGTTGGGTCATGTAGCCCACATGCCCAGCTACCGCATGCCTAAACAGCTTTTGTTCGGCCGGATAGAGGAAGCTAAACGGGCGAGGCATGGGCTAGAGAAGAGATGGAGTGATGTGGTACAGGAGGATGTGGAGCTGAGTGGACTTGCCGATGACTGGTACCAGCGATGATGTTGAGGAGGCTCGTGAAGGACGCTGCTACTGGGCAGTTGGAGTCAGTTGCCCTCCAGCAACAACGGAGAGCAGAGCAGCGACGCTCACAACAACGAGCGGAGTGTCGGGTAGCTAAAACACAGCAAGTTGGCACAATAGGGGGCACACGTGGTGCATCGGTCAGTCATCTCTGTTGGTCATACCCTTGGCACCCGAGTCTGTCCCGTCACCTCCTGCCAGCGTGCGATCGATACTTCACGTGGCCTCAAAGTGCACATAGCTTGGCACGAGCGCCGTGGTGACGTCACTCAGCCTTACATGAGTAGCTGGTGCGGTGTGTCAACATCGCCACTTGGGAGACAAAGGTGGCCGGGCGGGGTTCTGACCACCCCACCCCCTCGTGTGCCACAGCGCCGACCTTCAGAGGTGCTACTCAACGATAGCACTTGCCCCAGAATAAAAAAATGAGAATAGGTTTTTACCCTTTCTGGCCATAAAACTGTTTTATTTGCCTGACAGGGTTAAAACATATTCTTATTTTATTTACCAGACAGGGTGAAACCTCGACTTAAAGCTTTCGTGACTGCAGGAATTAATATTCTTTGGGTCTCTCAGTAAAATCACGTAGATAGGTTCAAAGAAAATAATGTATTGTTTTTTTAAACTTTGATACTGGCAAAAAATTAAAAGGTCCCACGTAGCACTTGCCCCAACAGTCTGTTATGAAGGCCATTACGGGGGGATCTTTGCCTATGAGGGGGGTTGAAGGAGATTGCACCGTTGTTTAAACCACCGCGCGCAGGAGATAGGATCGTCACCGACCAAACATCAGGTTCGTGGAGTGCGCGCAACCGTTGCGCCGCTTGTGACAGGCATCCCTCGAGTGTAGGAGGGATGTGACCTTCCTGGGCAAACATAACAATTACACTTGACAATCAGGCGAGGCCGTTTCTGGGTAGAGATCCCTTCGCGAGATTGCGTTCATATACATTTTTTTACCGGAAAGTGGGACACATGTTCACACGTCCGTCAAAAGCCACGGTTCGTGGGCTGTGTCACACATTACAGCGCTCAATGCTATTTGCACAGCGATAAGGGGGTTATCTCCGCAGATATTTACTCAGCAATGAGGGCCCCATCGCGTCGTGAATTCTCTCTTTCCTGTGCCAAACTTTTCATTCCGTAAGCAAAAGAAACACCCCCCCCCCTACCACCCCCCCCTACCACCTCCCCCCCACACGCCCCACCCCTCCATCCCCTGTCCCACCACCTCCCACCCTCACAGTCATTGTGTTTACGCTCCTCGAGGTGGAATGAGGGACGTTCCACTTTGTTGAAATGTCAGCCGTGCATCAATGGCTCTGGGTCCTGTTGCGGCGGTGTAGTGGCTAGCGCGCTGCGCTATGAACCCGGAGACCCGAGTTCGATTCCCGCTCACGGCCAACACCGGTGACGATTTTCTGCGCCAGACCCGGGCCTCCACTAGGTCGACTCAGCCTGCAATGAGTAGCTGGTGCGGGGAGACAAAGGCGGTCGGGGGTGGTGCTGGCCACCCAACCCCTTCGTGTGCCGTGCCGACCTTCATAGGTGCTCGCTAACAGCACTTGCCCCAATAGTCTGCTAGCTAACAGCACTTGCCCCAACAGTCTGTTACAGGCTACACGGGGGGTCTTTGGTTGCTAGAGGTGGTGGTGGTCGGGGCGTGGGGGGTGCGTGGGGGTGCGTGGGGGGTGCGTGGGGGGTGCGTGGGGGGGCGTGGGGGGGAGCAGTCTCCCGCCGGTGTCGTGGGTCCCGAGTTACTGTCAGGCTGCGTGATCGTCGTGATTAGAGAGGCGCGCCGTCTATCATCGTGTCAACATTGACCATTCGTCATCGCGGTCACGTGCAGATATGATCGCTTCGTCTTCAGGCGCGTGATTAATCATCACTAAGCGATTTGATCAATCGGCAAATGTTACATAATCATTATCATCACCATCACCATCATCACCACCATCATCATCAGCATCATCGTCTTAATACTATATAGTTCATGGGCCGCAGCAGAAATCGGTAACCACTCAGTAGTACCCATCTAATTATATTGCTCATGACGGTGAATTTATGGGTTTACTACATGGTCCAGAGTTGGGGGTTGCACGACCCCAATTGCACAGGCGGTGCATTATCTCCCATGTATCTCTTGTAGCTCTACAATTATCTGTGTATCTCTACGAGTCTCCGTGTATGAGTCTCCATGAATCTCTCTGCGTCTCTGTGGGTTTACTACATGGTCCAGAGTTGGGGGTTGCACGACCCCAATCGCACAGGCGGTGCATTCCTAAACGAGATGTCCGCATCGACCTGGCGATGTTTACATTGCAACAGCAGACGTGGCAGACGTCGCATTCGCTCTGCGGTAACATCATGGACGTGACTGTAATGATATGGAGAATGTGCAGCCCCCCTTTGTCAATCCACGCTCCCCGATCTCCAACCGCCCCCCCCCCCCCGAGCAGCAATTTGTTACAACTTAAAGGAGAACAACTTCAGGAGCAGCGATTTATGTATATGTCCAATAAGAGCGAATTACTTGATAAGACAACTAATTTCAAATTATTATTACATAATTAGCTGTTATCGGCCAAGTGAGATATCCGCTCTTGGCTCATGCGTTAATAAGTGCAATTGTGATTAAATATAACCAGCCGCAATTGTGATCGCGGGATAAGATACATTATCCAATTACGGCAGCATTGTTAGTAGCTACGATCAGCCATGGTTGTGATGATATGATTCCGATAGTGATAAACTTATTACAAAGAATCATCATCGAAGATCACAAAGCATCATCACGCAATATGATACACCATAATCATGAAATAATCTAAAGAGTTCGATCAGTCAATAGCATCGCCATCATCAAACAACGTAAGCATCATCATGGCCACATCGTCGAACATGAGAGTGTCGTCATCATCGTCTTCGTTCTAACATTGCCTGCTCAATAATCATCATCATCATGAAATATGTTCAACCTTCACTTAATATTCACCATACAACGACGTCATCATCATCATCATCGCCATTACGTTTCGCGATCAATCATCGGCACTACACATGTTCGTCATCAAATATGATCAAACGTCGTTATCGTCGACGTGAAATATCATCATCAGCAGCAGCATCAGCAGCCGGGGCTGTTTTTTGACCCTGGATGTAAATGTATTTTGTTGTTGTTGTTGTCGAATGACGCGCGACGCCGATGGAGCCATTGGAGCAACATTGCAATTGCTGTGAAAACAAAAATCCGCGCCTAAATGTGTGAAATGTGTCTGTGTTGGGCAACTAAAATATAACAAGGTGCGTGGTTCGATAAATAAATAAATCCCCGAGAGAAATGACACAAACTTGTCGGCTTAAAATATTCACGCAAGAAAAACTAAATACATATACTCTTTGGTTCTTTCGGTAAAGTCACGTAGGTAGAAAAATAATAGATCACGACGTTTCGATCGCAACGCAAGCAAAGCAATCGTCATCAGACGTCGTCAGACGATCGCTTGCGTTGCGATCGAAGCGTCGTGATCTATTATTTTTTTCAACCTACGTGACTTTCCTGCGATCACGAAAGCTTCAAATTAAGTCTAGATTTGAAGCTTTCGTGACTGCAAGGAATCATATTCTTAGGTTTTTTCGGTAAAGTCACGTAGGTAAAACATCAAAATTAATGAAAATAAAATAAAATAAAACAAAAATCACGACGTTTCGGAGGCAACACAAGTCTCCGTCATCAGGTGGGACCGTCACAGCCGAATTAGCTGATGATGGAGACTTGTGTTGCCTCCGAAACGTCGTGATTTTTGTTTAATTTTATTTTCATTAATTTTGATGTTTTACCTACGTGACTTTACCGAAAAAACCTAAGAATATACTTCAAATTAAGATTACATAAATATATTTATCAAATTTAACACGCGTAGGCAGGGTCACTGCGACTGCTCAGTAAGCTCCACATCCAGCAATAGATCGTGCATGGCTGCTGCTGCTGCTGCCACTGCTGATGATGATAAAACATCCTACGGGCGGGGGGAGCGGTGGCGCGGCGGTTAGCGCGCAGCATGCGCTGTGAAACTCGACCGGCTCGCGTTAAATTGTCAGCCACGGTCAAAATCAGTGACGAGCGCTATCTGAGCCACCAACCCCCCCACCCCACCATCGCCCCCCGCCCCCCATTCCACCCACGCCTTCGCCAAGCCCAATCCGTAGCCACCACAGCGCGTTGGCGAACGAAACGAGGCCCCCGTAACGTGACCTGGCCGTGGGGAGGTTTTCATCCAGCAGCGAATTAAAATGATCAACGCGTGCATTTCTACAACTGGCCGGACCGAGACCCTTGTCGTGTTACCGGCGCGTCGTTTGTGGACGTTCGAACGGAGCAGCGTCTGTCAGTGCGGGGTGAGATGTACAGTGTCCGCACCAACACATTCCTACAATTCCTCCCGCTCTCGGCACCGATAGCCGTAGCCGAGTGTGAGTGAACGGAAATCTAAGAGCCACTCCACCCCGTGTCTCCTCCACGTGTGAACACGGGCCCAGTCCGTCGGCCTACGAGGGGGGTTTGCGGATCCACGTTTATGCAGCGACAACCACAAAAAATAACAACCTGTGGAATTAAATAAAAACTTAACGCACTCGCACAACAATATATATACAACGGGCACTCGCCCGTCTTCGTCGTCAATGTGCTACGAATAAGGGGCATTTCCCAAAACATCTTCGATAAAAAAAATGTAAGGCCTCAATGTTAATGACAAATTTGTTGTTTTATTTTTTTCAAAACTGCACCTGTGCACCTGTGTTGCTATCGTAGTAGCAGCAGCGGCGTCACGGAATAATTTGTTAAAATTATCCATCGGCAACGTTCTGTTTACGCAAGCGCACTCTGCACCGGCTTTGACCTTCTTGGGTGTCATCGGCAGAGTCAGACTTGATGAACCCAAAGACAATGATGTATTTACATGGGGAGACACAGGATGGAGTTCTGCTTATGTATGCGGGGTGTATTTTGACCCAAAATGCACCACGACAGCGCATAACGAGTTCTTGTACCGGCGCGTGTGTCCTTGTCACTCAGATGGGGAGCGGTGGTGTAGTGGTTAGCTGCGCTATGAACCCGGTCACCCGGGCCACCACCAGTGACGATTATCTGAACCGGTCCTGGGCCTGCCCTAGGTCGACTCAGCCTCAAATGAGTACCTGGTGCGGTGTGTAGTAAACATCGCCATTGGGGAGACAAAGGCGGTCGGGCGTGGTGCTGGCCACCCACCCCTCGTGTGCCGTGCCGGCCTTCATAGGTGCTCGCTAACAGCACTTGCCTCAACAATCGGTTCAGGCTACACGGGGGAGCTTTGTCTTTGTTCCACTCGGTTGGCACAGTAGAGGGGTCCAACTGGGTGCATCTGCCAGTCATCTCAGTCAGCCAACCCACGGCACCGCCTGGCTCTGTCCCGTGACCTCCCTGTCGGCAGCGGAGCTTTCGACACTTCGCCGTGACCTCAAAAGTGCCACCTAGCCTGGCACAGGCGGCGCCGCGGTGAACTCGGAGTCACTTTTAGTGGCGAGTTGCGGGCATTGGAGTGAGGTTGCCACCCGTCCCGAGTTTTCCCGGGATCGTCCTCCTGTTGAGTTGAGGCAGCTGCCGCCGCTGCTGCTGCCCTCCGGGAAATGTGTCCGTCTTGCCGTGGGGAGACACGACACGTGGCGGCTGCTTCATAGTGACGACGACGACGATGACGACACCGCTCTAGACGACGGCGTTGTTGTTGCCGCATCGCCCGGGTTATAAGACGCTTGGGAAAGTGAGAGTGGCACCGCAGACGTGTAGCCCGGGCTGCCAAAGTTTCCGCCGATCAGGTCTCGCACAAAGACTTGCCGGATTATAAGACGCACGCCCAACTTTAGTTTAAGTTACAGCGGTAGGGGGGAAGGATGTAAGTGCGTCGAATCGTGGAAAAAAAACCGGTGTATCTCCTCACTCAGTTCACAAAGCCTGTTAGAACATCATTAGAATTAACATCACTCAGAACGCGAGCTATTCCAGAGCATCATTAGAAAAAACGTCATTCACTCAGATGTTTTGAGCCTTCTAGAGCATCACTAGAACTCAGTCGCGCTCAACCGGCTCTCTAGCCCTTCTGAAGCACAATTTTTTTGGTTTTAAATCACGGAACCCACCACACTCCGTCCGGTTGTTAGTGGAGTGGCAATGCACGTGTGTGGTAGAGTGTGGCGGTTAGCGCGTTGCGCTACGAACCTGGCTATCCGGGTTCGATTCCCGCTCACGGCCAACACCAAGTGACGATTATCTTAACCGGTCCTGGACCTCCCCTAGGTCGACTCAGCCTCAAAATGAGTACCCGGTGCGATGTGTAAACATCGCCGCTAGGGAGAAAAAGGCGGCCGGGCGTGGTGTTGGCCACCCACCCCCTCGTGTGCCGTGCCGGCCTTTATAGGTGCTCGCTAACAGCACTTGCCCCTACAGTCTGTTAAGGCTATACGGGGGATCTTTGTCTTTGTAACTCCCACCTCTTTTAAAAAAAAAAACCGTCTGGCCAGCTTGTAAGAGTAGGCCAAATACCCACTAGAGGGCGGGGTGGGGTGGGGGGGGGGCTCTCAAGAACTCCCTCTGACCCTAATCCTTCCGCCAGCGGTGACGTGAGCGAGCAGTTGCAGGCGCTGCGCCTTTGCCATTGTCCTGACTCAGGGCAGGTTGGTCTCGCGCGCGCGCACGAATCAGACGCCACCGAGTGTTTTGAGGAATTTCTGAACGATACCACTCGGCCAAAACACACACACACACGGAGGAGAGCATACGTTCTCTGTAAAAATAAATCATCTCTCTGCCGACGGCACGTCTCGATATGGTTTGTACTCGAGCGCTGTTGCCCGTGCTGGGCGTAGGGAGCTCATCCATAAGCTGAGGCCGACGGTGGCCGTCAAAGCAGGGATAAGACGCCCGAGAAGGGAGACGGAGCGACGGAATCAGCTCCGTGCGGATGGGATTGTGACATCGCGAGGCTTTGAGAAATGTCAGTGGCTAGAATGTGGCTGAAGAGGAGGACGACGACGACGTTGATGATGATGATGATTACAGGGATGCGTACTTGACTTCCCGGAGCTTCCCATCATTCAGACAGGACTGGCGAAGGCACATTGTCTCGTCTCGTGTCTCATTATCGTCAGCAGCAGCAGCAGCAGCGTCGTCACCACCATTGTTATTGTTACGCGACCGACATCGACCCGGAGGGTTTGTGTCGCCCCGGGAAAGACTGACAGATCGCCCAGGACAGCTGCTGCCAAACTTAATTTAGAGAGCGATCCTGAGAAAACCAGGACAGGTGGCAACCCACGTCTGATCTAGAGACAAAGATCATCCGTATAGCCTTTGACAGACTGTTGGGGCAAGTGCTTTTCGCGAGCGCCAAATTGAGGCCGGAACGGCGCACAAAAGGGTGGTGGGGCCAGACCCATGTACACCCGGCCGTCTTTGTTTCTCTAGTGGCGATGTTTACACACCGCACGAGGTACTCATTTGAGGCTGAGTCGGCGACCAGGACCGGTTCAGATAATCGTTGCTGATGTTGGCCGTGAGCTCGAATCGAACTCGGTTCGCCGGATTCGTAGCGCAGCACGCTAACAAAGACCCCCCGTATAGCCTTAACAGACTGTTGGGGCAAGTGCTGTTAGCGAGCACCTATGAAGGCAGGAACGGTACACGAGCGGGTGGGTGACCAGCACCACGCCCGACCGCCTTTGTCCCCCTAGTGGCGATGTTTACTACACAACCCACTAGGTACACGCGCTAACACACACACACACCTGCACACCTGCACACACATACACACGCTAACACACACACACACACACACCTGCACACCGGTACACACATACACGCGCTAACACACACACACACACCTACACACCTGCACACACATACACGCGCTAACACACACACGTACCAGTACACACACACCTACACACATGCACACACATACACACGCTAACACACACACACACCTGCACACCTGCACACACATACACACGCTAACACACACGTACCAGTACACACACACCTACACACCTACACACCTACACACACATACACACGCTAACACACACACACACACCTGCACACCTGCACACACATACACACGCTAACACACACACCTGCACACACATACACACGCTGACACGCACACACACACACACATCTGCACACCTGCACACACATACACACGCTAACACACACACACACCTGCACACACATGCACACGCTGACACGCACACATACACACACACATCTGCACACCGGCACACACATACACACGCTAGCACACACCAGTACACACATACACACGCTAACACACACACCTGCACACACATACACACGCTGACACGCACACACACACACCTGCACACCAGTACACACATACACACGCTAACACACACACCTGCACACACATACACGCGCTCATTGCGCGTTTGCGTGGAGCCATGATCCTATCCCTTCGCTGCCCCTGAGCCAGAGGCGACAATTTCCACATTCGTATGGCCGGGGCCCGGCCCCTCACCCACTGTGCAGGGAGGATAGGGGCCAACCGCCGAACGAGCGGCAAAGCGAACGACTTGTTGTTGTTGTTTCCACAGGGACAGCGGTAACCCCTCGAGAAAGTGGAAATCCCAGTTTAGAATTCCCAGGCGCCCTCCCCCCGTTTGCCGCACGCTTACACCCAGCTTCCTGGTAGACCCCCGTTTCCTAAAGCTCCTCGCCCTCGTAACAGCCCACGTCTCTCTGTGTAGCCCACGTCTCTCTGTGTAGCCCACGTCTCTCTGTGTAGCCCACGTCTCTCTGTGTAGCCCACGTCTCTCTGTGTAGAGCACGTCTCTCTGTGTAGCCCACGTCTCTCGCTGTAGCCCACGTCTCTCTGTGTAGCCCACGTCTCTCTGTGTAGCCCACGTCTCTCTGTAGAGCACGTCTCTCGCTGTAGCCCACGTCTCTCTGTGTAGCCCACGTCTCTCTGTGTAGCCCACGTCTCTCTGTGTAGCCCACGTCTCTCGCTGTAGCCCACGTCTCTCTGTGTAGCCCACTTCTCTCGCTGTAGCCCACGTCTCTCTGTGTAGAGCACGTCTCTCTGTGTAGCCCACGTCTCTCTGTGTAGCCCACGTCTCTCTGTGTAGCCCACGACTCTCTGTGTAGAGCACGTCTCTCGCTGTAGCCCACGTCTCTCTGTGTAGCCCACGTCTCTCTGTGTAGCCCACGTCTCTCTGTGTAGCCCACGACTCTCTGTGTAGAGCACGTCTCTCGCTGTAGCCCACGTCTCTCTGTGTAGCCCACGTCTCTCTGTGTAGCCCACGACTCTCTGTGTAGCCCACGTCTCTCGCTGTAGCCCACGTCTCTCGCTGTAGCCCACGTCTCTCTGTGTAGCCCACGACTCTCTGTGTAGAGCACGTCTCTCTGTGTAGCCCACGACTCTCGCTGTAGCCCACGTCTCTCTGTGTAGCCCACGTCTCTCTGTAGAGCACGTCTCTCGCTGTAGCCCACGTCTCTCTGTGTAGCCCACGTCTCTCTGTGTAGCCCACGTCTCTCTGTGTAGCCCACGACTCTCTGTGTAGAGCACGTCTCTCGCTGTAGCCCACGTCTCTCTGTGTAGCCCACGACTCTCTGTGTAGCCCACGTCTCTCGCTGTAGCCCACGTCTCTCGCTGTAGCCCACGTCTCTCTGTGTAGCCCACGACTCTCTGTGTAGAGCACGTCTCTCTGTGTAGCCCACGACTCTCGCTGTAGCCCACGTCTCTCTGTGTAGCCCACGACTCTCTGTGTAGAGCACGTCTCTCGCTGTAGCCCACGTCTCTCGCTGTAGCCCACGTCTCTCTGTGTAGCCCACGTCTCTCTGTGTAGCCCACGTCTCTCTGTGTAGAGCACGTCTCTCGCTGTAGCCCACGTCTCTCGCTGTAGCCCACGTCTCTCTGTGTAGCCCACGTCTCTCTGTGTAGCCCACGTCTCTCTGTGTAGCCCACGTCTCTCGCTGTAGCCCACGTCTCTCTGTGTAGCCCACGTCTCTCTGTGTAGCCCACGTCTCTCTGTGTAGCCCACGTCTCTCTGTGTAGCCCACGTCTCTCGCTGTAGCCCACGTCTCTCTGTGTAGCCCACGTCTCTCTGTGTAGCCCACGACTCTCTGTGTAGAGCACGTCTCTCGCTGTAGCCCACGTCTCTCTGTGTAGCCCACGTCTCTCGCTGTAGCCCACGTCTCTCTGTGTAGCCCACGTCTCTCTGTGTAGCCCACGTCTCTCTGTGTAGCCCACGTCTCTCTGTGTAGCCCACGACTCTCTGTGTAGAGCACGTCTCTCGCTGTAGCCCACGTCTCTCGCTGTAGCCCACGTCTCTCTGTGTAGCCCACGTCTCTCTGTGTAGCCCACGTCTCTCTGTGTAGCCCACGTCTCTCTGTGTAGCCCACGTCTCTCGCTGTAGCCCACGTCTCTCGGTGTAGCCCACGTCTCTCGCTGTAGCCCACGTCTCTCTGTGTAGCCCACGTCTCTCTGTGTAGCCCACGTCTCTCGCTGTAGCCCACGTCTCTCGCTGTAGCCCACGTCTCTCTGTGTAGCCCACGTCTCTCTGTGTAGCCCACGTCTCTCTGTGTAGCCCACGACTCTCTGTGTAGAGCACGTCTCTCGCTGTAGCCCACGTCTCTCGCTGTAGCCCACGTCTCTCGCTGTAGCCCACGTCTCTCTGTGTAGCCCACGTCTCTCTGTGTAGCCCACGTCTCTCTGTGTAGAGCACGTCTCTCGCTGTAGCCCACGTCTCTCTCTCGCTCTGTACCCTCCGTGGGGAGCCGGACAAGCGCTCTTCTGTACCAGCGTGGACGGCACCCTCGTGTTCACCTTCCGAAGCGCTCGCTCGTCACCGTGGCGTGCGCGATGAACACCTCCACCACCACGTGGCTTTTATTTCGTATTGTGCGCGCTGCATTTAGCACCACAGCGCGTTGATTTATATCGTTTGTTTGCTGGTGACTTTGTGTATTTCATATCGGAATCGCCTCCAGTGCTGTTGCTGCTGGCGGCAATACAAGTTGTTTAAAAGTCAAAAAGTCTGTGGCCCACGTCTTTCTGTACCCACGTCCCGCTCCCTTGGGGTTGGTGTAGGCTTCATTATTATTTTTAGTCAAATTGTTTTTTTAATATATATAGGAATCTTCTTCCCTTCACTAACTTCCTGCTGCTGACTGACACACGCCCTCGGAAAGAGAGGCGATAAGTCTTTTCCACACCAGATGGAACAGATGAGGAGGCGCGCCCTCGTGACGCGTGCGTGTGGTTGTCTTGCCGTGTGTGGGGAGCGGTGGCGCAGCGGTTAGCGCTGCGCTACGAACCCGCCTACTCGAGTTCGATTCCCGCTCGCGGGACAACATCGGTGACGAGTGTCTGAACCGGTCTTGGGCCTCCCCTAGGTCGACTCAGCCTCAAATGAGTTGCTGGTGCGATGTGTAAAAAAGACAAAGGCGGTCGGGCGTGGTGCTGGCCACCCACCCCCTCGTGTGCAGTTCCGACCTTCATAGGTGCTCGCTAACAGCACTTGCCCCAACAGTCTGTTAAGGTTATACGGAGAGGGGAGGGATCTGTGTTTTTATCTTTGTCTTGCATTGTGGGGAGCGGTATTGTAGTGGGAGTTAGCGCTCTGCGCTCACTTAACCCGACGGCCTACGAAAACTGAGTTCGATTCCCGCTCACATCCAACGTTTGGACGAAGAGCTTTGCAGCTCACCGGATTCCTCCAGGATAAATAAATAGTCTCATTCTGACGTCGGTGACAAATATCTGAAGCGGTCCTGAGCCACCCCCTCCCCCCCTATGCCAACTTCGCCTTATAAGAGCTGTAGCTGATGCGGTGTGTAAAATAATCCGCATGTGGGAAGACAAAGGCGGCCGAGCGTGGTGTTTACCTTCCCCCCCACCTCGTGCCGTGTGGGCCATCATAGCTGCTCGCCAACAGCGCTTGTCCCAAAACGTCTGTCCAGGCTGTATGGGGGGGGGATCTTTGCCAATCGTGTAATTGTTGCTGGGATGCGGTGCCTGTCCCACCAACCCAGTCATGCGCCGTGCCAGCCTTAATAGGGGCTCGCTAACAGCACTTGCCCCAACGCTCCTATAAAGCCCATAAGGGTATCTGTGTATATATGTGCCTACGTCTGTATGGAGGGGTGAGATGAGTGGCTGCGTGTCTGTCGCGGCTTTCGCGAGAGGGCAGGTGGATGTAGCATTCGCTGCTGCGTGTCTCAGTCTCTGCTGGGTGTCTCTGTCTCTGCTGTGAATGGCGCAGACAAGAAGGTGGGGTTCACAGGGCGGCGGCGGCGGTGATATTGGATGTGGGTGGTGACGAGGCTTAGAGGAGTGGAGAGGGAGGAGGAGGGATGGAGAAGTGGAGGAGGATGGATAGAGAAGTGGAGGGGGAGGAGGAGGGATGGAGCAGTGCAGAGGGAGGAGGAGGAGAGAGAAGTGGAGAGGGAGGAGGAGGGATGGAGCAGTGGAGAGGGAGGAGGAGGAGGAGGAGGGATGGAGCAGTGGAGAGGGAGGAGGAGGAGTAGGAGGAGGAGCAGGGGGAGGGAGTGTTGGCGCGCAGGGGAGTAATGATTCAGGACGAGCACCCGGCTGAGTGAGTCAGGTGGGCGGGTCACGGTGATGCGTCAGGCGGCAGGGAGGGGGGCCTCGTGCTTGTGGCATCGGGTTGGATCGAGTAAGTCGTGGTGGCTGGCCTGGTAAGGGAGGAGTGGGGGATGATAGGTGGGTGGGTGGGGGAGGGGTGGGGGGCGTGTTGCTCGTGGGGGGTCGGGTCGCGGGGAGCTGGGGGGGTAGGGCGGAGAGAGGCCACGTGCAAAGCCGCTTTCGCTTGCACAAAAGTTATGCGGGCGCTCGTAGCGAGCGATCTGCCGTTACTGCGGCAGGTACCTTCCCTTCCGCTGCTGCTGCCGCTGGCGCTGCTCCTTAGCCTGCTCGCCTCAACCCCTTCTGCGGCACCGGCAGCGCTCGCCTCGTCCTCATCCTCATCATCATCCTCCTCCTCGTCATCATCATCCTCAGCGGCGGCGGTCGCAGCCGCGGGACAATTGGCTGCAGCGGTGGCAGCAGCGGCCGCGGTGGCCGGAGGACACGCGGCGTCGGACATCTCACAGTCGGACACGGCCTTCTCGACGCACGACCATCACCACCACCACCACCATCATCATCAGCAGCAGCAGCACGCGGACCGCAGGTCCTGGGATACGCTGCTGTCGAGGTCCCGCCAGGGCCGACCGCCGAGCACGGACTCCCTGGCTCGAACCCAGGACAGCGACTACCTGATCGGCATCCGCAGGCTGCGTCGCCTCTACTGCAACATCGGCATCGGATTCCATCTGCAGATTCAGTCGGACGGGAGAGTGACGGGCGAGCACGGCGAGAATCAATACAGTAAGGTCGCCGGCACACGCGGTGGCGATGGGACGGAGCGGCGTGTCTGTCGGTGGTTGCGCTCGTGTCTGTTAAGGAGTCGCGATCGTCGTGATTTGTTCACGTCGGGGCAAGCCTGCAGAACGAAACGCTCCGTCTCAAGCGATGATTCCAGGAGGATTACCCCCGCTGGCTTGCGTCTTGGTGTTGTGATGCGCCGGTCTTGTGTTGGGTGCCTGTGTGCGCGCGTGTGTGCGCGTGCGCGCGTCTTACACGGCATCCTGTATCGTAGTCGCACGTGACAGAGCCACTGCCGTGTGTTGTGTAATGGTCTTTTTGTGAGCTTAAATTTCTGAATGTATCGTCATCATCGTCGTCGTCGTTGAGGTCAGATATGATTCAACCACGTGGTGTTGCGTTGTCGATGTTGCGTGTTTTTTTTAATTCAATGTCATCGTCAGATACGACCTATCGATCATCTATCCACTGCCGCGTGATGTGCTGTGCTGCGTTGGTCTCGTGCGTTTGTGAATTCGCCGTTGTCGTCATCATCGCCGTCAGATATTATCTATCCACTGCTGGATGAACACCCCCCTCCCCCCCCCCACCGCTACCACCAAGGCGCGTGCAGCAGTCACCGCGGGGAATGCGTCGAGAGCTTTGATCGCGAATCGTGTCGCTCGACTTCAACGCCGCGTCTTGATTTGTCGCGATGACGCGCGGCATTGTACGATCGGTCGATAATGCGGCGCTGAGCGCGCACACACACGCGCACACACGTTAGCGTTATTTATTCATTTACGTGCCGTAGAGGAAAGGCACCCGTAGCCGAAACGTCGCCTCTTGTGCACTTGTTCTGCCGCGCTCCTCTTGACGAACGCGTCGAGGTGTCTCCACGCAGAGTGCGCCTCCCCAGGTAGCCCCCCCCTCCCGGGTAGCCTCCCCCCCCGGGTAGCCCCCCTCGGGTAGCCCCCCCCCCCGGGTAGCCCCCCACCCCCCGCTGTTCCGCACACACGCGGCGTGATGCGGACATTCCATCGAGCACCTGCGCACGAGCTGATCACATCGTTCCTTCTGCCTCCCCCCTCTGTCTCTCTGTGTTGCGCCCGTTTTCACACAAAAACAAAGACAACGACCCCTCCCCGTGTAGCCTTAACAGACTGTTGGGGGCAAGTGCTGTTAGCGAGCACCTATGAAGGCCGGCACAGCACACGAGGGGGTGGGTGGCCAACACCACGCCTTTGTTTACACACGGCACCGGGTTACTCATTTGAGGCCGAGTCTACCTAGGAGGGGAGGTCCTGGACCACCTTCAGATAATCGTCACCGGGTGTTGGCCGTGAGCAGGAATCGAACTCGGGTCGCCAGTTTCGCAGCGTGGCGCACTAACCGCTACTACCCCACCGCTCCCCACGCGCACACATGCACGCACGCACACACGCACGCACACACGCACACACGCACGCACACACGCACGCACACACGCACGCACGCACGCACACACGCACACACGCACACACGCACGCACACACGCACGCACACACGCACACACGCACGCACACACGCACGCACACACGCACACACGCACGCACACACGCACGCACGCACACACGCACGCACACACGCACTCGCTCACTTGCTCGCTCCTATCACGCAATCTCTTGCTTTGGGTTGCCACCGCGTCCGTTCGTCACGGAACATCGTCATTTCTTCGAGCGAACGCGTCTTGCCCAAACCCCACTTTACGTTTTTTTATATTTTGAATTCTTTCGTCGATGTTTTTTTTTTGTGCGCTCAGGGTTTTTTGGGATTTCTGGTTCATGAGCGATGGTAAGAAATGCACGCCCGGTGCGGAGTGAGTGGTATTCTGGTGAGAATGTGTGCAAAATGTTGCACGCGTGCGACTGGAGAATCAGGCATGCAGCCGAGTTTCAAATGCAGTCAGGCAGCCGAGTTAAGTCACAAACCACTGTGAGTCAGCCAGTCAACTAGTCAACGGCCACTCAGCCAGCCACTTACTCATTCAACTAGCCAGCTAGTTAACGAGTCAGCTAACCACCCAGTCCAGTCACTCCATCGGTCAATCAGCCAAGCAGACGCTCAGCCACTCAGCCAGCAATAATGAATTACCCACTCAGCCAGTCACTTAGCCAGCTCAAAATTCATCCAGCCAGTCAGACACTCAATCACCCACTCATCGATCCAGCCAGCTAACTTTCTGGTTAGCCACTCAGTCAGCCACTCAGCCAGCCACCTAACCAGCAATCCAGCCAGCTAAGCAAGTCACTCCGTTCGGCCACCCACTAAAGCCGCCAAGCAGCTCCAACTCCCGTTCAGCGAAACGTCCTGCGCTTTCTACAGGGCGTTCCTATTAAGGCAGAGGTCCACCTCGTCGCGTAACAATGTGGTGCGCGACTTTGTGTTTTCAAAGTCTCGTGTGCCCTGTTGCTCCTGCGGCTACGAACTCCAAACCACGGCTCATCCAACGTTACCCTGCCCCCCACCTCAATACAAATGCGCCGGTTGTGGGCGCACCTGCAATTGACCGACTCTCAGAGAGAGCCGCTGAACGGATCCACTGCTGGCAACAGAATCTCTCTTGGTTGCTCTTCATATGCCTTACGAAATGAAGATCCTCTTCGATCATTAACTCATGAAACTCATTAACCGTGTGGGTCAACCCGGGACACACAGCCGAGGTGTGGAGCTACAAGATCAGAGCTGCTTGAGAAGAAGCGTAATAGATGAGGGGTGGGAGGGGGGGATCACGAAGAGACCAGCAATGGAGGAGCCGCGACATTTGTCAGGAGGCTAACCCATCCGTACGAATTTCTGACGGTAACTTTTTTTCTGTCCCACGTGAGTTGTGTTTCCGTCACTCGCAGTGCCAGGACCCTGCTGCCAAATAGTCCCTGAGACTCATCGAGACTTCCACGGTTAATTAAATGACTCTTGATGGATTGTTGAGTGTGCCATCATTGTCATCAATTAGCAGCGGCAGAATAACCACCATCATCAGCAGCAGCAGCAGCGGAATTATAATCACAACGCTCTAGGCTGGGTCAGTCTAAAGTTTATTTTATTGTAATCGCATCTCTTGCTAGACACCAACGACTATGCTCTCCCCATCAGTGAACAAATTAATTGCCCCCCGCCCACCCCCGCCACCCCAGCGGACTGTGACGCTGAAGCCAATAGAAAGCGGGTGACGGCTGCTGCTGGCCAATGGAGATGCGCTCTCGTCATATAAAGACAAAAGATTCCGCGTGTTTGCCTTGCAGACTGGTTCTGGGGCAAGTGCTGTGAGCGAGCACACATTAAGGCCGGACATTGCACTCGAAGTGTTGTGTTCTGGCCAAACACCACGCCCGGCCGCCTTTGTCTCCCCAGTGCTGATATTGCTGTTGCGTCAAGGTGCACCGTACACACGTGCACGTCTTCCGCGTGCCTTTTCCCCATTCCGCGTGGGTCATGGGAGTTGTTTGACCATGCTTCACCACCCAGGTCAATGGTAATTGACTGAAGGGGGCACCCAGAACCAGTTCAGATATCACTCGCCACTGTTGTTAGCCGCGACTGGGAATCGAACTCAGGTCGCCGGATTCATTAGCCGGTGTGCTAGCCACAGTGCCACTGCTCCACCCGGTTACGTACATCCAGATTATTATCACCAAGCGATGGCCCCAATCGAGAGGGAAGTTACTTCTGCAAGGGAGACCTGGTTTTAAATAAGTAGATTTAAACAGCATAGATTTACGCATAGACTTGCTGTAGATAATAGAGACCAAAGACCTGGGTGGACTCAATGTGAAATAAATTTGGAAAAAAGTGCAGAGAGCCTCACTGCTAAAATAAGAATAGGATGTGCTGTTATGTTCCAGAACTCGTGGAGGAAATTCCACATTCCTATGGAGGGGCCCAGTTTTATCCACAAAGATTCCATATTTAAAGAATCCTGAATGGATGATGAGCTGAATTGACCTCTGACCAGGATGTGAACTCATGACTTCATGATTGTGGTTTGAGGATGATGATGATGATGGCTTAGGGATGCCGTCGTCCAGCAGTAGATAGACTAAGACTGGTGATGATGATGATGAAGCCTTCATCCAGCATTCAACAGACCACGCGTGACAGTGATCATCATAATCATGATGTTGATGATGGCGATGAAAGGCTTTAATGCAGCAGTGGGTAAAGCTGCTGCTGATGATGGCTATGATGTTGATGGTACGCGGAGGTCTTCGTCGATAACGAATGATGATGATACTCATGGTGATGATGATGGTGATGGCATGGGGAGTGTTACTCGTGATGATTCTCGTGGTGATAATGATGGTGATGGCATGGGGAGGCGTTAATCGACAACAACGACGACGATGATGATGATGGCACGGCGAGACCTTCGTAGGCGATAGACAATCGTCACGATGAGCGGTGCCGATGGTGGCCGGTATCGACTGAACATTCGAAAGATCATATAGTATGATGTGTAGTATGATGGGTCAAATATTCTTGGGTCTTTCGGTAAAGTCACGTAGATAGGTTCAAAGAAAATAACAAAAAACTACGACGTTTCGATCGCAACACCGCTTGTGTTGCGATCGAAAGTGACTTCACCGAAAGACCCAAAGAATATGAATCCTGCAGTCACGAAAGCTTTAAGTCAGGAAGATTTTATTAGAAAGATTCAAATCCCCACGGGAGACGCATTCGAGCGCCTTTATTGCATCCGCCGGTTGTCTTAATTTAAGATGTGGCAACAACAAAACGCCAAACCGATCTGACTCTAAAGGCCTTGGCTGTGACATCGTGAGGAATTCGCCAGGTGCACGTGGCGCCTGATGCGCGCGGGACCGTCAGCTGCCGGCGCGCGACCGCCCGCGCCTTTGTGACGGCGCGCTTGCCGCCAAGGGGCTGGAGAAGTGGACGTCTTCATCGCCAGATGTGGCTCTGCCTTCGCGCCCTGTTGTGCGGCGGTGTGGCAAAACGTGCGGATTTTTGTTGTTGTTGTTGTTGTTGTTCTACAACGGAAACAAAGTGGTGTCCCCAGGGTCTCGGCGTGGGGATCCTAATGGACCACGTGCCCGCGCGCGCTAAAAAATAAATTCCCCCAAGGTGTTAAATTTGGGTTTCCGCACTCGATGTTGACTCAGCTCCAGCTGTTGAGAAATAAAAAATATCGGTTCGAGTGTCGTGCCTCACGAACCTCGCGCTCACGTTGCTCATCGAGCGGGAAGTGGCGGCCCTCTAGTGCGCGTGGACCAGGGGTCACTTGAAGAAGAAGAAGGGATATCGGCGGTAGCTCTGCAGTGACCACGTCAGTGGGCCCGCTATGTGTCGTGATGACGAGGGTCAAAACCCCCAAACGATACGTATTTAAATAAGCAGACAAGTAGGTACGTAAACAAACTCAATGTCTGAGTACTTTGACAAGCCAACGGCGCTGGCTGTGAGCTGGTGAAATGAACTCATATACCTTTTATTTATTTGTCGCGAAATGATCACCTTTGCACTCCTATCGTTGTTTTATATTGTTTGCTGTTGTATTTTGCTGACCCGCCCCTTACTGGACATCTGTGAAAAAAGCGTCATAGCTCATAGGATTTCTCCATGATAAAATACATATTCTGATTCTTCTTTGGTGCCACCGTTGCTGCTGCCGGTCAGTGGCGGTCGACGGGGGCAGTCAGCAGATGACCCTGTGCTGAAACTATAAGACGATTTAAAATAAGTAATATTTTAAAAAACTGTTTTTAAAAACACGCTTTTATGAAATGTACTAGTAATGGAAGAACTCCACGACTCCAGGAAGTAGCCCCGAAGCTTGCCATAACGTAAGGGACCGTGGCCAATTACAGCCAACGTCAGTTGACCGTGGACAATTAGACCCAAGCCGAAAATCATATATAAAAAAGAATGTTTAAAAATATATATTTGTATTTTTTATGATAGAATATAGTATTGGCATCAGAATTACATAAGTATATCAAGTTTGCAGTCGATACCACATTGGGAAGTGGGTTAAAATTGAGTTGCAAGATTTGAGGATACAACAATGACAACGACAACAACGACAACAGACAGAGTGAGTTAAATAAAAGCGTGTAAAAACACATTTATTTGACCAGGTAAGGACCACTGAGCTATATAGCTCTCTTTCACAAGTAACCTGGCGACAAATGAGAGCTCAACCAAGTGGCTTATCATCACGTGGACATTTATAGCAGACCAAATTACCCTCAACGCATTTTGATTCTAAATGTGGAGGGGGAAAACCGGAGGAGCCGGAGAACAGTTCACGCGACCACGGGGAGAGAGACGCCACAAACTCCAAATAGACAGCAGCAGGCGTCAGGGTCGGGATCGAACCCACGACCTCCTGCATAGCAGGCGAGGTAGCTAACATCTCACCACCCGCGGCGCCCCACCGTTTAGTCCGCTCCGCGGCTGCAGGTGGGACCGTCTTTTATCTTCTACACTGCGAGATAAATAAATCCACCGAGCACCTGCCGCACATGAACCGATTTCATCGCTCCATCTCCTTGGTGGTGGTGCTCCATTCTTCGGCTGCCACGACCCTTTACTCGCCACGTGTCCTCCTCTTCTCGGTCCACTTCTCGCTGACCATTTCAATGACATCATGCAGCTTGCGTCCATTCTCTCGGTTCACGCGTTCCCCAATTTGGCTCCCGGTGTAAAGTCCAAGCAGCGCCGTCCCTGGGGTACGACGATTGGGGGCGACCGCCCCGGGCCCCGCACTATATGGCGGGGGGGGGGGGCGGGGGGGGCGTGGGGGGAGGGGCGCGCTTCATCGTCACGGTGTCAGATGGAACTCTTTCGGTTTAGTTTGAAGGCGATGGGGGTGGGGTGGGGGTACACGGTGGGATTTGACCCGGGCCCCGGACCCCCTATGGACGGCCCCTGAGTCCAAGCGTTATATTCTCCACCGCTTCTTTTCGCACCTTTTCAGAGGTTTGCCGC
Organism: Lampetra planeri; assembly: GCF_965212315.1. NCBI lineage: Eukaryota > Metazoa > Chordata > Hyperoartia > Petromyzontiformes > Petromyzontidae > Lampetra > Lampetra planeri. The sequence goes on from NC_136111.1 coordinate 8,129,768, forward strand.
GACGGCCGTGTGACGTTTCTCCGTGCTCCGGGAGTTTTGCGGGGAAGCGAGAAGCCGGGAGAGGCTTCGGCTTGTTCACGATGAGGGCCGCCCGACGTCCGACGTTTCGCTTTTGCGAGCGTCTGCAGGACTACATAGAAGCAGGGTCTTAATTTCAGCTGGGTCTGTCTGGGCATGCCTTGACACGTCACACCTACTCCACTCTACCGCTGATCGGAAACAAACGATGTCCTGGTAATCCCAATAACAATAGCACTAGAATGCCCTTCATGTAACAAGGAGAAGCTCGTTTTTAGGAGGGTTCTGCTTCAGTTTGGATGTTTGGTCATGAATCCCGTTACACTGGTCAACAAAAAAAAACATCTTTTTCTGGGCTGGACTTTTGCAGCTGTTATAGACTAATTTCAGGGTGCTGATTCCAAATCTGATCTCAGATTTGCTCTATCACATCTCATTTTATGCTATCGGCATACCCCATTTTCATTGATTTTACCAGAAATTAACTCTGTCACTTATGATTGCAAGTTGTTGCGAGTCAGTGACTGCTTTAGTGTTAAAATATGGTGCTGTATTTTTAGGATAGTGTGTTTATAATATAATTTTATGTAGATATCCACATTTATTTAATATTTTTCTTCTGCAGTTTTTATTGAAAATGCAATATTTGATATCTCAAAGACCTGATGTGATAGACAAAAACTGATGTCAGATTTGGAATCAGCACCCCAAAATCACCTTAAAACCGTTGGAATATCTTTTGCCAGAACAAGTGTGTTGACCAGTGTTATTATTGAGACTTTGGATTCGTTGGGGGAGGAAATCGTGAACGTGGTTGACACCAAAAGCTGCACAAATGCAGTCAAGAATCAATTGATGTCCTGCCACCATCTGGCTACCTGACAACCTACCCACCCACATACCGACCTTTCAACCCTCTGATAGATCTATCCACCTAACCATCCACCTAACCACTTACCTACCCACTTACCCATCTATCCATTCACCCACATGCCCACCCACATACCTACCAATATAGCCACCCGGCCACCAAGATACCCACATATCTACCCAGCGAACCGCCCATCTTCTCACCTATCTGCCAAATCCATCTACCTGACTACCCACCAAAATTCCCACCTACCGATTTGCCCAGCAAACCAAAGACCAAGATCCTCCGTATAGCCTCGGTAGACTGTTGTTGCAAGTGCTTTTAGCGAGTAGCAATTATGAAGGCCGGCAAGGCGCACGAGGGGGGTGGGTGGCCAACACTACGCCCGGCCGTCTTTGTCTCCCCACAGGCGACGTTTTACACACCGCACCAGGTACTCATTTGAGGCTGAATCGACCTCACCACCCACTCACCTACCTACCGTGGGGGGGGGGGGGGGGGTGCTTGTAGTACCAGGTGTTGTAGTATCAGATGGGCAAATGGGGGGGGGGGGGGAGCAGGTAACCATTCCCTAGCAAGCTCTGCCCTGTGCAGCACCTCTTCCCCCACCACACCGCTTGCTCTGTGCAGTTCATCACCGATTTTCACCGGAATATTTCGCTGCGTAATCTTGGCCCGTGCGCGCGTGTAACCCGCCACGGCACGCGGAGCCGCGTAGTCGTGTGGACACCGGCCACGAAGAGGACGGGGCAAGAGGCCTACGGTGCGCGCAGAAGCACGGGGAGACGCGCGCTTGGGATGAAGATTTTGCTGTTTTTCCCCCCGGATTTTTTTGTTTGCGCGGAGTCACTTTAAGATGTTCTTTGTTCATGTTTTTGTTTGTTGCGGTTGCACCCGAGTCAAGAGCCGCATAACTCACAGGGCTATACCTAATCAATGAAACTGCAACTGAAAAATGACACTGAGAGGGGCAGTGCGAGCGGGACACGTGGAGCAGCGAACCTCCGCGGGTTAATGGCGTCATTTGGTGGTTGATCGTGTAGATGGGTGGGCTTGGGCAGGGATGATGGCCGGTTGGGCAAGACTAAAGAAGGAGCGGTAGCTAAGGGAGGGAACTCGTCCAGGGGTTCCGCCTGCTGTGGAGATGGAGCGATGAGCGCGGCCCGTTTGCAGGCGCTCGCGCGGACTGTTGCATCGCAGGGTTGTGAAAGATGGCGACAGAGGCCTTCATCCAGCAGTGGATTGATAATGGCACGTGGTGATGATGATAGTGGTGATTATGATGATGATGAGGAGGAGGAGGAGTTTATATCTATCTGCAGTAACATTTCGCTCCGGTGACTAAATCTGTCGTCGTGACGCACGCCTGCGATCCGGTGCTTTTGGAGGCGAGGGTTGGCGGATCGGGCGGAGTTTCTTTTTGAACGTGTGGAACTCCATCACCCGCTCGGGGTGACAAGATGGCGAGGAGAGGGCGGCGGTACGGCAAGCGGGATCGTGAAGCCGTCTGTATTGGGGGGCGAGGAGAGGGGGGGCGGTACGGCAAGCGGGATCGTGAAGCCGTCTGTATTGGGGGGCGAGGAGAGGGGCGGCGGTACGGCAAGCGGGATCGTGAAGCCGTCTGTATTGGGGGGCGAGGAGAGGGGGGGCGGTACGGCAAGCGGGATCGTGAAGCCGTCTGTATTGGGGGGCGAGGAGAGGGGCGGCGGTACGGCAAGCGGGATCGTGAAGCCGTCTGTATTGGGGGGCGAGGAGAGGGGCAGCGGTACGGCAAGCGGGATCGTGAAGCCGTCTGTATTGGGGGGCGAGGAGAGGGGCGGCGGTACGGCAAGCGGGATCGTGAAGCCGTCTGTATTGGGGGGCGAGGGTGGCGGTACAGCAAGCGGGATCGTGAAGCCGTCTGTATTGGGGGGCGAGGAGAGGGGCGGCGGTACGGCAAGCGGGATCGTGAAGCCGTCTGTATTGGGGGGCGAGGGTGGCGGTACAGCAAGCGGGATCGTGAAGCCGTCTGTATCGGGGGGCGAGGAGAGGGGCGGTGTTTCCGCCGTTCCGCTCGAGTTTCTAACCGCTCGAGAACGCTCCGTACGACATCAAGTGGAACTGGCCAAACGTCCCAGCGCTGCAGGACCCTCCTGAGAGGGAGGCTCTGAGACTCGGAAGGTCACGAGTTCGACTCCTGATTGGGGGTGGGGGGGGCGGTCGAATCTGGCCATCCTCCCGCTCGGGGTTTATCAAATGAGCTCCACTGATGTGTGGGAAGTCGTCAGTGGTCATCCTGTGGATATACTCGACCCCTCGATAGGAATGTGGAATTCCCCCCCCCCCCCGCTCACTCGCTGTGTGTTTGTTGAACTTCTTTCGCGCCGTACGTAGCCAACCGTGCTAATCGGGAGACACATTTAAAGGGGGCAACATTTCATCATCTTTCTCCTGCATCGTGTGCCCGCGATGCCCTCCACCGCCCTCATAGCCGAGTTCAACCCCATTGGGGTTTGCCCTGGGCCCCATGAGCGTGAGTGAGTGAGTGCGGGGAGGGAGCGAGAGGGACCGTGGCGCCACGGAACCCGCGATGGATGGCGGCCGGCAGGAGACCTTCGCTTAGGGGCCGTCCATAAATGACGTCGCGCACCTAGGGGAGGGGGGGGGGGTCATACATTTGTGACGATGGGTGACAAGGGGGGGGGGGGGCTTGAGAAATATGACGTCACGTAAAAATGCGCAACTTTAAATAAATATAGACAACACGTCCTACTTAATTAAATAGACTTTTTAAACAAATGTTTTCTCCTACAACATCAGAGTGCAGCGCCACATTAAATACGCACTACAATGACAATAGTTTAAAGCGATTTGAAGCATGTTTTATTTTTAAAATAGAAATATGGTTTTGGGGGGGGGCAGAGATTTGTGACGTCATATTTGAGGGGGGTCTGACTTTTTGTGACGCCGTGTGACGAGGGGGGCGGGGGTCAAAAATCGTCCAAAATCGCGTGACGTCATTTATGGACGGGCCCTTAGCAGCCCTCCTCCTTATAACCGCCCACCGATTTCTCTCTTAAAGCCTCACCTCTTCTCGATTGCCCATTTTCCTCATCTACCCTCTCCCCTCCTCTCCCACTCCTTCCCCGTCCCTCCCCCATAGCCCTTTCGTGATCCTCAAGTCGCCCCTCTATCGCTGCTGCCACTCGTTCCTCAACACCCTGCAGCGTGCCCCTCCCCCTGCCTACTACGTCATCCCATTCCATGTCGCGCGCCTTGAGTGAAGACGTGTCAAGACAATGACAGGAATGATTGCGACGATGATGACAATGATGATGACGACGACCATGATGATGACGATGATGACGACGATGATGACGATGATGACGACAATGATGATGACGACAATGATGATGACGATGATGATGATGAAGATGATGACGACGATGATAACGACGACGATGATGACGATGATGATGACTATGATGATGACGACGACGATGAAGATGACGATGATGATGATGATGACGACGATGATGATGACGATGAAGACGATGATGAGGACGACGACGATGAAGATGACGATGATGACGATGACGATGATGACGATGATGACGACGATGACGATGATGATGATGACGACGACGATGGTGATGATGACGATGACGATGATGACGATGACCCGCGAGCTCACGCCGGCCGCCCCCTGTGCATGACGGTAACGCCGTGGCCGCAGGTCTCCTGGAGATCGCCACGGTGGAGCGAGGGGTCGTGAGCCTCTACGGGGTCAAGGCCGGCCTCTTCATCGCCATGAGTAACAAGGGGAAGCTGTACGCATCGGTGAGTCCGCGGCCCGCTCACCTGGCTCACCCCTCTTGCCCGCCTCACCCCCCTCCCTCGCTGCTGGGCCCCCCTTTAAAGTTCTCGGAGTCAAGTCGACACGCGTTGGCGCAACCGAGCGATGCGCGTCACATCCATTCCTGTAGAGCTGCTTTGTTGGCAGTCTCGTCCTTCCCCCGCACGGCCGATTAGCACGGTTGGCTACGTACGGTGCGAAAGAAGCCCAACATAAACACACAAATACACACACACATACACACACACATACATACACATACACACATACATACACACACATACACACACATACATACACACACACATACACACACATACACACACATACACACACACACACATACACACACATACACACATATTCACACATGCACACATATACACACACACATACACACACATACACACACGCACACACGCAAATACACACACACGCACACACGCACATACACACACACGCACACATATACATACACACATACACACGCATACATACACACATACACATACACACACACATACACACACATATATATACACACACACACACGCACACACATACACACACGCACACATACACACACATACACACACACACGCACACATACACACACACATACACACACACGCACGCACACGTTCCTCGTACTCCAGAGGCGCGAGCTCGCCGAGCAGAATGCGCGCGACAGGCACAACGCAGGTCGCGTCGTCACTCATTCTGTTCGGGCGTCTAACATTTGTTTAAAGTTTGCTTAACACATTGACCTTGTCGTGTCGTGCCCCCCACCACCACCACCACTCCTCTGCTATAAACAAGAATGGGGGGGGGGGTGGCGGATGGGGCTGCTTGTACGCCATCCATTGCGCCAAGGGTTGCGTTTCTCGCTGAATGTTGTCCGCGACGCTGGAAGAGTGGACGGCACGCGGCTCGTCGCGACAGTCGTGAGCGAGACGCCTCTTGGTCGATGCGGTCTGCCGGGCGCGGAAATATCTTTCCGGGCCAGCAAGGCCGGACATGCGCCGTGCGTATGGACGTCTGTGAAGAATGAGCTTTGATGGCTCATGGGATTCATCCCGTCTAATTAAAGATGTAGTCCATTCATTGGGAGCGCTCACAGAAAGAAGAGAATCTCCACGGTGCGCGGAAGGAGATCTCACAGAGCTGCTCCTGAGATCACATCCAGTGACGGCTCTAATCCGCACACGATGGGGGTTGAGGTTTCCCATCACACGCTCCCCGGCACAGAGAAATGATTCTCGCGCGGCAGTCAAACTAGTTTCTTTATTATTCTATTCTCTGAGTCAAATTAATGTATACAAATTCGGTGGAAAGTCAAATTATAATTTAGTTTTGTTTTGTTTTTATTCTGACAAGGGCCCGACACAGAGCGCTAGCAATTAGCAGAGAAGGGGGCACCGAAATTCCGCAGGCAGGAGCCCGAAGCGCCGTGCTCACAAATTATTCTGTTTTAAAACCTCACATTACGCGGGGGTGGGGGTGGCAGCAGTGGGGGGGGGGGGGGCTGGGGTGCAGTCATTGGTGACCGCGCTGAGACCATTAAATCGCTCCACTCAAGAACCCCGAGTTTCATCACGGGCGGCTGAAACTCGGATTCAAACCGGTTGTCCCTGACCCCCCTGAAACCGCCCGGCCAGCTCAGGTTCCAAAAACACCCGCACAGCCAACGTATCCCACACACAGCGTCGGTGTGCGTCGACAGGACACGAGAGAGGTCCGCTTTACGAGCTGTTTCCCTGCGTAAGGCAGCGACGACGATTGCGGTTGTAAATCAGGTCGCCAGCGACTCACCTCGTGCAAAGATCGCCCCACGGGAGCCTCCGCAAGCTGCCGCGGGGCAAGGGCCGCGAGCGAAGAGCGCTTACGAAGGTCGGCACAGCGGAAGGTTTGGGCTGGAGCCGCACCGTCTTTGTCTGTCACCCTCACGCCGGCGTTTTCACACACGGCGTCGGGTTTACTCGTTCGAGGCTGTGCCGACCTAGGGGAGGCCCAGGACAGGGTTCAGGCATTCGCCACTGATGTTCTCTCCCACCCCCAACGTGTAGCCTAAACATAATGTAGGGGCAAGTTCTGTTCGCGAGCACCTATGAAGGCCGGCACAGCACACGAGGGGTTGGGTGGCCAGCACCATTACCAGTCACCTTTGTCTCCCGAGTCGACCTAGGGAAGGCCCAGACCCGGTTCAGATAATCGTCATCCGGTGTTGGCCGTGAGCGGGAATCGAACTCGGGTCGCCGGGTTCGTAGCGCAGCGCGCTAACCACCGCACTAACGCTCCACGCACATACACGCACGCACTTACACGCTGATTTCCACCTGTAATTGTGCCCTAATAATAACCTGTGTCTCCACCGCGTTGCGCAAATACGCGGCTTCAGCCCTTGCCTGCCCCACGCGAGCAAAGCACTCGGGCTAAACCTCGTCATTACCGCCCGTCTCACTCTCTGTGAGTCTGCGCGATGCCTCTCTCCGTGCCTGCGTGCCGCCACACGCTCTTCATGCTGCCATGTGCGTATTTAATAACCATTGCGTGCGTGATGTAATTTAAATAGGTTAAACACATACGTGCGTGCGTGCACGTGTGTGTGTTGGGGGTGGGGGGTCGGTGGAGGGGGGGAGGGGAGCAGTGGCGCAACGGTTAGATCACTGCAGCACCAACCCAGCGACCAGATTTTGATTCTAGGCCACACGGCTAACGTCAGTGACGAGCTAATAGCTCCACCTCTCCCGAAGAGTGTGCCGACAAACACCCTCGAGTGGGGCTCTCAAGATCGGTCTCCCGTTGAGGCCCTATCGCCAGCAGTGGCGAGAGCCAAGGCATTGCAGGGCTGCACCTTGACAGCTATCTGCCCCCCTCTCTCTATTTAAGGCCTCGACACAGAGGCGTCGTTTCTCTGTGTGACTATGTGTTTGTCTCTCTCTCTGTGTCTCTGTGTTATCTCTGTCTGCTTACGTGTCTGTCTATGTGTCTCCTGTTCTGTGTTTAATCTCTCTCTTAAATTTAGCAATCTTTGGAAGAACGTAATCAACCAGGTAGGGTGCTGACTGTTATGTTAGCCGACTATCTGTGTTGTATTACATTATATTGCTAAGTTTACTCGGTTTTGTTTTCTCTTTCATTTGTACCTGATGATGATTTCTTGTGTTGCAATCGAAACGTCGTATGCTATTATTTATTATTTTCTCTTTCTACGTGACTTTACCGAAAGAACCAAAGAGTAGCGCTGTCTATGTTTGCAAATATCAGCCTCTTTGCAATTCCCTCCAAGAAGCAAGCCAGTAAAGCATCCACTCAGGAACTTACCAGGCCACCCAGCCACACTCAGCCACACGCTCGTCGACAAAAAAAAAAAGGAATTTTGCAAGCAAGATCAGACACCGTTTGCCTCTTTGTGATGTGCGTGACCAGGAATTGAACCGAGGCGGCTTGGATTTTAGAGCCAGTGTAGACGGGTGACCTCGGGCATCAGGAAACTTGCGCTGACACAGCTGAGGAGCTGGGTTCGAGGCCGGGTTTTCAGCCGCGCATGTTCGCGCCCGGGCTCCTCAAGGGGTAGCGAGCTGATGGTCTCAGCTCGGTCACGAATGCCTGCACACACGGCAAAAAAAGAAACCCCAACAAATTATAATTGGATTTTCATGAGTAAGATTTTCTAATTTTTATTTGATTGGCATGCGAGGAACACTCTAGGCAGTGCGCTTAAAATGTATGACTATATTGTGGTGAAATAAGCAGTTCTGTGAAGCCATCTTCCAGGGCCAATTCTGGCGCATTGGCCATTCTTCACAGCACGTATATATATTGGAGATTGGCAGACTCGTCTCTTGCATTGTGTAACTGTGCAAAAAACAAACACAGACAGAGAGACAGGTGGACGGACTGCTGTCTAACGGGGCCTCCATACGACAGACGGACTGGCTGATTAGTTTACCTTTCTTGTACTGTGCACCACTGTCCTGTGTCTGCACTGTTTGTTGTTGTAACGTTCCTACCCGCCCACACTGGACATGTGTACAAAAAAATAGCTTCATAGCTCATCGGATTCCTCGAGTACAAACACATATTCTGATTCTGTCATCGCCTGATGAGGTCTGCAGACAATGAACTGACAAACCGGCCTCTGATCATTTCTTTAAGAGAGCAGATCGACAGAGCAGCCTCTCGAATGCGTCGTTACGCAATACCAGAGAGAGAGAGAGAGGGAGTCAGACAGACAGACAAAGCGTTCGCTGATGGGGGGGTGGGTGGGGGGTGGGGGTAGGTCTCCGGATGGTGACAGCTCGAGAGAAAAAGAGAGAGAGAGCGAAAGAGAGACGCCGTCCGTCCGATCTCATCGTCGTCACAGCCACGTACGCGGGCGCAACATCTCCCGCGTCGACCTCGCCCTCGGTGAACGCGCTGCGGTCACTCACCCGTACGAGCGAGGCACGGAACGCGCGCCTGTCGCTTCGGCCCAGCGTCACGCCGGGCGCGCGCTCGTAGTAGTAGTAGTCGTAGTAGTCGTAGTAGTCGTAGTAGTCGTAGTAATAATGAGTGAATGGCGGAACAGAATTGCTCGCGAGCAAACGGCGGCTCCGAGCCGCGGCTGAACGCGCTGCACTCCACTCCCGCGTGCACGCGGAGTGAGCGATCCGGTTTCTTCTGGGAGCACGAGAGAGTGCGTGCGAGTGTGAGTGTGTGAGTGTGTAGTAGTAGGTTTTTACCCTTTTAAACTGGTACAAAACTGACACCTTTATTCAAGGCATCATGTTTGCAATAACCACAAAACAAGTAGTCAAAAAGCAAACAAAAAGAAGCAACTCTGATAATAATGATAATGCATATTATTATCATTATCAGAGTTGCTTCTCTGTAGCTACTCGTGTAGCTACTCGTGTAGCTACACAAGTAGCTACTTGTGTAGCTACTTGTGTAGCTACTTGTGTAGCTACTTGTGTAGCTACTCGTGTAGCTACACGAGTAGCTACTTGTGTAGCTACTCGTGTAGCTACTTGTGTAGCTACTTGTGTAGCTACTCGTGTAGCTACTTGTGTAGCTACTCGTGCTACTAGGATAGTCCGGCACTGCTGGCCACCCCTGCTCCGGTGTCGAACCCTTCAAAATTGGCTCTCAGCGTGCGGACGCTGCTGTGGAATCGTCGTTCACGCATCACGCCAAGTCCCCTCTCTCTCTCTTCCCACCGCTGATTCACCTCCCCCCCACCCCCAATCCTCTCCCCCAACTCCGCTCTTCTCACGTCAGCGATCGGGTTTCCTACAGTGCACCCTGGCCGCATGCCTGTTTAATTGAGCGTTCGTTAATTGGCTGCCGCACAATGAATGGCACACGCGGTGGCGGCCGACGGCGACTCCATCGTGACCGAAGGAACGTTTTAGAAAGTTGAATTCGCTTTGTTTCGCGAGCCGACGGTCGTGATGAATTAAAAAAAGACAACACCGTGAATCACGTTCATTCATCCCTTGGACAAATCCACCGCTAGATGAAGGCCTGTCGCCGCGCAGCGTCGGTCGTGCGTGGAGGTTTACTCGGCGTCCGGGAGAGGCGCGCACATCACTCGCCACGGAAGTTCGTTCGCGTCCTCTTCGTTCGCACGGCTGCTGATGTAAGATTGTAAGATTGCAGAGCAACAGCGACAACCTTCACGTCCAGGTGGCGCACGGGAGATGGGAAACAACCGGCGCCAGGAGCAGCGTGATGCAGAGGTGTGGACTCGAGTCATGTGACTTGGACTCGAGTCAGACTCGAGTCATGAATTTGATGACTTGCGACTCGACTTGGACTTGCATAACAATGACTTTGTCCCACCTATGAGATGTGGACTCGAGTCATGTGACTTGGACTCGAGTCAGACTCGAGTCATGAATTTGATGACTTGCGACTCGACTTGGACTTGCATAACAATGACTTTGTCCCACCTCTGGCGTGATGTCTCGCATCGTCTATTTGTGGGATCGGACATTGCGTCGTTACGTGTCGTTAGCTCAGTGGTGAGTGATACGTGGTGGGCAGTGGGGTGGGGGGAGATTTGGGGGGGGGTTAGGTTGGTGGTGGGGGGGCGGGGGAGATTTGGGGGGTTCGGTTGGTCGTGGGGGGGGGGAGATTTAGGGGGTTTGATTGGTGGTGGTGGGGGGGGGGGAGATTTGGGGGGGTTAGGTCGGTGGTGGGGGGGGGCGGGGGAGATTTTGGGGGGTTAGGTTGGTGGTGGTGGTGGTGGTGGGAGATTTGGGGTGGTTAGGTTGGTGGTGGTGGGGGGGGAGATTTGGGGGGGTTAGGTCGGTGGTGGGGGGGGGCGGGGGAGATTTTGGGGGGTCAGGTTGGTGGTGGTGGTGGTGGTGGTGGTGGGAGATTTGGGGTGGTTAGGTTGGTGGTGGTGGGGGGAATTTAGGGGGGTTTGGTTGGTGGTGGTGGTGGGGGGAGATTTGGGGTGGTTAGGTTGGTGGTCGGGTGGGGGGGAGATTTGGGGGGGATAGGTTGGTGGGGGGTGCGGGGGAGATTTGGGGGTGGTTTGTTTCGTGACATGAGTTCGAGTCCTGATCACGGCTAACACCGGTGGCGAGTCATATCTGAACCGGTCCCAGGCTTCACTTCGTCACTTTCACCAACACACACTGACGGGCGTAGTGAAGTAAGGTGGGGTGGGTGGGGGAACGTTGTGTGTGTATGTTGAACTTTTTTTGCACCGTACGTAGCCAACCGTGACAATCGGAGGTGCAGGGTAAGAACAACAAACTCCAAACTAAAAACCAGTTCTAAAGAAATTCGTTACCAATCCAGATGAATTAAAAGCTCCAGTGGCTTCCTAATATCGGAAACGAGAGCGTTCCAGTCGGCCGCAGACGCTCATCTGGAAGCGCGCGATGCAGTGAAACCTTAATTCAGCAGTGCATTGACAAAGGCACCGGTGCTTGTGCTTGAGAATTGAGAAGGACAAGATAGGGAGAGAGGGGATGGGCGGTTGGGCGGGTGGGTGGACGGGTTGGTGAGAGTGAGCGTTTAGGGGGTCAGCCTTGTGAGCCGTCGCTCCCGGGCATGACCTTTGCCGACCCGCGCGAGCCCCGCACCTCTCGACTCGCAACACGAGCGCTAATGTCGAGGCATTCATCCTCAATTGCTTACACGCGGCCCCGGGCGACAGACACAACCATGTGTAGCGGCGGCGGCGGTGAGCCGTTGTCGCCGTGCGGTGATGTTCAAGGCAAACACCTGAAGCACCATCAGACTGGCGGTGACCTTTGCAGTTGAGAGTGGGGGGGTGTGCGCGCTGCGTCACAGGCATCCCGCAGCACGTGTCCGCACACGCTCGCTCCCGACCGCTCCGCCTCATCACCCCGTCTCTTCCTCGCTTTGCCGCCTCCACTGCCGTGCATACAACAAAGATCCCCTAACCGTATAGACTCTAACAGGCTGTCGCGACAAGCGCTGGGCGCGAGAACCTATTAAGGCTGGCAGGGCACAGGAGTGGGTTGGTGGCCAGCACCACGCCCGGCTGATTTTGTATCCCCGAGTGGCGATGTTTATACATCGCACCAGGCACGCATTTGATGCGGAGTCGACGTAGGTGAGGGACAGATAATGAATGGTCACTGGTGTCGGTGGCCATGAGTGGGAGTCGAACTTGGGTGGCCAGGTTCGTAACGCAGTGCGCTCACCACTGAGCCAGCACTCACCAAATGTATATTATCAACAAGCCAAGGACAAAGATCCCCATGTCGCCTTAACATGCTTTTGGGGCAAGTGAAGGGGTGGGTCTCCAGCACCACGCCTTTGTCTCCCTAAGTGGTCGTGAGCGGGAATCGAACTCAGGTGGCCGAGTGGCGGCAGCAATTTGCCAAGCGTAAGGATGATTGACGTGACATTTGGGGCATTGAGAAATGAGGATTGCTCCGAATGTGAGTGTCATACTTGTGATCTCTCCCGCCGCCGGACAGCAATTGCGTAAATATCCTGCTCGCAAAGTTGTGTGTTCATGACGAGCCGCAGGAAGGAGGCACGACTCAAGCCATGTACCCCTCCCTACGTGTCACTCGCTCAAGGGGCAGGCTGGGTTCCCGTCGTGTGCAGCGGCGTCCTCGTGTCAAGCGGTTGATGCATATCCTGAAAAGTGCCGCGTGAAGCGAAAAGGCGCGTGAAGCGAAAACAATGTCGCCGTGAATGATACTGAAATAAGTTTGACGATGTACGCACACACGCACGGTATGATGGCGGGACAAATATCTGATGGTATGCCGCTGCGTTACTGTATTATTCCATGCACTGTATCGACTCGGCCGTGCAGCACAAGAAAGTAGTTCGTCATCGACCCGCTCATAAACTGCGTTATATAACAGGCGCGTTTCGTGTTATAAAGGGCGCGTTTCGCGTTATAATGGGACGCGTTCCGCGTTATAATAACGGTGTGTGTTACGCGAAAAGCGTTCCCTGACGGAAGAACCGCGTCATAGCGAAGACACGTTGTGTGAACACTGCACGTAAAGCGAGGACTTGCGGTACAGATACAGAGGGGGGTGGGGGGGTGTGGCGGGGGATCGTTGTCTCCGAAAGACGGGAGGTTGAAAGAATTTGACGCGGACGGTCGCACGTTTTTTTGTTGTCTCTCTCGCTCGCAGTCCAACTTCAGCGACGAGTGCAAGTTCCGCGAGATCCTGCTGCCCAACAACTACAACGCCTACGAGTCGTGGGAGCACGCCGGGATGTACATCGGCCTCAGCAAGGGGGGGCGCAGCAAGAGAGGCGGTCGGGTGTCTCTGGCTCTGACCGTCACGCACTTCCTGCCCAGACGCATCGGCGGGGAGAACGAGCACCCGGCGTAGGCGCGACGGCCCCCTTGACGGAACGCGAACGAGGGACGCCGTCGCTCTTTTGACTGTTCGAGGCAACGCTGAGGTGTGGGCTTTGGTGGGACTTCGCCGTCGCAAGCAGGGGTGGTGATGGTCGTGGTGAGGATGATGATGATGTCCGGTGGATGAGACTGGTGATGGAATGGCAGCCAAAGGGAGAGGAGAAGAGAGGGGGGGGGAGATCACCCGAGAAGTCAACCAGCGTGGATGTTGCGACGGAGCGATGAGATCAAAGCCCACGTGTTAAACTGAGATCAGAGAGTTGAGATGCATGAGCGTTGACGTTGATTGTGGTGGCATCGCGGAACCAGCGTGGTGAACAACAACAAAGATCGCAATCACTCACATGGCATGGGGAGGACTTCATCCAGCAATAGATAGACCAACGTTCATGATAGTGATTGGGAGTTGATGATGATGCCACCAGCAATGGGACGAGATGGTGGAGTATGCGTGTGTGTGTATGTGTGTGTGTGCTTGCGTTTGGGTTCTCACAGCTTGATTGGACAATGAAGTTTTGGCCTAGGGGGGCCTGGATGGGGTGAGAAGACATCAACCACAGTCACCCCCAGCTCCAAACGATGAAGATTACAATCCTACGATGAAGGTCCACTTCTCTGATGAAGAACATCGACCACCCGATCGCAGCCATCGACTTGACAACTGTCGCCAAATCGTCGCGTCGTTGCTCATGAATCGGTGATTCCATTTCGCTGCAATTTGTCCGCGATGATCTGGAGGAGAAAAATATGACGATGATGATGATGATGACGACAACGATCGTGAGGATTGGAAGACTTCGAGAGACAGACAGAGAGACGTAAGGTGTCCGTGGACCTGACACCTTTAAGGTGACGGGCTGGGGCGGTGGCGGCGATGGGTGGAGTGGACTTGCCTCGGTTATGTTGATGTGGCAAGATGCGAGGGCACTTATAATGGGACACGGCAGTTCTTAGATACGAGCCGAATGAGGCTTGTGAAGGACAAGACGACCGACCGCCACTTGTCCCCAATGGTAACGGGCAACGCATGTCCGGTGAGTGCTACTGACCGATCATTTTGGGTTGTCCACGTGTCGCTTAAAATCAAAAAAACATTATTGATGTTCTTTATTTTTTTGCTTCTCCGAAGTGGAACCCGATCGGGATTTCAGTAGCGAGTTGTCGTGAGATGTGGATATTCCTTTTTCGGAATTCTAGCATCGAGCGGTGTAGCGTCACCTCGTGTCGGGGAACGGCCCTGGATGAGGATCATTGACGACGACGATGACGACGACGACGATGATTATGATGTCATAGAACTACTGCCCTTCTGAGGTCACTGCGGTCCGCTCTTTGTTCGCACGAGGAGGGGGCATTGCAATGCCGCACGTGCCCTGCTACTATAGACGCGTTCCTCGCCGCATGGCAATCAAATAAAAAATATTTAATTTCAAAGTTAGAATTTTGGCAAATAATTTTACCCCCGCCCCCCCTCCCCGCCAAATTGAACACGATGGGAAAAAAATCTCATTTTTCAGTCATCGGTGGTGACTGGACTGAGACCATCATTAATTCGCTATGCTTGAGAAACCAATTTAATCACAACTTTGTCTTTGCAAACTAAACAAAAAACGATTAATTAAATGATGTTTTACCAGGTAATGCCCACTGAGCTGTATAGCTCTTTTCAGAAGCCACAAATGAAAGCTCAACGAAGTGGCTTATCACGTGGAAATGTATCGCAGCCAAATACTCTCAACGCGTCTTGATTCTCAATCTGGAGGGAAAAACTGGAGGACACGGAGAAAAATCCACGAGGCCACGGGGAAAGGTAGTTAACATCGGGGCACCACCGTGGCGAGGCGACTGGCCTCTTTGTGACTCGATCGGTCTCTCCAGCTGAGAGATCGAGTCTCTCTGCGAGTCTATGGGTGGGTCTCGATCTCACACTGATCGGTCTCCGCTCGAGAATCTCGGTTGAATCATGGTCGGGCGGCTGAAACCTGGATCCGAACACAGGCTCTGAGCGGTTCCGGCTCAGTGACTCCGACACGGTTATTATAGCCGCTCATATTTCTATAATGCAAGAGGATTTGGAAAATACGCTGGGTTTTTAGCTGCCCGAACCCGCCGTCTGTCGGGGTTTTGATATTTGTATGGGGCGATGATGTGGGGGGATAGGACATATAGACAGACACGCACGGATATACGCATGACACGCACGTACAGGGTAAGCACACAAGGCACATTCGCATGTAAAACGCACAGACTTAGGGACACGTGCACATTTACACATATACTCATGCAAAGACAAACATCCCATATAGCCTTTAACAGACTGTTGGGGCAAGTGCTGTTCACGATCACCTATGAAGGCCAGAACCGCATACGAGGGGGTGAGTGGCCAGCATCACGCACGGCCACCTTTGTCTCCCCAGTGGCGATGTTTACACATCGCACCAGGTACTAACTTGAGGCTGAGTCGACCTAGGGGAGGCCCAGGACCGGTTCAGATAATCGTCACTGGTGTTGGCCGTGAGCGGGAATCGAACTCGGGTGGCCGGGTTCGTAGCGCGGCGCGCTAACCGCTCCACTACCACTCCCCACCACACGCACACGCACATTCATGCATACGGAATACAGACGCAGATGCGCACAGACACACACTGACACGACCACACACACAGCTCCGGTCTGCACAGAAGCCCCGCTAAGCCCAGAGACGCATTCTTATCCAACACCACCCAAGTCTGGCGTGGTGGGGCACGCCCGTGAGACATCGCGTTGGAGGCCGAGGGTTGGTGTATCGCGCAGAGCTCCCTGCGAGATTCCCCAAAGCCGGCAGCGATATACTCAAGTTGCCCCGCCGCGGGGTTTGCAGTGCAGCAAGTGGATGGCATTCGTGGATCCGTCTGTGTTAGACGTTCGAGGGTGATGCCCTCCTTGTGCGTGGTGGTGGTGGGGTTTCGCCCGGGACTCCCGGTTTTCCTCCCACACGAATTGATTTTAAAAAGTCGTCATATAAAAAAAAACAATGACTTGGCTAAACATCCCAATGTAAAGCAGGACCCGGCTCAAAAATATATTGAGACTCTCGGTAAACACGTGAACATTCTTTTCATTAGTATTTATTCTACTTATCCTGATTGACTCTACATCCCACTGTTCAGGGTTCCATTGCAGCCCATCATCCCTTCGAGGCCGTTAAAACGATCACCACTTCGTGGCAAGTCAAGTAATGGGTTCTATGATCAGTCTGGCCCTCGCCATGAAAATATGGAATTTCCATCGCTTCCCCCCCCCACTCATCCTATTGCTGTACCTAAAAAAAAAGATCTAACAACAGAAGAATTGGTCACACCCGGTGCTGTATAAACTCAAGCGCCCATGTAAATTAAACGGTACCACGAAAATGTATCGACCACGAGTGGTTGGTAAGTTCGGTAGCCTCAGTGGCAAGTTAAACATTTGGACTGCGTTCGCGTTCACCGACTTTCGTGCACGTGACTCCCGTCTGCGGGTCTCTAGCGCCGCCCAGTGGAATATTTATCACACTTCAATGGGCCCGAAACGATTCATCGATTTATCAATTAAAATATATTTTTTCAAAAAATGTTACGTTCATTCGCTCCCGACACATGCATATGTAATCATTACGTGTGAAAATAGATTGCGTGCGATCGATGCCTATTCCATGAAAACATGTCATGCTCACGTTCATTCAGGCTAAATGGGACAAATGTAAGAGCCAGGCCAATACAAACGAATGAGCCAACGCGAACGAGATGGGAACAAATTCGGCAGAGGCATTTTTTTTTACAAACGAATCAAATCACGATTCGATTCAAGAACCGATGATTTGTCGCGTCTCGTTTGGTACCGCCTCCTTTGTATCGTTTGTCTCTCTGTCTCACTCGCCACCGTCGCCATGTGTCCAGACTAAATCATCGATTCTCACGCCGCGCAATCCGATCGATGCACGCTGTTGCAATCGCGAGCGCTCGATTAATCGAAACGTGCCTGGCGCCCAGTGAGCACCAGAGACCACTCATCGTTCCACCAACCCTTTCATCCAAACCATCTCCTTATCCTTCAGCAACCACTTCTTTACAAATGATGAATGCACTTTTTAAATGCAGTACAGTACTTACTATGAGTAGTGTGTGTGTATACAGTATATATACAGTATAGAATTAAAAAAAAATGGCTATGTGTATATTTTGATCATTTTAATTATAAGTTATATGCGGTTGCTATTTGTAAAAAAAAACCTTTTGAAAAACACAACAAAATCATTTCGTTTGAAAGGTATTCTGTACAGCACTTATATTTCCAAATATTTATTAGTCATCCTAGCTTAGAACTCTGTTGTTGATGTTGTCCTGTTTGTTTTCGGCGTTGTCGATGTTGGTCACTGTTGGCTGTCGTTACCGTATTCTCTGTAAAAGTAAGACGCACCCACAAACCCGCGCCGCGGGTGGTAATAAAGTGCCACAAATCCGGTCTCTACAGACACACACACACAGCTAACGGATTACAAGACGCACCTATAAAGTTTTATTTTCTAATTAGTAGAGGGAAAAAGGTGCGTCTTTTATTTCGGAGAATATGGTATCACTAAGACATTATTTTTGTTTTAAAAAGTTTACAGAGTGTTACATGTACAAAGTGGAAATCTGAAAAAAAAAACCACTAGAGTTGTGCAAATTCACATTTAATGACAATCGGCTTGCCGCTAAAAAAAACAAGTTTCGCGTAATTGCTTGCAAGACACACTGCGATCCATCTGTAGATACCCCACTAAAGCAATTCATAGTCTCCTCTTGCGCTTGGCAGCAGCGAAATGTCCAGGAGCTCGATGCCAATGTCGAGGTCCGCCGGCCACGACGAGAGGGCTTCAGGAGAGAGGGAGGGAGGGAGTTCGTGTAGTTTCGCCGCTCCTCCTCCTCCTCGTCCGCTGCAGGAGCGCAGACTGCAGTGGTGGACTTTCATGGTCCGTAGTTTGACTTGCACGGCCACACTCGTCCTGCCGTGGCCACGCCTGTGTCTTAAATTGATTGAAACATTCGGGGGGCATCGTGGAGGACGCAGCATTTTACGCGTCAAAGCCTCTCTACATTTCCCCCCCACCCCACCTCCACCAATCCGCAAGAAGCACGTAATTCGATGTCTTAACTCTCTTTGGACAACATCGCGCGCAGTGATTGGCCTGCAACGTGAGTTGAACTTCTTTCGCACCGTACGTAGCCACAACAACAATAAAAACAATCAGCGCATTCGTCAATAACACTGCCTTTAAGGGCGGGGGGGACCCCATGCAGTAAGAGAAGGTTCGGGCAATCGCTCTCCGTAGCGTATTATAAATACGAGGTTTTTTCCCTCTTCAAATAAGTGGGGTATCTATAATCGATGGATCATCCTGTATAGTCCCAGGCACCTTTGCTTTTAAGATGTCTTAAAGACGCAGTTTTGTTTCCCGCGTTGCGTACACTGCTGTTCAAGAGCTCTCTGGTCTTGTCGCTGCTCGATTGATTGGTTTGCGATGCAGGGTCTCGTTTCTCCGAGTAGGAGCGCCGTAGTGCAGCGTTGTGGGGCACGGATTAAATCGATTATCCTACGTTCCGCACGCACAGAGAGTATACCCACGTGCCGTATATACAAAGTCAAAAGTGGCTTAGTCCATGGGCCCATTGGCCATCCGGTCTTTCATTATTATCATATAACCACAGCAGCATTTGGTTAAGGAGGCAAAGACCGGACCGACCGATTTCACCCTTTGCGGACTTCATCAGCAGAGTCAGGTAAATGATTTACAAACAGTGCTGCTGGATTTCCAGGTATTATTTCGTAAACATTCGATGACGGGTTAAACCAAATCGCCGTGAGGTCGAACGGGGGGGGGGGATGGGGGGTGAGGGATAAATCGTCGAACGTCCAGATAAAGACGTTCAAATGACGTTGGGTCATGCCGGAGTGACGTCACGGCCGGGTCATTTTCGCACTCTCTGTCCACTCCCCTGCAGTGGCCGTCAGGACAGCACCCGTGCCTGGTGACAGTCGCTTGCAAGTGACGCCACGTGTCGGGCAGCCAGGGGACAACTCAGCCTGTCGGTGTGTAGCGACAAGAGAAGAGCTGTCTAGATTCTTGGTTCTTTCGGTAAAGTCACGGAGATAAAAAAATAAAATAAAAATACTAAAAACCACGACGTTTCGATCGCAACACAAGCGGTCTCCGCCTGATGAAGACCGCTTTGTGTTGCGATCGAAACGTCGTGGTTTTTTTGCTTTTATTTTAAATTTGAATTTAGTTTAAAATTTTATTTTCTATCTACGTGACTTTACCGAATGAACCAAGAATATGATTTTCTGTAGTCGCGAAAGTTTTAAGTCAAGAAGAGCTGTTTGTTTGTTTGTTTTTGGAGGGGGGAGGGGGGCGGAGGAGCGGGGGGTGTTGCGCCTGAGAATATATATAGCATCGGGGTGATGATGTGTACTTAATATTTCGTAACGTCTGCTTTCATAAATGTTAACAATTTAGTAATCGCCGCGTCACCCACACACCCACACGCACGCCGCTGCCGTTCCACGCGACGTTATTGAACTCGCGTAATACCTCTCGAGATGTACCACGGATGATTGATGATGATGGAGGAGGAGGAGGGAAAAAAATAAAATGCGTGAGGTTGACGATGACAGTGGCGGGCGAGCGGGCGGTCTAACACCACCGCTTGTAAATTCACGACCAGCAACAACAATAACAACAACAACAACGATGACAACAACAATATGAAACCAAGACTAGCGGGACTGTGCAGTGTCTCGTGTCCATCAACCGCGTTGTGGGTGATCTCAGTCGTCGTAATGTACCACGCGCACGCGCCTTCTCCCAGTGCGCCTGGGAGATGATGGGTTTTGGAAGCTACTCCAGCCGACTGCGAGAGGTGGCCAAACACCCTGGGACATGAGATGGGTGACGATGGGGGGGGGGGGGTTGCAGGGTAGAAGGAGACGAGAGCACACCAGCCGATCACACGTGATCCCCGCACCCCCTAAATCAGCTCGCCGACCAGCCCCGAGAGTACGAAGACCTTCCCCATGACCCTGATCATCGAGCTGGCCAGCCACGACTACGAGATCAACCCATACAACTACACATGGGCGGAGGAAGCGGGGGGGGGGCACGGAGGGGCAACGCACCACCCAAACTGGACACCTTCATAAATGTACTTTCAATAGTTTACAATGAAAACTAGATTAAGTATATGCACCTGCAATTCCTAATGTGAGGGACAAAGCGAAACCCCCCCCCCCCCCCAAATATAGAAGTCAAACTCCACCTATGCGACGACGTTTAACCGTCATGGGACCTCCTTTGCCAGAACCATAATAGGGTTTTCCCCTTTTTTCTGGCAACAAAACAGGTGTTAAGATGTTAGAACACCAAACTGAAACCTTTAACAAGGAATCATGTCTGCGTTAACCACAATGCTTGTGGTCAGAATGCAAATCAGCCAGCCAACCTATCGTTCGCCTAGTCCTTACAGGTGGCCCTCTCCTTAACCAACTAGCCAACTGGGCAATATTACTAACCCCTGTCTAACTAGCTAACCAGGCACGAATACAGCATCAGAAGACGTCTTTATCCTGGAGAAATCGGTACAAGTCCTCGTCCGAAACCTTAACCCAATAAATTTCGATTTAAAGCTTTCGTGACTGCAGGGATTCATCTTCTTGGTTCTTTCGGTACAGTCACATAGAAGGGAAATAATACAATTATAAAAATCAAACATAATAAAATACAATTCTCACGACGTTTCGGCCACAACGCGAGCAGCCGTCCTCAGGTGAAGAACAGGTCTGTCGGAAAGACAGCGTCTGAATGAACACCACCAATCTTGACCAGCGTTAACCCAATAGCCAAACCAGGCACGTGCACGACCCCACACCAACTTCGCCACTCACCCAGCCACGGACAACTCTCCTGCCTCTCTCGCGAGCCAGTCGACAGTGGGCCTCCTCCCCTGCCGGTCTGCAGGCACCGTCCGAACGACACCCGGCCATGTCGCCTTGCTTCACTGACACGGCAGGGATTGGTTGTGCGCCCGGCGAATCGTGGCGTCAGGGCTGCTTTGCTATCCAGCCTGACGTGTGTCGGGGTGGGGGGAGCTGCGGTGCGTCTGGTTTGACGTCTGTTTTAGTGTGTCCGGTCTGCCGCTGCGCGTCTGCTGTGTCTCTGTGGTTGCTGTGTGTCTGTGCTGTGCTGTGTGTCTGTGCTGTGTCTGTGCTGTATCTGTGGTCGCTGTGTGTCTGTGCTGTCTCTGTGCTGTGTGTCTGTGGTTGCTGTGTGTCTGTGCTGTGTGTCTGTGCTGTGTCTCTGTGCTGTGCTGTGGTTGCGGTGTCTGTGCTGTGTGTCTGTGGTGTGCTGTGTGTCTGTGCTGTGTCTGTGCTGTGTGTCTGTGCTGTGCTGTGTCTGTGCTGTGTGTCTGTGCTGTGCTGTGTCTGTGCTGTGTCTGTGCTGTGTGTCTGTGCTGTGTCTGCGGGCTGCTGTGCTGTGTCTGTGCTGTGTCTGTGGTGTGCTGTGTCTGTGCTGTGTGTCTGTGGTGTGCTGTGTCTGTGCTGTGTGTCTGTGCTGTGCTGTGTCTGTGCTGTGTCTGTGCTGTGTGTCTGTGCTGTGTCTGTGCTGTGCTGTGTCTGCGGGCTGCTGTGCTGTGTCTGTGGTCTGATGTGTCTGTGGTCTGCTGTGTGTCTGTGCTGTGTGTCTGTGGGCTGCCGCGCGTCCTGGTGGCTGTGTGTCTGTGCCCCGCGCGGCGTCTGCACACGCGGCTGTGTGCCGGCCGTCTCGGCGCCTCCCACGTGGCGGCTGGACGCGCTTCGAGTCGCGAACCGTCACAGCCAGATTTGCTGCATCTGGCTGTGACGGTCCCACCTGATGACGGAGACTTGTGTTGTCTCCGAAACGTCGTGATTTTTATTTTATTTTACTTTCATTAATTTTAATGTTTTACCTACGTGACTTTACCGTCACAGCCAGATTTGCTGCATCTGGCTGTGACGGTCCCACCTGATGACGGAGACTTGTGTTGCCTCCGAAACGTCGTGATTTTTATTTTATTTTACTTTTATTAATTTTAATGTTTTACCTACGTGACTTTACCGAAAAAACCTAAGAATATGATTCCCTAATTTATCCAGGAAGCCCCACCGAGTCATAGCAGTCTTTTGCAGGAGGGTCCCAGCATTGTTTTATTTTAAGATGTCTTCAATTCATCAATGAGTGGTTGTGTTTATTATACGTGTGGGAGGAAACCGGAGCACCCCAAGAGAACCCATGGGTGCGAGGCTGGCAACACCATTATCTTACGGATGGAAACGGATGGCGATTCGTCCACTTGTCGTACCGCCTTCTCCTGGCGAGCCAGGGTACGGCACCTCATCGGCGCCCGCGGGAGGGGAGTTAAACAACAACTGTGCGATGATCCACCGACCCTCGCTGCCTCCGCAGCAGAGGTCGCAAACGGGTTTTGATTCCTTACCCGTACCCGGCCGCACCAGGGTCGCAAATGGGTACCCGTACCTTACCCGAAATGAGTGACAAACGGTGACTCACCAGTGACTCACGGCCTACCCGAACCCGTACCCGGCCGCACCAGGGTCGCAAACGGGTACCCGCACCCGTACCCGGCCGGGTACGGGTAGCCGGGTATCGGGTAGGGTACGTGTATCGGGTACCCAGTTGCGACCTCTGCTCCACAGTGCTGGAGTCTAGGCCACGTGCCACCACCGCCCGGCATACAAATTTAAAGTGTAATTTACACTCTAAGTTTGTAATTTACAACTTAATTTTGTAATTTAGACTTTCCGTCAACCACTAGGCCTTCTTGGGAGTGCACAATGTGAGCAACAGCCGTTGCTGACAAAGAGTAAATAAACGCAGATCGCCAACATTGTAAAAATACACTTTATTTTCGTACAAACTGATGTCAAAAATATAAATTATTACAAAAGTGTGCGCGCGCCCACACACGACCGTCCATAGCTCGCGAGGAGCGACGGCGCGGATAACTCAAATCATTTTAGTTCGCCTCATTGATTAGTTTCATCTCATCATCTCCACCGCAGCTGCTTCACAAAGTGTGCATGATAGGATTCTTGAACAGGGTGGCGTGCGGCCCAAAATGTGACCCGCGAAGGCTCTTGGAGTGGCCTGCCCACCAAGAGACGTGGCCCACCGAGATGAGACACAGAGAGAGATGCAAATTCGTGAGATATGAGAGAGATAACCGAGAGATAAGAGATACAGATTAGCGGTCACACGTACAGACATCGTGACCTTTACAATGCCACCGCACGAGATCAAAACGTCCGTGCACGTGACATTGTGACGTCAGTCAAACAAAAACATGTGACGCGTGATGTCACGTGGCCCACCCAATGGCCCTCGGGAAAACACAGCTGAGCAAACTTGTATTACACGATCCAACCAAGTCCCCTTTCTTCATACCCCACGAGCGTACTCCTCCACCACCTCCGACCGCCCTCGACAGCCCGCTAAAGCTAAAACGTGCGCAGCATGCGGGCCGCCACGGACGTCGACCTGGCTGGCGGTGTTCAAGGTTGTTTCTTCACCTCCAGCCACTCCTCGCAAGCTCTCCACTCGTAGCTGCCGATCGATGACGACGTGTGCGCCAGAGGTCGCAAACGGGTTTTGATTCCTTACCCGTAGCCGTACCCGGAAGTACCAGGGTCGCAAACGGGTACCCGTACCCATACCCGGCTGTACCCGTACCCTACCCGTACCCGGCCGGGTACGGGTAGGGTACGGGTACCTGATTGCGACCTCTGGGATGAAGCCATGTTGCAGGCGCGGGTGGGTTGATTCTAGGAACTTGAATTGTGAGAAGAGACAAGACGTTGGGAAATGAGTGACAAACGGTGACTAACCAGTGACTCACGGCCTACCCGTACCCGTACCTGGCCGCACCAGGTTCGCAAACGGGTACCCATACCCGGCCGGGTACGGGTAGCCGGGTATCGGGTAGGGTACGGGTATCGGGTACCCGGTTGCGACCTCTGGTGTGCGCTGGGCTGTCCGGTTGGCTGGGGTTCCGGCTTCGAGCGAGCTCCGTTTGGTGAGTATGAGAGAGCTCCGGCGAGGGCATCACTTCGAGAGTGGGCCCCATGACGCCAGCTTGGGCTGGACACATTTTGCAAGGATCTCCGCAGCTCGTCGGGTTCCTCCAGCTTCAATCAAACGCCAGTGTCTGTGCGTGATGCGTGTTGCATGTGGGAGTCAAAGAAAAGTACGTTCCCTCGTTATCGCAGCTTCAAACTTGTGTGGGGGAGGTGGAGGACAGTCTGGGCCCGTGGCCTAGGTGAGTCGCCACGAATTGTTAGGTTTTTTTTTTATGTTGGTAGCATCTTTTCATAAATCCACAAACGTTAGTCCCTCGCTCAAAAACCACTCCCATCCCTCCCACCAATAACAACAACATCAACAATAGTGATCACAATGGACAACAACGGTCAATTCGGACATACGTATTTGCAATTAAGCACACTTAAAAGAGTCCACGGTACGTACAATATTACCACTTTCAGGCGATGGCAAACGGTTGGTATCTGTTTCCAGTTGCCGTGTCGGACCGGCACACGTGGTGGAGGTGGGCAGGACTCTGAGCTCTGACTCCGCGCCTCCCGAGTTCGCGATCGAACATCGCCTCCGATTCGTGAAACACGTACGCCCTATAAATTGTGTTCATCACGAATGTCGTCGCACTACGCTCGAGATTACGACCATATCGATGTATGACCAACTTTGTCTGAATGAACCCAGTCTCGTGAGTTATTTTCTTGGATGCGGAGACCGCTTGGGAATGGCAAGGTGTCCTAGGCGTGGGCTGCTGGGTAACCATGAGATGGAGGCGCATACCCAGGGAGTGGCACCCTCCTGCTATGCTTGCTGGGGGTTCCCACCGGTTTCTTTCCAACTGCAGCCACTCACGGTACTGGCCAAACGTCTGACATATTGCAACCGAACCCTTCCGACAAAGGGTCTTCTGAGGATCCGCGATGCTGTCCTGGGTAAATAATTGGCATTGTTATTTACACAATGGGCACGTTTTGAAAACGACGCTGCTGAGGTTTTTTTGCGCTCATATTCCAGTGAACCGTGCACATTCCCGGTCGATAATAACAACAACAACAACAACCGAAGTCCAGAAAAAACTATCCACGATGACTGCTCTAAGGCTATCCATCTCTCCAGATTCCAACTGCCTGCCACTGGCAAACATTCTCAAAACGAGACCGACCGACCCAATCGCTCTTTGTGCGCTCCATCCCACGAGGCGGGGTATGTAAGAACAAAGATTGTCAAAAAATACACAAATGTACACGGGCCATTCGGTAGAACACGGTAACACAATGGCCTTCTCGTATTTCACAATTAACAACGCGAGCCCATGAAAGGGGGCAATCTTGTGCGGATAAGCGTTTGTTGCGGCCGGTAAAAATACAAAAAAAAACAACAAAGGAGATCACGATGGACGGGGGTTGTAGGAGGGATGCAGGATGGGGAGAAATGTAATGAAGAGAAGTAGGGGAGTAAGAGAGGAGTGACATGGAGAGCAGACGGTGGACGAGTGGGCATTTACACACCCAAACCCAGGGCTCAAATTCTCGCCGAATATTTTCCAGGGCGGATGGTGGCACGCGACGAGCAACCCACAGCCAGAGGGAGAGGTCCGGTGCACGTGATGCGATGGACGCGGAATTGTTATTCCCAGGTCACAGACCCGGACGTGCCCGACCAAAATTAATCAACGACTAAGCCCATCAACACGGACCACGTGCCCAAGAGCGCACGCGCGAAAACGCTCGCCAACATCGCAACATCACGATGCCATGCCGCGATGACCGGAGCGCAGCTTTCATTTATAGCCACGTCCATAAAAAGATGTGCCGTCATTCTTCGTCTCTGTGCGTCAGTAGAAAAATAAAAATAAAAAAAGAATCGGTTATCCCGAGTGCAATCAGGGCTGCTCAAGTAGCGGAGGGACGCAGAGCAGCTACGGCCCTCGCTGATTTCTGCAACCCTCCAGTGGTGCGGTCGCGCCGAAACGGCTCGCAAACCATCGCCGCGCAAATCCCTTGCGGATCACAGGGAGAGAGCTTCCTCCTCTTAAAGGAAGATGATACTCAGAAAACATAACCGGCTCTCGCCGTGTCGATATTATTGATACATACCAAGCGTACCCATGTCCTGGGCTGTCTGCCTCGACTTTTAGGTCCATCCTAAGCGGCTAAAAGACTTTAAACGTTGCGTATGTTCCGCCGTGCCGTTGCGGCACCGTTGGAGACGCCACTGCGAGGACGACGCGTTGCGAAATGTGCGGGAGGAATGTCGCAGCGACGTCACCGCCACGTCACCGCCGTGGTGCCAGAACGGCGACCCTTGACCTTTTAGCTTGAATCTTCGAATCGAATATTGACGCGAATGCGTAAATCCTCCGCTCTCGTCGCCAATACGATGATCAAACGGTTCAAATATATACGGGGAAGTAAGTCTGATAGGAGACGGTAAATGCCCTCGGGGGAACAGAGCTAGGATTTGCTACAAATTAAATTAGCATTCAGCAAGAAGGTGGATGAGCAGGGAGCGGAAGAAGAGAAGAAAATGAAGGCCCTTATCGTGGAGCACTGAAGTGCGTGGAGCGTTATGCTCGGCAGACATGGATGCCGGGAAGGTCTTGAGAGACGTGGAGTGGCGCCGAATGCAGAAAATCGGCTGTAGGGGGAAATAAAAATAAATAAGCGCTCACGTGAGTTAACGAGCAGTCTAAGAGGAACCTATTGGAGAAGGCAAAAGGCCGAGACTGAGCAGTACTGGTAGAGGGGAAGGCTCGTGAAAGGAAGCTCTTCAAGAGCCTTGGGGGGGGGGGGAGGAGGCCAAGAGGTAGAAATGGGAAAAGAAAAGAGGTTCCATGAAAATGAAGAAATGCAAGTTTAGACAGGATGGAGGAAACGTAACCCTTTTACGATGAGAACTCAAAAAACAATATGATGGAAATAAATATATATACATAAGACTGACTCTTTGGGCAATGGCCCTGGGGGACACACAGCCTGGGCGCGTTATCGTCAAGACCAACGAGAGCCGCGGGTTTCCTTTGCTGCGCATCGACCTTCCGCTTCCCGGGCCCGCATCCCCCCACCCCGCCCCCCGAGAGCCGTCGCTTACAAGGCCCCCCAGGCCGCTCCCGCTAGCGGAGGAGGCCCAGCGGCTCGGCCCGCCACGCCGCGTCCATTCCCAACGGATCGTCGACGTCCAGCTGGCCCTCGGATCCACCGCCGCCGTCATCTCCGGGGGGCTCCGCCAGGTCGGCGTAGGCCAGCACGTGGTGAAGCGGCACGGCGTTGACGGTGGCCAGGAACTGCGAGAGCGGCGGCAGGAGGTGGTGGTGCCTCCCCGGCGAGCTGGAGGAAGAGGAGGAGCGCAGGCGGCCCTGCCCGGGGCTGAGCGTGACGACGGCGTGGCGGTGCGCCGAGTAGAAGACGGTGTAGCCGTCGGGCAGGGTGCGCTCGCGAAAGGCGCACTCGCGCGCCCGGTACTCGGTCTGGGGGAACGCACGGGAACGCGCACGTCAGTTGGTACAACGTGGGGTTTATTAATTCATCTCGCGATTTTATCTCGCGATCCACTTCGTCTCACTGGTGAGGCAACGGCCATCCCCGGGTGCTCCGCTGTTTCCCTCCACGTTTAGGAACATGCGCTTGGAGCGTTTGGCTGCTATAAATGTTTTTGTGGTAAGCCACTTCGTTGAGCTATCATTTGTGGCCAGGTCGCTTCTGAAAAAAAGAGGTGTATAGCTCAGTGGGCCTTATCCGTTAAAACAAAAAATAGTTTAGTTTTAAATAGATTGTGCTCATTTAAGGCTGAGTCGACCTAGAGGAGATCCAGCAGCAGTTAAGACATTCGCCACTCATGTTGGCCGTGAGCAGGAATCAAATTCGGGTCCTCGAGTTCGTAGAGCAGTGCGCTAACCACTGCACTGCCACACTCCCCACCCCGTTCCCACACACGTGTGTGTATATGCACCGAGCATCTGGTTCTGGGCGGTTGCAACTTTGGCGGAAGCAGGAAGAGAAATAGTTGCTCGGCTCTTCTTGCCGAGGAATGAAAGTGCGTTGTGTGCGATCGCGTCAGTCCAAGCAAAACAAAGACAATGTCTCGCGCGTAATCGCAGCGGTGTCGTGTGGTTGGCATGCGCCCTGGTGGAGCAAGGGATCAAATGGGGACTCCCTGTCCAATTTCCACCCCCTCCTTCGTGACTTGGTGCCTGGGCCCCTCCGGCCCCTCCGGCCCACAGGCACCGGTTTCAGTTGCACCGCCTGCACACTCCTTAGCTACGCCGCCTTGTCATTGTTGATTAGCAGATTTTAATTGTTGTAGGTGTTCAAATTGTGAGGTGTCAGAGTGTTATGGGGTTTTTTTTTCTTTCTGCTGAGCCACAATGGCTGACACTGAACACCAGGAAATACCTTTCTAACGTGAAAAAAAATGAATGCTATTTCCATCTGTCATCACCATTATCTTACGATGCATCTCATGCGCGCGCGCGCATTCACTGGCAAGACACACCTCCCCCAGGGTCACACAAAGTCAAGGATCCCTCGCACAGAGCCATGCGGACTGCTGGGGCCAGTGCAGTTGGCGTTCCGCACGACGGAGTGATGGGAGCCAGCGCCACACAAAGCCCGACCTCCACTGAGGTTTCCCCCACACGACCTCATTAGCAGATCACGGTTGTTAATAATAGTAATTTACATTAATTCATCGCGCATAGTCAGCAAAGGACAGTTACGCCAAACGCGTGAGCTCGTGCGACAGCATTCGCATCAACTGCTCTTTGCTGCCTTACACCGGCAGCAAAGTGTTTGCTCTACGGATCACTGGGGGGGGGGGGGCGGGAAGGCGGCCATGGGGGGAGGCGCAATTTGCTGCTGCAGGAGTTAACCCGTCGAGACGGGGCAGCCGTCATTTACGGTCCTCTGTCGATCCATCTGCTGGATGAAAGGCTCCCCACGCCACGTCGCTTGTGCGGGTTGTTTGACCACACTTCAGCCTGCTGATTTGTGCAGGTTGGTGGCCAGGACCGTTTCAGCTATCACTCGCCACTCATATGTTGGCCGTGGCCGGGAAGTGAATTCGGGTCGTTGGGTTCGTAGCGCAGTGCACGGAACGCTGTGTTCACTGCTCCACACCCCACACACACAATCGCTGACAGAGCAGTAACGATTCAAGCTCTGCCACCCCACTGCTGCATAACAAAGAACGCTTACACTGCACGAACCTTCGATGTGTTTTTTCTACGCCGCCATTCATATTTTACCCCGCGATTCTCTGCAACAACGCATAATGAGGTTTTACAATGTTGCTGTTTGGTGTTGAATGGGTGCCATTGCTTACGGGCGGTGCTCTTTCGAGTAATATTTGGTAACACATCCTGCAAGCACTGAATGTGCGAGTCGAAAAATTGTGCCATGCTGCGTTACTAATTAAATTTTTATGTAAATCTGTGAGCATTGATTTGTAATGTCTGCCCAAAGACGTTTCCAATGATCTGCGTTATAAGAGATTTCATTCGTTGGTCTGTCACAATTAATCGAGTCGAGAATTGGCTCATTCTGACTGCAAGTGAGCCTTGAGACTGATGGTATTGAAGGGTGACATATGGACCTCGGAGCTTGGCCCATGTGTCATAAAAACCATGACCCGAAACTTTCTCCTCACTAAACTTAGGAACATTCTAAGCTCTCTTTCCCTTCTTGTGATAGTTTAAAGCTAACAGCTAGAAACGAGTTTTGTAAATAAATTGGGGGGGGGGGAAATCCGGGTATGTTGTATATTGAACTTCTTTCGCACCGTACGTAGCCAACCGTGCTAATCGTAGGTGTGGAGGGAGGAGGACAAACGACTGCGCGGCCTCTCGTCGCTCATCGGGAAAATTGAAGCGCTCCACCGTGTCCACCGGACACCCGACTAGCGGCTTGCCCCGTGCTATATTTGCATGCGTGAATGTGATTTTGGTTGGGCCTGCCCCAATGCCCAGCCGGCGCTCCTCTACCACCCATTCGGGGGGGCACCGCTGTTCCTCACCGAGCCGTGCAGGCCGCCGTGGTCGTCCATGCACAGGTACCGCTGGCTGCTCACGCCCTTGATGGCCACGACGCCCCTGTCCACCCAGCGCATCTCCAGCAAACCTGCAGCGCCGCGGCACACGCGAAGGGGCGAGCGAGCGAGCGAGCGACCGTCAGTACGGCAAGCTGGCACGCCGGTCCGTCTGTTAAGAGAGCCTCCGTCGAATTTTCAGGAGGGTTTAATAAAAGAGACGTATTCTTGGTTTTTTCGGTAAAGTCACGATAGAAGGGAAATAAAATAATAAAAATAAAACAATAAAATAAATAGTGAGAATTTTATTTTATGTTTTATTTTAATTATTTTATTATTTCCCTTCTACGTGACTTTACCGAAAGAACCAAGAATATGAATCCCTGCAGTCACGAAAGCTTTAAATCGAAATAGAGACGTACATTTGTAAAGTGGCGCAATTCATTCCGTGAGACGCTAACGCGCCCCGTGTGTATTGACAGCAGGACATCAACAGAACCGAGGTAGACGGAGAGAACTATGGAGTCAAGGCTAATTTGACGATGTGAGTTTTCAAGACCGACTTAAATGGCTCTAACGACTGTTAGCAAAGGCAAAGCATATCACAGTCTGGGAGCAGCATTGGGAAAAGCCCTGGGGTCCACACCAGGAAAGGAGCCTTGACCTCGGAGTGCTTAGAAGGAGGCGATGCGATGATCTCGGGCACCTCGTTGGAGAGTGAACGTGGATCAGTTCAAAATCCGTGAGCGCGGAAACTCGCTTACGGGCGCACGCGTAGCCCGTGCTGCAACAGCCGCGATCGCGTTCTCACGCAGAGCGCGATTCACGCTGGTACGTAGCAACGCACCACTCTCTTCTTCTCTTATCAACGATTACTTGGTCATTTTTGAACCAATTCCAACCCCATAGTGCTCTCGGTGCCATATCAGGAGACAATGTTTCCATTCGGATTTATCGCAGGGCATTGTAACCCTTATGAGTGAAAACTCATCCACAGAAGAGAATATCACAGAAGTACGTCTGATGTCTCCAGCACTTTCCCACCAGCTCTGCGACAGACAGTGATATTCAACACGTGACAGTCAAAACAATATGTTGAGTTCTCAGAGTGTGTTCTCTTTTGGTGTGGGGTCATTGGCTGTGTCGGGTGGTGGCGGGTTTTATTGACACATTTACATATTTACGCGATCTAACCCAAAAAACCTCTATTATTGGGGTCATTGGTGACTGGGATGAGACCATCAGCTCACTGCCATTGAGTATCCAGTTTAATCAAAGACACGACAATGGTGATGACTGCCTCAATGCAAACGCAGGATCCTAGCAGTGCCGACTCAGCGCTCTGACATGTGATCCACCCTGCCCCCCCCCCCACCGTAAATAAATAAATAAAATACCTCGAAAAAATTATTTTGTTGCCTATATTGCCAAAATAATATAGATAGATGGCATTGCTGTTACACTAGATTTTTTGAGTTTTTTTTCTGGCTTGCGGGCACACCTGCGTGATGACGTCACCTGCATCCCTCAGCGTTGAGCCGGGTTCATGCGTTGTGATGATGTGACCCGTCTCTCACCCAACCCTCCACCCCGATCGTGTAATTAATCTTGATTTGAAGCTTTCGTGACTGCAGGAATCCATACTCTTTGTTTTTTTCGGTAAAGTCACGTAGATAGAAAAAAAAATCATGACGTTTTGATCGCGGAAAAAATAATCCAGCAGCGGAACTGCTGAACGAGCGAGAGAGCTGTTACAACAAGGTTATATATGTGGCGATGGGCAAGCAAGCGGGGTCTGCTTGCTTGCCTGAGGACGACCGCTTGTGTTAGTGTAATTAATCAGCTGCATGGTAAGTTACGTAGCAAGTGGTTCAGCGGTTCATGCGAAGTGTCCAAAGATAAAAATCCCCTTTATAGCCTTAACAGACTGTTGGGGCAAGTGCTGTTAGCGAGCATTTATAAAACAAACCGACACGGCACACGAGGGGATGGGTGGCCAGCACCACGGCTGGCTACTTTTGTTTCCCGAGTGGCAAAGCTAGTCGATGGCTAATGCCTTGAATTCACAATTGCTGGTGTTGTGAGTGAATTAAACCGGAGTGCCCAGGGAAATAAAGCCATTATGAGGAGAGCACCAGGAAAGCATCCGCATGGTATGGAGCAGCAAACTACTTGCCGTACTGCCACGTACAGGCACCACTCAGCCCCTGCTGCTGAGTGTCTATGAATATGATTGTTTGCGAACCAGCAACCCCACACAAATGCATTTGATTACAGATGTGTATGGCCACATATCTTATGCTCTATCTTCAGCATACACCTTCAATTATCTCTATATCTGTTGGGCCATGCAACACATTCACATTATCCTGCACCTCCAATTAGCACGGCCCCGCACCCCCCAATTAGCACGGTTGGCTACGTACAGTGCGAAAGAAGTTCAACATACATACAAGACGTGTACAAATCGATGAATGCCCTTCATCCTTGGAAGCATCACCGAGTCTCAAGACAATTTTTCAGGAGAGTATTGCGATATTGGGGCGTTGGCCAATTCCATTCATGAGAGTTTGGCTTCACGTAGCAGGAATCCTGAGAAAACCCACCATGCATGTGAGGAGGTAACACTCAAAGCTCTGCACAGAGAGAATCAAAATCTCTTTTCCGTGTTACCCATCTCCTGGCCACCTCGTAGCCCTAGCAGATAACACCTGGCATTCCGATAGGTCCGTCTCCTATGCAAGTACTAGCCAGTCTCAAACCATCTTAGCCTCCAAGATCAGACGAGATTGGGCACATTGAGGGGCATTTGGACGTCGCTGCGTCAGATAAATGCTTCCTATAAACTTCCAATTAAACTAACAATTTCCGCGTCACCTTCAGTTTCACTCTTACCGGCTGTTCCAAAGTACAGACTGCACAGGGGATTTTACGACAGCTTAGGGCACGCGCAGACATTATCAACAAGGGCCCAACAGGGTTGTCGAGGTCCAACACAAGAAGTCAGATAAACGGGGCTTTTTCCCAGTTGCGTGACGCTCATAATCGCCCTGTTAGTGACACCGTGCCGGCCAGATAACAACATGGGTTCGGATTGGTGACTCGGCCAGCCGCCCGTGATTTAAACCGAGGTCTCGAACGCAGCGAGCTGACGGTGGTATCGCGAATCTTTCACTGTCGATTGAAATTTGCAGATGACAGCATTCGTCGTGGTGGGTTTAACAGCCATCCACGGCGTGCGCTTAATGTGAGAATGTATGTTGAACTTCTTTGTCGCCAACCATGTTAATCGGAGGTGCGGGGGTAGGACAACAAATTGAACGCAAAAAGCAGTTATAAAGAAATGACTTTTCAATCTATATTTAAAAGTACATAGGTCCAGTGGCTTACAAATATCTGAAGGAAGAGCGTTCAGACGTCCGCAGAAGCGCATCTGAAAGCGCTCGATGCGGTGACCGTCTTTGTTCGATGGCCAGCCAAACGCCGCTGCGAGGAAGAACCGGAGTTTGTGTGATGGTTTATGCTCCTTGGCGAGATGGTGCGTTTGCGGCAAGCACTTTGTGTGTGTAATGGTGACAACCAGCACTGGCTTAGAGCAGGGAGGGGCTGCAGACATCGGAATCAGAACATGTATTTATACCGGAGGAATCTGATGAGCTATGAAGCTCTTTTTCACAGACATCCAAATCAAAGTTTTACAATCAGCCCCCCCCCCCCCGCTCTATGTGCTGTGTCCTTTCTCAACGACGTCAGCGATCGTGGTCTTGCATCCACGAGGCGCTGTACAAAATATTGCTCAGGAACTTTGCATTGGATACTCCTCCCAGATGCATCAAATTGTTAAAATTGATCCTTTATTAAATTTGCTGTCTTCTCTGGCTTGTTGTACCTATAACTTAGTGTGCCTTTAATAGTATGTCCCCGATTGCACCTATACTTAATAATGAAGATTGTTGGGTTACAATAAGACCCTTAAATATTTATGCGATCTAAGCTAAACACGGTTATTTTAAATAATAAAGCCTACGTGTTAAATTGTGCCTATACAATCAGGCAGATAATAGAAAAGAGCTGTATCAGTAAGATGTCGGTATTTGTTTTGCAAACTTGAATCAATCACGGGATTCTGCCTGGAGGAAAGAGCTATGGATGGAAACGTCTATGTTGTTGTTATGGTGTTTGGGCCTGCGTAATAACTTGTGTGATGGAATTTGGGTTTGTGTGTGACGAGTAGCCAGGGACATCAGTGGTTGAAGGTGAGGACACGTGATTTGACAGGGGTGTATTTTGTAATTATAATTAGAACCCTTGGTATTTGCGCCGTCCGTACGGCACAAGGCAAAAATAAGGCACTATGTTTCACAGACGAATGTAGACATATCAGTAGGGTGTGATGTTGCTCGCTGGTATTACCCAATTAAGAACGTTATTTTTTAAACTCAAATTGTTTGAAGTCGTGCTCGACCGCGCGTTCACTAAAATCATGACCAGCGTAGAGACAGCAAAACATCCAGGGATTAACTATGGATCATTTACAAGTGAGAGGCTTGGACGTGCAGGTTGGATATGTAACGTCGTCTCTCGAAACAGTGGTTCTCAACCTGGGGTGCACGTACCCCCTTGGGTGTGCGAGATGCCCTTTCTGAGAACCCAAGCGGTGCAGGCTGCAGTGAAGGTGAAGAACCACTGCTCTAGAATATAAGCTTCTGGCCCCTGTGTACAGGATCAAGTCGAATGTGGAGGGAATTTCATGGCAGGATGGGGTAAACAAGGTATAAGTTTAGGAATAGAACATGGCAGGAAATGTACCATGTTCTATTCTGAGTTTGCCATGGGAGGGTGGGTCACGTGTGCAGGATGGAGGAGGGCAGCTTACAGAGTCAGAGGTTGACTTCGAAGGGGAATACCTGAAGCCTGGTGGTGGTGATGATGATGATGATGATCAGAATCTTTATTCAGACTGGAGGAATCCGATGAGCTATGAAGCTCTATTTCAGCAAGTAACAACAAATAGAGAAAAAGGTAAGAAAGGTAAATATAAATAAAGTATACGTCCGATTGTTCAACACTTTATGCAAGCTTTGGGCAAGGCAGCAAAAAAATAACAACAAAAACAGTCCAAGACCACACCAACGCAACACATTTGTACCTCAATAAAATGGCACATTGAAATTGAACTCTCATTACAAAGGTATGGATAAAAGTTACAAATAAAATTGGCAAATGTGACTGTATTAAGCACTAATCTTCTGCATCAGGATATAGTTTGAAACTGTGATAAAAAAGCCCTTGGTGGTTAGGTGTGGACTTTGCAACAACAGGGAGATCTAGCATGAGGACGTGATGGCGAGGGGTGGTGGAATCGTGATGAACTCTTGACCTGAACCAGAAGGGTGATCGTAATCCTACCAACTAGAGGTGGGGTTGGTGGATCAAACAGAAATGCAGCCTATGTATGTATGTTGACCTTCTTTCCCACCGTACGTAGCCCAACCGTGCTAATCGGAGGTGTGGGGGAAGGACAACAAACTAAACCCTAAAAAAAACAGTTCTAAAGAAATGCGTTTTCAACGTAGAATTAAAAGTGCATAGCCCAAAAAATCACCCCGACAGGACAACCATGACAGAGATGGAGCGATGAGATCGGCTCCGGTACAGGAGCGAGATGCACTTTGGCATTGGCGTGTCACGAGGGATAACGACGACACGGGGAAGCTTTCATCCAGCAGTGACTCGACCATGGATGATGACAATGATGTACAGCGCGAGAGATTGAGACACATCTTCTAAGAGACACCTCGCGACGTATCTCAGAGAAAATCCATGCGCACACAATTAGATGCTCACTTTGCAGGTGAATGTCAGTCGCCATCTCTAGGCGATCACGAACCCTGCCTTTAAGTTGTTTAATCGCATCGTGATCTTTATATCGCTATAGTGGTAATAATATAGCAGCAGTGATTGAGGAGTCTGGGCTGAGACGAGGAAGCGATTCATTAAATAGTAGTAGTAGGTTTTTACCCTTTCAACTGGTACAAAAACTGACACCTTTATACAAGGCATCATGTTTGCAATAACCACAACACAAGCAGTCAAAATGCAAACAAAAATAAACAACTCTGATGATGATAATGATATGCACTGTCCTTGAAGTTGATTGGTCCACACCCGAAACAGCTTTTCTTAGAGCCTAGTCTCCATTGGTGTTGGACCAGATGACACCTTTTGGCGTCATCTGGTCCAACACCAATGGAGACTAGGCTCTGGAGACTAGGCTCTAAGAAAAGCTGTCTCGGGTGTGGACCAATCAACTTCAAGGACAGTGCATATCATTATCAGAGTTGTTTCTTTTTGTTTGCATTTTGACTGCTTGTGTTGTGGTTATTGCAAACATGATGCCTTGTATAAAGGTGTCAGTTTTTGTACCAGTTGAAAGGGTAAAAACCTATTACTATATTTTGCCACTGGTAAAGAAGGTCTCATAGTGATTCATTAAATCATACTATTTAATTATAGTATAGTCCTCGAGTTTACTGGCAAGCTGCTGGCTCCTCTGCACCCCAAAAATTAATTAAAATGTTCGTGGCTGTGGGCCGCTGCCACCGAAGCTAGCTGGGTAACTGGCTAAACGGGATTTGTTTTTCCACGTAAACAAATAAACGTTCAACAGATTTGAAACGGCGGAAAACGTTCGGGAAGGCATTTATTAGTGACACTGCAGAGGCGGGAGGAACCAACACAGAAGACTGACACGGTTTATTTAAAATTGCTCGAACATTCCAATTTGTGCCTCTATAAATGTAAATGATTTCCGCCAGAATATTTTAGTTTTAATCCTAAAGAATATAACAGACAAAATCCTCACAGCTCACAGTACGTATTATCTTGGCATTTTGTTACAAAAAATCAGATAACTTTAAAGGGGCCGTCCATAAATGACGTCACGCGATTTTGGACAATTTTGACCCCCCCCCCCTATTGTCACGCGGCGTCACAAAAAGTCAGACCCCCCCTCAAATATGACGTCACAAAGCACTGCCCCCCCCCCCCCAAAAAAAAACATGCTTCAAATCGCTTTAAACTATTGTCATTGTAGTGCGTATTTAATGTGGCGCTGCACTCTGATGTTGTTGGAGAAAACATTTATTAAAAAGTCTATTTAATTAAGTAGAACGTGTTGTCTATATTGATTTAAAGTTGCGCATTTTGTATGTGACGTCACATTTCTCAACCCCCCCCCCCCCTCGTCACACATCGTCACAAAAGTCTGACCCCCACCCGCCACCCCAAGGTGCGTGACGTCATTTATGGACGGCCCCAAAGTGCTAAGCGTACAGGACAATCGAGTATGAAAAAGACAGCTCTTATTTTATATGTCAGAGCAACGGGTTGTTTACTGGTGGTCTTAATTTTTTTTACATACACGAGTCGAATAGTCGACTTAAAGTAATTACTCGATGAATCACACTTCATGAGTTCAGTCGACTCGAGGGCTTTTCTCGTCCCTGCGAAGCGCCACGTGCTTCATTGTTATGGAAGGAGCCGAGTTATTGTTATCGGTGCCAATTAAAGGGCACCGCACTTCAAAGGGACCCACGGCAGCGCCGTCAAGGCCTTTGTGGCAGTACAGAATTTTTCTTGGCAGCGTCCCGCAGAGATGAAAACTTGAAATACAAACGAAAGTGCAACGTATCATTCGTAATGACACTCATAACGCCACCAATATGTCGCGAAAGCCGAGACTCGAGATTTGCATCAGGAGAGTTCCATGCATTTATTTGGGGGTTTGCCCAATACAATGAATGAGCGCTCGCTCTCGATGTGGGACAAACCCAGAGACTCTCCGGAGTGAACCCAGCATGCTTACTAAGCGGGGGAAACAATCTAAAAGGGTTCGCCAGAGCGATGCGCTCTACTTAACCAAATTGCTGCACTGTGACCTCCTACCCACCACCACCACCACAACCTAGCAGCCCTTCGCAGCGGAGTTTGAGGGAATCTCACAAATCACTGCGTAATCCACCCCCCCCCCCCCCGTTGGCTGCGTTTTAAGCCTGAAAACTAAAGAAGAATGGGAGAGGGTGCGTGTGGGAGAGCCGGCACAGGGAGGATGACAAGAGATCGAGTGGTGAAAGGTGGGGGGGGGGGTTACAGTGATGGGTGTGCTAGCCCATTCCCACCACCACCCCGCCTCCCCTTTCAATGAATACAAGGCTGGTGAGGTGACAGACGTGATGTCGACAAGAGCTGCGATGTGCGACGAGACGAATGAACTGTGGACAAAAGAATCAGGTGTAAACACGAGACGAGAGAAGAGCTAAACGCGAGACCGGGAACGTCGTGAAATGAGATGCGGACACGAGAGAGCACGTGTCGTGAGATGTGAGAATAGCAACTGAAGACAATATTTGAGACGACGAGAGATTAATTAGCTTACGTAAATGCGTATGTAATGCCCATTAGGATGTGCATTCGGGCTCATGTTCGGTGCCACCTCGATTGTTTTCTAAACATTAAGGAGCACTTGAGCTACTTGGGACGCTCAGTTTTTGCCTAGATTACCTTAGCGCAGCGCCTATATTTGAAAGCGAAATTTGCGGGTGCGTCTTATCATCCACGAGGTGTACCTCTGCCCAGATTTGTATACCTTCATCAACACCGGGCACAACGTTTGAGGCTGCCTCCGACTTTCCGGAGCGTCCTGTGATTCGAAGAATACGGCGCATGATGATAAAAACAAAAACGTGATATTCTTAGGTTTTTTCGGTAAAGTCACGTAGGTAAAAAAATAAAAATTAATAAAAGTAAAATAAAAATAAAATAAAAATCACGACGTTTCGGAGGCAACACAAGCTTCCGTCTTCAGGTGGAACCGTCACAGCACGATTTGTATTTTATTTTTTATTTTACTTTTATTAATTTTAATTTTTTACCTACGTGACTTTACCGAAAAAACCTAAGAATATGAATCCTTGCAGTCACGAAAGCTTCAAATCTAAAAACGTGATACGTACTTTGCTTACTCTGCTGGGCCGCTCCGTCCACCGTGCCGTCGTCTCTAAGATGCAAATGCTGCCCTCCCGACCCGCGGCTCTCCGGGCTATACAGGTGCCTTAGACGAACGGGTCCCGCCGCATGAACGTGCCTTGGACTCCTGTGGGCTGCCGGCAGCGAAGAGGAAGACGCCGCCGACGACGACGACGAAGATGACAACGCCGATGATGATGACGACGACGACGATGCAGCAGCGGCGGGAGCCGCAAGAGAGTGTCGCACAAAGTCGAAGTGCAGAGCGGCGATGAGCGCGGTCACAATCACCGACGGGAAGAAGAGACCATCCGAATCCCTCCGCGAGCCCATTCTCATCCTCTGGCAGCGCGGCCCGCCGCACACGAATGCGTGCCCCGTGACACTTGGGAGTCTTGGTCAGTCACGCCAGAGGCCCTCTCTGTGTGTCTTTCACGCCCTCGGTTCTGGCTTTCTGCAAATCCTCCTGCATGCAGGACGAGCTCGCTGATGGCAAGGCTGGTTGATGCTGGTGAGGATAAGTATGCTCTTGGTGATGCTGATGATGATTATGGTGGTGGTGGTGGTGCTGGTGATGATGCTGGTGATAATGATGCTCCTGGTAACGATGGTAATGCTGGTGGTAATGATGCTGTTGGTGGTGATGATAACGCCGGTGGTAATGATCCTTTGACGCGCCAATCAGGCTACGACCGATGCATCCATCGTATCTCCCTCCATCTCCTCCCCCTTCTCTCTCTCTCTCTCTCACCAACTCTTGCACTTCTTCGAGTCTCCTTCCTTAATTGTTCAACTTGTTTGACGCGACATGACGTCTCGCCGCGCACTGCCTGTCACGAATAGTCGTGTCATCACCTCCCTTGCAACCCAAAGGCGTCGCGACGACTTTGGTAAATCCCCTGTTATTATAGTTCACACACTATTAATATTTAGCCCTATTTGTGGTGTTGTTGTTGTCGTTTATAAATTGGAGTCACTTCGCCGTTCGAATTGTCATCGCGCACCTATCTCTCTCTGTCCCGTTAGCCGACAACGGCGTCTTCCGTGTGTCCTGCCTCAGGCTTGGACTGGCTCGACCTTTGATGTCACCGTGGCACCTCCGTTTCCTAAATACCCACGCGGGTGAGGAGACACTTTCAAAAAGTGGCCCAGTTTCAACTCCGCCTCTGTGTGTCTCTCTCTCTCGTCGCAAAGACACAGAAGACACGCAGCCACCCCCAGTCAGTCTCCAGACACTTTAAACAACCGGCCAATTCCAAGTCTGTGTCTCTCGTCTCACGGACACAGACCACACGCAACCACCCCCAGTCAGTCTCTCTGCAGACACTTTCAACAACACACCAATTCCAAGTTTGTGTCTCTCTCTCGTCGCAAGGACACAACACACGGCACCACCCCAGTCAGTCTCCAGACACTTTCAAGAACCGGCCAATTCCAAGTCTGTGTCTCTCGTCTCACGGACACAGACCACACGCAACCACCCCCAGTCAGTCTCTCTGCAGACACTTTCAACAACACACCAATTCCAAGTCTCTGTGTCTATCTCGTCTCACGGACACAGAACACACGGCACCACCCCCAGTCAGTCTCTCTCCAGCCGCCCTAAAAGTGGTCACCAGCGCCGGCGAGTCGGATTACAGCTCAAAACGAGAGCGACTTCCCAAGACGGGAAAGCTTCTCTCTATCTCTCTCTTCCCTCTCTCCATGTCTCTCTCCCTGTCTCTGTTCTCTCCCCGGCACGCTCGCTCGCTCGCTCTCTCTCTCCCGGTCTATGCTTGGCGTGCTTTTATTGATGGATTCGATATCGTGTGCCGATCCACCCTCGGCTGGTTTAAACCAGCCGAGGGTGGAGCGAGTACACGGGGGGCAGCCTGCGTGTGTATGTGTCTGTCTGTGCGTGTACAGTATGTGTGTGTTTACAATCGACACGTATGCAGACACACACACACAAGGACAAAGATCCACTCATCAGAGCCTTTGGCAGGCTGTTGGGGAGCGAGCGCTGTTTGGGTCGCTACGTGACGAGTGGCGTGTCTAGTGGCAGCACCACGCCCGGCCGCCTTTGTCTCCCTAGTGCGGATGTGT
The DNA here is from genome assembly GCF_965212315.1 of Lampetra planeri. Taxonomy (NCBI): domain Eukaryota; kingdom Metazoa; phylum Chordata; class Hyperoartia; order Petromyzontiformes; family Petromyzontidae; genus Lampetra; species Lampetra planeri. The sequence continues at coordinate 8,171,613 of NC_136111.1, forward strand.
TATTGTTAAAACACGCAGCACCAGGGGGACCCATTGCAGTCTCGGAGGGTTACCCAGGAACCGGTCTCTGATGTTTTCCATGAGCGGGAATCGAACTTAGGTGTGGCCGGGTTCGTCGCGCAGCGCACCGCTTACGACTCACTGCACCAGCGCGTTTGCACACAGACACAATCACACACAGACACACTCACACACTCAGACACACTCACACACAGACATACTCACAGACACACACACACAGACACACTCACAGACACACACATACACACTCACACAGACACACTCACAGACACACACACAGACACACTCACACAGACACACTCACACACAGACACACTCACACACAGACACACTCACACACAGACACACAGACACACACACAGACACACTCACACACAGACACACTCACACACACAGACACAGACACACTCACACACAGACACACACAGACACACGGACACACTCACACACAGACACACTCACACACAGACACACTCACACACAGACACACGGACACACACACAGACACACTCACACACTCACACACAGACACACATACACACGGACACACTCACACACACAGACACACTCACACACAGACACACGGACACACTCACACACACAGACACACTCACACACGGACACACTCACACACACAGACACACAGACACACTCACACACAGACACACGCAGACACACGGACACACACAGACACACGGACACACTCACACACAGACACACTCACACACAGACACACACACACCTAGACACACTCACACACACAGACACACTCACACAGACACACAGACACACTCACACACAGACACACACAGACACACGGACACACTCACACACACAGACACACTCACACACGGACACACTCACACACACAGACACACAGACATACTCACACACAGACACACACACACACAGACACACACAGACACACGGACACACTCACACACACAGACACACTCACACACAGATACACACACACACACGGACACACACACAGACACACTCACACACAGACACACACTCACACACACAGACACACTCACACACTCACACACAGACACACATACACACGGACACACTCACACACACAGACACACTCACACACAGACACACGGACACACTCACACACACAGACACACTCACACACAGACACACACACATACACACTCACACACAGACACGCCTCACACACACAGACACACAGACACGCCTCACACACACAGACACACTCACGCACAGACACACCGACACACAGACACGCCTCACACACAGACACGCCTCACACACAGACAAACACACACGCACAGATACACACACACAGACACACTCACGCACAGACACACACGCGCTGGCTTGCACGGTAACAGCAGCTGCGGTGAGGCAAAGGTCGCGTGTCTTGGACGAGGTGCCCCTCGACTCTTCCCCAGAAAAGGAGCCCCTCGACTCTTCCCCCTCGACTCTTCCCCTATAAGAGGTGCCCCTCGACTCTTCCCCTACAAGAGGAGCCCCTCGACTCTTCCCCTGTAAGAGGTGCCTCTCGATTCTTCCCCTATAAGAGGAGCCCCTCGACTCTTCCCCTACAAGAGGTGCCCCTCGACTCTTCCCCTATAAGAAGTGTCTCTCGACTCTTCCCCTACAAGTGGTGCCTCTCGACTCTTCCCCTAGAAGAGGTGCCTCTCGACTCTTCCCCTAGAAGAGGTGCCTCTCGATTCTTCCCCTATAAGAGGAGCCCCTCGACTCTTCCCCTAGAAGAGGTGCCCCTCGACTCTTCCCCTACAAGAGGTGCCCCTCGACTCTTCCCCTAGAAGAGGTGCCTCTCGATTCTTCCCCTATAAGAGGAGCCTCTCGACTCTTCCCCTACAAGAGGTGCCTCTCGACTCTTCCCCTGTAAGAGGTGCCCCTCGACTCTTCCCCTACAAGAGGTGCCCCTCGACTCTTCCCCTACAAGAGGTGCCTCTCGACTCTTCCCCTGTAAGAGGTGCCTCTCGATTCTTCCCCTATAAGAGGAGCCCCTCGACTCTTCCCCTACAAGAGGTGCCCCTCGACTCTTCCCCTACAAGAGGTGCCCCTCGACTCTTCCCCTACAAGAGGTGCCCCTCGACTCTTCCCCTACAAGAGGTGCACCTCGACTCTTCCCCTACAAGAGGTGCCCCTCGACTCTTCCCCTACAAGAGGAGCCTCTCGGCTCTTCCCCTACAAGAGGTGCCTCTCGACTCTTCCCCTATAAGAAGTGTCTCTCGACTCTTCCCCTACAAGAGGTGCCCCTCGACTCTTCCCCTACAAGAGGTGCCCCTCGACTCTTCCCCTATAAGAGGTGCCTCTCGGCTCTTCCCCTACAAGAGGTGCCTCTCGATTCTTCCCCTATAAGAGGAGCCCCTCGACTCTTCCCCTACAAGAGGTGCCCCTCGACTCTTCCCCTACAAGAGGTGCCCCTCGACTCTTCCCCTACAAGAGGTGCCTCTCGACTCTTCCCCTATAAGAAGTGTCTCTCGACTCTTCCCCTACAAGAGGTGCCCCTCGACTCTTCCCCTACAAGAGGTGCCCCTCGACTCTTCCCCTATAAGAGGTGCCTCTCGACTCTTCCTCTAGAAGAGGTGCCCCTCGACTCTTCCCTTAGAAGAGGAGCCCCTCGACTCTTCCCCTACAAGAGGAGCCCCTCGACTCTTCACTTGACGCGGCACTCAGCGAGAGCGTCCCTCCGGCCTCTGTTGTGGTCGGCGTGGCCCGAGTGCTCGTGGTCACACTGGGACACGCACGGACCGCATCGTGCCAACACTGCCGCGACTGCTTGCTGCTGCACGTGTTGCGAACGCGGTAGAATTTGGGCGTAGCGTAGAGGAGTAGCAGCTGCAGCAGAAGCAGATTTTTGGGACGAACGCTATGATAGCAACGACGTCTGGCTGTCATTTGCGCGTGTACTGTGTGTGTCTGTGTGTGTCTGTGTGTCTGTGTGTGTGGGGAGCGGTAGTGTAGCGGTTAGCGCGCTGCGCTATGAACCCGGCGACCCGGGTTCGGTTCCCGCTCACGGCCAACATCAGTGACGATTATCTGAACCGGTCCCGGGCATCCACTAGGTCAACTCAGCCTCAAATGAGTACCTGGTGCGGTGTGTAAACATTGCCACTAGGGAGACAAAGGCGGTCGGGCGTGGTGCTGGCCACCCACCCCCTCGTGTACCGTTCCGGCCTTCATAGGTGCTCGCTAACAGCACTTGCCCCTACAGTCTGATAAGGCTATATGGGGGATCTTTGTCTTTATCTTTGGCTTTGTGTGTGCTGGGCGTGGTGTCGACCACCCGCCCAGTCGTGTGCCGTGCCGGCCTTCAAAGATGCTGCTCGCGAACAGCACTTGACCCCAGCGTTCTGTTAAAGGCTACGCGGGGGATCTTTGTATCTATTTCATGCGCCAGTGTATCTGACTGGGTATATGGATGCGTATGCTTTGTGTGTGTGTGGCGGATTGTATCTGCCTGTGTATATGTGTCGAACTGGGTGTAAGTGTGTCTGCCTGAAAATATGTATGTTTGAGTGTATGTACAGCATGTTGAACTTTTTTCGCACCGTACGTAGCCAACCGTGCTAATCAGAGGTGCGGGGGGGGGCTTGTGGGGACCGATCGTGTAGCGGTTATTGCCCTACCAAGGCCGTAGCTATGGAGTCAACATTGGGGGGGGGGGGGGGAAATCTTCCAGGGGGTCTGGGGGTCTCCCCCCCCCCCCCCCCCAGAAAAAATCTAAATTTGAAAACTAATTTGCTGCCTAAAATATAAAAAAAAATTCACTGCGCTACGAACCCAGCTACCCGAGTTCTTATATATTTAATCTATGTTATTTATTTAACTTATACACTTTATATATTTTATTTATATTTAGTAAATGTGTCTCACCTTTCCTATACTTTGCACAGCTATCGTTTTTTTTATTGTTTGCTGTTGTAACTTTCTGACCCGCTCCCTCTGGCCATCCGTTAAAAACAAGCTTCATAGCTCATCGGATTTCTCCAGGATAAATAAAGAATCTGATTCCCGCTCTGACTCATAATATAATTTTTATATATTTAATGGGCCGTACCACCGAAACAAATGGGTTTACTCAGTGTTCTGTTTCGCACAACTGTTGCGGAAAGGTGTTCATCACTGAGTAAAGACAATTCTGAAAATCCCTTTGTTACAGATGTCATTGGGCGACCCAGGTCACTCATGCAAATGGAACTACATGAACTCCTCTACTTACGAGCATTCGACTTACAAAAATTCAGAGATACAAACAAACCTGCCCATATGTCATGTAGCTGTTGCACGAAGACCTAGTGGCGTCTACATCTGCAGAACATGAAGAACCAGTGGCATCTACATCTGCAGAGCGTGAAGAATCAGTGGCATCTACATCTGCAAAATGTGAAGAACCAGTGGCATCTACATTTGCAGAACGTGAAGAACCAGTGGCATCTACATCTGCAGAGCATGAAGAACCAGTGGCATCTACATCTGCAGAGCGTGAAGAACCAGTGGCATCTACATTTGCAGAACGTGAAGAACCAGTGGCATCTACATCTGCAGAGCATGAAGAACCAGTGGCATCTACATCTGCAGAGCGTGAAGAATCAGTGGCATCTACATCTGCAGAATGTGAAGAACCAGTGGCATCTGCAGAACGTGAAGAACCAGTGGCATCTACATCTGCAGAGCATGAAGAACTAGTGGCATCTACATCTGCAGAACATGAAGAACCAGAGGCATCTACATCTGCAGAACATGAAGAACCAGTGGCATCTACATCTGCAGAACATGAAGAACCAGTGGCATCTACATCTACAGAACACGAAGAACCAGTGGCATCTACATCTGCAGAGCATGAAGAACCAGTGGCATCTACATCTGCAGAACACGAAGAACCAGTGGCATCTACATCTGCAGAACGTGAAGAACCAGTGGCATCTACATCTGCAGAGCGTGAAGAACCAGTTGCATCTACATCTGCAGAATGTAAAGAACCAGTGGCATCTACATCTGCAGAACGTGAAGAACCAGTGGCATTTACATCTGCAGAGCATGAAGAACCAGTGGCATCTACATCTACAGAACACGAAGAACCAGTGGCATCTACATCTGCAGAACATGAAGAACCAGTGGCATCTACATCTGCAGAACATGAAGAACCAGTGGCATCTACATCTGCAGAACATGAAGAACCAGTGGCATCTACATCTGCAGAACATGAAGAACCAGTGGCATCTACATCTGCAGAGCATGAAGAACCAGTGGCATCTACAGAACACGAAGAACCAGTGGCATCTACATCTGCAGAGCATGAAGAACCAGTGGCATCTACATATGCAGAACATGAAGAACCAGTGGCATCTACATATGCAGAACATGAAGAACCAGTGGCATCTACAGGAAATTGTACAACTTGTGAAGCCATTCCCCGTGTTTAGTGTACATGCCGTACAACATGTTTGAAATCGACAAGAGTAAAGTTGGACTTACGAACAAATCGACTTACGAACATACTCCTGGAACCTAACTCGTTCGTAAATAGAGGAGCCCCTGTATCCGTGTCTCTTGAGTTATCACCTTGGAAGGGTTACGTGGTGGTGATATTTTTGGAGTGGGTGGGGCTTTCTAATGGGCGTGGCTGCCAATAGCCAATCGCATCCAAGTGGGCGAGGCCGCAGTGTGATCACACAATAAAACGGCCTTCCGACATCTTGGTTCTTTAGGTAAAGTCACGAAGAATGGAAATAATAAAATAAAACATAATAAAATAATTCTCACGACGTTTCGGCCACAACGCAAGCAGCCGTCCTCAGGTGAAGACCAGGTCTGTCGGGGAGACAGCGTCTGAATGAAACGGCACCATGCTTGGAGCGTATATTTAAGCTGGGTTGGAAGGGGGGGAAGGGCGCCTTGACAAAAGCATTTGCATATCAAGATGAATTTAGCATATTTATGGGAAATGCAGGTATGTGATTAGTACTACTTATGCCCGTGCATTATGCAGGACCAGCAGCATCAAAGGGAGGGGATAGGGGTATCATTAATAAAGGGAAGGAGTGTTAATAGTATGTAGCTGCAGTAACTTAAACCACCACGTAAACAACTAAAGTATAAACTACATAGTATCATCAGTATACTAAATATACTCTACAATAAGCTGAGTTACTAACAGTAAGTAATACATTACAGTTCTACGTCGCAAAAAATATAATATGCTTCCATCTAAACTTTATTCTCTTCCGACAGTGAATCATTTCATCAGCATTGATTCAGTGCAAATAAACTCTGGACCGGCTTTGACACCGAGTGTCTCATCAGTAGAGTCAGGCTTGCTTGAATCAATGCTGTTGAACTGCCAGATGTTAAAGGCGAGGGCCCTCTTGAAGATATGGGGTCAAAGTTCGACGCAAAATGGTCTAATACACAACATAATAATCAACGTCGTTTTGGAGCATATAAATAACAATAGATATGCAGACACTATGTCTTATGTCGCTCGACTGAGCTGGGAACGCCTGGGAATTCACCAGGAAGAGCTAGAGTATGTGTATAGTAGTGTATAGTGTAGTAGTGTTTAGTAATGTAGTGCTAGAGTCTGTCGCCAGGGAAAGGGAGGTCCGGACCGCCCTACTCAACACGCTGTCACCGCGACCCCCACCAGGACAAGCGGACTGGGAAACGAACGAACGCACAATATGTCAACTTCATATATATTTTTACTGTACATATTAAATATTAAAGTATTTTCGCAACCCATCGGCCCCACGCTCTTCTGGGAGCTAATGATTATTTTGAGTTGTGCGATATAATAATTAATTCTGTGGCTTCTTGCTTGGCTCCGCACCATTCATTCCAACACTGTTTGACGGAGTTAAAGCCGATGCAATTCATTACAAAAAAGGTGATTAGCATACGTTTTAACATCTAAATTCATGTACACCGTTTTTGAATCAACTTTTTGTCAAACGAATCGCCCGATTTTCAGATAAATGTGTGATATTTATGCATATTTATGATTGGGGGAGCTGTGGTGCAATGGTTAGCACACCTGTTTTTTTTCATGTAAGTTCGACTCTCATCCACGATTGACCACCAGTGGCGAGTGACAGCTGAACCAGTTTTGGGTGCCTGCCCTTGCCCTACCGGCAATAAAAAAATAACTTAGTGAAGTATGGTCAAAACAATCCCCATGACCGACACAACAGACAACAACAGTCATTTGAGATGCGCCCAAAAATATAACAGTAATAACACACATCTTAACCACGTCACCCCAGAATGTGCCTGATTTCGTCAGATCCCGAACGCTAAGGTGGCTTATGCCTGTATAAACCATCCACGAATCAGCGCTGACAGGAATATTAAATATCGTCAAACAAACCCCTCGACCCGCACAACATGGAGAGGCCCTCATTCATCCAACAGTGGCTGCACAAAGCGATCAAAAGTGAAGTAATGGATTATTTTACATGTGATACCGCATTATAATTGATAGTTGCTGGCAAAGAGTGGATGGTTTTTGTAAGTTTTCATGTATTTTTGTGTGTGTTAATTGCGTTCGAAGGAACCTCGTTACGTAATATTGCATAATATTGGATATAAATGCGTGTAGTACTCAAGTCCATACCGCGGGAAGCCAGGTCTGTCAGCAGGGCAGGAACATCTTTCATGAGGGCACTGCTGGTATGGGGCATTCATATCTTCTTATTGATCACACACAAGCACAAATAACAAAAATTCCACTCAGCCGATTACAATTAAAGGTGGCAAACGCTGTTAGCAAGCACTTATTAAGGCTCTGCAATGGCACACGAGGGGGTAGTGTGGCCAGCTAAGGTGCCCGGCCACCTTTGTCTCCCCAGTGCTGAAGATCACACACTCTGCCGGGTTGTATTTTTAATATTGTATTGCAGCATACACATTTTAGGCTGAGTCCACTTACAGAGGAGGTCCAGGTCAGGTGCATATGAACATGCCACTCGTGTTTGTCCGCGGTTGAGAATCGATCGAATACACAGCTTGCAGGGATTTTAGCGTAGTGCACCAACCACTTTGAAATGAGTATGCTTGTGGCTTTGGAATTTGCAGCTTTCTATTGCAACACTCTAGCTCTCGGTATCATGACGCCCCCAGGTAATTTTGCATTGTCTTCCGTGTGTCTCCACTCTGTGTTAAAGGTGGACATTGGAACGAACCAACCAGACACTCATACACTATCCCTCCCACCGAGCATAAGTTTAACCCTTGACTGCACTTCTGACACTTTGCCAAGGGCACCCTCCTCATTTGTTGTTTGTATTTTATGTTTTGGTGTTCACGTCGCTCAACGTGGCTTGATGTTGAAACCTACAAATGACAAAACAGCACTACTAGTCCGAGAATCGATATGAAATGTCATTTTTTTGTAATCTCGTAAAAGCCACTTCAAGAACACAAAATGTTGCAAAAGGATCTACACAGCCCTTTTAAACATCTAATACAGGATGAGGACCTCCTTGTGCTGTGCTGGTCAACGGGGTTGTGTGACCATACTTCACAATACTGATCAGTTGCGGGTCGGTGTAGACCTATACAGACTTAAACCTGCTTAGCTTCCAATATATCACGAGTTCGGGTACATTCTGGGTGATTTAATCAATGACTTGCATGCTAGAACGATTATTAACCTTCATTTAAACCGTGTGAAAGTGAATTTATACTCAGTCTCTTTGTCAAAGGAGACCTGGGCGGAAGGCCAATTTTTGTTATGTTTTTGGTGTGTACAGGGCTGCAAAGAAACTTGCTGCCAAATGCAAAAAGCAGCGTTCTGAGGCGTAGAGACAGAGAGACTGGCAAAGACCGGGGAAAACTGCCTGGGGCCAGTGGGAGGAGCATGGGGTGGGGGGGAGACGGGCGGGCTTGTCACCTTGAATATATTCAGCAGCATCATTGTCACTATCAGCATTATGACTAACACCATCATTGCCATTGTCGTCGTTTTTTGTCTTTTGTTTAACACAATTACCGTCATTGTCATCCTTGTCACCGTAATCATCACTCTGGTCATTGTCGCCGTCATGGTGTTTGTATGCCATCTTGATCGTCATCATTATCGTCATCAGCAGCAGTATTATGTTATCTTAAGCATTATTATTAATACTATGTATCTTAAACCATTATTATGACCATTGTTACCATCACCATTATCACTATCTCCATCATTATCACACGTCATAGAGTATTTATTATTTCCATAATAATTGTAATTATCGTCATAATAAAATGTCATAATCTTTATCATTGTCATCGCTATAATTGCCATTCACCCTCATAATTGTATTCGACATCATAACCATCAGCACAGTCACCATAATTTTATAAATTGTTACCGTCATCGTTAAGTATACCCCATCATAATCGTCATCACCATCTCCTTCAGGACCATCATCGTTATCATGATTATTGTATCATCACGATCGTCAGTTCACTATCATCATCAATCCCATACTGGCAGATGTATTTGGGCTGAATATGTTTTTACTCATGACACAGTCAATCTTAAATCAACGTTTCATACATTTTTACCTCCTGGAGAGAATGAATAACGATATGATCTGCTGTTGTCCATCATGCATTCTGCTACAGCTCTCACCCGATTTATCTGAGGAAATGCTGCAATCCCCATCTCTTAATTGTCAATGGTATTAAATATTTGGCCAGCAATGTTTGGCTCAACTAAAACAATTTAAATGGGGGCTGAGTCAGTAGGAAGGGGCAGGAGGGGTCGGCAACCTTTCAAATAAGAAGACGTTTTTTTTGTCTTTGACCAAAATAGTTCGAGAGCCGCATCACACGCAGAGAGAGAGAGCCACTTGGACACAAACACGGCAGGTATACAGCAGATGACGAACACATTCTGACTTAAACACAATAGGTGATGGAATAAACTTTTTCTTTTTTTCGATTTAAAGCTTTCGTCACTGCAGGGATTCATCTTCTTGGTTCTTTCGGTAAAGTCACGTAGAAGGGAAATAATAGCCCTGTTCTTCACCTGAGGAATAAACTTTGTCTGTTTAGTTGTTGTCCCCCTTCGTTACGCTTTATCAATATAATTGGACTGTGCATCTTGTTGTCACCAAGACATTCAAGTGACCCATTGTCATATTTAATACATTGCTTATGACCTTTACGTTAAGTTACGTTTAAGATTTGAGGTTTTTTTTCTGTCTTCAAGCCGAAGAGCCACCGCATGCGGCTCTGGAGCCGCAGGTTTGCCTTCCCCTGGGCTATGGGGTGATGTTACAGTGCACAGGGCACGCTCTGATATCTCACGCCGCAATGTTCCAGTGTAAAGATGCGTGATTAAACCAAAATCGCAGTATGTTCCTGCTCAAGTGAGCATCAAGGCAGCGCGCAACCCCTGGCCACGTACAGCACTGGTGACACGATTCTCTCTCCACTGGGTCTTCATTAGATAATGTACAAATGCAAGATTACAAGATTACAATCATTCGAAATTACTTGATTGCCTTGAAACGCCACCTGAATGGAAAGGTGACCAAATGTGTTATTTTTACGAGCACCAATTCTGCTCCATCTCAGAACCATTGCACTTTGTCCAGAACTACTCTAAGCAGAATCACAATTGAAAATGTTTCCTCATAAACGTATATTGGCATCTGGCTGGATTGCCATCTCAACTTCAAACCTCGGGGAATTCATTATATTATTGACATTGATTCACGTCTGTGCAACATTTTCGATTGCTCATGTGACAGTTGTCACTGCTTTGATTTCTATTTGATTCCATTGCTGAACTTTATTGTAATTTTTTTTGTTTTTTGCACTCTGGTGACACAGGTCACTCTTGCAAATGAGATGATCTGGTCTGTCTAGTTATCGTCCTGTTAAACAGATGCACTTGCAACTTGAGAGGTGTAAATTCCACGTCCCTATGTCGGGGGACAGGTTTCTCCAATGGAAAGCCATCGATTATTTTATGAAAACTCATCTTATCGATTCCGGAGGGAGTGATCGGCTGTGTCAACCATGCCAGACGGTTTGGCATGGTGACCAAGGTTAAAGTGCTTGTCTGCTGTTGATGTGGTTTCTATCCACAAGGGGGCAGCATCGCTCTGTTAGGCCGAGGTGAAACGCTTTAAATTCCCAGCACCTTGACACATCCAAGTAGTCTTAGTTAATAACTGAAATAGAGACATCCATGAGCTTCTCAAAATTCAAAGTGCTGTACATGTGCCAATGTCTGGAGCAAATGCACACTTCATATTTTGGGTGAAATTAATTCAGCCCAGGACTCTCCTGCCTCAATTGACTTTTATTAGAATAATTATCGTCTGCTTGTCTTGCTCTGGGCAAGCCACAGCCGCAGCAGCAGCAGCAGTGTGGAGCTGGTAAGGCCCTGAGACCAACATGAAGTCCAGCCAGGGGGCACTGTTCGACGTCGTGTGCGATTGACAAGACTCATCACTATTAATCCCGCGATGACAGTCCAAACACCGTTCAGCAAAGATAACACACTCCTCTGACATGAAGAAGGGCCATCACCCGAAACGTCGCCAATTGTTTCCTCTTAAGGCCACACCGGTATCGACGGAGGTGTCGAGTCAGTGTGTGTTAGGGGCCGTCCATAAATGACGTCACGCACCTAGGGGGGGGTCAGATATTTGTGACGATGTGTGACGAGGGGGGGGGGGTTGAGAAATGTGACGTCACTTTTATTAATTTAAATTTTTTACCGACGTGACTTTACCGAAAAAACCTAAGAGTATGAATCCTTGCAGTCACGAAAGCTTAAAATCTAGAATTTAAATATAGAGTTGTTATAACACTAATTGGTATAACACTCCTACAACATCAGAATGCAGCGCCACATTAAATACGCACTACAATGACAATAGTTTAAAGCGATTTGAAGCATGTTTTATTTTCAAAATGAAAATATTGTTTTTTGGGGGGGGGGGCAGAGCTTTGTGACGTCATATTTGAAGGGGGGTCTGACTTTTAGTGACGCCGTGTGACGAGGGGGGGGGGGTCAAAAATCGTCCAAAATCGCGTGACGTTATTTATGGACGGCCCCTGTTGGTCGCGAAAGCCTCCGTGTTAACCTATTGATGCTTGTTACACCACATGCCCACGCCAACCCCCCCCTCCCCGCATCGCACAACACAGACGATTGCTTGTGTTGCGATCGAAACGTCGTGATCTATTATTTTCTATTTAGGGGCAGTCCATAAATGACGTCACGCGATTTCGGACGATTTTTGACCCCCCCCCCTCGTCCTCGTCACACGGCGTCACAAAAAGTCAAACCCCCCCTCAAATATGACGTCACAAAGCTCTGCCCCCCCCCCCCCCCAAAAAAACATGCTTCAAATCTCTTTAAACTATTGTCATTGTAGTGCGTATTTAATGTGCCGCTGCACTCTGATGTTGTAGGAGAAAACATTTATTAAAAAGTATATTTAATTAAGTAGAACGTGTTTATATTAATTTAAAGTTACGCATTTTGATGTGACGTCACATTTCTCAAACCCCCCTCCTCGTCACAAATGTCTGACCCCCCCCCCCTAGGTGCGTGACGTCATTTATGGACGGCCCCATAGATTTACATGACTTGACCGAAAGACCCAAGGAGTTAGGCGACCATCGTCGACTCCGCGACGCATCCACGCGGTTTGCCAACAGGGCCGCCCGTCGTTGCCGTGACGACGCAACGCGCTTCCGGTTTACACAGGAAGTGACGTCACGTCGCCCCACCCCCTTCCACCCATTGCCCCGCCTTAGTCCGCCGGCTGCTCTGTGACCAACACGCCGCTTGCCTTCGCCCGGATTCGAACTCGGCGCTTCGTGGTGCCGCCCGTTGGATTCCGGCAGCTGCGGGAGAAAGCCGCCGCCGCGGGTGACGAAGGCAAAGATGTCAATGCTCGCCGAGCGTAAGTTGTGGGGTGGGTGGTGGGCGTTTGTCGTGGTGGCAAGCGAGGAGTGCAACGTGCTGCACGTGCTCGCGGCCCTCCTCCCCCCCCCCCCCCAAAAAGAAGGCCTCGGCTGGGCCCTCGTTGCTGGAGGCCACAGACGGTGGGGTCAGATCGGTGGTTGTTGACGCGTTGGTGGAGGTGGGGGGGGGGCGAGAGACTTGAGACAACTTTCCTGTTGCTTGAACTGCCGCACCGGAAGATCGGACCGGCGACCTCTGGGTTACAAGTGCAGTGTGATAACCATGAAAACTAAACTTTTATTTATGTTACCAGGTAAGGCCCACTGAGTTATACAGCTCTTTGTCAGAAGCGACGTGGCCACAAATAATAGTTCAACTTAGTGGCTAAGGGACCGTCCATAAATTGCGTCACGCACCTAGGGGGGGGGGGGGGGTCAGACATGTGTGACGAGGGGGGGGGGTGAGAAATGTGACGTCTCATCAAAATGAGCAACTTTAACTAAATATAGACAACACGTTCTACTTAATGAAACAGACTTTTTAATAAATGTTTTCTTCTACAACATCAGAGTGCAGCGCCACATTAAATACGCACTACAATGACAATAGTTTAAAGCGATTTCAAGCACGTGTTACTTTCAAAATGGAAATATGGTTTTGTGGGGGGGGCAGAGCTTTGTGACGTCATATTTGAGGGGGGGTCTGACTTTTTGTGACGCCGTGTGATGAGGGGGGGGGGGTCAAAAATCGTCCAAAATCGCGTGACGTCATTTATGGACGGCCCATTATGTGGAAATGTATAGCAGCCAAATACTCTAAACGCATGCTTATTAAGTGTGGAGGGAAAAACTGGAGGACCCGGAGAAGAATCCACACTGCCACGAAGAGCGACACTGCAAACTCCAACTATACAGCTGACGTCAGGGTCGGGATCGAACCCATGACTTGTATACCAGGCGAAATAGCTAATATCTAACCACCGCGGCACCGTTACAGCAAGGGGGCATCGGTCATATGGTGGAAGTACTTTCCAGGCAATGGGAAGGTGGAATGTTTTACCTCTGGCTCCGGGATGCAGAGAAATAGATAAAGCTGATGCCTCCTCGTCTCGCTTCTGAGCGGTGCCCTTTAACGCTGAAGCCGAATAATGATAAGGGTTCATCTTCTTGGTTCTTTCGGTAAAAGTCACGTAGAAGGGAAATAATATTATTATGTTTTATTTGTATTATTTTATTATTTCCCTTCTACGTGACTTTACCGAAAGAACCAAGAAGATGAATCCCAGCAGTCACGAAAGCTTTAAATCTAAAAATGATAAGGGTGCCAAGTGTGTCGGTTGTTAACGATGAACCCCAAGAGTTCTTAGTGTTTGTGACCACGAGTCGTGCGTCAACATTCAACAACAACCGTAGTCCTAAAGAGTCCTAAGGGTGTCTTAGTCTGGCCCAATGTATCTCGAACATTAACACTGTACTATTAACATTCCTAAGGGTGCCTTTGGCTGTGAACTTTTGGCATTAACATTGAACCCAATAACATAACGGTGCCTTAATCTGTCACTTAGCCTCGGGCATTAAAACTGATCCCAAAAGATAACCTAGAAATTATCTCTTAATCTCTAGCAATTAACCCCAAGGATCCTAAAGGTGTCCAGCTATATTTGCGATTTCGAGCATGCACATTGAACACGGATTCTAAATGTACCCTTGTCTTGGACTCTGGTATTTAACATTTCATCCTGAGAATCGTATCGCAAGCACACCGAGTTTGCGCTCTCGGAGTTATGTAACGTGATGAAGTTTCCATTTGGAACCCGCAGCAGTGCACTACCCCGTGTCGGACAACTTCTCAAAAAGATGTCAAAGCCTGAACTCTGAAATCCCTTCAAGTGACCACTGGTCCACTCTGTAAAGGGCAGCAGGTATCCACCTACCCAGCTCGAGAGAGTAATGCTGGTCGCATGCAAGTAAAACCAATATTTGTAATTCTCAGACCTGAAATGTAGCCAAATTTAACTGCAGACCTCAATTTAATGGCATGTTTTTTTGTATGCAGACATTGGTAACCTAGCTTGCACCAGCAACTTCATGCTACACTTGAGAATCTGGTTAATAACGGGCTGTTGTTTGGATTGAACCCCAGGATCTCAGTGCTACCAACTCAGCACGCTGACCTCTGAACCAGCTGGCCCCCTCCAGTGGCACACATTTAAATGCCCTGTTCATTTCTGGGTTTTACTCCTTCATGCTGTAAATAAAAAAAAACGGGGGGTGTTCCATTGCTGTGCGAGAGTTCCGAATGGATTCTTTGTCTCGTGACATGATGCCTGTAGCTAAAACCGGAATAAATCGATTCTTGAATTAAATGAGCAGCCTGAATTGCAACAAATCTAATCGCTAGGTCCGGGTGAGGGTGTGACATGTAACGCCATGCCTACTGGTCTGAGCTTACCCACTATGGAATTGTTATTTCCCCACCTTACTCATGCATTGACCTAGAGCAGAGTCATTGACGTTTGTCATTGTTGTTGTCGTCCTTGTCATTGTACCTGTGCAGCACGCAGGAAGCAGAAGTGGTCGGTGGACCCCAGGAACACCGCGTGGGTCAATGACAACAGCAAATTCGGGAAGAAGATGCTGGAGAAGATGGGATGGAGTTCAGGCAAGGCAAGTGGGGTTTTGTGGGCTGGAAGGGGCATGGAGGCTCAGGGGTACCTTGGTGGTGAGATGAATACTACCTCTCCTGGTATACAGCGGGTCGTCGGTCCGATCTCGACGCCGACACCTGTATACAGGTAGTCCCCGACTTACGATGGTCCGACTTACGATATTTCGATTTTACGATGGCGATAGCGATATGACAAAATTGTAAAATATTTTACATTTCGCGCGGCAGGCAAACGCAGCAGCGTACGAGGTACGATACTGTATGTTGGGACGCTGCCGGTATGTACTGTACGCATATAGTTTATACAGTACGGGACTGTAAATTGCTCTGTTTTGCTAAATTATCACAATTCTTTAAGACTCCTGGGTAGGCTAGGCCATTTTCGACTCACGATATTTTCGACTTACGATGGGATCATCGTAAAGCATCTCCATCGTAAGTCTGTGACTACCTGTATTTGGAGTTTGCATGATCTCCCAGTGGTCATGTGGATTTTTCTCCGGGCCCTCCCGATTTTTCTCTCCACATTTAGAAACATGCGTTTAGAGTATTTGGCTGCTATAAATTTCCACATGATGAGCTATAATTTGTAGTCGGGTCACTTCTGAAAAATAGCTGTATAGCACAATAGGCCATATCTGGTAAATAAAAAAATCGTTAGGGGCAAAGTTTCCCAACCATCGGCGATTGTTACATGTAGAGTCTGGACTCACCGGTTATTCATGTAATCAGTTAATCCACCTTTTATCGGTTCGATTACTGGACTAATCGGAGGACACGGCAGTCGGAAATAAAAAGTCTCGCGTCTGTTCCTGTGTGTGCCGCTAATCGGGAGGTTAGGCTTGATGAAGCCTTTGTTATCATTATTCTTATAGGGGCCCGACTTATTGACCACGAAAAAAGTAGTGGATTAAAAAAATATAGCCAAAAAATAAACTCTATTTCAGCATATTCTTAGGTTTTTTCGGTAAAGTCACGTAGGTAAAAACATTAAAAAGTAAAATAAAATAAAAATCACGACGTTTCGGAGGCAACACAAGCTTCCGTCTTCAGGTGGTACCGTCACAGCCACGACAGCTATATCAAGTAAATGAGAGATTGCAGGAGCTACCACTCCGTTTATATAATGGTTGGAGTGTTAGCTCCTGCAATCTCTCATTTACTTGATACAGCTGTCGTGGCTGTGACGGTACCACCTGAAGACAGAAGCTTGTGTTGCCTCCGAAACGTCGTGATTTTTATTTTATTTTACTTTTTAATGTTTTTACCTACGTGACTTTACCGAAAAAACCTAAGAATATGAATCATTGCAGTCACGAAAGCTTCAAATCTAGAATCTATTTCAGCAATTGTCCCAGCTACAGTTACTTACGAACTTCCTCCAGTGCGTTGTGGTTGTGCGCTTTTGCCTAAATGTCAGCAGATGGCGCTGATGTCACTTGGTAGTGGAAGACCAGTTGCTCAGTGTTGTGTCTCTCTGTCTCTCATTGATGTTCATGAAGGGCCTTGGGGCAAATGAGCAAGGTTCCACCAACCACATCAAAGTGAACGTGAAGAACAACAACCTAGGGGTGGGAGCCGCCGTTAACCAAGAGGTGGGTGGGAACACAAGAGGTAACCACACAACTCGGTAGTACTAGTGCCATGTCATCACCAGCCATGATCCATCCACTGCTAGATGAAGGCCTCCGCAAGGTGTTGCCATCTCAAACGTTCTCGTGATACAGCAATCCATCTAGCCGCTTGTAAGACGTCCACTCGGGCATGTTCCCTCCTTTGTTTGTCACTCCGTCGTTCGTCTTGACCCCCGCCATCATCCCTTGCAATGACATCTCTTGGCCAACCCCAATTTTCTTAACAGTCACTGCGATGCCTCTAACTTGCGTATATTATAATGCACTAGTTCCTCTTCCTGTCTCGGTGTAATTCCTATTTTTGTTTGCTCATTAGCATGGTCATCAATTGCATAATCGTTGTGATCATCACTGTCATCACCGTCATTTTTAACATCATGATTATATTGTCATTACTAATCGGCGACGTCATCAACATTGCTTTGAAAGTCATTGGTACAGTCACTGTCATCATCATATTCATCATCAGGGTCACCAACATGAACATTGCCATCACAGTCGTATTGTCCTCTCCAGCCTTGATCATGATCATCATCATCCATGATCAGTCCGATGCTGAATGAAGGCCTCCCCAAGCCATCATCTCTCATGGCCCTGTGATATCACAATCTAGTGCCTACACACAAGCTGATTTCATCACTCTATCTCTGTAGTGGACGTACTTGGGCTACCACATCCAACTGTCTATGCGGTTAAAAGGGAGGTGGTGTTTGTGTCCATGCTTTTGCAGGACAAGTGGATCGCGCACCAGGACGACTTCAATCAGCTTCTGGCCGATCTCAATGACCAGCACGGGCAGCAAGGTAAAGTTGCATCACCAAGTCACCCGCTCCACCCCTAACACTCACTTCCTGGGGGAAGTGCTGTCACTATGAGAAATGAAAGGCCTCCAGAATCGGAATGATGGGCGAGCAGTTTGTGGGTGAAGCACATTTGCTAAATAGTTACTAACCCTAACTAACCATTGAGCCAAACATTCACTCCCGCGAAAGAAGTTCAACATTCATACAATTAGCCCTAGTCCTGACAAACTAGCCACCCAAACACTTGTACTAGCTTTACTCCCTAGTCTTAATCAATTAACCAACCGGCCATTACTACTCGCCCTGCTAATTCTAACTAACTCGCCAAACAGCCACTACTACTAGCCATCCCAATGTTCCTATCCTTACCCCTAAGCTGCCACAAATATTATATATTTACCCATAACTAGCCACAATACGACCTCTGTAGTATTTTATCAAGCTCCCTTTTCACTTTCGTGTTCGCTTTTCAGCTTTGGTGTCCAATACGTCTTGTGATGTCGTGCTGCCTCCTATAGCATTGACCTGGCATATTTGTAGGTGATGGAGATGTTGGAACTCTTTCGCAAAAGGAGCACTTGTCAAAGATCCAAATTTGAACCATCATGACTTAAAGCTTTCGTGACTGCAGGAATTCATATTCTTGGGTCTTGCGGTAAAGTCACATACAATAGGTTCAAAGAAAAGAACAAAAAAATACAAAAAAGACAACCGCTTGTGTTGCGATTGAAACGTCGAAGTTTTTTGCTATTTTTGGTTATTTTCCTTGAACCTAACTACGTGACTTTAACGAAAGACCCAAGAATATTTGACCCATCATA
Organism: Lampetra planeri; assembly: GCF_965212315.1. NCBI lineage: Eukaryota > Metazoa > Chordata > Hyperoartia > Petromyzontiformes > Petromyzontidae > Lampetra > Lampetra planeri. Next base: position 8,190,487 of record NC_136111.1, read on the forward strand.
CTATACATCATACTATATGATTTTATAATAAGTTTTGCTGCCTGGCTGGCGTGCGGGCAAGATGGTGATGTCACCGTGCACATCTGCGTGATAACGTCACCCATATCTCGCAGTGTTAAGCCGTTCGTGTTGTCCCGCTGACGTCCGCCGCTCCCCCACCCACCATCCACCCCTGATGTATATCCCGAGCAAATGCGTGGACAGTGCTAGTTATCCTTTAAACAAATGTAAAGGCAGCTGGGCAGTTCAGGTGCTAATACTGTGTCAGAGGCACTGAGCAAGCAGCTTTGAAATCCTGGTTTCGAATCCGTGTATCAGCCATCCGTGATTCAACCACGTTCTCAAGTGTAGTTCGTTAATGTTGGCTGTGGCTGGGAATCAAACTCTTGATCGGTTGGATCTGTAGCGCAGGACACTAACCACTGCCCTGCCGCTCAACCTGTCAGGTCCCAAAGTGGAGAGATTTCCTTTCGGAACGATTGAAGCGAGCTGTGCATCACCTCCTGTCAGGGAGCAGCTTCAGACTATGACATTGGATATCTACTTCTGAGGTTACGTCACCAGCCTCTTGTCCACACAAGGTGGTGCACTCTGTTACCGCACATGCCCTGCAAAAGAAGCGCTCGCCCCCACGTCAATCACGCAGAGCTTTTCTGCGAGACGCGGATCGTACGCGCTGCGAGCAAGCCCACTTATTGAGTAAGCGGACTTAGTTTTGTCACGAAAACAATTACGCAACCTTTATTATTATTTTTCTTAGCACGTTATATTTTTGTTTTGCTCAAATTAACCAGCTTGTGAAGCCACGTTTGGGCACAGCCATTAACGGGCATTTTTTTTCCTCCACCGTCCATTGTATGCGGTGCCCCCACAAACCGCGCGGCACGGCCACCGATTGTTGCGGGACCGAGCTAGCCTTCGCCCGGCTGCACAATGGCCCATTGTGTCGCAGCCATTAAATTGAGCCACGTCTCGGGGACGTGTTTCATTTCAGAGGCCACGGAACAAGTGCAGAAAGCCGCCTTCAGCCTGGAGGAGAAGTCAAAGCGATCCCGAAAGCGCGTGCATTACGTGAAGTTTGCGAAAGGTGGGTTTGTCTCTCGCTCGCTGTCTCACTCGCTCGCTGTCGGCACACCTGTGGCGGAGATGTATTCAATAGAGGATTTGCTTTTTTTTTTGCGTGTTGCCCGTTGACTTCCTGTTGTGCTGACTGTGTCCATGAAGGAGACTTTGCAGTGGGCTTAGCTTCGATTTCCACTTCAGCGAGGCAGGCGTGGTCCCTGGGGGGGTGGGCAGGGGGCGTCGAGGATTCTTGCCTGAACCGCCGAATGCACGCGCGTACAACACGCACGCACAACACGTACGCATATGTACAAGTATACATTCTGACACATACGTTCGTGCGCGGACGAGTACATTCACGTCTACGTTCATACGCGTATACATTCATTCGCAAATATATTATTACACGTATGTATTCATACATTTTAAAGGTACGTAAGCCTACTCCTGCTTTGTCCCATACGAAGCCAAACATTCACTTGTTAAATTTGTCAACATCCCAGTCTTGAAACTCAGAGCCTTTCATCAATGAACACAGGATATTATCACGATTTAAAAGTGTAAGGGTAATAAATTAATAAAGGCGTTTAATGCATGTGACCACCGAGTGACAGGAAGATGAAATCGCGACAATTTCCAAGTATACAACTTATTAATATGTTATCGCTAACAAATATGAACTACTTTAGGGTATAAAAGGAGCGAAGGGGTGGTCAGGGCAGGGGAACACGGCAGAGAAGAGAGCGACACTGCGGCACAGCCAGGGATGAAGCAACCGGGCCAAGCACCACCACCAACAACAATTACGACAACAACCACAACAATTATTACAACAACAACCACAACGAGTCCGGGAATGCACCGTGTGCAGCTGAAAACATGACCGCAGTGAAATACGCCTGCTGTTAGTGTGCTAATGACAGCTGCATAATAGCACGATTCTAGTTTTTGTTCAATTAACATTTGTTACGAATGAAGCTAATTATGTCAGTGTTTGGAAGTCACGCTCCTTAAATAATAATTTTCCAAACATTGCAATGTAAGTCCCTCCTGAAAGATAATCTTGGGACTCTGAAAATAAGGCTTTCATGGATAGATAAATAAATGGTTGTTCGTTATTTTGTATAGTTGTGTAAATATATAATAAATATTTCAAACCTATAACATGCCGTAGAGTTTTGATCGAGGGAAAATGACTCATAGGCGTGTGGAACCACAGACAAGCAGGAAGGCAGCCACGCGATGAGCCGGCGCCAACAATCGCCCAAACTCTGCGGTCCTCTATATATTAAGATGTGATCAGCCAATGAATGTTTACATGTGGGAGGAGACCGGAGCAATTGGTATTTGTCATAATTTGCAATGTCTTGTATATATCATTATCATGCTTGGGTGGGAGTGTGACACATTGATAACACTTGTGCCTCTCACAGCCGGCAACTCGGTCGCCTTTCTATGTGGAGGTTGTGTGTCCTCCTTCTGTTCTGCATGGCTTTCCTCGGGGTTCTCCAGTTTCCTCCCATTGCTTAACAAATATAAAACCGTCCAATGTAATTGGTATTGACAAAAACATCCAATGCTAATTTCACTGCACATTACTCAATTGAGATTGCACATAGTAACATCCCCCACTACTGCTGGCAGGGCTCTCCTGAAACAGTCTTGAGACTCGACGAGGCTTTTCCTTGGTTAACGAGCATAATAATGTATGAGGTTGACAATATATGAAGAGACAATCTTCTGCCCCACGACAATTTGTAAACATGTAACGCCTTGACATTTTTAAGTCCGCGAATATGCAATGGATTTGTATTCTGTGCCGTAATCTTTCCAACTACAATGTGGGTGGAGGGGCAGGGAGGGGGCAATTCGCCACCATGGACAGAATTAAATTTGGCTGAATAAGCTCTTATCAGCCCTGCGCCCACCACTGCCGCCACTACCGCCAAACGCCCTGGCTTGTCTCTCCCATCACCCTCCCCCTCCAGAATCGCTGAAGTCATCCTATGTAAAGGATCGTTTCCTTGACCTGTCATGGCTTTTGTAAATCCACATTGGAGTTTCCCACTCCAAAGCGCTATAAAAAGGGCCGGGCGTCAGCCTCTTGGCAGCGGTGGCGGCGGCCCGCTTCACAAATGGCGGGGGGGGGGGGCGTGGAGGTTTGGGACAAGAGAAACGATCGTTCGCCTGCCTTGGCTGGTGATGATGGAATATGTATATTTGTGGTGTGTGAGGTGGTTACCGGTAGTGCAACGGTTAGCTCGCCACGCCACGAACACGCGGACCGGAGTTCCATTGCCGTTCAAGGCCAATACCAGTGACGATTAGCTAAAATGGGCCTGGGCCTCACCTAGGTCTAGGTCGACTCGGCCTCAACTGAATACTTTGTGTGGTGTCTAAACATTTCCACTAGGGATACAAAGGCGGCCGGGTGTGGTGCTAGCCACCCCACCCCCCTCATGTGCCGTGCCGGCCTTCATTGGTGCTTGCGAACGGCACTTGCCCCAACAGCTTGTGAAGGCTATATGGGGGATCTTTGTCTTTTGTGAGGTGCTTACTAACAGCAGTTGCGTAAAAAGTCTGTTAAGGATAGCAGGGTAGCTTTGTGTTGTGTATGTGGCGTGCATGGGCAAAGTGCTGGTGTAGAGATTAGCGCACTGCTACAAACACGAGTTCGATTCCCAGCCATGTCTGACGTTAATAGTAATAATGTGAACCCATACTGGGTCTCTCGTCAGCCAAGACAGCCTTAAATGAATTTCCTGGTACGATTTGTAACATCAGCACTGGCCAGGCATGGTGCTGTTGCCACAGGAACCTCCCTTTCGCCGTGTCAACCTTAATAGGCGCTCGCTGACCGCACTTGCATCAACTGTCTGTTAAAGGCTTTATGTTAAAGGCTTTATGTGGTGAGGGAGGCAGGTGGCAGGAGCCAGGAAAGAGCCGCAGTGGTCTTGGATCGGGGCAGAGGTCTGATTGTAGTATCGCTACGATCAGGGTGGCCTGGGCTGGGCAGGCATGTGGTCGTGTAGTACATTTACAAACTCGCCTATAAAAGCATGCGCAGTGACTTGAGAAAGTGAACCGCGTGGCGCTCCCTCCCTCCGGTACTCGCCCCACCGCTCCTCTCTCCCCCACCACCTCCGCTCCAACCGCTCCCAGTCGCTGAGCGCTGACAATGGGAGTGGCGCCGAAAGTTACTAATTCTGGGAAGCGGCAGAGACGGCGGTGGGTGTGTTGTGCTTGGCGGCGCTTGCCTCGGGTAGCTCTCCTCCCCTCGTGCCCCCCCCTCCCTCCCACGGGGCCACTGGCGCGACACTCAACTCCCAGCGGGGGGGGACCGCTATACAGAAACAATTAATTAACAAATTACGAGCGTGTGCCATGGCTGTCACCGAATCGTCCCGTGGGTCTTTTTTTTTGCTGAAGTGACCTTTATGATTTTAAAACCAGGTAAGAGTCCACTGAGCGGTATGGATTAATGCAGTGAATGGCTCGTTTAGCAAATTAGAGGCCTCATTTACTGAAAAGTCAGTGAGGCTTGGGGAGTACAAATTTATAGAAGGGAGGTTGGTGCTCAGTACTAACGAGTGTCAGCCAATTTGTACTTAATTTTTATTTCGTGAATAGCTTAGATTCCCTATGCTTTGCACTCCTGTGAGGTTTTGCGTTGTCTGTTGTTTTAACTTTCTGACCCACCCCTACTGGACTTGTGAAAAAGAGCCTCAAAGCTCACCAGATTTTTCCGGTCTAAATAAATATTCTGATTCGGACTAATGAGTGGCAGCGAAAGGAGGAGGGTACATTCCCGAGGAGCGGACGTACACCGTGGAGATGGAGCGTTGAAATCTGTTCTTGTAGGAGCTACATGGTTATTGCAACGCTTGAGTGAAAGGCTCGTCGACAACTCGGGGAGGGAGGCCTAAATCCAGCAGCGCATTAGCGGTGGCACTTCCCGTGGTGCAGTTTTGTGGCGACATTGTTTTGCCTGTTAATGTAAATGGATGACTTTGAATGCATGGTTTGTTTGATGCACAAAACTGCTCACATGTCAATTCAAAATGTGTTCATTCACCAACCTTTTCCAAATGGCCTCGTTTTCTCAGGGCCCCACAGTGTAAAGTGCAGTCTCCAGCGATGAGACGAAAGTCAATCTCGCCACTGCCACGAACCTACATCATCCACCAACCCTTGCCTCCAAAGCAATGGAACACCAACTTTCTGTTTAACATTGTTGCCGTAGTGTAAAAACTATTTTTTGTTTATTGTTAATTAGCTATTTCTAAATAATATTTGACTAACTGTACCAGACTCTAACCATTTTATGTAAACATATATTCCAGCCATCGTGAGTCCACCAATGGGTAAAGGCCTTCCCAGACTATGGGGGGTGGGGGTTTGACTTGTCTTTATCATGCTAGCCAGTGCAGGTTGGTTGAAGATGTAGATTGCAGGGACGGTTCTCATATTATTCACCACTGATGTTGGTTAGCCATGAATAGGAGTCGAACTCGGTTCACTGGGTCGTAGTGGAGTGAGAAAATGCCTGTTCCACCGCCTCCACCCTCCTCGCCCTTTTTACCACCTGTAAAATTACCTTCAGATCTCACAACCAGTCGGCTCTGGCTTGCAGCGTGGCTGATAAGACACTTCAAAGTTTGAATATCAAACTAAGGGCAATTCCCTTCACCCCCCTCTCTGGCACCGCCTCCTGTGATGTCCCATTACACCCATTAAAACCCGAGGCTCTTGTTTGCAGAGCCGAGGCTATGGTTGGTTGCTGATTAAACCAAAAGCTAGTTCAGTGTTTTAATTAATCCAGAGCTAATTCAAACAGACCCTATAATTTGGTGTCCTGTGTGTGCACAGTATACACCCTTTGAAAGGCTTAGCACTTTAGGATAAGTTATATTCTAAAAGAAACATTACCATTACGTAATGTTTGTATTTTGTGATGGCCAATGTGATTTGAGCCAGATTCAAATCTTGCCAAAATGGCCGAAAACGAAATCACCAGGAGAGAGACGCACTGGCTGATCGATCTTCTGCAGGGTTGGTGATGAAGACATTGCCACGTTATGGTGCTTGCAATGGTAAAGGCGTAGCTTTCCCACCAGTTTCAATGAGTCGGGTACTTTATTCATTGCCAGGTGAGAGCCATTTTGACGCGGTGGTGCGGTGGTTATTCGCGCGCTGCATTACAAACCCGGTGACCGGCCTGGTGAAGTATGGTCAAACACTCTCAATCACTCGAAACGGTGCGAGGGAGGTCTTTGTCCAGCAGTGGATTGTTAGAGGGCTGTAAAAAGAAAACCAAGAGAGCCCTTTAATAAAAGTGTTTTTTTTTGTACAAGAGAAACATTTCAATATATTAAATACTTATTTTGTATCCAGGAAAAACATCACTCAATCTTTAGACCCACATGTATACCCAGATGTCGGTTATTGTGCCACCACCAGTGAGGCTAGCTTTGTGTTATATTGAGACGTAGCTGCATTGTAATGTGTTATAATACGACAGTATATTGCAACAAGGTTTGTTAAACTAGGCTTGTTTGTGCATTGCCGGTAGTCACGTGAAATAAACGCATAGATAAATGTCTCGAGCAACATGTGTAAAATGTTCATCTTAACTGAGACTCGACAGGAGCTGCCACAGTGGTGTCACGGTCAGCACACTGGACTTCTCCTGGTGTGGCAGTAGAAACGATGGTGACATTTCTTAAATCCTTCCCAGTGCCACTGTCCACCCAGCAGTATAAGCGGGTCCACCACAGTTAGCCGGTTGGTAGGTTGCGTGTGGTGCGGAAAAGTGTGGGAGTACATCTTTCAAGATGTCTGGACAGCGTGGAAGAATAGGCCAAATACTTCCTGGAGGGACCTCCCTAGAGCTCCCTCTAGTGAAGGCCCTTCTGCCGAAAGCGGCGCTAGTAAGATATTGCAGGGCTACACCTTTACCTTATAATATTTACCCACAATAGGGTCATTGACAGAAAAACAAGTTCACAACCCCATTACTTACATCTCCTGGCCACTTCGTTGCGCACAAGTTCGGGTTATGGGAGTTTCCCAAATCTCTACGTGATCCACCAACCCTCCCTTCTGCAGTGCTGTATCATGGGCGTTTGCCACCACCGCGACACCCGCATGACTCGGCATTCACCTCCCTTTCCCCCACCACCCCCCACGCCCCCATTCATTTTGCCAGGCAAGGACCTGTCCACGCGCAGCGCTGACGACCTGGCATGCGTCTTCGGAAAGCGAGCGAAGAAATCCCACGGGGAGACAGAGCGGGACGCCCCGGCCTCCGTGCAGGAGGTGAGGCTAACCCCACGTTAACCCTTCTCCTCCTCCTTCCGCTGTTGCTGGTGGAGGAGGAGGTGGCAGGAGGAGCAACTGGCAACGATTTTCATTCCGTTTCCACTCTGTAGCGGGTTGCCTGTGCTATTTAGCGCGGCGGACGTCGACTGAATGAATGTTTGAGTGGATAAATGATTAAATGAGTCCTGCGGTTGCAGCGCTTGAGCTGGCGCGGCCAATCTATGTCTCTGTCGGTCTTACTCTGTATGTTCCTCGTCACGGTACATGGGCGGGTGGGCAGTCGCGTACGTGAATTTGTTGTGCGCTCTGCGTGAGCCGTGGATTTTGAGCTGTGGCTTGAGAGGGGAACTCTCGGTCGCCACTACCTCCCCCAGTGTTAGAACGGAATGGTGCACGCTGGTCAAGCCCCGGGGAGCCCTGACAGGCATGCGCGTGTACGTGCGCGTCTCCTTTAGCGAAACATGACCGATGGAGTGATGTGATTGTCGCGGTTTAATTGGACGAGCGCGGCGGTGGCCCCAGGAGACTGGGAGAGGGTTAAACCGCGATGGGTGACGGCACATGTCGTTTGCAAGGAAAATCCGATTAATTTGCATAATTGTGCCGAGCATTCCTACACACGGCCCTCGTTAACGTCGGCGGATTGGGGCCACGTTCCCGGGGATTAAAACGCGCGGCGGTCACGTTGCTCGTATTCGTAACTAATGACATCGCCTGGCGACCTTGTGGTTCGTTGGCCCGTGCGTGTGTGTGTGTGAGGTCAGAAAGGTCCGTGTCAGGTTGCTACGGAGGCGGCTGAACAGCTCAGGAGTGTCGGAGACACTGAGCCAGTAATCATCACTTGAGGTCCTTGGTTCAAGCCTTAGGTCTGCGTGTCCCTCTTGCTCTCTCATCGTCATCACCAACATCAGGCATTATCTATCCATTGTTGGACGGAGTCCTCCCCAAGCTGTTGCGCCAGCTCTCACGGTCTCGCCATGCAGCAATCCCTTCACTTCCTGCACACGAGCTAATTCCGTCGCCCCTTCTTTGCGGCGGTGACCATCCTCTCAGGGGTGTTTCCTACTTTGGCTTGAACTTTGGTCGTGAGTCCTTCAGAACCACATGTCCTGCCAGTGCTTTCAGGGACATCATAATGGCCATGTCGGAGGCACTGAACTGGCAACGCTGTGAGGCCTGGGTTTGAATCCAACTTCCCACCTCGTGTGATAAAACCGGGTTCTCAAGTGTAGCGTGTATATGGTCTCGGCCCAATCACAAATGACTGGGAAAAAGAAAGTCATTTTCTAAAAAAAATTCATGGATTAATTCCTGCCTTACCTTGATGGATTATTCTATTTTTGTTTGTATGGCATGGTGGAAAACAATGAACTACGAGTTAAAATATAATGTAGTAGTTCTCTTTAGTGTTTGGGTAGAAATGGCCTTAGTCAAGGACAGATCTTCATCACTCACTCAACAACTTATCGGGGTACCATATAAAAGGCTTGCCTTTCTGAAACCAACTCCTAACCTTGCGAGCATCCTTGTCTAAACTCGTAAGCGTACCCAAACTGGCGCATCGTGGTGGAAATGTCCTGGTGCAAGAATTTATTTTGGCACCCTCTGTCTTCATAGTCGGCATCTAGGCCTCTCTCCCTGCTATGGGCCCTCGTGTAGTTGCACCTCCTGCTTACTCAGTAGTTACGCCACTGCTTCAACTGAAACTCATAATCGCTAACCGTAAACCCTAACCATTAACCAGGTACACTCCCTCCTAACCCTCAACCCCAATCCCGGGGTTGATGGTTTCTTTGTACGTTGGAACCATCAATCAATCGATCTTTATTTTACGTTGCAATATGACCCTCGATAAAGTGCGCATTGGTGCACGTTGCCGCAGACCGGGAGCGGTGCAGAGGCAACGTTGTGCGAGAGCGGTGCCGTCCCGCCTTTGGGGTCGGGTTTATTTTTTTTTGCCGTCACTCGTCCAAACCTCCCTGCCGCCTGCCCACCCCCAGCCGCTGCCAAGGCCCCCACCCCCCAAGCTCTCCTCGGTGACTTCCTATGGCAGAATGACAGGGCATCGTGACTGGGCCTGGCCCACCCAACTCGTGCTGGGCCACGACCCGGGGGCTTTGCTTCTGCGTGCCTTAAGCAGCGTGCTTGTTTGCATTTTCGGGCAGACTGTGCACGTTTCATTCCCGTTTGCCAAGTTGGAGCGAGCGATGGGCGAAGTTAAAATCTGATCTGCAGTCGACGTGGCACGTAGTTATACATTGTGCATACATTATTCATAATCGTCATTCTACATCATCCTACAAGCTCATCATTGATCTATATCCATTGTCATTTTCCGTGCCCGTCCATTCATTATCATCATCCATAATCATCAATAATCTGTCATTATCGGTTATCAATCGCTCATGAATTATCATTCATGCGTCGATCCTTCGTTGATACAAGCATTGAATCACGCGCATGAGAATCAATTATTCATGATGTAAGAAAACTACATACAAATTTTATGATAATGCTTCATTTTGGCTCCTGGAGCAGAACAAAAACTAAACAGGGAAAGCGGGACAGTGCAAACAAGAATCTGTACAAAACAAGATGGCAAAAATACAAAAACAAAACTTGATTCTGGAGTCGAATCATGTTCTGCCATCGTCCTGGTCAGAGACAACTTGATCATCATCGTTGTCACCGTCCGTCACTCGGCAACAGCAGATATAATGTTCAACAATCTTCTTCACAACTTGGCCCTTTTCCATCTTCCCCTTCGTGGGAAGTTGACCAGTTTTAATATGCAAACATATTCCCCCCCTCACCCTTCATAGGAATGTGGAATTTCCTCCTCTGACTTAGGGCCACCAACAGAGATGCCCCCTACCCATCACCACTCATTGCCTTGGTTTTCTAAATTCCTTTCGTTGACTAATATAATTTTTTTATATTTACATGTCAATATGTAACTAGGCGTGTGTGTATTGTACATTTTTTGTGCTCTTTTTAAATTAGGATTATCTATTCCCAACACGGATAACAAAGTTATTATGTATACAGAACCTACAGCTGAATGTTTAGGCTGTGGTTTGTAGGCATTTGTTGATGTTGCCAAAAAAGCCAGTGTGGATGTGTTTAATTACCACTGTGTAATATTTGTTATTTCATCAAGTTTCATACCTTGCTGAGATTTTTTGGGGTTTTTGTAGGGTTGGGCATGTCACCGTTTAATGAGGGTGCGGGTTTATAATCCCTATCACGTATTGGCATCTTGGATTAAGTAGATAATTGTTTATAGCCCTGCCATGTGCTCTCTAATCAAAAGTGCAGTGTTTAAAATGTACCCGCTTGTAACCAACGGCAACAGTGTGAGTGTAGAGTGTGTTTCATGTGGGGATGCATTACAGTCGTAAAATACTCAAAGTAATTATGCAGGGGGGGAGTGGCACAGGGGTTAGTCCTGCCCGGTGGCCTGAGTTCGATTCCCGTCCTTGGTGACTATCTTCTCATTCTTCCTGTCGTTGATGTTGACATAGAGAAACGATTATACATTTTTTTGCATTGAGATGGCGAAGCCAGATTATTGCATCAGGAGTAGTGGAGTCTCGCCTAGTATGTAGGAGGTTGTGGGTTCGATCCCGATGCCTGTATATTTGGAGTTTGCATGTCTCTTTCCCCATGGTCACGTGGATTTTTCTCTGGGACCTCCGGGTTTTTCCTCCACCTTTATAATCATGCATTAAGAGTTTTTGGCTGCTACTATAAATTTCCACATGCTAAACCATTTCGTTGAGCTCTCATTTGTGGCTAGGTCGCTTCTGAAAAAGAGCTTTATAGCGCAGTGGGCCTAAAAAAATTGCTTAGTATTTGTGAATCAGACATTGAGTCGTTATATGTTCCAAGGTCTGTTCCCTGATGACCTTTAATGAAAATACATTACAACCCCTTGTCAATTCACTGCTGGATGAAAGGCCTCCCCCGTGCCGTCGGTCATAGATGTTGTTTAACCATGCTGCACCACGCTGGTCAACAGTGTGGGATGATGAAGGGGATGGAGTTGGTGGGGTCAGAACCAGTTCGGATATCACTCCGCCACTGATAATGTTTGTGCCCGGGATTCGAACTCGGGTCCACCGGGTTCATAGCACAGTCCGTTAACCACTGTTCCACCACTCCCCCCACCTACCTGTATATCTGTCTATATATCTTAACCCCGATTAGTACTCTGCCTGACCTCCCTGAGTAAACGGTCGTCACAAAGGTGCCATGCTTGAGCAATCTTGCCTTGCAAGGTGCCATGCTTGAGCAATCTTGCATTTGTCCATTTTTTGTGACCCTTGTGTTTGCTGTGTTTATGGGGAGGCCTGTTTTTAGGAGCTTGTGTGTGCGCGTGCGTGATGATGGTGGCGAATCCTGTTATCTCTCACTTGGCATCACTGCCACCCTGTTAAATTCACTCCACGTGGGCTCCACTGCAGTTCCGGACCCAGCAGTTTAGTTTCAAATCCATTTGTTGTTGTTTGTGCAAATCCTACTGCTTGTTTTGGATGTGTCGCAATGTGGGGGGGAGCTCCACGTCTATATCATCATAATCATCAGCAGCCATGATCAATCCACTGTTAGATCAAGGACCCACCCTGCCGTCGCAAACTCTCACAGTTTTGTGATGAAGCAATCCACCTAGCCACCTAAACACGAGGTGTGATATCGTTCCGACATTTCGGTGGATATCCTCTCGGATGCATTTCCCTCTCTGGCTGCCACCTTGCCATTAGTCTCGATAGCCAGTCATCATCCCTTCTAGCGACGACGTGTTCTGCCTAAGGCCACCGACTTTTCATGATTGCCAAAACGATACCCTTCGACGAGGTTTTCTTTGGGACCTCAGAGAGCAGTGGAAAATCCCCCGTGTTAGAAAAAAACTGCATAGAAATGAATTGTAATCGATGCGTCGCTACGTGTCTTGCGGTTAGCGTTGGCCTGCACCGCACGAGTCCGTCGTGCGTCTGCGTGCCCCCTTGTGACCTCAGTCGTGACCCAGGGACTCTGGGTGTTTGCGGGATAACACGATTCTATCTCCACTCCACAACCGCCCCCTCCCCATGGCAAACGGGCACGCGTCTGTTTATGTTTACGTTTGGTGGGACTGGCTCAGGCTTTCCTTTCCATTCCCGCAGTGCGGTCCCTTTCTTTTCATGCGCTCGCTCCCTGGTCTCCCGCTCTCACCTACCCAGCCACCCACCGACCCACCCAGCCAACAAAGCGAAACTTCCCACTTTATTTACATAGCAGCCCGTGGGTAGGTGCGGTACACAGGGGTGCGCCCTGCCTGGCATGAAAGCCTCTCTAAACACGGCTGCTGTTGTTGTCGTGTGGACGTGTGACCCTCCTGCATCGTTGAAGTGAACCCAGAACCCAACTGTTGTGCTGAGATGTCGTAATTCGATCGGAAATTGTAGCCGAGGCAGCTCAGGGGGCTTGTAATTGTAGTGTCGGAGACAGCTGAATTTCTGCATTTGAATCCAGGTTCCCGCCACCCGTAATGATATTAATGTACCTCCTTTTCCCTTGTGATGCATGTCCTACGGTTTTTTTTACAGTGTCTTCAGATGCAGTTTCATTCAGACGATCTGTGATAATGGTCTGTCTCTGGTAGAAAAATATACTCCTCAGAAACATCTTACTTTGCTTGACTTTTCACTTAGCGTATTCTATCCCTGAGACGTATACATTGTTCGTTTTAATTGACAGACACTCTTTGCATTGCATGTCAACATCGTGAAATTACTTTTAGAGATATTTTGCAATGTTGTCCTCTGACACAAGGTGATGCACAGCGCACTGCAAGAGCGTCAAGTAAGTCGACTTCCTTCATCTCATCACAATAGCACACTTCGAATGAAGTTCTGGGAGTGGGGGGGGGTGTGGAAGGAGAGAATAGAAACTATTTTGAAACTATAAACGCAGATGAGCGTGTTGTGTTTGGCTTTGGAGTGTGGTTACAATGCCAGTCTCATTGTCTTTCCTGTAACCCATCGCACGGATTCGTCGCCTGAGTCAGCCCCCAATTATCCCAGCGCTGCTGTACGGTGATTGGGAAATTTATTCGTTATCTTGGGTGGAGTAAAAAAAAAGTATTAATTTAGTGACTTATATTCACCACTGAGCGGAGAGGCCGAACTTGATTCTGTCGTCATCTCTCCGTTCCTGCCACAGCGCGAGATCTTGAAACTAAAACTAAACTGTTTTGATTTAAAGCTTTCGTGACTGCAGGGATTCATATTCTTGGTTCTTTCAGTAAAGTCACGTAGAAGGGAAATAATAAAATAATAAAAAGTCTTATGTTAAACTATTTTTATTTTATTATTTCCCTTCTACGTGACTTTACCGAAAGAACCAAGAATATAAAACTAGACTGTTTTTATTTTACCAGGTAAGGCCCACAAAGTTATACAGCTCTTTTTCAGAAGAGACCCAGCCACAAATGATAGCTCATCGAAGTGGCTTATCACGTGCACATTTATAGCAGCCAATTACTCTTAACGCATGTTTCTAAAGGTGGAAGGAAAAACTTGAGGACCCGGAGGATAATCCACATGACGACAGGGAGAGAGACATGCGAATTCCAAATATACAGGTGTGAAAGGTCAGGATCAAAACCACAACCTCCTGCATACCAGGCGAGGTAGTTAACATCTTGCCACCATGGCGCCCCTCCCTGCCACCCTCGTGCACACCCCTTGCCAATCACATCGCCCACCGGGATATTTTCAATTGTCCAGTGGCTAAAGAGTGCCTGTGCTCGCCTATAGGCCGAATATGTCAAATTAGCCAAATTATCAGGTCAATATACAAATTAAATTATTACTTTTTACCTCGTTGGCATAAAGCACACATAGGCATTCAAACAACAATTGGCAGACTGTTGGAGCATACTAGTTTCATACCCAGGATTTTAACAGCACTGGTTGAGATCTCAGACACTCATCCAGTGTCGGTGCTGATGTGGCATTATTCTTTGCTATGCTACTCAATCAATTTTTGCCACCGGCCTCCGCAATTCAGCGTTTCTTTATGATCTTCCCCTTGACCCCACCAACGTTTGCGCCATTTAAAACCTCCCAGTTTCTCTCCCGGCCACTAGGAATGCAACGTTCACCCCCCCCTCCGTAGGAATACCGTTGAATTGTCACTTTTCCATCTTGTCGTTTGTATTGTTTCCCCTTTGCTGCATCTCATTTTTACAATTGTGTTCACTCCGTTGTCCTACGTGCAACATTCGCACATCGTTTGCATGCGCACGCTGCATCAATCTGAAATAAGAAACTATTCTCACAGGCGTCGAACGAGCGTAAGGATTGATTGTAATAATTTAGTCGATTCTTCGTTCGCACGCCTGCTCTTCACTGTTGGCCTCCTACTCGGCACGTATTGACCTGACCCCTCACCTCCTATGCTCCCTGTTACTGTCGCCTTACCGTCTTGCTCCTCTCCCTCCCTCCATCCTCACCACTCCACTCACCCCCACACCCCCAAGGGGTTCCCATCCGCCCCCTCCCCCCCTCTCATCTTGGCGCCCTTCAACCCCCGCTCGCCACCCCCCCCTCCCTCCTCCACCACGACTGCCTTGGCCTCATCTTCCTCCTCTTCGCCGCGTGAGCCTTGAAATAGCCGAGGCACGACCCCTCCTTCCTATGCGAGGTCTCCGGTGCCGTTCTCATGGCCTGCCTCCCCGAGCAGGAAGCCGGGTCATGGCTGCGCTTGTTTGTGGCGTGTGATAAGGGGGGGGAACGCATGTGGGGTGGGGGGGTGGAAGGAGGAACGTGCCGCGGTGGTTGTTTGTTGGTGGTTGTTGGTGGTTGGTGGAGGTGGTGGGGGCATGACCCTGCCGCGTGACCTTGTTTAAAGGGAAAGCGTACAAAAGCTCGGGGAGAACACGACACAGTCAATGTTAAATTTTGTTTCAGCATTTTTTGTTACTTTTTTGACTTGACGATATAAGAATGTATAAGGGGGGGTGCTGAGCATTCGGCACGTGAGTGATGGTGCAATGGCGAGATGTTATCTCTCTCGCCTGGTATACAGGTGGTCGTTTGTTCGATCCCGACCCTGATGACCCCTGTATATTTGGAGTTTGTGTGTTCTCTCTCCCCGCGATGTTCGCGTGGATTTTCTCCAGGTCCTCTAATTGTTCCTTCCCCAACTAGAAACATGCATTTAGAATATTTGGATGTTACAATAAATTCCCACATGTGTGACATAAGCCGCCTCGATGAGCTATCATGTACGTATATATGTGGAACTTTTTTCGCACCGTATATGTAGCCAACTGTGTGAAACGAAGTCGAGCCAATAGCTCAGTGGGCTTTGCCCGGTGAAATAAAATAGCAGGAGTGATTTTTTTTATTCAACTTTCTACCAACCCAGCGACCTGGGTTTTATTCTCAAGCCACGGTCAACATCGGTGGCAAGCAGTAACAGAACCTGTCTTGAGCCTGCTCTCTGGGTTGACTCTTCTGCAACCACGGCTAGCCGTGGTGGTGGTGTTGATAGGGAGCGGTAGTGTATCTGGTTAGCATGCTGCGCTACAAACTCGGCAACCCGGGTTCGATTCCTGCTCATGGCCAACACCAGTGACAATTATCTGAACTGGTCTTGGGCCTCCCATAGATCGACTCAACCTCAAATGAGTACCTGGTGCGGTGTGTAAACATCCCTACTAGGGAGACAAAGGCGGTCCGGTGTGGTGCTGGCCACCCACCCCCTCGTGTGCCGTGTCTGCTTCATAGGTGCTCGCTAACAGCACTTGCCCCAACAGTCTTGTTAATGAGGCTATACGGGGGATCTTTGTCTTTGATGTAGTGGAAGCAGTGGTGATGGTGGTTTTCAGAGGAGGTTTTGGGAATGGTAGAATATTTTGAAATAAAATTGATGGGGTGTTTCAGATTCGTGGCAGTGTGCTGTTTCCTGCGTAAAAGGTCAATCACAAAGTCGTACACACATTCATACAGAGGCATATGCAGTATGCATTGCATTCGATTGAGTTGTGATCCTTCGGTTCATGTCTACCGATTGCAATCTGAAAATCATCAAATCAACTAACATTTGAAGCGGGAGGTTGTGCTGGTGACATAGGGGTTATGTTGGTTGCTTATTGAGACTGAAATACACGCACACACAAACTACTGCCGTTTAAATGTCTAGTCTTTCTCAATTCTGCCGAAGAACCATTGCCCAAAATGTTATGAAGAATCGTTAATATCACCAGCCATGATCCAGCCATTGCTGGATGCAGTCGTTGCAAGCTCTCACTATCTATCTAACTCCTGCCCACACGCTGATTTCATCACTCCATCGCTACAGTGGACGTAGTGTCCCCGTGTTTCGACAGGACTGCAGAGGGATAGGCTCGCGAGCCCGCTTGCTGGACTGCCGCTCGGCGGCCCAGCGGGGTTTGCGGGTCTCACGAGCGGCTGGGAACGACGGGCCGTCGGCGCGCCGCCACGCCCGGCTCGTCCCCGAGTCGCTCGGTCTAAGCACCGCCGACTTCCCAGGGGGACACGAGGGCCGCTCGTTCCCAGATGTCCCCATGGGACAGCGGTGAATTCAAGAGGAAAATAATAATCATAATAAAACTTGCGGGTGGGCTGTGGGGAGGTGAAGAGAGGAGGAGGAGGAGGAGAAGTGGGGGGGGTGTAGGAACAAAATAATAAATAATGAAACCGTATTTCCGCAAGCATTCCCTCTACAAAAAAAAATGGGGCGACGGTGCTAGGGGAACGGGGCTGCCGGGCTAGCCAAGCTGCTTGCTGCTGCTGCTGCTTCATCCCCGTGTAACACGACTGCCAGCCCAGCCTCACCGGTCCTCGCTCTCCCCCGCCCGCCCGCTCTCTCGCTCGCTCCCACTGAAGCCAAGCGTGCGCTGCGCGAGAGCCGGCCATCTGTTTGCAGCCCGCGCTCGGCTTCCTTCCTGTGTCCCTCGGCGCTTCCTGCCCGGCGCTTATCGCGGCCGAAAACTCGGCAACTGGGCGCCGCTTCCCAGCGCCGGCTTCGCGGGCGCTCCCGGCCTCGCGCCGCACGGCTCCGACGCCGAAAAGGTAAATCGTCGCCTGCCCGCCTACGCCGCCGCCAACGCCGCTGCCTCTGTCGCCGCAGCCTCGCTCCCCGGAGGGAATCGGCTGCTCGCTCGTGTTGGGTGGGTTGGGTTACATGGATTTGGGGGTGGAGCGTGGGGGTGTAGGTGGAAGTGGTGGGCAAAGGGGGAGGTTGAATGAGCGCACTTTCTCACAAAAGCACGACATGCACGTGGGGTGTTTATATAGAGCGATACAATGGATTAGGGCTCGAAGGATCGTTCGTTTGGCCTGGTAAATCGCTGGGGATTCGTTGGCGATTCTCACGCGAAGTGTCTTGGAAAGCCTGGAGAAGCGTCATGCGATGACAGGGCAATGAGACCCGACTTCCTGTGATGCCACTTCCTGATGAAAAGGAATGCATGGCTGCGAGGCAGGGCGTCCAACATGTTTCCTTACGTTTGTCACCGATTGGCCCATCGTGGACGTTCGGAGTAGCCATATGAGATGAAACGCCATGTAACAACATGGAACCAGCTGCCGTGTTCTTCCACTGAGTAAAAAACTGCCGATGGATAGAGGTGCCCAGGTATCTCGGTGGGATCATAATGGCCATGTCAAAGATGCTGACCTGGCACAGCTGTGAAGCTGGGTTCGAATCGTAGTCTAAGCCATCTATGATTAAACTGGGTTCTCAAACTTAGCGTGTAGATGGTCTAAAACCCCATCAGCAGTGAATGCAATCTTTACGTACAGCCCTTGTGTGTGGTTCATTGGGCTTATTTACCTGAACACCACAAGGATGGGCAGCGCGGTTTGATGAAGGCAGTGAGCGTATATCCGAGAGCACAGGAGTGCAATACAACGATGTGTTTTTGCTGCACTGCCGTCTGCTGCCGACGACGTAGGCCCACAGCACCCTGTAATACCTGCCGTGCACGGTCGTCATCCAAGCGTTAGACAGGCACACAACAAAAAAGCCTTCTTAGCTTCCGGGATGTGACAAGATCGGGCGCATTCGGGGCGATTTGGTCATAGGCTGAATTGAATCACAACCTCCATATTGTGACAGTTGATCAAATCATGACAGTGGGGGGAGGGGTATGGGATCGGAGGGGGGAGAAGTGGTGAATTGTTGAACGGGGTATTTATCAGGCGAGCGCAGATTACGAGTCCGCGAGGGGGAGGGAGTGCATGAGCGAGAGCTGCCACTGAGCTGTGCAGCCGAAGGTTCGTGTTTGGAAAATGCCCTCTCACCGACCTTTCAAACTGCCCCACCTCCCCCCCCCCCACAGCGATCTGATTTTTTTCCTCTCTCGTGCTGCGCGGGAAGATTTGTTTCAGGAAAGGCAGCGTGGGTGGTGTTGTGTATTTCGTTTTTGTTGTGATTTCAACGGCCGCTTGCCCGCTGTATAAATCAGATAAGGTGGATTTATGGCGGCTTTTAAAAAATATTAGTGTTTTTTATTGTTACAATTGATGATAGTAATTATAACAGCAACAGAAAATGGAAATAAAACAATCGAGGCAACGACATCAACGATGTAGCCTCCCCTCGTGCGACGAGCGGGGACATTCACCACGGGTGTTTTCGGAAAATGATCGCATGAGTCCGTGTCCGTAGTTGTGCCAATATTTTTGACCAAGTACAGCCTCGCTGAGTCGCAAGATTATTGTTCAGGAGGGTCCTGCTACATTGGGATGTTTGGCCAATTCCACGAATGAGAGCTTTGGCTTTGTGTGGGATGAAACCGGAGAACCCGGAGAAAACCCACCCACACCTACGAGGGCATAACGCACTGCCATCTCCTGGCCACCACGCACCCCACGCCCACCTACAACACCTGGCACCCCAGTCACCTCGTTTACCAGCAAGGGCCATCTCAGCCTCATCATCTTCATCTCCTTGAGCCCCTGATCTCTGCAGCGTTCTACTTGCGTTAATCTCCTGGGCCGACACATCTTACGGTTTCAATCTCCTCATCCTTTCTAGATTTGAAGCTTTCGTGACTGCAAGGATTCATATTCTTAGGTTTTTTTCGGTAAAGTCATGTAGGTAAAAAATTAAAATTAATAAAAGTAAAATAAAAAAATCACGACGTTTCGGAGGCAACACAAGCTTCCGTCGGAGGCAACACAAGCTTCCGTCTTCAGGTGGAACCATCACAGCACGTACGGAAGCTTGTGTTGCCTCCGAAACGTCGTGATTTTTATTTTACTTTCATTAATTTTAATTTTTTACCTACGTGACTTTACCGGAAAAAACCTAAGAATATCTCCTCATCCTATCAGTCTCCAGATATATTCAACCTGCTCACCTCATCAACTGATTGGTCCCATCGACCTCCTTGTGTTGTCAGTAGTTTCCTGGTCTCGATGGCCTCCTAATATCAACCTCCCGGTCCCCTCCACCATTGCCTCCTCAACCAACTGGCGCCATCAGCCTCTTTGGTGCCATCAACCTCCTAGTCCTGTCAATCTCACGGTCTCTTTATCCTTACCTCTCGCTCCGTGATATTCTCGTCCCATCGACCTCGTCGGTTCTTCCACCTGTCTTCTCGGTCTCCCGGTCTGCCCGACATGTTCCACCAAATTCCTGGTCTCCTTGTCTACCTTGTCCCAACCTCTGTTGACCTTTTGCTCCCTTAAGTTTTTGTTGGCTCCTCATCCTCTGAACCTTTGAGTCCCAGGAGCCTGGTCATCTTCACCACCTCAGTTTCACCACTCTCGCACTCTCCCTCTCTCCCTGTCTGTCATCTGTGCTCCTCACGTTTCAGCAGTGACATATCATCAATGTTCTTCCCCGAGTTCATGTTCTTGTTATTGTTGTTGTTGTTACCGCTGTTGTTTCCTTTAGGCTACCACTATTAATAGCTAGTGACGGTATTGGGCAGCGATGGCAGTGAAGATGTACTTGCGTGTAATAGAAGGGTAGGAATGCGTGTACGTTTGTACGACGCAAAGGTCAACCGCGCACATTGCACGCGTGCTGTAGTGCGCGGAGGCCCACCCCTTCCATTTAGAGATTTAAATACACACACGCGCACACACACACGAAATGTGCACCCGGTTATTATAGCCATGTGGCATCTCACTAAAAACTGCCAGTTTCGGACAAGAGAATTAAACTTTGCGTGATAGTCATCTCAGTCAGTCAACCCATAACACCTGCGTCTGTCCTGTGTACTCCTTTCCAGCGAGCCTTCGACACTTCACGAGGGGGTGCACATAGCCTGGTACAAGGGCCGTGGTGAGGTCACCGCCTCTTTGTGGCGAACGGCGGCTGTTGTTTGTTGTGTGCTACAAACCCGTCAACCTAGGTTCGATTCCCGGTCTCGGCTAGCATCAGTGGTGAGTTATGTGAAAACCTGTCTTAGGCTTTCTTTAGGTTGACTGAACCTTAAATATGTATCGGATATGGTGTGTGAACAACAGCACTGGAGAGATAAAGACGGCTGGGCGTGGTCTCAGCCACACCACTCCCTTGTGAACAACGCCAGCTTCATGGCGTGCGCTCCGACAGTCTGTAAAAAAGGCTACACAGGGATCTGGGGAGACAAAGGCGGCCAGGCGTTAGTGCTGTTTACCCAACATCAGTCGGTGCTCGCTAATGGTGCTTGCCCCAAAATGTTAGCGTTGTAAGTGATATCGTTTACTGGCCACGTATGCTGATATTTTTGTAGAGTAGTGTGCTCATTATAACTGTCTGTGACTGGATGGAATCTTGTCTCATGTACGGAAATCCAACGTAAACCTTGTTCACCGAGTCAAAATACACGAAGGTTAAATGTTTATCCTTTTCTCAATTAGGATACGCGATTTGAAATGACGTACACGCTTTTATCCGTCCTATCAATTTTCCAGACAAGTTTAAATCAGTTAATGGCGCTCGTTAGAACAAAAACATTAATTTTAAACCCTGTGACTCGGACTTATCCACACTCTGAGCCACTCGCGACCAAGTTGATGGTAAAATCTGCGGCCGAGCACAAGCCATTGAACGCAGGCCGTGCGGCAACCACGCACTCACAATGTCAGTGTCGCTGATTCACGCAGGAGTCCCGAGACTTCTTCAGGAGCATCCTGCAACATTGGGACGTTCGACCAGTTCCTTTTAAACGAGAATTTTACTCCCTGGGGGAGAACTCTAGACGGCCAGGGAGAAAAACCCACCGTGCATATGCGAGGGGGAAAACACTCCTAAGTCTGCACAGGTGGGTTTAGAACCTACTTGCTGTACTGCCATGTTATTGACTCCCCCTGACCAGTCTGCTTGGATTTGTGAACCGCCTAAACCCGTCTGTTTTAGAGTTTCTTAAATCTATTTGATCCACCAACCCTCGCCTCCAAATTGCTGGATTATAGGAGTCCATATCCAAGGAGCCCGTGTTCAAATTTCTCACGTGCTGTCTGCGGAGATTTAGTCAAGGTCTCTTGGAGTTACGGGCTTATAACACAGCAACTAGCATCGCCTCTGTGAGCAGGTCTTTATGTTTCTCGGTAAAAAAAATAATGATACGTAGAGAAAGAGTGAGGGTGGAGGAAGGGAAGGCAAAAGATTATTTTGTACACATTAGAGTCCTCTAACCGCCACTTACCACTGAATTATCTACACTCTGCTCCTCACGGTTGCCAGAGGGCACAAGACTAGCGTGCGACGAATGGGGGGGTGGGCGGCTGTACCACAGAGCGTCATCATCGCTGGGGGGAAAGATCGCGCGCCGATTCTTCGTCGGCAACACGCTCCGTGTCAACCGTTCGAGAGTGTGGGAAGCAATCGGTCAGCGTGCGCCCGCCTTTATACCACACCATGGCAATTTCCGGCGATGCCGGGCATCTTCACTCACGACCTGACGTGCCAGGCAGGCTGCCGGGCAAGCGGACGAGCGGGCGGGCGAGCGGGTGAGCGGGCGAGCGGGCGGGTGAGCGGGCGGGCGGGCGAGTGGGTGAGCGGGCAGACGAGCCGGTGGGCGGGAGAGAGTGGGGGGGGGGGTGGGCGAGACTGCGTGGGGACCGCAGGTTTCACACGGGGCAGGGCGCTGGCACCGGCCGTTCCCCACCACCGCCGCCGCCGCGGTGGCGACGCTGCTACCGCCAGGTGTGGTGGGAACCGGCAGGTGAGCGCCGCACTGCGTCCGCGCGACGCCGCCGGGCCAGATTCCAGGAGCGACGCGCGCCCAGGCCCCGGGGGACATCACGTCGACAGCGGCCGTCTCCGCCGATGTTTTCATCACTCGTCTGCGTGTCCACCCCTCTGTCTTTCCGTTCGTCTGGGTGTCTGCTGTCCCTCTGTATATCCGCTTGTCGATCTGGCTGTCCTTCTGACCATTCCATGTGTTTGTCCATCTGTCGGTTCGTCCATCCATCACTTCTACAGGGTTGATAAAAACGAATACCATTTTGTGAGAAGTCAGCAATGGGTGTGCAATGGATATACTGGCCCCTGTCACAAGAATGTGGAATTTCAACCACTGGCCGAGGTCAGCTAGTGGAGACCGGTGCCGTCTATGCTCCTTTGAGCATAGACACAGTCAAACTTGCTTGCTACGCGCTCACAAACATTCCCGTCAGTTTATTGGAAAAGTTCAGCAACTGACAGTGGTAATGATGATTGATGATGCAAATTGACGTTGATGGGTCACAACAGTGTTGCAAAGTCATAGTCGCAGAGGAAACTTGCTCCAGGTTACACGAAGCCACGTTTTAAAGATGACTTGTTTGTCCCCTGTCATCAATTCACTGTCGGAACCTGAAGTAAACACAAGTCTTCTATAATTATAATAATTTATCTCGATGATAATGCATTTACTGTCTACTGGCATGAGTTATGGATAATTATGGTATCATGGTACAAACCGTGGTTGCTGTATTGATAAACTGGTACCTGCCTTAGGAATGTGGAATTTCCACCACGAGCATTGGGTTACCCATTGGGGATATGAGACTACCACCACCCTGTACTTGTTGGAGCAAGAAGACAGCTTTGACTTCAGTTGTCGATTTGCAACAGAAATCTCAATAATGAGCAGCCATGCACCCAGAGCAGGACCCTCCTGAAAAGAATCTTGAGACTCGGTGGGACATTTCCCTGATACATTATAATTAGTATTTCGTGTAGGCCAAGTGGCACACACGGGTTCAAGGGCTTGACTCGCAATCAGAAGGTCGTCGTGAGTTCAAACTCTGGTCGTGGCTCGATTCAGTCCATCGTCCCTCCAGGGTGGACAACATGAAAATCTAACTCGTAACATGAGAATAGCGGCAACTCAGTGAATAGACTGCTGTCCTGTCCAATACATTCACTGCAACAAACATACAAACAAAATGATTGGCACTAGAGTTGATTCGCGACCCTGAATCGTGACATTTCTTGGGAGGGTGAATCCTCACACCTAGAGCTCCATCACGTTTGAATCATCTTGGAGTTTGGAGGTGATGGATGTGGTGACACGGTCGAGAAGAGCGTTGGACAACGAGCGTAGGCAAGACGTAAAAAAAGTTTATTACGACGAATGAAGCATATATATAAATATATCCAGTGTTAATTCCTGAATCACACAAGCTTTGTCTGACTCATCCAATTATAACTATTCCTATTTCTGGCTCATCCAGATATTTTCGAAGAAACGACACAGATGAAATTGGACAGAGCTATGGACATGCCACCGGTGCAGGGCAGAAGTAGGAGAGCGTCGAGACGGAGGGTGAGATGAGAGGATGCGATGGAAAGAGATGCTAAGGACAGTGGATGTGACTGGAGAAGAGGCACCGACATGCAGTCGTGGAAATTCTGGCTTAGAAGGATATGATTGAGGTTTTTCTAACAGGCCTATCCTATAACTGCCTGGGACGACGACTCCTCGCCCCGTGGGGAGCAGCAGAGGTGTTCGTTACCTTTTCCCCACGATCAATTAGCGTTCGCACGCCTCTGAGCAGCGCTCCGTTCACACGATTGTGAAGTCTTGCCCGTCAGTGTACGTGTGCTTGCATGTGCACGTTGTTGGCCTGTGTATAAATTAGGTTTTCTCTTTGTGCTAATATTTTTAAGGGAACGTGCCCCCAAGTGAACACTCGCATGACGTTTGTAAGTAATTGTCGTGCAAAATTAAAAATGGGCGTGCGTGTGAGCGCTTGTGGGTACACTGTAACTTGAGACGTCCTGCGCAGAACCGAGCTCGCCAACCAATGAGCCGAC
Source organism: Lampetra planeri (assembly GCF_965212315.1). Taxonomy (NCBI): domain Eukaryota; kingdom Metazoa; phylum Chordata; class Hyperoartia; order Petromyzontiformes; family Petromyzontidae; genus Lampetra; species Lampetra planeri. The sequence goes on from NC_136111.1 coordinate 8,215,126, forward strand.
CAACCCACCAACCTCTCAATAAACATCACCTTAACTCCTAACCTCTGCTGCCATAAAAACAACTTGGGGGAAATAACTTGAAAAAGATTTGGGGGTTTTTTTTTGGTTTAAAACACGCTGCGCCACGACCGCCACCACCTGCGCGCGGCCGTCGTCACCGAAATGAGTGCCGCGTCGCTGCGTCGTTAAGCCAAATTATTGTTTTGCGAGTGTGGTACGCAGGACAAGGCAGACCTCAAAAACGCGGCTTGCCCCGTCACTTGGCGCGGTTTAGAAGTTGCGCGGCTGCAAAGGCGACTGTAGCTGCAGGAGGCGGAGAAGGAAGCACAGCTGCCGCTGTCGATGCTGATGATACTGCTGCTCCTGCTTCTGCTGCTGCCACAGAATGAACGCCTGCGGTTGCTGTTGTGTAAACACCGACGTAGAGATGGAGTCAGAAAACTTTTTTTTTTACGCAAGTCACAGCCCAATCTCAAATCCATCTGCGGCAGATGTTTAAAAAAAATAACAAAAATTCAGTCGGGCGAGAGAGTCGACCTTCAGCTCCCGTGAGACGGGACACAATGTCGTGCGTGGATTTCAGATCTCAGTGGCGCCTCTCAACTTATCCTTATCAACCGTAATGTGTTGTGTTCTCCACTCCTGTACCTTCTTCCCCGTCGCTCAAATCACAGCGACGGCGTCAGCCTGATTGCTCCCGTTTTGTTTGGATCTTGGAAGCTAAGCTGGCTTCGAACCTGGGTAGTTAGTCCTTGAATGAGACACTGTGATTTCGATCACTTAAACTTCCTGTCCGTGTTTGTTTTTAAAATAAACACGTGGAAGATGATCATAAACAAATATATTCTAACCTCAATTCGTCTTAGCTGGCTGAGTAGATCAGGTGTCCGGGACTCAGAGCTGCTGCCACTGAAGTCCTGAGTCCGAGTCCAGGTTTTATTTGCCCGCGATTAAACTCGGTGACTGGATGGTCACGGATTGAAGAGAAAAAAAAAACGATTGTCACGTTGTTTCGCATTTTCCAGCTCTGAGAATTCAATATTTTAGTTTGTGTGATGATCCCCGTGCGGATGAAGTCTCCGTTCAAGTGACTTCGCCAGTCGTTCTGTGGCATCCTCATCCGAGGGGATGTTTTCTGTCACAGTGTGATACTTTGCTAGCCATGAGAGTTCCACCGATAGCAAAATTTGTGTTCATTTTTACAGATGTGTAAATTGCCGATTTTTGGCAAAAAATGTGCCAGTGGCCATGAAAAGAGTGGAAATTTGCCACAGTGATGCCTGTTACTTTGGGGCATGCATCTGACTTTTTTCTACTTTTAATTTTGGCAGTTGTAAAAAACTTTCTACTAAACTATAAACTATTTTTTATTTTACCAGATAAGGCCCACTAAGCTATATAACTTTTTTTCAGAAGGAACCTGGCCACAAATCATAGCTCAACAAAGTGTTTTTTGTGAAAATGTATAGCAAGCAACCAACTACTCTAAATGCATGTTTCTAAATGTGGAGAGAAAAATTGGAGTACCTGGAGAAAATTCCACGTGACCACGGGGAGAAAATTCAAACTCCAAATATACAGCAGGCATCAGGGTCGGGATCGAACACACGGTCTCCTGCATACCAGGCGAGGTAGTTAACATCTCGCCACCCTGGCACCCCCATGGTGACGAATTGTGATCAGGTGTATAGCGACTCACACCCGTCGCCCACCGTCACACACCTCCCCTTCCCTGTCCTGCAATTCGACGGATGAGATTTGATTCCAGATTTCAATTTTTCCATCAAATTCCACTTCCGCTGATTCCATACTGATTGAACCTATCACTGTCTCATCCACTGAGACGCTCAAAAATAACTTTTTGTTAAGTCTAAGATAATTCTTTTTGCTGTCTTCTCTTTAACAAACTTTGAATTTTACTAACTTTGTCCTCTTCTATTACGGTCCGCCGATCTTAATATAACACGAGCGTCTCATTTATATTTTACAATTACTTCTTGTGCTCGTGATTCCATGTGTGTATGCATGTATGATGAACTTCTTTTGCACCGTACGTAGCGAACCATGCTAATCGGAGGTTCGGGGGGGAAGGACAAAAGACTAAACAATAAAAGCAGTTCTAAAGAAATTCATTTTAAATGTAGAGAGATGAGTTTTTAATTTACAAAAATTCGTTTCCAATTCAGGGTATCTTGAGCATGGGAATCAATTTGAATCACACATGTCCCGCACCTCCGTTTAGCACGACTGGCTACGTACGGTGCGAAAGAAGTTCAAGTTACATACATACACCCCTCAACGCTAACGAGCTGATCTCGGATGAGTCGCCTTCGAGTCCCTAACGCCGCTTTTCCCCCCCGACCACTGCGGTCAAGCGCATTATCTCCTCTCCATCACAGCTGCTCAAACAGCTCTTCGGCAAGACGCTCGGAACGAGCACCGCCACCGCTTGCAGGCGCTTCGCCCGCTGCCGCCTCCTTTATCCTCCGCCACACTCCCCCCCCCCGGGGGCCACTTTTCTCGGCGACGGAGCGTTTGCGAGTGGACACGCGAGCCTCGGGGGGGGGGGGGGGCAGCTATTAGCGAGGGGTGCTGTTCGGTGACGGCAGTGACGGGATGGGGGGTGGAGGGCGTATCATCTCGACCGCCGCTGTGTGCGTGTTAGGCAAGCAAAATGTTCCAGGCCTCGGCCGCGTTGGCGTGAGTGATGGGCAGGTGTGGGGTTCTAAGCCGAAACGACGGTCACTCTCTGGGGGGGGACCGTGTTTTTCTCGTTCTCACCTGGCCTCATCGTGCCGCCCTCCTCGCTCGCTCCTCGCACCCGTCCGCCGCCACCCACCCCCACCAGGCTCCCCGCCCACTCGCTTGCGCCAGAGGACACCTGGCGTGGCGTTCGTGCCGGGCTGCCGTGCCACCGTTGCTGTAAAGTCCGTCGCGCGACGTCTCGGGTTACCCTGACGTCGGCAGCGCTGCTTTTTGGCTGGCCCCACCTACGGAGGAGGCACTGTGACAGACAGAATATACGCACGGACAGACGTACGTGCGTAGGAAACGTGCGCAAGCACAGAGATCGAGTTAAAAGTCGGAGCGTCTCGTTGCAGAGATGAGAAATGGGGTGGCAGTAATTGCATTTGCAGCACTGAGCCAGCGCTGGAAAATCCACATTTCTATGGCCAGAGGCTAGTTTATCTATCACTAACTACTATTGATAGCTGATGAAATATCACTTGTTTTATTGACTCCCCAAAACAATTTCTGAGCCGAGTTGACCCCCGGCAAACGAATTGACCTCTCGCAACCTTCCTGATGGTGAGTGGATGGAGAGATGGACTCTTACCGAGGGAGGGAGAGATCATTGAGACACGCGTCTTTTGCAAGAGAGACGTTGGAAGAAGTTTAGAAAAAAACAACAACCAGGCGCAAAGCACAGCAAGTGACAAAAAAGAACAGCAAACAAGTCACAGCGTAAAACAAGCACGGAGTGGGATTCATCTCCCTTTGACTGCGTTGAGCCCGTGGTGGAAATTCCACATCCCTGCGACATTGGCCAGTTCGTCCACTTGAAAACCGCTGTTGGGTCTCTGTGCGGGTGAAACGCATCTATGCCTCTCATGCGTCAGACTCCTTGATGTCTTTCTGAAGGGCCTTTTGAATTATTCTCTTGAGTTGAATCTGTTCGTTTTTCTTTGTCGTTGCATTTTTGTGCGTGTTCGAGTAAATTAAAGGGCACCAATGAAATGACTGCATGTGATACAGCTCTGTGACATAATCTCCTGGGCCCGTTCTCCGAGTGGTGCACTGCTCGCTGTCCACGGTTTCCGAAGGGTAAATAATGAATCTCGCGACATTCCGCCGATAGCGCGATTGCACAAGAAATTTTGAACAAAAATATAAAATTAAGCGGAACATCATTGATATATAAATAAACACTCCGTTGTTTTTGGTACACACAGAAGAACAGACACAATCACGACGCATTTGACACATTCGCTTATCTAAACTCAGCCACTCGTGTGTGTGGTGTCTATGTGTACCTTGCCGAAGTGTAGCCTAGAAGCAGGATTGACCCTCACTTTAATTTGCCTTCAATTTACACTCATGTCACGCTTCGCCGGTGGACGTCGCATTGTTTTATCAGCTTTGCCCAAGAGCCGTCTCGAGGGTTCGACGACAACGACCACGACGGTGACGACGGCGACAACATGTGTCGTCCACCCCCTTGCTTGTTGAAACAGTAAAAACAGTTGCTGCCGGATCGCGTTTCTTTACACAGCCCCTCCGCCACCACCGGCTCGACAAATTGAACGTCGGTGGGAGACGAAAATTGCCGGTTAAATAAACAATTTGCTAATTTATTTTCACAAACCGTGCCCCGTTTGTTTGCAATTGCTGTAAATTTGCCGTAAAGCGCAAACATTGGACGCGGCACGACATGCCGGCCGCCCCTCGAGCCCAGCCCGCCCGCTTTTAAAGTTGACGTCGACGGCGCGTTTCGGGCGGCTTGCGTTGTTCCATTTCTCTCTTTCTTTTACTTCTAGGTATGTTATTTTTATTTATTTTATAAACGCTTCTCGCGCGTGGTCATTTTAGGTGGCGGGGGTTGGGGGGGGGTAGCAGGCCGGTTGAAGACGGCCGCTAAAGCCGGTGTAGTGTTTCAGGCCTGCCCGCCGCAGTATCACTCGTACATCATCCTCTGCATTGTTGTGCGACCAAATGTCTCAAGTGAAGATTATTTATTTGCCCTTTCCGTCTTATTTAGAGCATCGCTCTCCCGCCGCTTGCCCAAACACAGAGATCCCCACCCCCTCCCCCCTATCAGCCCCAGATACATTTCTGGAGCGAGTGCTGTCAGCGAGCGCCTATTAAGGCCGGTGCAGCGCACACGGTGGTGGTGGGGGCGGTGTATGGATGGAAGGAGGAGAGTGCACGGCAACACAAACCTACGGGTCGTACTGCGTCTCACCGCTGCTGATGTCGGTTGTAACCACCGCACCTGATGATGTTCATTTTAGAGCCGAGTCGACGTAGGGGATGCTCACGGGAGTCCACGGCTGAGCAAATGTGAGATTATGAAACATTTGGTGGTGATATTCCTTCATCAACCCGTGCTGACCAGCGTGGTGAAGTGTGGTCAGATAACCCTCGCTACCGACACGGCGTGGAGAGGCCCTCATCCAGCTGAGTTGTCGCGTTGTCGGCAATGGAGAAATTGCCGCGTTTTTAGCGAAAATCAGACAGTTTAAAAAAAACTTTTTTAAAAAGTTTTTTTTAAACAACGGTTTTAGTAACAACTTCGTTTAACTCTCGGTCGAGAAGTACGTCAATGACGCCTGAGACGCGCGCCGCCTGCTTTTTGTGCGAGCCAATTCCACAGTTTAGGGACTGCGGCGTTTTTGACCTACACAAATATATATAAATAATAAGGCGTCCATACAAAATGTTAAATGCTTTAAAGTAGCGATTCACTGTATTTCTTGATACAGGCATGCTTTGTCACCGGATCTGAGTACGTGTGCAAAATGTGGAATGGATTGGACAACGGGAAGTGGACGAAATTTTGATTACAAGATTTGACCACGACAAACAGAGGAATCAAGTTAATTAAAACTTGCAAAACACGTGCATCGGAGCCTAATCGTACCTATATGTTACTAACATGTACGTATGTGCATGTGTGTGGGGAGCAGTGGTGCAGTGGTTAGCCCACTGTGCTGCAAACCAGACGACTTGAGTTCTATTCCGGGCCACGGCTAACAGCAGTGGCGAGTATAACTGGACTGGTGCTGGGCGTTTGCTATGTTGTCGGAGCCTTAAATGAGTACCTGGTGCAGGATGTAAACATCAGCACAGGGGATACAAACGTGGCCAGGCATAGTATTGGTTCTCCCTAACAGCACTTACCTCCCCAAAAGTCTATACATCTGTATGGGTTATCTTTGTTATTTTTTCTGTGTGTTTAACATGTTTAGCTTTCTGTCCCCTGCCTTCTCTCTACCCCCCCCCCACCTCAACTTCTTCCTCGCGATTGTCCCAAGCTTAACGCAGTCACTCCTCACAATATCGCTCTCGCTCCTCATTTTGAGACGTTAATTGTGGCCTTGTCACTGCGCCTCCACTAATGCCGGCCCCGGCAGCGCACGCAGCTCTCCGCGAGTGACCGTGAACATGACACCGGCGAGCGGACGAGCGAGCGAGTGAGTTGGTGAGCGGGTGAGCGAGTGAGTGACGGTGATAGGGGGCTGCGGCGGTGGCGCTCGTGTTGGGTGATGGGCCGGATTATCCGCTGACGGAACGAGGCAGGAGAGGCTCTAAGCCGACTCGGGCGGGACAACTTTTGGCACGTTGAGCCGTGCGGTGCTCACTTGTGCCGGCACCGCCGCTTACTGTGTGCAGCAGTGTCAAAATAATGTCCCTCGTGCGTGCGTGCTTTTGCGTGTGTGTCTATGTACAATCGGAGATAGCGGTGGCCCGCTTTGTAGCACACTACACGACCCGAGTTCAATTCCCACTCGTGGCCAACATCGGTGACAAATATCTAAACCGTTCCTTGGTCTCCCCGAGGTCGACTCGCCCTTAATTGAGTACCTGGTTGCGGTGTGTTAGCGTCACCCCCAGGGAGACAAAGGTGGCTCCAGCATCCACCTCATGTGCCGTGTTGGATTTATTGGAGCTCGCTAACTTCTCTTCGCTATCGGGGTGTCTTTGTATAGCTGTGGAAAGCAAAAACGTAGTGGTTGGTGCACTGCACGACCAACCTCGCCACCCGAGTTCGATTGTCAGCCACGGCTAACATCAGTGGCGAGCGATAATTATCCAAACAGGACCTGTGTTGGCACAAGCCCTAAATACGCGCCTGGTGCGATGTATGAACATCTGACCTGGGGAAACAAAGGCGGCTGGGTATGGGGTGCCACGGTGGCAAGATGTTAACCACCTCGCCTGGTATACAGGGAGATTGTCGGTTCAATACCAACCCTGACGCCTGCTGCATATTTGGAGTTTCCATGTTCTCCCCATTGTCGCGTGGATTTTTCTCCGGATCCTCCGGATTTTCCGTCCACATTTAGAAACTGGTGTTTGGAGTATTTGGCTGCTGCTATACATTTCCACGTGACAATCCTCGTCGTTGAGCTATCATTTGTGGCCAGGTCGCTTCTGAAAAAGAGCTATATAGCTCAGTGGGCCTTACCTGGTAAAATAGAAAGTTTAGTTTAGCACCGGCTGCATCACCTTGTGTGCCATGCTAGCGTTAATAGGAGCTCGCTTAACACCATTTGCTACTCTGGGTTACCAAGCCTGGGTGGAATCTTTGGATGGGTGTGCACACAAGTGATTGTCACAGTGAGAAATGTAGCATCTCTTCGTGTCAGAGAGCGGCTCTGGAAGATGTCACGCAGGGAGGAAGTCGCTCCAATTGACCTGTTATCCGCACTCTACGGCGAGCCCTTTCATGTCCCTCACTGCATGTCAATCAAATGAAAACATATTGCTCCCAGTGCAATAGAGTTTACATTCATGTAGCAGCGTCCAAATGTTTAAATAAATAAATAACCTTCAGCTCTACGCAGGCCTCGACAAGGTAAGGTAATTTACTCTTTTTACCGGGTAAAAGGGTAAAGGTGTGGACATGCCAAGGGGTAAGGGTAAAGGGTAGGGTAAAGGTAGGCTCGTTGCTTTTTACCTTTTACCTTACCTGCTAAAGGGTAATAGGTAGGGTAGAGTGATTGTATTATGGTAAGGTAAAAGGTAGGGTAAAGGTAGGCTCGTTGTTTTTACACTTTTACCTTGCCGAGGCCTAGCTCTACACACGTCAAAAGAAATGGGGTCTTAAGTTAATTTTGCACGTACGGCCTTTGCGACCAATATTATTCGTGCTACAGTTTCTTGCGTTGGATCGCGTCAACGTGAATGTGTCTTAAACCCAACACGTTGACTTGAACATAGAGTATTGAACAAGAACAGCACAGTCTCAACTGCACAAAGTTCAAGGGAAAGGTGATTGCAGACAACAGGAGCAGAAGCCGAGAAGGAGCGACCATGAAATGAAGGACGGCATTGGGCTTTGAAGGGAGGCCCTTTATACCTGGAGCGGAGATATTGTGCCGGAGAGGGAAGTGAGATGAGAGATGAATGGTCGGCATTCACCATATACCCGTCTGTCTCTCTCTCCTAGAATATGCGTAATGAAGTAATCAGACATGTGTTTAGTTTTGCTGTCTGCATCGCATCAGACGTATCCTTTCCAAATTCTCGCAGAGCAGTGCATCGCCCTGTTTAGTCGGGAACAGCCCATGGAAGGAGATATCACAGAACTACTTCTGAGCTCTCTTGAAGCGACCTCTGATTCACATTCGGGGCGTTGCACTTTTTTTCCACGTCCCGTGAAGCAGATAAATGTCTGTTGCATAGGAGTCATTACTGATATTTATTTTAATACCCAAAAAGAGTTGAAATGTAGCCAAATAAAAATTTTGAGCCACTATTTCATGTAGTGGGTTTTCTTTTGCAGTGTGGAGCAGGCTGAGACCATCAGCTTGCTACACTTAACAACTCGCTAAATTGTACAACTCAGTGTTGAGTCTGTGCATCTTAATGTAGACCTGCGTTTCTCTGCAAGTATATGGGCTTCTATGTGAGTCTTTATGTTAAGCCATGAGTCTCTATGTAAGTATGTGAGTGTCTTAAGTTTATGCGTCTCTCTGTAAGTCATTGGTAAATTGGTGGAAACTATCAGCTCTCGTTGTACATTACATTATGCTTTAATCATGGTCGGATGAGACCCGGTTTCAAACCTGGGATCTCAGCTGCACTTGCTCCGTGAATCTGGCATGCAAGGACACCACCACTAGCCCCCCGAGCTATTGCGGCACCTCTCCTCCCTCCTCAATTCCCATCACAATAAAGAGACACCAAACTTGCCACGGTTCTCACGGTCACCGCAGTCATATGGGGGGGAGAGAGAGAGACGGGGCGATGATGTAAGGGCGCTGATGCCCCCACCACCGCCGACCGTTTCTCCCCGAGCCCTCGCTACGTTTCCCCACAGGGGTCGAGTGGCTCTTGACAGTCACAGGAGCGAAGGCAACTCAAGCGAGCAAGCTCCGGGGGTAATTCCCCCCTCGAGGGAGATATTCTCAAGGTGAATCTCACTCCTCCGCCGCCGCCGCGAGCCGCTGGAGCCGGTGCTGTGACTCATGCTCCCAGAAATAGCCGGCGCTGGACGACGACGAGGTTGGAGGGGAGGGTGGGTGGAACCCCCACCCCCCTCGCCTGGCTAACACTGACCCATGCCCCCCCCCCCCACCAACCCCATGTGCAGCCAGCCCCGCGCCGAACGGCTGGCGCTAGCGTTCAGACTCGTTTCCTCCCCAGGGTTGGCGGTGGCTCCTGCATTCTTTGCGACGACGGGTCCCCTCCTTGTCCCATAAAATAAATGTTTAGAAGCAGGGTGGGGTGATGCTTCTTGTGTGTGGGGGGGGGTGGAGGGGGGGGGCAGCTGGGGGAGTTTGAGGGGGGTGAGGAGAGGTGATGTGTGCGGCTAGGACGAGAGCGTGGTTGAGCTTAGTTGGCAACGCCGGCTCTGATTGTCCCTCCTATTTCATGCGAACAAATCGCCCCCAACGCGCCCAACGCCCTCGAATCTCGGCAGCTGAGCGAGGCTACATCTGGTTAATGCTTAAGTATGCACACTATTGCGCCAGTAGTTTAGGGTTAGGTTAGTTTTTTATGGTTATTACTCTAGTTCGTGTTGAGGGTAGGGTTATAGTTATTCTTGTTGCTAGGGTTAGTGTTTGGGTTAGGATGAGTGCACGTTTATGGGTGAGGTTTGGGTTATTGCTTTCACTCGGGTTAACATCAGCTTGTGTTAGGGATGGCGTTCATATGTAGGTCAGGGCTATAGTGATATCTAGGGTTAATATCAGTGTTCGCGATATCATTTAAGTTCAGTTTTGTATCGGGGTTAGCGTTAGGGTATGGTTGCAGCTAGCTTCAGTATCAGTGTTGGTGTTACGGGGGCTATTGTTGTAGCCGGTGTCATTATCGGCGCGAGGATCAGGTATCGGTGTGAGCGTGCAGGCGAGCGTGTTCAGGCGGGCGCGTGCTGCACACGTGTCACCCCCCCTGCGACACACTCCTCGTGACATAATGCAGAACACAAAGGCGCACGCACGGGCATGGGTGACTCACGCGCGGCCGGCCCGGGGAGGACTTCCTCGCCATGCCGCTTCCTTCCACCGATTGGGCTACGATTTGCTCACGGGCCATTGAGAGAGCGAGGTCGCCAGCGCAAGGACCAGCGAGCCAGGTGCGGGGCTCCACTCTTAATGGGGGAACCCCCCCCCCCCTCCTCCTCCACAACCCCCACCAATCTCCCTCTCCAGCCTTTCCTTCCGGAGGTGTTTGTGTTGGTGAACAACACCTGTGGGGCTGTTCACCAGCGAAAGGGCTTTTCCTGGGTTTCTTCAAACTTAATGCAAACGGTACATCGACAAAGCCCGCGTCCAAATCTCCCTAGAACGCAGCGAATCTCATCAGAAGCTAAGAAAATTTGGGCCTGGATAGTGCCTGCATGGGAAATGAAGACGGACGCCAGGCTCTATCATGGGTGGCTGAGGGGCTGTCATTTGTTGGGCAGCAGAGGGCAGTGCAGCAGACTCCACAGTCGTGTACTCTACCTTTATCCTCCCATGCTACCTTCTTCAACCTGCACTGTGACCGGCATGGTGAAGAATGGCCAGATAACCACCCTGTGTGGGGAGGCCCTCATCCAGTAGTCGATCGACGAAAGGGCTGTACATGTATGGCAGAAGGGCGACTCCGCTCATGGCTGACTCGGAGCCGGCACGTCCAAGAGTGTGGCGGTCGCCCTGGCCGGGTCACCTACGCCAGTGGACGGCGACGTAGATGACGAACGACTTGACGCTTGGCTGTCACCGCTGAGATTCTGGGTTCGAATCTGGGTGATTAAAGCAGGTTGTCAATGTATGTTGCGGGTAAGGACAACCGAGTACAGAGGCTTGATGATCGTTTTATCCTGGTCACTGATTAACGCACAAATACACATAATTAAGCATATTTATTTATTAATTTTCTAGCTGCAAGAAACAAAAATGTATATTTGGAATGTCATGTGACGAACACTATTTGCGAGGCATGCAATGCAGTGCTTTTTAATTGGAAATAGAAAAGGAAACATCGAAAAAGCAAAGAATGTGGGCTCATGGTGCTGTCTAATCGTGTCCTTAGCCTATACAACATGAGGTAATCCAGCAGCATTTGTTTAACAGCCGCAGCCTGCTGATGAGACTCGGAGAAGTGAAAACTATTCCGGTGTTTTCGGCATAGACAAATGCTGCTGGAAAGCATTCGTTCGTAAAGTTTATAGGTTGATGGACTTAATTGTCACGTTACTTTATTTTACGCTGGCGTGAAAAATTACCCCCCCCCCCCCCCCCCCGTTTGTTTTAATGCTTTGTCATCCACAAATCCGCCACAGCAGCGCGTGATGAAAAATATCGCAAAAGCCGGGTCGTCCAGCTCACCTCACCGTTTCTCGTGCGCGACTTCCCCAAATCAGCCTTTGCGGTGGCATCGAATTCTCACTAAATTCGTGCCAAATTCACCAGAAACTCGGCGGCACGATGCCTGGAAGAAGCGTCATTTCATTTTCAACGGAAGAATAGCAATTCAATTTTTTAGAAACGAAGTCAGTCGGTGGGTGGGGTGGTAGGGAGGGGTTGTGCCGCGGCGATGGTGAGGAATTCAGTTGCTTGTCGTGGGGGTGGGTAGAGTAGTAGCGGCACAGGGTCACAGGAAAACCCCAGGAAATTTGCGGTGTCGTGGCTTCACCCGCTAATGACTTCTGGTCAGCGTGCGGAAGTGTTTTGAAGTGTCGCCCTTAATGGGGCCTGTCATCATTTTTATGTTTGCCCAAGATCCCCGGCCGCCACCCCCCCCACCCACCACCGTCGCCAGGCCGGGTTGGCTGGGTAGATAGAGGATGGGGCTAGCGCTGGGCGCAGGGGCATCCTGTGTTTTGCTTGCTCAGGTCCGTGTCGATGCCGCGCCAGACTCCGCGGACGGCATCGCGCCCAGCGGCGAGGACAGCGCGCGTGCCTCCACCGCCGCCCCTCTTGTCTGTCATCACGCGGCGGCCCGCGCAGTGTTATTCTATGTCGCTCGGGTCGCCCGGTCTCCTACCTCGCATGCACTCGCGCCGCTTTTCCTCTGCTGGTTGGAAGTGTTTAATGTGAGCGAGTCGTGACACATGCCTTTGTGTTATTTTACATTCGCGTCTGTCTGTCACGAGCCTTTTTTTGGTTAATGGGCCTCCGTCGTGTCCGCGGTAGTCATCCGTTCGCCGCGGTGGATGGATAATGAGGCGTGCAATCTCCACTCTCACTTTTTGCCTTGTCCGAACGCGCAGTGTTGTGCGGTCTCTGCTATTTGCACCAAGCACCTGTTGCTTTGCAACTCGCTTTTGGCAGTGAGGCGGTGGTTGCCGAGCTGTTGGTTGTCTCCGTAAAAAAAGTGTCTTCCTCTCACGGTCAAACTACTTACATTTTAAAAAACGGGAATTGTTTTCTGTTTTCGTGTACTGTTCATTCTCGCACTACTTTTGGTTCCCGGGTTCTACAGGGAATGATGGACACACAAACAATAGGAATCTAATTTTTCTTTTGCTACCTTGACCCAAGCTGCCCTGCGTGGGCAGAGAAACGTCTCCTTTATCCCCACTTTGTGGTGGAGGGCGTGTGGGTGGGTGGATGGGTGTGTTGTTGCCGGTCTACGTATTTGCGTGTGAGCTTTTGGGTGGCTACTCGGCAAGGCGGCGCACCGAGATGCACGCTGACATGACGTAGCCAACAATGCCCGCGCGCGTCAGACTCGACAATCATCGCTGCGGAGCGCTTTTAGCGCTGGCGCACGTGCGCGCACTCAACGACGGCGACGCGAGCATCGGGGAGGGGGGGCGCGGGGCGTTGGCGGGTGCGCGACGCACTCCGCTAAAGCGAGCCAGGGTCGGTGGATCGCGCACGGATGCGCAAAGGATTGGAGTCGTCATTGTGCATGTGCGTGGCATCTGCCTGCAGGGCTACTAGGTCAGCTGAAGGTGGCAGGACAGCAAGTAGGTTGTGACCCACCTGCACGGAATGTTCAAGTGTGGGGTTCTACCCTGGGCACTCTCCCACACGCAAAATTGTAATTGAAAGTAAATCAAATAAAAGTCACGGAGGTAGACTGCGTACGTGCCAACGAGCGCCGTCGTGCGCTCGCCATATCTCTGAAGCCATCGGCTGAGCGGTTTCTCCTTTCCGATTCACGATCACCGCTGCTCGCCAAGTCTGGGACGTTGTTGTTGTATCGGCCGTGGGGCAGAGAAAGTAGTTTTTGTAGTGGCTACACAAACTTGGCTCCTGTCCTCCCGCCTTGGCTGTATTATTATTGTTCTCGTGCGACAGTCTAAACACGGGGCCGACCCGGCCTGTTAATGATTTGGTTTCCGGGCGGCTGTTCCCCCATCAGAGTGGGCATGATGTGACCGCCTCTTCTGGGGTCGCCTGGATGCCTGCCCAATGCTACCTGTCGTCAGGCCTGCCCTCCCGCGATCCTCGCTGACCCTGGGTCAAAGGTGACGAGGTGACGGTCGTGCAACGCTGAGGTGGCCAGGTGGCCAGGTTGCTCGGATGATTGAGACGGCAGCGATGAGCTGTGGGACCACGGGGAGGTTCTGAGGATGGGCGTGTCTGTCAAGAGCTTCAAACGGCAGTATCGGACGTAATCGAGGCAGCAACCGATGAGATCTTTGGTTTGAGTTCTGGGGCTGGGTTTGTCTCGCTCTTTTCAAGAGGGTCCTCATGGCCGTGGCAGCAACATCGTACAAGCACTGCTGACATGCTAAGTTATTAAGGTGTGTGTGTGTCTTTCAGAGGCTTTTAGTGACGATATCAGTCACTGACCCTGGGTTCCAGCCACCGGGCTGGTAAAATGCCAAGTTAATGTGGAGTGACGAGAATCTTGGACACGATGTCGATTATGGCGTGACAATTATCATTGCGATTGATGACAACGATGATGAAGATGTTGATGATTATTGATAACAGCTCTCCCTAGGGTTATCTGAATCGTGTTCAAGTCACTCATGTGTCTTCTGCAGCGCTACTCTGGCTGAATCTAGTGTCCTGTTGACAGCCTCGGCCCTGCCACAGGAATGTGTAATTTCCGGCACTGGCTCAGAGCTATACACGGAAGATAAGCACCACCTCAATGCTCATTTGAGCGACATCTTTTTTACTTGAGTGGACACTCAACTCAAATGTTTGCTGTTCACCACAACGTTTCAGCGTGTGAACTTTGAAGTTCTGCCTTTTCAAGTGTGGTTTGAATGTGTGGGTGGGTGCCTTCTCTCGTGTACATTTTTGTGGGTACCTGTGTTTGTGTTGTCTGCTTTTAAGTGTATGTGTGTTTGTGCGTGTTAGTGTGTGAATTTACGTGTGAATCACTGTCTTTGCTAGTGTCTGTGTGTGTTTGTCTATAGACGTGTCTGTGTGCCTGTGCATTGTTGCGTGTGCGCGAATGTGTTCACGTGTAGTGTGTCCATATCCTTGTGTGTGCCCGTTTGTTTTGTGTGAATGTCGGCGTGGTGGTGGCCACCCACCCCCCTCGTGTGCTGTGTCGGCCTTCGTAGCTGCTGCTCGCGAATGGCACTTGCCCTAACAGTCTGGTAAAACATGTGTGTGCTCGTGTGTGCCTGTGCATTTGTGTGTTGGTGGAGGACAGTGGCTCAGCGGTTCACGCACTCACCACAAACCCAGTGACCTGCTTTCGATTTCCCCACCATGGATACCATGAGTGGAATACGATATCGGAACCGGTCCTGAGCCTCTAGTCGATGAACTTGGCCTCGAATGAGCACTCTGCAGAGCAGAAACGTCAGAACTTGGTGGGGGAGACAAAGGCGGCTGGGCGCAGTGCAGGCTGCACCACCACCCGCTCGAACCCCCCCATGCCAAATTTAACAGATGCTCGCGAACTGCATCAACCCCAACGGCTTATCCGACTTCACGGCTGGTGCGTGTGTTTATTTACGTGTGAGTATGTTTACGTGTGTGTGTGTGCGCTCGTGTCTGTGCTTGGTATTGAGCTGAACATTTGTCAGGGCAAGACGCCCTTGCGCTGAGCCCGAGATGAATTCTTCTCGGCTCAGATGTAGAAACGCAATACTTGACATGCAGATGACCGTGGTGGTTTTAAGTCCAGTGTTTATCCTTTATATAAACCCCCCCCCCCCCCCCCCCCGAGAAATCAGGTTGCGCTGGTGTCAGCGCGCCCGGCTCGCAGTCGCGAATTCCAAGTCCCGATGCTGCTGGGGTCCGACTTAACCCATCAATGCCGTCATCGTCATCGCCGTGATCATCGTTGTTATCGTAGTCAGTCAATCACTGTCGTTGGCAGCAGGGTGGCACGTGATGAAGGGCCCCTGGGTTCGTTCGATTCTAAACCCGTGTGCACCTTTTCTCAGTGGAGTTTGTACTTTCTCCCCTTTTTCTGCATGAGTTTCTTCTGGGTTCTCCAGTGTTCTCCCATAGCTAATACAAACACACACACACATGCGGCGTAACTGGTGTTGACCATACATCCCCAATGTTGAGAGAAAAAAAGTGAAAATTACTCAAGGGGGATTAGCACGGTTGGCAGGAACCTGAAATAAGAGACTTGAGAGTTAGTGACGCTTTCCTGGGTAAACAATTTTATATAACGCGTTAAATTGCTTTTTATAATAATTATAACTGCCTTGGTTATCATGTATTGTCATCCCCATAAATGATTAATTTTATTGTTGTCATCAGCATCATCATCTATCCACCCATCTTTAATATGATTTGTTTATTGTCATCATCATGATCGTCATAATTGTGGTCGTCATCATTATTAATCATCATCAGTGTTATAATTTTCATTTCATCATCCATCCATCCATCTCATAAGTGTCATCATTGTATTTGGCATCGTTACCACCCATCATCATAGTTTTAGTTATTTTCTTCGCTAACATCATCTTCATGACCACCATCACCACAATTAACTATTCATCCCTCACCACGTCCAGGTCATGCTTTGTCCGTGAATCATCATCATCTTGAGTCGTCATTCCTCCGTGGTCAAGAAAATGAGCGCCGCTCAGTAGGAGATTAACCGATGACCCTACTCTGGAGAAAACCCTTCCCTACCCTGGAGAAAACCCTGCCCCTACCCTGGAGAAAAGCCTGCCCTACCCGTTGCAATGTGGAACTTCCATCATTATCTTAGGGGATAGACACTGACCAATGCTTTTTTGGGTCAAATATTTTTTTGTCTATTTAGGGGCCGTCCATAAATGACGTCACGCGATTTTGGACGATTTTTGACCCCCCCCCCCTCGTCACACGGGCGTCAGAAAAAGTCAGACCCCCCCTCAAATATGACGTCACAAAGCTCCGCCCCCCCCCCAAAAACCATATTTCCAATTTGTAAATAAAACATGCTTCAAATCGCTTTAAACTATTGTCATTGTAGTGCGTATTTAATGTGGCCCTGCACTGATGTTGTGGGAGAAAACACGTATTAAAAAGGAGGCGTTGGAAAGCTTAAATTTAGCATAAAATTCACTTGAAAATATTCAATGTCTAACTAAAACTGCAGATGTTCAGAATATTATATTGAAATTATAACTATCAAAAAAATACTTGAAACTTTGTAGTAGAATGAAGCAAAATGGAGAGTACAATTATAACAATCATATATTCATTCCACAGAATGAAAAGCCCTGGTAGAATCATTAGAATCAAAATGTTTAATAAGAATCATTAAAAAAAAATTCTAAATGTATGCTTCTACATTCTCCCATGGAGAAGCAAAATGCTCCTTCATGGAATAAATAAAAGGTGACCTTAGTAAATTTAAATAATCAAATAGTTAATAATAAACATTAATCAAAATTTGTGTTGTTATAACAATTCTATATTTATTTAAAGTCGCGCATTTTGATGTGACGTCACATTTCTCAACCCCCCCCCCTCGTCACACATCGTCACAAATGTCTGACCCCCCCCCTAGGTGCGTGACGTCATTTATGGACGGCCCCCTATCCCATTTGTTGGTGGCAATTCATTGGCTCCCGTCTAAAAAAAATCCGATGAAACTCAAAGTCCGTCAGGACGAGTATCCGGCGAATCTGTGCTTTTGACTTTGACCTTTGACCTCGGAAGCTCTCTGCGCAGTTGTCGCGCCCACCAAGTGAATTTCTCGCGGGAACAACGGCGGCACATTTACGATTCCATCTGAGCCCAGGGTAGACAGATCGATGGATCTGATAGATTATACTCAATCGTCATGATAGCACATTGATAGATCAGTGCGCTATCCGCTGTGCCACCGCTCCACTCCCAAGAAAGACTCGGAAAGATTTGGGCTTTACGTGCACAGGGGTGAAGCACGCAGCCACAAGCTCGCACTTGACGCGCCGCCACTTGACATCACAACAACAAGGAAGATCTGAAAAGTGCCGACGATCGATACTTAAGGCTGTCGGAATGAGTGGAAATGATGTCACCCAGATCTCCTGATCCCGAGTGTCCTAATGTCTCTTAATGCGGTGGATAATTACACGGTCTGTGCCCGCCGTCTTCCCCCCCCCCCGCCCCCATCAGGGAGGGAGAAGCTTTCCAAGTAAGAGGCCAGGTTGGTGGCTAGGGCTGGGTGCTGGCGGGGGGGAGTGCGGTGACAGGGCCGGTGGCAGTGCCGTGCCCTGACTCGCTTGTTTGTTGCCTAAATAGTGCACGTGGCCGACATGCTCGACACGACATTTGCGGAGCCATGTCCCATCAGAGAGGGCATGCATGCACGCACGCGCGTGCTCACCCATTACGCACCCACAAAACACAAAGATCCCGCGTGTGTAGCCTACACAGACTGTTGGGGCGAGCGCTGTTCACAAGCAACTATGAAGGTCGGCTCGGCGCATGGGGGCGTGGGTGGGCGGTGTAGCCAACACCATGCCCATCCGCCTTTATCTTCCCAGTGCTGATATTTACTGTACACACCGTACCAGGTTCTCATTTTAGCGTAGATTAGAAACACAGTGACAAACTGCTGATGTTATCCATGGCTGATGTTATCCATGGCTGGGTATCAGTCAAACTCAGGTTTCAGCGTTTTTGGTTCATTGAGTGAATCGCTTGGCCCGGCGACGGTGCCTACGCACATGGCCTGGGGTGCATCTGGGGTGGTGTTGCCAACACCACGGCCGACCGCCTTCATCTTCCAAGTACTCTGCCACCAGCACTGTGGAGGCAACGAGGATTAGTGGATCATCGCAACAAAAGTTGTGAAACTCCCTTGAGGGCCATGCCTTAACCTGACTCGCCAGTAGAAGGCAGTACAGCAAGTGTGACTGATCGCCATCAGTTTCCGTCTGTACGGGGACGGTGTGTAGCACCCTCGCGCAAGGCGTGGGTTTTCTCCCAGTGCTCCGGTTTCCTCCGACATGTATAGACGCTCGTCGTAAATTGCCTGAATACATCTTAAAATAAAAACCCGGTGTAGCACGACTCTCCTGAAAAAGCGCCCGAGGACTCGGCGTGGCTTTCCTGGAGAAATAAGTAAATTGTTACGATGATTATTATTACTCTGCCCACCGCTCCGTACACGCGTGACATCAAACACAAAACCAAGCGCACGCGCACGTCGGCCCGTACGTCGTGCACACGCACACCTCGGCGCGTCACGTCATGCATTTGCGCGTCCTGTCGTGCGCATGCACACGTGTGTGTGCAGCGTCACGTTGCGCGCGTGCGCGTGTCGGCAGCGTCGTGGCTGCGGCACGGCTCGGCTCGGCACAGCGCTCACTGTGACAGCTCCCACCACCTCCGCTGCCGCCGACTCCGCCACGGCCCACGGGTGGTAACGTGCGACTCGCCCACGAGCGTGCTCGGGTTCAGAGCCCCCCCAGGCTTCTTCCTAGCGTTGGTTAATGCTGTTGTGGAGCAGGAGAGTGGCTTGCGCCAGGCTTTCACACAGCTCGAAATTGCGACGACCTTCTGGTTGGGCTCGCATAGAGGAGGGTGGCGTGGCCAACACCACGCCCGGCTGTATTTATCTTCCAAGCGCCGATGTTTACATCCCCGTACCAGGTACTCATTTGAGGCTTAGTCGACCTAGGGGCGGCCCAGTGCCAGGTTAAGATACTTCGTCAGTGATGTTGGTTGTAAGCGGGAATCGAACTCGGACGGCCCGGTTTGTAGCGCAGTACACTTTAACAGCTGCGCCACCGTTCACTAAGCATACAAGACAAAGATCTCCCGTGTCGCCTTAACAGACTTTTGATACACACACACACTCAGGCAGCAAGCTTTTATCCATCTTAGATTATCATCAGAACTGTCCAAACACGGGTGAGATCACTCTTCCCCCCCCCCCCCCCCAGTGTTTACCCTTTTCCTTAACGCGAGAGAGCACACCTGATTGGCCAGTCAGTCTTTGGCGACGGGACTTTTGAAACTAGTTGCCTGTTGACGACAGTTGATCGTCGTCTTCACGGCCATCGTGAGCGTTCACATTCCCAGCCGCCGAACTAGCGTGTGCTCACAGGTGCCATTCCCAGCCGCCGAACTAGCGTGTGCTCACAGGTGCCATCGTAGCGCAAGTGTACTACAGCTCTCCGATCTGCTTTCGGGTCGGGCCGTGCGCTTCGGTTGGGCATGTTGGTCCGGCGTTGCCGTCGGCACGTGTTGGAAGCTTCTTCAGCCACTGAAGAAGCGAGTCAGTTGCTGAAGAAGCCTCCAAGCACGTGGAGCAAAACCGCCGTAGGACAACGCGGGCACGACCCGCAAACACGGCGTGCCCGCCCCAAAAAAAACCGACGCGGCAGTAATTGATGTGGTCGGCCCGAACTTGAGTTGTGCGGCGACGCGTCGATTAACGTTGATCTTTATTGTGACGACGATCGCAGAGAGTCGTGCGTGTCAACGAGCAGCGATTGCTCGCAGAACATTCACATCACTTGAGGACGACATGCTTACACACAATACAAGAGAGACAGGGTTGAATTGTTAATTGGCTCCTAAATATGCTAAGCAGGCGTGGGGGTGGACCTGGGTTGGGTTTTTTTAAAATAAATAACCACTGATTTTATTGCCTTTCTCCTTTCATCCCACCGCTGACTGTGCCCACCAAACATTAACTAATGTGTCCCTGCCTCCACTCTGGGGGTCACTCACCCGACAATAGTAAGGTCGTCAGTTCGGATCCTCTGGATGCTGCGTGAATGAGTACCGCGTCCTGCCAAGTGGATAGCGGGGGTTGTTCTATAGAGAGACTAGGACAGGGATGTGAAATTTCCACCGCTGGTTTGAGGCTTTTTGGCAAAGTTGAGTGCTCTGTCGATTGTGGAGATGCACGCACACTCGCTGCGCAATGATGCATTCACTCCTCAATAAAAAAAAATTGAATTGTTACGTTAACAATAATTGCGCATTTCAGAATTGATTCATCATCGGCCCTTTGTAAGTCCACTGCTGGCTGAATGCATTCCCCGCACCTCCGCTTAGCACGGTTGGCTACGTGCAGTGCAAAAGAAGTTCATACATCGACTGTGTCAATCAGGAGGGTTGTTTGTCCATACTTCAACACACTGTGTCTCTGAGCCAGTTGGTGAAGTGGGGTGGGGGGTCGGGGGGGGGGGCTCCCAGGACCGGTTTAGCTCACCGTATCGCTCACCGCCAATGTTAACCCTGGCCGGGAATCAAACTGTGAGGTCACCTCATTCGAAACACAGCGCTAACCACTGCGCCACCACTCCGCTGTTTTCTCCGCCGAGTGTATAGCCCGGAGGCAGACCGCAGCTCCGGATGACAATCACGCTGCACCTGACATGCGTAAAAGCCTGCGCTGGAGGTGAGGTGAGGGTGGGACAGGTGATGGGAGGGGGGGACAGGTGATGGGGTGATGGGAGGTTGAAATTTGCGTATTTGTACAGGTGGATAAGAGGTCTCCATTTCAAACAGCGCACCCTTGATGCACGAGGAGGCCTCCTGACCCAGAGCTCGGATTCCGTATTGGGAGTTGTTATTAAAATAGATTTTTATTTTCAAGTGGTAGATGCTACGGTTGTCAAAAATTGTTGTTTTGTGTTTACGATTACCGCGTGCGCAAAACCGTTTAAATCCTGGTTTAGCCGCATGGAAAGAGATGTTTAGCGATAAATGTACATTTATTTTGCGGAGAAACGTGAAACTGCCACGGCGTTACGGTTGGCACTCTGCGCTTGCCACCGAGAAGTCGCCGTTTGGGGGGGGGGGGCATGGTGGTGAGTTGTTACCTACCTCGCCTGGTATGGAGGAGATCGTGGGTTCAATCCCGACCCTGCTGTGTATTTTGGAGTTTGCATGTTCTCCCCGTGGTTGCGTGGATTTTTCTCTGGTTTTTCCCGCCACATTTAGAATCAACATGCGTTTAGAGTATTCGGCTGCTGCAGGGTCAGCCACTTGGTTGAGCTGTCGCTTCTGAAAAAGAGCTACATAGCTCAGTGGGCCTTACCTGATAACATAAAAATAGTTTTTAGTTTAGTTTAGACTGCATCTCCGGTCGCTGCATTTTAAACTATGAGGTAAAGTTCCTGAAATTCACCTCAGATCCCCCTCGCCACCACCGCCTCTGTCCACCCAGTAGTGTAAATATGTTCACCGCAGTGCGTCAATCGGCCGGTCACGTGTGGTGGGGTAAAGTGTGGGTACGCTCGCCTCTGTCCAACACATCTGGTCAGTGTGCAAGAATAAACTAATAGAGCTCCCTCGAGTTTAGGCCCTTTCGCCAGCAGTGGCATGAGTGAGAAATTGCAGCGCTGCACCTTAATTTTATTTTAAGGTTGTTGCAGTGGTAACACTTGCGCCTCAGAAACATATGTAATTATAATTTACCCAAATGTTATTTACCTGTAGGCCTGCCACCGTGCTGTTTGTCCTTTTGCATTTCACGAGAATCGATTACCGGTCCCTGTCCTTCAGAATTGATGATCGATGTTGAAGATTAGGCAAAGAAACAGAGAAATAGGCAACAAGAAGTTTGTAGCGACCTATATCTTTGGTCTGTGTGAGCGTGCGCGTATTTGTTTCAGGCGTGCGTGTGTGTGTGCACGATGTGCGAGGGTGATTGTGTAGCGGCGAGCGCGTCGCGCTACGACCCCGGCGATCCGAATGCGATTCTCGCTCGCCACCAATAACAGTGGTGAAGATTTCAACCGGTACTGGGCTTCCCCGAGGTCAGGGGACCGCCATCCTGCGGCTCTGGAGCGGCATGCGGCTCTTTAAGGACTAGTTCGTGACGTTATTCACGTGCATTGGCAGCTCTTGAAATATCGCGTTTTTTAACTGAATTCCAAAAAATTGTCTCTTCGTGTTATTGTGGCTGTCGACCCTTGCCCGGGGTCAACTCAGCCTCAAATGAGTACCTGGTGCAGTGGGTAAACATCGCCACTGGGGAGACAAAGGCGTGTTGCTGGCCACCCACCCCCTCGTGTGCCGTGCCGGCCTTTATAGTTGCTCACTCATAGCGCATGCTTATCGCCACATCTCTAGATCTGAGCGGCGGCCTCTGTGTGTGTGTGTGCGTGGCGAGTGGGCACACTGACGCAGTCGCACCTGCCGAGGAGGGCACTCTTGAGTCTGCCCGAGTCTGCACCCCTGCAGGCAGCGCGTGTTCACCTGCGCCAACGCTCTCCGAATGTTCTTGATTAAATGTGTGCGTTGAACGAGCATGCCGCGAGGCTTCGAGCTCAAGAATCGCTTCGGTTTGACGCTTCCCAACGAAGGTTGAAAGCATTTATGCGTTAGCTCTTTCCAGCCGCCTATCCGTAACGAGGGTTGGGGGAGCGGGGGGCGTTCGGGGGCGGGGGAGGTCAGGGCAGCACTATAACTTCCGTAAAGTTGACCCAATGTAGTAACAGTTTGGTGTGACCATACCTCACCCTCCTGGTTAGTGAAGGTGGGGGGGGGCCACGCTGCTGCTTCAGATTTCACTCGCCACTGATGTTGGCCGTGCTCCAACGGCCACTCTCTATCTGTGAGGTTATTATTGCGTCGGAAACTTGACATGCTCACTTTGTTCCATGCTGAAATTTGCCTTGTGTTGTACATCATCGCTTTGACGGCTCTTTCTCAAGAAAGCTACTCTCGCGTTCCCCACTTATTTGACAATTTTCGTCGCACATCGTTATGGGAACCGGGGGGGGGGGTGGCGGGGGGGGGTCGTATGTAATTGCAAAGATGTTTGAAATCGGGCGAATTAGCCGGACTATTTTTATTATTTCTTCTTATCGTAGTTTTGTTGAAGAGTTTGTTTATTTTATTTTTTTGTGTGAGCGGAGGGGGGAGGGGAGAGGTGAGAGGGCGGTAGTTAAGCTTTTGGGTTTAGGCTTCAGGTTCTGCTCTTGCCTTAAAGTCTTGTAGCCTAAATCCAGTCACGTCTCCCAGTTAAGCCCCTCTGCAAATGCCCTCGGGCCACTTTACAGGGGATTTCAACTCATGCATTTTGTTAGGGGGTGGGGGGGGGTAGAAGCAGTGTGCGGGTGGAGAGGTAGGGCAGGGGGGGGTGGTAGGGGAGGGGGGGGTGGTAGGGGGGGGGTACAGGTGGAGGGAGAGGTGGGAGGAACGATGTTTCGTTACCGCTGCCGTGAGATGAAGAAGCCACCTCGCTAATTCCGGTGCACGGAATCCCGCACCCCCCCCCGCCCCCCCCCCCCACGTACCGCCACCTCCGCTCGCAGCAAAGAAATAAAGTTAC
Organism: Lampetra planeri; assembly: GCF_965212315.1. Classification (NCBI taxonomy): domain Eukaryota; kingdom Metazoa; phylum Chordata; class Hyperoartia; order Petromyzontiformes; family Petromyzontidae; genus Lampetra; species Lampetra planeri. Next base: position 8,238,943 of record NC_136111.1, read on the forward strand.
CTCTTTATTCACCGTTGCGCATGTGTGGCGGTCCGATCACGTGGGGGCGAAACGTCGGACATCGTGCCTAACAGCAGAAGTCACAACCTGAATACGTGCCGGAAGCCCCCTTTTTGTTTATCGAGGAAAGCCTCCTGAGTCGCAAGATTCTCTTCTGGAAGGGTCCTGCGCACGGATTATTTGGCCAATTCCGTGACGAGCAATCAAACATCTGCACGGACAGACCAGGAACCTATTTGCTCTGCTGCAGTTTATTTGCCGCCTCACAGAGCTGAAGGGTGGGAGTTTCAGACCGGGCAGTGATCTCTGCGTAATCCACAAACCCTGCCTCCAATACCACGGAATCGCACGCGTGCACCTCCTCGCCTGGCTCACTCGCGTCAAAAAACTCTTCCTCGCGCTCTCCCTGTCCCTCTCACACGTCTCTCATCTGCTCTCTCTCGCTCTCTCTTGCTGTCGCTCATTCGCTGTCTCTCACGCTATCTCTCTCTTACTCACCACCTCTCGCACGCACGCTTGCACGCACACATGACTCCATCGCCGCCGTGCCGTGGCTTCTTTGGGAGTCACCGTTGCCCTTTTCGTGGTCATCGAGGATTAGCGCTCGGCGTTTTGCACGGCGACACGGAAAGGAGCACGCTGGCCGTCGCTAATCGCCGCATCGTCATTGCTACCGCCACCGCATTGTTCGTATACAGGAGGGCGTGGGTTCGATCCCGACCCTGACGAATGTATATTTGGAGTTTGCGTGTTCTCCCCGTGGTCGTGTGGATTTTTCTCCGGGTCCTCCGGTTTTTCCCTCCACATTTAGAAAAGTTCATTTGGAGTATTTGGCTGTGATTTGTGATCAATTCGCTTCTGAAAAAGAGCTGTATAGCTCAGTGGGCCTTACCGCGTAACATTAAATGGTTTAGGCAGACGCGCGCGGGTCGCGGCGTAGCGCTGGCGGACGAGCCTGTGCCCGCTTTGTAATGTGACGAAGGTCGCAAGCATGTGGAATGTTTATTTGAGAGCTGTGATTTTCCACCGTAAGTCCCCCCAGACGTCTCTCTTTCGACGGAGACCTGGGGTTCAATAGCAACAACAACAATAACAAATTATAATTTACAGCCTTTTGCCAATTCACTACCTGATTGAGGGCCTTCCCATGCCATGTCAGTCATGGGGGGTTGTTTGACCATACTTCACTACAGTCTTTGCGGGTCGGTGAAGGCGAGCGGGCGGGCGGGCGGGCGTTGACCCAGGACGTTGACCCAGGATTGGTTCTAAATATCGCTCGCCACTGATGGTAACCCTTGGCCGGGAATCTAACTCAAGCTGCGGCTGGATTCATGATCTCGCCTCCGATTAGCACGGTCGGTTACGTACGGTGCGAAAAAAGTTCAGCATCTCTAAACACTGTGTGGAGCACAAACCACTGCACCCACCGCTCTGCCCCCCTGCTGTTAAAGGTAATTTCAATAAATATGCGGGCTGGTTGGTAGCGCGACGGGGCAGGGTAGACAAGGGCAGTTGGATCTGAGGCTCGTGAGTCACCAGCCCTACTGGTTTCCCACCTCGCCGCTGTCTTAACGTGAAGCCTCCTGTCATGCAAGAGGTGCGAGGGGTGGGGGGTGGTTTCAGGCACTCCGATTTCCTCCCACATGAAACGAAACGCACTTCAAAAGGGAATTGGCCAAACATCCCAAGCAAGGTCCCTTGCGGGTAAAAAAAAAATTGAAACACTTGCTTACACTTTCCTACTTGAGAAGGTCAAAAGTAAGTGTCGTTTCACGTTCAAATATAAGAAAAATAATACTTTTATGACGCCATTTATTTACCCCGAAAAAAAGCCTTATCAAGCCTTAAGGCCCTAGTCCTGTGCACGTGCTCGAAAACCGCTTTTACGAAGGCAGAACTGCACCGAGCCTCAAGACACGCTTTACAGGAGGGTTTCTGCGTTAGGATGTATTGGCCATTGTTACTTTATTGGAGAACCCAGGGATAACCCACCACTCGCACGAGGGGAGTTTACAGTGATGAGCTGCAGCTGCGCACAGACGGGTTCAATCAAAATCCCCAGTCCGTAGTGTCCGACTGCTCGATGAGTTAACACTGCCGGAGAGATGAGCACTCTGCCACCAGCAGCACCCTCAAGCAAAGAACATCGGAGTGATTTCTTACTCAATTGAGCATTGATTCGCTGCTCGTTTCTCATTTACAGCCCTGACTCTGTGGCGGAAATTCCACATTCCTACGTTGAAGGGGGGCGAGTCTGTCCATAGGGCAACCACTTTTTACTTTATCCGCCCGAGAGGTATGATAGGCTGAGTCAACCCTCCGGCCCTCCCCCAAACCGGGATGTGAACTCGCAACCTCCCAATTGCGAGCCGCCCTCTCTGCAGTGCCACCCTGACGGATATCAAGATCGGCCACCTGTACACGATAAGAAAGACCGATGCTTTGATAGCTGTCAAACGGGAGCCTCCCCGAAACTTTTTGACCTTCTGTCCCGCGCACCTCAAGACGCGTACACACGCACAGGTAAACGGAGAGGGCTGTTAAAGTGCAAAAAAAAAGGAAGCTGCAAACCGTCGATATCGTGAACGCCGATCGAGTGTCGTACAGAAGCGTTGGGCCGGCGTGCGCGTGTCGAGTTACCGCAGCAGGTGTCGGCATTCCAGCGGAGACGTGGCGTGCATTAAATAAAAACTCAATCCGCCCCCTTCAAGTGAGGACTATTTGATATAAAAAAAAAAATCGCCAAACGACGTTCTACAGCGTCGTCTGCATTGCCCGGCAAGCACTTTGATAGTGCTCAGTTCTATCGGCTTCCCTAAGGCAGTGGTGGAAATTCCACGTTACTGTGGCAGTGCTCGGTCGCACCTGACTCTCGCCTGTCAAGTGTACGTGTGCATGTTGAACTTCTTTCGCACCGTACATAGCCAACCGTGTTCACCGGAGGTGCCGGTGGAAGGACGACAAACGAGACGCAAAAATAAGTTCCAAAGAAATGAGTTCTCAATCTCGATTTAAAGTGCAAAGCTCCAGTGGCTTCCTATCCTATCGGAAGGAAGTGGTGAACATCCCACACATGTCGGGGAGTGTCCTCTCGCTCTCCGTCTTTTCTTTTTCACGACAGCCGACGTTGACTGTACCGGCATCACATGGTGCTGCATCGCACGGTGGTGAACATGATACAGAACGTAGAGTGATGGCGACGATGATCACCATGATGATGATGAAAATGATGAGGACAGTGATGATGATTTTCCAACTGTGCGAAATTCAGATTTACTCTAAATGCGGAAAATAAAAGACGTATACTGTACGAGCAGCCGTACCCCTCATTGCCCGATTATCTGTCGGCTTCGACCACAGCCACCTTCTTACTGCTGGATCATGCACAGTATTCATCATCAGCCACGATCTAGTCACCGCTGGATGAAGGCCTCCCAGCACATTGTCTCTCACTGCCTCACGATGGCAGCCTTCACGCGGCCCACTCCGTGAAGTGAGAAATCATGACGAATGCCTTCAACGTGGCGACCGCCTTTCTCGTGACGATGATGCAATGGTGCAACGATGCATCCTTCTCCTGCGCACCAGCTGTTTTGATCTGAACTGGTCCTGGCCACCCGCTTCGCCAACCCACGCTGACGGGCATGCGGTGAGGTACGGTCAAGCAACCTAGCAACATCGATCAGTCGTGGGGCAGACGTTCATCCAGCAGTGGATTCACAAAGGGCTGTTTCCACCAAGTGCACAACATGGAGTTAAACAAGAAGCAAAAAACGAGACACACAGAATCGGTTTTGGAATGGAATGGAGGTCCCACCCCGCCCCGCTCGGTGACAGTCCGTCACGTGGCTGCAGGTGTGAGCGAAACACTGTGGCGTCTAATTTACATCTCCCTTTAGAGACCATCCTTTGATATCTAAAACAAATACTCCCCCCCCCCCCTCCTTTTTTTGTCCATTTTTGTTCATCGTATTTTTTTTTTTTCCATGGAGATCGAATCTCAGCGACTGCATCCGCCGATCATTGCAGAATGTCCCATTTCAACTACAAAACACCACGGTTATAAAAAGCTTGTGCAGTTTCTCCAGAGGCACGCCAACCACGCCAGATATGCGGCTCGCACGCCCACGCAATACCGGCGTCGGGCGCGCAGCGCCGCAGATCGTGTCGCAACACCTTTATTGATGGTGCCCTTTATTTTTCTCTTGCCTGACTTCGCGACCTGTGTGTTGGTGCCCCATTCGGTGGAGCGCTGGGCCCGCTCGTAGCAAGAGCGCCGCCCCCACCGGCTCTCAATCTTGGCCATCGCTGGTGTCGAATGCATTCATCAGAATGAATACTATGGCGATCGTTGGATGTGGCGATCGTTGTCGGCATCATCAGCGCAATTATAATCACCGTCACGATTATCTTCGTCGTGGTCACAATCACTGCCCTCACCATTGTAACCATCGGCGTCATCATCATTCATCGTCATGATACATTGTCATCCTCATTGCCGTCGTTATCAACATCATCGTTATCTTACATCCTCCCCCTCGAGGCGCAGGTGGAATGAGCACCGCGCACAGAGTGTGGCCGCGTGGCTCGGAGGTCGGAGTGCCGAGCCAGCGCCACGGCGGGGCACGGTTCCCATCCCCGTGTCAGCGGTCCGTGACGAAGCTCGGCTCTCAAGTGCTGCAGCGAGTCGATGGACTTGTTCCGGTCACCGGCCACCGCACACAAACAAAATATATTCTCGTTCAAATTGAGTTCTGCACCGCCTTGACTCGTGGTGAAACACTTTGACCTTTGACTTCAGTCCAACCACAATAGAATTTCAAAATCCTGGTAATGAGATAATGAACCTCGCTTATTACCGAACGCTTTTTTTTCCAACCCCCGATTAGCTCGTTTACTCACAACCCCCTTCCCCTACCTCTGTTCCTCCTCGAACCGTACCCATTTTGAAAATTACACACTCACCACTGTAATTGTGTTAAAGCCTGCGGTCTTTGTGACATTGTCGGCCGGTGGGCGTGGAGCGTGCGTGTGTGCGTGCCCACACGACGCAGTCTTTTCTGAATTAATCTTCCGCAGCTGCCACGAGACACGCGTACGGCGCTTGCATCACAGACGCTGCTCATTGCAGGGGGGGGTGGGGGCTGGGTAAGTGGGGGGGTGGGGGGGGGTGTTGGGATCGAGGCGGGGAGCGGTGCAACCCCGTGTTGCATTCGTGGCAGAAAGGTTGCGTGGATCGGCTTAAGAGCCGTCACTCAGCGAGCGCGTGTAAGCGTGTAATTTGCCGTTCCCGAAGTGGCAGGAGGGGGGACTGCTCCACTTCTACGCTTGGCATTCGGAGATAGCTTCCATTTCCCCCCCCCCCCGCCGCCTCACCCCCCCTCCTCCCGTCGCTCCGTGCACTTGACTCCTCTGCCCCCGCACGGTAGCGAGGGATTTGCCGACACGGTTCCAGTTGAGTTGGGAGGGGGGGGGGGATCGCGTAGGCCAAAGTGCGGTGGCATGCGAAGACCACGTGGCTGCTACGCGCGCCGCGGTGGCGCTGGTTTGCGCGACGCTGCTGAGCGGTGTCCCCGTTGGCCCACCGGCACCAACGAGGGGGCACGTGCGATCGGAACCCAGCTGCTGGATCGCTCGCTCCATCGCTCACTCGCTCGAAAACCTCGCCTCTGCACAGAGCCCCAGCGAGGATTATGTTTTGTTTTAAGCAAGAATTTGCTTAAAACGCCGCAACGCCCTCCGTTCCGCGTGTTTCGTGCCGCGATCCGGTCACCGCTGCACCTGCTTCTCTTAGCGAATGCCAAACAGAGCCAAGTTTAAAGGCCGAAGTGGGGGAGGAGGGGGGGGCTAACCAAATAAAACCACAAGAATATCTGAAATGTTTCACCCGTTGCCAACGCGACATTGATCCACGGAAGAGTCGCGGTTTAAATATCTCCTCCTGTGAAGATAAAACTGCCGATTCACCTCAAAAACCCCGTCTAATCTCCGCTCGCGCCGAACGCCAACTCTCATGCACCACAACACCGTTTGCCTTTCATGGCCAACTCCCACAATGCACCATATGTGGTAACCTATTTGCAGTGCCTGCGCTCCCCTAATGCACCCTGATGTAGTTGTTGTTCCGGCTCCCACAGTGCGTCATATTACGTGCTAACGTAACGATAGTGCAGGCTGCCAACGTGTACCGCGCATGCCATGCTGCACCTTATAAATGTGCAGCGGTTACTGCCACGGTGACATTTCTCGAGCGTGCTACGGTGGCGCTCTTGAGCTCGACGTTCCATCGTTTAGGATTCAAACTCGTTCCTCTGGGACATACAGCCTCGTGGAACGTAGCTGCACGATCAGAGCTGTGTGTAGCGTTTTGTTGGGATCTTCATTTGGTCAGCCACGTTGTCTGGACACACTGTGGGTGTGTGTGTGAGATCAGCAGCTACGGTGTACCAGCGTTAGATCCTAAACTTTGCTCCCTGCTGGGCTGGTTATCGGCCAGCCTATTAAAGCCGCCTGTCAACTGTCATTTCTTCTCCTTGGGCGCAGGCCAACAGCCAATCATCCCCACTCACAACCTCTCCTGTAACGACCGCTGCTGCCACAAACTTCACGATTGTCACCCGCATGTGGGCCCTGGCACAAACCTCGACGGTTTTAGTCGTTTTCAGGTCGCCGCTTGCAAAAGAGGCTATTGCGTCTTGTGTTTCAATGGGCCGGTATTTCATCAAATAAAGGATACTTACAAGAGCGGTCTGTCAAGGGTGCCAAGCCAGGCGCCTGATAAGCGTTGATTGCGGAATGTTGTCACGCTTCGAGCTCGTAACTCTATATTCCTCTCTCGCTCCGAAGTGGCGTTATCAGGGAGAAATCTTAAGACACCTCCGCAGGGCCAAGCCAACCCTGTAGGCTGCAGTGAAACGGCCCTAATGATATTTGTTTACTCGCTTTGAGCAGTAAACAACCTCTGCAACTGTGTTTTTTTATTTATTTAACATGTAAACGCACCAGGCAGGCAGGCACGCAGCGGCAGGTGAGCAGTGATGTGGGTCAGTGGGGGTTAGCGGGGCCTGGCAGGGGTCCCCGCGCGAGCCAGGGTCCAGCGCAACCCCGCGGGCTACGAGAAGGGCACCTGGACGCGTGCCTCGCCTCCCGCCGCCCGCAATTAGCTCTGTCAGGTGCTGCCCTCCCGACTCCCCACCCCAATCTCCCCACCGCGATCTCCCCACCCCCATCTCCCCACCCCCATCTCCCCACCCCCATCTCCCCACCCCCATCTCCCTACCCCCATCTCCCCCCCCCCTCCTCCTCGCCTTGGGGCTCTCTGACAATCAGCTGCCATTGAACTGTCGCGCGGAAGACTGTTAGGCATGGAGTTTGAAGGGCCTCGCTTTTGCGGCACCATCGCCACCATCGTACGCACGGAGATGACTCCCTGCGATCCGTTTGGTCCACGGCGCGAAAGTGGCGCGACGGATAAATAGTGGGAGCATCGTGACGAACATAAACATCTTTCAATAAATCAATGGTCAAATGATGATGATTATGACGATGCCCATGTATGATAAAACATTCCCGCTGTGTACGTATTTTCGCGGTCATGCCATGAAACTCTCCTCCGATGCGCTTTCAGGTCGTGCCGCTCGTCGTACGGCATGCTGTCCGACGTTTCCCATCTCGAGAGAATCCCGCGGCGCGAAACGTTTCGCGCCGCGCCCAACAACGCGCGGTGCAGCCCAAAAACGGCGGCGGAGAGATCGCGACGGTTGTTTGCCGTTGAGGGCGCTGGCTGACATCACGGGAAGCAGTAAAGGTTCATCCTTGGCACCGAAGTCTCGAGCGAAGGGGTTTAACCTTTAACCGAGACGATCGCTGTGTAGCACGGTCTGCGATTAGGGTCGGGTGGGGGTGAGGACAGAGAGGATGATTTACGGTGGGAGGTGCTGAGTCTCTAGGAAACATTAAACGCGTGAAGACTCCGCAGATTGCAGTCGTACGTTGATCATGATTGTATATATTCCCACCGCTGTGGATTCTGTAGATTCCCACCGCTGTTGCGTCTTTAGATGTACCCCTCTGGATTTTACAGATTCATGAAACTATAGATTGTCTACGTGTGGATTCTATAATATTCACAACTCCTGTCGAGTCTGCAGATTCATACTATTGTGTATTCTACTCACCTTTATGAATGTACACCATGATCGATTGTCCACCTGCAGCAATCAAATAACGAAAGATAACCAAGGACTCAGACTCCTCGTGACGATTCGTTGCATCTTTGGGAGTGGGGGGGGGGTGTGATTTGTTCCTTACTAGTGGGCACCATGGTGGCGAGATGTTATACCTACCTTGGCTGTTATACAGGAGGTTGTGGGTTCGATCCCGACCCTGACGCCTGTATATTTGGAGTTTGCGTGTCTCTCTCCCCGTGGTCGCGTGAATTTTTCTCCGGGTCCTCCGGTTTTTCCCTTCCCATTTAGAAACGTGCGTTTAGAGTATTTGGCTGCAATAAGTTCCCCCGTTATGATAAACCAATTTGTTGGGCTATCATTTGTGGCCAGGTCGCTTCTGATAAAAAGTTATTAGCTCAGTTGGCCTTACTTGGTAAAATTTAAAAATAGTTTGTAAAATAAATAAATCATTGTTTTACTTGTGCCTGGTTTCCCCAGATTGCAGTTTCCATGTTCCGATCCGTGGCCATCTGTAAGCGTTCTTTCTGTGTGGCCGTATGCACGTGAGCGAGATGTACATTTTATTGGCCCGAGTAAGGGTTGATCGTGATGCGAGGAAAAGGTGAAAATCACGCGGAGAACTTTCTGACTTCCACACTGTATTTCGTTTAAAAAAAAATGTAAACTCCTCCTCCACTCGGGGATGCTCAGGTGACAGAGTCGGCACTACTTGAGCTCCTAGGTTTGAATCCAGGCTGCAGCTACCTCGCACGTGTGAGTGTGTGTGTGCATGCGTGTACGTGAAATTGTTTCTCCTCGCTTTGTCCATGCCGCCCTTCTTAGGTGCTCGCGAACGGAGCCTTGCCCCAATAGTCTTTTTAGGCTACACTGGGGATCTTTGCTTTTTTGCACTTGAATGTGCATATGTCCACGTGTTCACACGTGTGTGTGTGTGTCTTCACTCGTGTGTGTTCTCACCCATGTGCTGCGCGTGTGTTCAACTGGTGTGTGTGTGTGTGTGTGCGTTCAGCCATGTGCGCAGAGCGAGGAAGAGCAGTGCGTCTCGGAGTCTCCGTCGCCACCGCCCGTGGAGCCGGAGGCGGACGACGGGCTGCGCACGACCACCAGCGCGCTCTCCGTGCAGGAGTACTTCGCCAGGAAGATGGCGGACGCCCGGCGCGGCGCTGCGGCGGCGGCGGCTTCGGCGTCGGCCGTGGAGGACGGGCACAGCAGAGCGACGAAGGGCAGGACGAGCCGGGCCGGGAGGAAGAGGGTGACGGCGGATGACGAGCCGGGCGGGGAGGAAGGCGATCCGCGGGCCCTGCAGCCGCCCGAGGGCGAGGACGATGGCCCCGAGTTAGGGGAGGATGCCGCGGTTAGCGTGCGCGAGAAGAAAAAGAGGAAGAAGGACAAGAAGAGACGGAGGAGGGAGGAGGTGGAGGAGGTGGAGAGAGAAAACCCCGTAGAAAACGACGAGGAGAGCGCAGAGCATGACGTGCCGAGCGGAGACGTCGAGCAGCCGAGGAAGAAGAAGAAGAAGGAAAAGAAGCAGAAAAATAAAAATGAATCGAGGGACAGCGATTGACGATTGACGGGAGTCTCGCTCGTCTCTGATAGGGTGAAGAGTTTGGCGTTCTGTGAGAGGTCACGTCAAACCATTGTCCAAATCAACACGGCTCCTAGACCTTACTGCCTCTTGGGATGGGATGGCCTTCACGAGGCATGTAACGAAACGTCGGTCCATTGATTAAACCCGCTTCTTCTGCCCACGCTGCGAACACACATTTAGCGTGCAGTCACATTTAGAGGTTTGTGAAACTTTAATTCAGATAATTTTGCTCACGTAAAAAAACAAAAATGTATGAATGAGACGGGGGGGGGGGACAAAACGGAAACAATGCGAATAAAACGATAAATATGAATATGTTCTTAATTTGAAACGCGACCCCAAAATTGCGAGGGTTCACCGGATCTCCAGCGGGTGGAGTCGCTATGCACCCTGCCCTCGGGGGGGGGGGGGGGGCTGGCGGTTACCGTGACCGTTCTGTTGATGCTGCCGACTCGGCTGACAATTGTGACCTCTGATCTCACTTTTTTAGCCCTTTGACCACAACACCACAGCAGAGAGAAGGTGCAGCATGATGATGGGAGTAACCACCAGTCACCACCAACATCATCATCAGCCATGGTCTCTCCACTGCAGGATGAAGGCCTCTCCACACTGTATCGGTCGTAGCGGTTGTTTGAGTATACTTCAGCACGCCGATCATCGAGTTGGTTGAAGGGGCAGCAGGCCCAGCAAACGTTCAGATTTCACTCGCCACTGCTCGTAGCCGTGGCTGGAAATCAACATGAGGTCACCAAGTCCATAGCACACTGCCGCTACCCACCGCACAACTCATGACATGGTAACGGCGTCGTCGTGTTAGCTTGTCACTATTTATTTGCTTTTGGTAGGATTTGTATTTTGACTTAAACAGCTCACTTTTGCCATCTCACATTGGCGTACCGGTAGTTGAGGTTGGTATCTGACCCCCCCCCCTCTCCCAGGTGGATCATCACTGAATGTCGATCGTGGGAAGCTCTCGAGCTGAGCAAATAACGGACGTGCATTTCTGACATTTTAAATACGCAGGCAGTCGTTGGCGTGATCGCGGAGCGGCTTTTTGTTTGTTACTTGCGTGTCGCATACCAACCATTGAGGACTAACTCGGATGTAAATAACAACTTGTGCCGTCCCCCTCGGGTAGGGGGAGAGTTGGCTCGTAAAATACCGCGATGACGGACCTACCAGTTTGGTGTTCGCCTCGTCCAGTTGACTCATCCCATTAATGAGCCGTATTCGCGATGGTTACCTACGGGGTCGATTGTTATTAAATTTCTTTCACGACGAGGTCACCTACTGCTTTGTGGAACGTGCGCAGCCACGGCTGCGGTGTCTTCGGTGCGCAATGGGCAGCGAAGGTGAGGGGGGGAGAGAGGCGTCCCACCCGTGGGTGTGCGTGTCACTGACCAGAGCAAGGCCACCTCTGAGAATGTTTTCAATAAATCAACTTGTTTCGCGTCAACTCTTGCGTGCAGATTTGTTTTTTGTTTGCTTTTCAGTTGCTCGATTAGACTGGCCTCTTGATGAATCTGAAAGTTGCCGGATTTCACTGTCACTAAAATACTTTTAAGGTCATCGTCATCATCGTCACCTGTTCACTGCTGGATGTGGAGCTCCCCAAGCCGCCGACATTTCTTGTCGATGCATCAATCCACCTTGTGTGTGCACGAGCTGGTGTAATCACTCCGTCTCCGTGGGGGACGTGCCCTGGGCTGTGTTCCCTCTGCCTTGGCTGGCACTCCATCGCTTATCTCGACCACCGATCATCATCAGTGACATATCTTGCTCAAGATCTCCGGTCTTAATAGTTCAACGTGATGTCTATAACTTGTTTATAGTTTCTGTTTCGTTTGTTCCTCACCGTGTTTCTTTATGAATTGATCAGCTTTTAGATTGGTGTTTGTTTAGTATCCACCTCTCCGATTCACATATCGTAGCACGTAATGTTCACTGGTATAGGATGACTCAACCTTGTATCTGCTGTGCTTTTATAAGCATTTAATTCAACGCCACTAAAAGGAAACGTGCGTGCCCCACATCAATGGCCACGCCGCATGTGCGCCTCCGCAGATTTCTAAGTGGCCCGAACTGACAGGGCAGCCATCAATCTCTGGTCGCAAAAACAACAACAACAACATTCTGACAATTTAGGGTCCTCGGGGATTAGGGCGTCCACGCTTACGTGGCTGCTGCTGCAACTGCTGCTGCTGCAACAGGGGCTTGGGGTTAGGGTTGGACTCAGGATTGAGGCTCCTCCAGGATGGCTCAAGGGGCTCGTCACGGTTGCCGTGAAGGGAACAGCTGACACCGCCGAGGTCCAGGATTCAAATCGGGCTTTCGGCCACTCGTGGTAAAACCAGGTGCTCAAGTGTAACGAGTTGATGTCTCAACCCGGTCATCAATGGCTACGCGTAAAAAAAAAGCTACGGTATTAAACTTGATTTGATAAAATTCCAGTTCTGAAAATGACACTTCGGTTTGATTGACATGCGACGAACGCTCGGTGAAGGGCATGTAGATTGACGAAAAGGCGATTAAAGTTGACCAAGAGGCGATTCGCAAGGTCGTGTGACTTGCGTCATCTCTTGGGGGGGGGGGGGACACCCAATCCTGTGACGCTCGCCGGTGTGCACAGCTCACGGCGGAGATGCCCCAATTGGAAACTTGTCACCGTCTCGTGTCAACGCGACACAGGCGACGGTACAACGTGAAATATTATTCTCCGCGTAAAAACAAGAAAACATTACGAGCGGGTTCAAATGAATAAATGTCCCACCACATACCAGGGGAGGAGACACGAACAAGAACATTTGTTTGACAAACACACGACAACAACAACAACAATACAAAAATAAGAACCTGAAAAAGCGACGGGGCTTGATCCGACAAACGTTGTGACGCACGATCTGCAGCGTTTGCGACCTTTCGTGAGCCGCGCGTGCCTCAATTAGCCGTGGCTCAAGCCCCCCTCGCCCCCCCCCCTGCCCCCAGGTGTGCTGCGTTAGGCTCCCCGAGGTGGTGGGAGCGGGGGGAGCTGAGGGGTGGGTGGCACGACGGTCTGGGACCTGGACCCACAGCGACTCGTGGCCCGTGGGGGGGGGTGTGAGCAGGAGGACGAGGAGGAGGAGGAGGGGTGTCGTGGTGATTTCCCCGTTTCTTCTCAGCCTGAGGGCTACCACCTGGAAGCGGCAGAATGTGTTTCCCTGTGTGCGTGTGTGTGTGCTCGTGTGTGCGTGTGTGTGCGTGTGTGTGTGCTCGTGTGTATATATATGTGTGTGTGCGTGTGTGTGCGTGTGTGTGTGCTCGTGTGTATATATGTGTGTGTGCTCGTGTGTGCGTGTGTGTGTGTGTGCTCGTGTGTGTGCGTGTGTGTGCACGTGTGTGCACGTGTGTGCGCGTGTGTGTGTGCGTGCGTGCGTGTGTGTGTGCGTGCGTGTGTGTGTGCACGTGTGTGCGCGTGTGTGCGTGTGTGCGCATGTGTGTGCGTGTGTACGTGCGTGTGTGTGCGTGTGTGTGCACGTGTGTGTGTGTGTGTGTGTGCGTGCGTGTGTGTGCGTGCGCGTGTGTGTGTGCTCGTGTGTGTGCGTATGTGTGTGCTCGTGTGTGTGTGTGCTCGTGTGTGTGCGTGTGTGTGCGCGTGCGTGTGTGCGTGCGTGTGTGTGCGTGTGTGTGTGCGTGTGTGTGTGCGTGTGTGTGTGTGTGTGCGCGTGTGCGCGTGCGTGTGTGTGCGCGTGTTCTCGTGTGTGTGTGCGTGTGTGTGCGTGTGTGTGTGCGCGTGTGTGTATGTGCTCGTGTGTGTGTGTGTGTGTGCTCGTGTGTGTGCGTGTGTGTGCTCGTGTGTGTGTGTGTGCTCGTGTGCACGTGTGTGTGTGTGTGTATGTGTGTGCGTGTGTGTGCACGTGTGTGTGCGTGTGTGTGCGTGTGCGTGCGTGTGTGTGTGTTTGTGTGTGTGTGCGTGTGTGTGTGTGGTTTTGCGAAGGCAAAGGCGCAGCCCTGCGTCTGCTTGCTCGCGGCCACTGCTGGCGGAAGGACCTCCCGACTTGAGGGAGCTCCACAAGGGCTTGGAGTGTATGTTAGCCTACTCTTCCACTCGTGCGGTGTTCTGTACCTCTGTGTGTGTGTGCGAGAGTATGCACCTGTGTGGTTGTGTGTCGACTCGGCGTCAAATGAGTACCTAGTGCGGTGTGCAAACATCGCCACGAGGGAGACAAAGGCGGCCGGGCGTGGTGTTGGCCACACACCCCCTCGTGTGCCGTGCCGGCCTTCATAGGCGCTCCCTAACAGCCCTTGCCCCAACAGTCTGTTGAGGCTATACGGGGCGACTGTCCATGCACAAGCGGCGTCTCGCTCACACAGCACGTGCCCCAACAGTCAATCCACGTGTGTGCGTGTCTGTATATGTATATGTATTGCAAGTGGCGGGCGGGGGGGGATGTTTCTGAAGGTTGTGGGGTCACGTGGGAAGGGGGGTGGTAGAGGTCTTCAGACCGATACAATTGTCCCTGCGCACGCGTTTAGGAGGAGGTGGGGTGGGGGTGGTGGGCGCTATTGCTCGCCGTGTGCGTGTGTCCCGCGGCTTAGCGTTGTCAAAATACGGAGGCGACAGGGGTCTGACGGCAGAGTGAGTGAGTCACACGTGGGCGGTGGGTCGTCGTCGTGTCTGTGCGTGTGCGCCTCTCCAGAAGGGGTTTCACTGCTCCAACGGGGCTGTCGCGTGGCTATTTCATAAATGTTCGCCAACTATTGAGCTACCTGTCTGAATGCGTGGCTACCCAGATGCCTTCTTCCTTCGCTCACCTCAATATAGGTCTACCACCTTACCTGTTTGCCTACCAGCCTGTCTCTGTGCATACCTACACAACGGATTGTCTGTCAGTTGACATTTATACCCCATCTACCTTACTGCCTATTTGCCAGTGTGCCTACCTCCTGCCTGTCTTACCTGCCAAACTGGTGGCCTGTATTTATACATGCCTGCCTACCTTCTATATTCATACCAACCTCCCTGCCCGCCTACTCACCTAACTACCCGCCTACCTGTCTCCCTACCTACCTGCTAACCTAACTATGCAATGTACACGAACCCATCTGGTGATGCAGCAGCACTTGCCAGCAGACCTCGACTGCTGATGAGACCCAGAGGGGTTAAACCAATCCAGAGTTTGTTCGCTTAAACAATTGCTGCTGGTCCATAACAGAGGGGGTTTTTTTGGGTTAGATCGCGTAAATATATAAATGTGTCGTTAAAACCCGCCACCACCCGACACAGTAAACTAGTAAGGGGTGTCACGTAAACAGAACGTGGCCAATTCGTCACTAGTACAGCACACCGGTGTAGTGTAGTGTATAGTGTAGTGTATAGTAGTGTAGTATATAGTGTAGGAGAGCCAAGCCACAACATTTACAATCTGAGTACGACGTTTCGCCAGTAATTACAACCAGCTTCATCAGGCGACAGCCAGATTTGTGCAGAAGTCCACCTGTTTCGTTCCTTATCTAGAGGCGTAGATGTGGTGACCACGCTTCTGCGCTCTTGCTGCTGGGTAATCATTCTCTGGAAAGGCCAATAAACAATTCGCCGGTGGACTGAGATCTTTGAAATTCTGCGCGAAAACTCAGAATGGAGTTCGGCTCGATAGATTTGATCCGATTTTAGTAACGGACGTCGCTGTTCTGATGCAATTGGCCAGACGTCGCAAGCAGGACGCTCCTTCACAACGAGCCTTGGGACTCGGCGGCACGGAACGGAATTGTGTTGTGGTCATGGGAGGACGATACTCGTCTCACGCTGCACGCGAAGGGTGATGAAACCCATACGCTTTGGTTCTTTCGGTTAAGTCACGTAGGTGAACAAAATATATATAACAAAATAAAAATTGATAAAAAAAATTATAAAATAAAAATAACTAATTTAGTTTTTTTTTATGTTTATTATTTTATTTTATTTACCTACGTGACTTTACCGAAAGAACCAAAGAGTATGGATCCTTGCAGTCACGAAAACTTCAAATCTAGAAGTGATGAAAACCCACCTGACGTCAGCGTTCCCAACAGCGTTGACCAGTACGTGGCACGTGCGTGTGTGTCACGGCCTAAATTCTGCTCTAAAATACATAAATAACCACAACAAGAAGCCATCGCCTCGGTGTTGCTGCCTGTTTGTCTCTCCACTGCTGGATGAAGGCTTCACCCCACTCCGCGTCCATCGCGGGAGTTATTTGACCATACTTCGCCACACAGGTCAGTGCGGGTTGGTGGACGGGGCGCAAGTCAGGACGGGTGGAAACATCACTTGGCTTGACACTAGCCGTGAGCGGGAGCCTCACTTCACTCGGGAGCAGCCAACCATCGCACGAACCGCAGCGTGCACACTACCGTCGTAGCAGTGGCAGTGATCATTAGACCGGCATGTATTTGTTTGGAACGCCTCACTGAGTCGCAAGAGTATTTGTCAAGAGGGTCCTGCGTTTGAGCGTTTAGGGAATACCCCGTGAGAATTCAGGCGCCTGAGTTGAGGAATCGGAATCAAACATTTAGCAGAATATTTCATTTATACTGGAGGATTCCGATGAGCTATGAAGCGCTTTTTCACAGATGTCCGGTAGTCGCAGATGTCCTGAGTCTCGGAGAGGGAACAACAGCGGGTGAAGGTAAAGGCGCAGGCCTGCAATTGCTCGCCGCTCACGTCACTGCAGGCGAAGGGACTGCACAAGAGGCAGCTCTATAAGAGACACTCTGTCTAGTGCACCGTGGTAATTGGCCTACTCTTCCACGCTGGCTCTACACGTGAAGGAGTAGCCATACTTTACACCCCCCCCCCCTCAAACCACCTGCGGAGTATTCTTACTGCTGAGCGGTCAGGGGCGGAGGGATGAGATTTAAGAAACATGCACCTTTGTTTTCCACTGCTGGACGAAGGCTTCAACGTTGGTGACATTGTTTAGCGTGGGGGCGTGTGGGAGCGGGTTTCTGAGAGTTGGAACTCGCAGAATTCGCTGCTGTGCTGCTGCTGCTGCTGGTTGGATCATCGTGGGTGGGGGAGGGGGTATTGACGGGGGCGGCGTTGTGAACGCTGAATCTAAACTAAAAAAACAAACTTTTTTAAATATTTTACCAGGTAAGGCCCACTGAGCCATATAGCTCGTTTTCAGAAGCGACCTGCCTACAAATGATAGCGCAACGAAGTGAGTGGCTTCATCGTGTCGGCATTTACAGCAGCAGCAGCAGCCACATACTCTAAACGCGTGATGTCGATTATAAATGTCGAGGGGGGGGGGGGACCCTGAGAGAGAAAAAAACTCGGAGACACCCCAAACTCCAAATATACAGCAGCAGGCGTCAGGGTCGGGATGGAACCCACGACCTCCTGTATGAGGTAGTTCTATATCGCCACCGCTGCGTCCCGAATCCATTGCCTCCCTCACCCCAAAAGCCGCATTGATTCATTGGTTTTGCCCCACTGGTCTCTGCAAATGAATACGCTGGGATTTAGAGGTCCCCCGAAATCACCGAGTCATAGTGTCGCGATTCTAGATTTGAAGCTTTCGTGACTGCAAGGATTCATACTCTTAGTTCTTTCGGTAAAGTCACGTAGGTAAAAAAAATTAAATTAAAATTAATAAAAAAATAAAAACAATAAAATCACGACGTTTCGGAGGCAACACAAGCTTCCGTATTCAGGTGAAACATAGTGTAGCGGTTTGTGCGCTGCGCTACGAACCCGGCTACCCGGGTTCGATTCCCGCTACACGGCCAACACCACCGGTGACGATTATCTGAAACCCTCCTGGGCCTCCCCTAAGTCGACTCAGTCTCAAATTAAAACCTGGTTCGGTGTGTAAACATTGCCATTGGGGAGACAAAGGCGGCCCGGCGAGTTGCTGGATACCCGCCCCCTCGTGTGCCGTGCCGGCCTTCATAGGTGCTCGCTAACAGCACTTGCCCCAACAGTCTGTTAAGGCTACACGGGGGATCTTTGTCTTTGTTCGCTGTGTTGTGTGTGTCGTGGTCACCGCACTGCCCTGCGGGACCCGGCACCCCGAGTTCGATTCCAACTCACGACCAATAAGTGGTCAATATTTGAACCGGTCCTGGGTCTCCCCTAGGTCAACTCAACCTTAAACGATGCGATGTGTAAACTCCACTGTGTATTTTAACCGCTATCATCTTATGCACACTTTAATAATTGTCGTAAAGCGCCTTGGATTAAGGCGATATATAAATCTATAGAAAATAAGATGCGTACGTACTGGGAAGACAAAGGCGACCGGGAGTACGTTTGGTTAACCCACCCACCTCGTATGCCGTGCCGACTTTCATACGTGCTACCTGCTATCAGCACTTGCCACAACAGTCAGCTCAAGACTACACGGGAGATCTTTGTCTTAGTTTTGAGTCTTAATAAACACCCTTTACTGCCTCTCCTGGCCTCGCTCTCTGCAGTCTCTCGCCTCCCCGCGGTGTCAGATTAGAGCTGACATCATCGCCACCACTGTCGTCATCATCATCACGATGGTTGGGGCAAGTGCTGGGAGCGAGCACCTATGTTGGCCGGCACGGCACACGAGGGTTTGGTGACCAGCACCACGCCCGACCGCCTCTGTCTCACCATTAGCGATGTTTTTTTACACATCACACCAGGTACTCATTTGAGGCTGAGTCAACCTAGGGGAGACCCAGCACCGGTTCAGATAATCGTCACTTGGTGTTGGTGCCCGTGAGCGGGAATGGAACTCGGGTCGCCGGGTTCGTAGCGCACCGTAGCGCTAACCACTTCCAACATCATCATCATCACGACCACCATCATCATCACGACGACGACCACCACCATCATCGCCAACATCACCGTCGCCACCCCCCACGACAGCGGCAGCCATCGCGACTCCTGCCACTAACTTGACTGACGCCTCTCGCCCAGCCGCGCGCCTCTACAATGGTTCATCCATTCGGCGGTGGAGGGAGACACGGAGTGGGGGGTGGGGGGGTTGAGACATCGATACAACAGGGAGTCCCGCAGAGACGCTAATCCCTGGAGGAGTCCCTAATCCTCCAGAAAGCCCAGGGGAGACACTGCAACTGCGGGGAGTCTAAAATCCCATAGGGGAGTCTTGGGGGGGGGGGGGGGCGCTGATTCTGCAGGGAGTCCCTAATGCTGCAGTTACTCTTATCGCGGGGGGGGGGACTTCCTCTGCAGGGAGTCCCTAAAGCTGCATGTCGTCTTGGAGATATACTTAAACTTCAGGGAGTTCTAGCATGCTGCAGGGAGTATTGTGGAGATGCTGAATGCTGAAACTGTGGGGAATATCTGGTGAGACGCGACTCACACTTTACCCCTCCACGTCCAATGAAAAAACAAACCCCGTCCCGTTGTTTCAACTGCCGCGCTCGGAGATCGAACCCGAGTGGAGCTCTGCATTGCAAAGTCCAGCGTGCTTGCGAACTGTCCCACGACAGCAGCAGTAGCCTTACATGCGCGCGCGCGCGTGTGTTTTGAAGCATCTTGGAACGGTCCTGAGCTTCCACCTAAGTCGACTCAGCCTCGAATGAGTTCCTGCCGCGGTGTGTTAAGCATCATCAGTGCCGGTGTTGACCGCGCCGCCCCGGGTCCTGGTCCCCCTAACCCCCCCCCCCCCTAAGTCGACTCAGCCTCGGCTAGAGGCGTCAGTCAAGTTAGTGGCAGGGGTCGCGATGGCTGGGGCTGTCGCAGGGGGTGGCGACGGTGATGTTGATGATGATGGTGGTGGTCGTCGTCGTGATGATGATGGTGGTCGTGATGATGATGATGGTGGTCGTGATGACGATGATGATGGTGGTGGTCGTCGTCGTGATGATGACGGTGGTCGTGATGATGATGGTGGTCGTGATGACGATGATGATGGTGGTGGTGGTCGTCGTGATGATGACGGTGGTCGTGATGATGATGGTGGTGGTGGTAGCGTGGGACGGTGGTGTAGCGGTCAGCGCGCTGCGCTACGAGCCTGGCGACGCGAGTTCGATTCCCGCTCACGGCCAATACCCAGTGACGATTATCGGAACCGGTCCTGAGCCTCCCCTGGGTCGACTCAACCTCAAATAAGTACCTGGTGCGGTGTGTACAAATCGGCACTAGGGAGACAAAGGCGGCCGGGCGTGGTGCTGGACGCACGCGTGCCGTGCCGGCCCTCTCCTGGGGTCGCTGCTCGCTAACAGCACTTGCCCCAACAGTCTGTTCAGGCTATACGGGGTACGGTTGTCTTTGCATGTATTTCTGTGCGCGTTGCTCTTTGACGAGATACGAAAGTGGTCAAAAGTTGCCCGCGACTTACTCCTCGTCCCCCTAGAGAGTTACTAAGTCACCGCTGTCGACTCAACAGTGAATCCCGCATCTATTCAACAAACATCACCGCCCTGAAGGAGACCGATCAGCCAAAACGTCAACGACTACATGTTTGTATTATTACTCACAAAAACAATCATCCTATTAATGTCGCTCATTTCCACTCATTTGCCAATCCACTGCTGGATGAAGGTGTGCCCACGCCGTGCCGGTTGTTGGGGGGGTCATTTGACCATACTTCACCACGTTCGTTAGTTGATGATGTTGGATTGGGGGAGGGGGGCAAGCCCGGTTCAGATGCCACTCCTCGCCACTGATGTCAGCCGTGGTCGGGAATAGAACTCAGGGCGCCGAGATCACAGCGCAGTGCGCGAACCACAGCGCCACCGCTCCCTCCCCCACCCCCTCCATCGCTTATTGACACTCTGAGTGCAGCTAGTAACTCAAACTGTTGACATTCCAACTTGTCCCCGCCACAGGAATGTGGAATTCCCCCCCCCCCCCCTACTACCACGGCGACTGCTCCCACCAGTGTTCACGACTCGGCTCACCAAACTGACCGTCTCGCTCTCATCCGCACCGCGTTCAACCACCACCACTGCAGGTAACGACAACTCACTCGTTCGCTCGATCGCACAAAGTCCCCCCTCCCCTCCCCTCTTCCCGCAAAGCCTTAACACGCAGTCGGGGCCAGTGATATTTGCGGAGTAGCACCTCTTGAAAGTGGCCAGCACCATGTCTCCCCGGTGGCGATGTATACTACAAACCGCACCAGGTACTCGTTTGAGGCTGAGTCCACCCTAGGGGAGCCCCAGCACCGGTCCAGATTATCGTCACTGGTTGTTGGCCGTGAGCGGGAATCGAACTCGGGTAGCAGGGTTCGCAGCGCAGCTCATTGTTTGTGCCACCTTGGGACTCCCCTCCCCAGAGTCTACCCCCCCCCAACTCCTTAAAAACTTTCATCTAAGGACCCCCGATGGCACTGTTTGTTGCTGGCTCCTTGGCGTTTTGATTCTGTGCTCGACGGGCAACTGAGATTTTGTTTTGTTCGTGGAACTGTTTTGAAACCCGAAGCGCGCGGTGGATATTCCGTGCAGTGCGCAGTCCGCGCGATGGTTTGTGTTTGAGTGTGGGAGGCACTGGGGGTGGATGGATTTGGGTGTCCGTGTGGGTGGGGTGAGGACGAGGGGGTGCAGGGAGGTCCGAGAGAGAGAGAGAGAGGGGGGGAGGGTCTAGGGAGGTGCACTTGTAAGAACTCACCAATCAACACGCATACTTGCCGACTCGACCCACAACCACACCCCAACACAACCTCCCCATCATCACCACCACCTCCCTCCTTCCATGCGCAGCCCTACCCCACCGCATTGGGGGGGGTGGTTGAGTTAACTTCCCGACTTGTATACACACACACAGACACACACACAGACACACACACGCGTGGACACACGGAGATGCATAAATACGGCCGAGACCCCCTCGTGAACGCCATCAGTCACTCGAGCTGTGACCGCTGCGCACGCGCGCGCACCTGAGACGCACGTGGCCCAATAACCTTTTTTTCCAATCCGTCTACCCGCCTAAGCTACACCTAAGCGCTTCGCTACCCACTCGCCTACAACTCTCGCCGCCGCTCGCCTGCGTAGCCCGTGGTCGGGCCGCCGTCACACGCGGAGAGACGCGAGGGGAGAGGCGACATCGCGAAGATGTGCGCACTGTCGGTGTCGCTCAACTCTCGATTCGGCGCAACCATGCAGGGCGCTCATTCCGCCAGTCCTCCTCAACCCAGACTCGGGGCCGTGTACCCGTGGGGCGAGCAGAGCGCTCCAGTAGCTCATCAGCATGACCACCACCACCATCAACATCAGCATCATCACCAGCAGCAGCAGAATCATATTCATCAGCAGCAGCACCAGCAGCAGCAGCAGCAACAGCCGTGCGGGAAACTGAAGAGCGAGTCGAGAATACGCAGACCCATGAACGCCTTCATGGTCTGGGCTAAAGACGAGAGGAAGAGACTCGCTCAGCAGAACCCGGACCTTCACAACGCCGAGCTGAGCAAGATGCTTGGTGAGTCATTCGGGGGTGGGCGGTGGGAGAGAGAACGGCGGGGTCGTGCGACTCCTCGCCGTCACCGACGCGCTCGCACTCAGCTGCAATCCGAACACGCGTGCAATGTTTCTCCGATGTGTCTTCGGTGCGGCGCGCGCGCGCGCATTGCTCGGCGTGTTGTCCGACGTTTCGCGCGACGTGTTGGGAGCTTACATTTGGTAGCCTAAGGAGCGAAACGTCGGACATCAAGCCGAACAAAGCGCGGTAGGAGCCGACACGTACAGCGGAGAGCTGTGCGGCACCAAGAAGTTGCGCCGGTAGGAGATGGGATATCGTTGGGGTTTTGTTGTTGTATGTTGTGTGATTAGAGTTCCAATAACACAACAGCACTTAGCCGTGGCAGAAGGCCGATGAGTCGATCGAGTAAAGAGTTTTAAAGGTTTCATCTCCACACGGAGAGACGGACAGAAGTCTGGCTCATTTACCTTGTTCTTGTTATTCTTAAATAACCACCGCGGGTGACTGGAGTTGAGAATTAAGTTGAACTCGTTCCATCATCGCTGCGGGGGGTCTGTAAAACGAGTACCGTTTTGTGGAAAGTCCCTAATGGTTGTGGGGTTGTTTGTTTTGTTTTTTTACGCCTTGTTTCTGTCGTAAAAATGTGGAATTTCCACAATTGCTAAAAAGGTGAAAATGATGAGCGCCGGCTACTTTGAGCAGCAGTGAGACTTCGCCTATAAATTTAGTTTAATCTTAAACGCACGAGATTTTTTCGTTTGTTTTTCGTTCATAAATGTTTTCGGAGCCATATTTGTTATTGGACGCGAGCGCGCGCGCGTTGTTGTTGCGCGCCTTCTTCTACAAACGCGAGAGCGCGAGAGAGAGAGAGAAGGTCCAATCAAGTTCAGAAAAGTTTTTAAACTTGAGAGTTTGTTTTGTTATTTTACGAAAAGAGACTTAGGATATGTAGTCATGGGCTCTCATCTTGGTTACAAGATGCAATTGCTTAATTACAAAAAAAAAGCTTGCTTGTGCCGACAGGTCGAGACCTAAAGTATCTCATTTCAAGGGAAGGTTCTGTATCAAATGCATTCATCTCGCCAGCACAGGCGGGTCTCGGGACTCGAGTTAGAGAGCGATACGTTGAAATTCAGAAAGAGGTAAAGATCGTAAAAGACAAAGTCGTGATAGGAAAACAATTATAATGCGACAATATTCAAACTTTTCATTAAATAATCGTAACGGCACATTTCAGCAGAAGAAGAAAATCGGATAAGTTAAGCCGCAGAATTAAGTATCACAAGTTAATGTTTAGTTGTAATTATAATATTGACCCATATTTGCCAAAAACTCTTTTTGGGACGTTTCGTTAATTCCCGTCAATTAGTGTTTAGTATTAATCTGGTTAGAAGACAGCGCCACGAACCCGATCATTGTGAGTTCGATTTCCAGTCGGGGCTAAACATCAGTGGGGAGTGATTTCTGAAGCAGTCTCCCCCTCCATGTCACCAACCAACCCGCGCCGGTCAGCGTGGTGAAGTATGGTCAGGAAAGCCACCATGACCGACGCGGGCGTGGAGAGCATTTTTAATCCGCCGGGAGATTGACACATGCCCGTAAAAAGTGATGCTGACGATGACGATACTACGTGTATTAATAAACACACACGCGCGTGTGCGTACAAACAGCCCGTATACGAACACACAAAACACACACACACACATCTAGAATGCACACAGCCTGCTTGTCTGCCTGTGGTGCGTCGTGGTTTGGCGGATGGTTGCGCGAGTCGTGGTCCCTCCTCCTCCACCTCTTCCCTTCTTCTGCACCGCCGATTAGCACGGTTGGCTTACGTGCGGTGCGAAAGAAGTCCATCACCCACACACACATAAATACTCCTCCTCCATCTTCACCCCCTCTCACCTCTCACCTACCTGCTCTCATCTCTCCTCCTCCTATTATTGCTGTTGCCCCTCACCTGTCCCCTTCTCATCATCCCTCTCCTAACCTCTCACCTCCTCGCCCTCCTCCCCCCCCGCCCCCGCGTGTACAGGAAGGTCGTGGCGCTCCCTGAGCGCGGATGAGAAGCGCCCGTTTGTGGACGAGGCGGAGCGGCTGAGAATCCAGCACATGCAGGAGCACCCCAACTACAAGTACCGTCCCCGGCGCAAGAAGCAGGCCAAGAGGCTGGCGGCCAAGCGCCTCGAGGGCGGAGAAGTCCTCCAGGGGGAGCCTGCCCTCGGCAAGAGGGTCGGACTCATCGGAGCGGGAGGAGGAGGCGGAAGCGTTGGCGCCCTGTCTCCACCTCTGCCATCGATGAGCCACTTCAGAGAGCATCAACAACAGCCGCATCATCAGCAGCAGCATCAGCAGCAGCAGCAGCATCACCCGCATCAGTTTGCCATGGCCGAGAGCTACGGTTTGCCCACGCCCGAGATGTCACCCCTGGACGTGGTGGAGAACGAGCCGGCATTCTTCCCCCCAGACGACGGAGCTCTTCTGATGCAGGGCTACGGAGACTGCGGGGCGCAGTCGTCCTCTGCTGCTCATCATCATCATCTTCCTCCTCCTCCTCCGCATCATCATCATCATCATCAAGCCGGTGGGCTGAATGCACTAATGCACCCTTCACCCCTGAGTTCCAACATTTATTTCAGTGAATACAACTTTGATCATCATCATCATCAGCAGCAGCAGCATCAGCAGCAGCAAAGCCAGCAGCAGCAGCACCATCATCATCACCAGCAGCAGCAGCAGCACCTTCATCATCACCAGCAGCAGCAGCAGCATCACGTCTATCCAGGATCGCCCGTCAGCATGGGGCAGCTGTCTCCACCGCCGGAGCCCATCCCGACCACCCTGCCCGACTCCCTGGAGCACCTGAACCACAGCGACCTCCTGGAGGACGTGGACAGAGACGAGTTCGATCAGTACCTGGACAGCGCCGCGGTCTCCGTGCCGGCCGCCTCGTTCGGCCACTGCGTGGACGCGATGTCGACGTCGTCGCAGCTCTCGTCGTCCTCGTCCTCGTCGTCGTCATCGTCAACCTCCTCCTCCTCCGTCGGCGGTGACTCCAACCTCATCTCCATCTTCGCGGACGCCACCGCTCTTTACTACAGCTCGCTGAGCTTCCACTGATGGGGGGGGGGGGGGGTGGAAAGGGCAGAGGGCGGAGGGCAGAGGCTGGGGCTTGGAGGCAACGGGGAGGACTCAGATTCACTGCACCGTCGCAAACTGACAATCCGCGTCACCCTCCTCGCTCTCATGGACAAGTTACATCCAAATCGCAATGAAGATACTGGCCAGAGAGAGAGAGAGAGATTTACATACACTGCGTATGCAATTACACACGTGCACACAAGACAAAGATCCCCCGTATAGCCTTAACAGACTGTTGGGGCAAGTGCTGTTAGCGAGCACCTATGAAGGCCGGCACGGCACACGAGGCAGTGGGTGGCCAACACCACGCCCGGCCGCCTTTGTCTCCCCAGTGGCGATGTTTTACACACCGCACCAGGTACTGATTTGAGGCTGAGTCGACTTAGGGGAAGCCCAGGACCGGTTCAGATAATCGTCACTGGGTGTTGGCCGTGGACGGGAATCGAACCCGGGTCGCCGGGTTCGTAGCACAGCGCGCTAACTGCTGCACTACCGCTCCCCAAACGCGCACACACACACACGCGTACGCACACATGCCAGGCCCAAATCAAACCGTACAGGGAAGTCGGAGAAATACAACAACGCTACCCTCCAAAGTCTCAACGCGTCTCGCGGCGCCGTCGCTTGCACGACATCGCAAGTTGGCCGTAGGAGGAGGAGAGAATGAGGGAGCGGTTCGTTCTAAATCGGTGGGGTATCTACACACGGATCGCGCTGCGTTATCCCGCACACGTTTAACCTCTCTCGATGTACATTGTTTAACCCCGAATGATGTCTTCGTTTTAATGTTGAATCTCGTCAAAAGTTTAAACATCATCCCTCCCCCCACCTTACCCAACGCCCCCCCCGCCCCCCCACGATAAAACACGTGAAAATCATAAACCGGCGCGCTAACGCTGTTACATGCTCTGCCTTTAATGTTATTCGTGCGATGAGCGTGTGGGTTATGGTTCAAGGGCAGCAGGATTCGAGATAATCGTGGGTGAAACGGGACATTAATTATTAGTAATCGTGATAATGTGTGTGTGTGTGTGAGAAAATAATGGTTCCAGCATGCTCTGCATGTCAAGTTGACATCGCCACACCTTGTCATCATTGTACGATTGAAGGATCTCCTGTCAATCAACGATGAGTCACGGTTAAAAAAAAAAAACTTTTCAGGAATATTTCAATGCATTTAGTTTCTTGAAACCTCTATCAAAAACGTTTTGGCTTCGTGGAAGAGTAGGCCAAATATTTACCCTCTCGAGAAGGTCGTTTCTGCTTTCTCTACCCCCCCCCCCCCCCACGAGCAGTGGATTGACAAAGCGAGCTGTACTTGATGTACATTCGTGCATCACGAGTTTACTTGTCAGCAGTACACTACACTGGCATGTTTAAATACCCCGAGATGGTCGTAGCCTCTGCCTGCCACAGCGTCGTGGAATGTCCCACTGCCGATATAAAACTGTGCACAACGGTAGCACGATCATCTCTGTGCGACAAGCCATCGTACGGCGGCGGTGGTGGTGGTGATGGTAGTGGAGCGTTATGCATGGGAAGGGAAAATTCACCGAACGGAGGCTCTATTTATTTATTTAATTGTCCATCGTTTTAAATTTGTCCACCAAAAAAAACACGACAGTAACATACAACACAATAAATGAGTGTTCTTCGATTTTGACTCGAAGCTTTCGTGGCATGCGGGAATTCATAGTCATTGATTCTTTGGGTAAAGTCACGTAGATAGAAAAAATAAAAGTAAATACAAAAGTAAAAAGTAACAACGACGTTTCGATTTCGATCACAACACAAGCGATCATCATCAGGAGGAGAAAGGGGGAAGGATTATGAGAACAGCGTTGCCTTCAGGAGCCTTTTCCCTCCTGATGACGATCGCTTGTGTTGTGATCGAAACGTCGTCGGGTTTTTTTTACTTTAGTTTTTTCTATCTACGTGACTTTACCGAAAGAACCAAAGAATATTTGTCCTTCAGTTACAATCACCTCCCCCGCCCCTTCCACATGTCTCGAGACATAACACGAGTTATACACGCATTATATATTATGTATATATTTATATTCGTTCGTTCAATGTAACGTGGCAACGAACCGAGGAGCGAACCTGTGTCTCGTTGGGTCTAAAGGGCACCTCGCCGCTCGCGAGAGGCCGCCAGACAGCGATTTCCCGGGCAGATATATCCACCCGTCACGCGGACCTCAAAGTGTGTCTTTGTCGTGATGATCGATGCGATGTTGTGTAACCCGGGCAACGCGCCAATGCTGAACCAACGCTGTTTGTCATTTTTGGTTGGGACCATCGGATCATCGTTGTGGCCCAAAAAACGTTGCTGGCACGTACTTGGAACGTTTGGGACCAACTTTGGCCCGAACGTCTAAATGGGTATGTTGTCTATTTGTGTGTCGTGCAACCATTACTGTATTAATAGGTGCTCGCTAACAGCAATTGCCCCTAAGCAGACTATGTATCCCATAAGGGAGGGGGGGGGGGTCATAGGTTTGTGCTGAGTGTCGAGCTTTGAGCGACATTTCACGTGCCCACCACGTGCACCTCGCTTGGTGGCGACACAATGGTAATAATTGTCGTGTGTACGTAGATGTGTATCATCGCCGTCATCGTGAGTGACTGTCTATCCACTGCGACTGTGTGTGTGTCTGTGCGTGATTATGGGGAGCGGTGGTGTAGCAGTTAGCGCGCTGCGCTACGAACCTGGCGACCCGAAGTTCGATTCCCGCTCACGGCCAACACCCAGTGACGATTATCTGAACCGGTCATGGGCCTCCCCTAGGTCGACTCAGCCTCAAATGAGTACCTGGCGCGGTGTGTAAAACATCGCCACTGGGGAGACAAAAGCAGCCGGGCGTGGTGCTGGCCACCCACCCCCTCGTGTGCCGTGCTGGCCTTTATAGGTTCTCGCTAACAGCACTTGTCCCAACAGTCTGTTCAGGCTATACGGGGGATCTTTGTCTTCTTTGTATGTTATATACTCTACGCGAGTGTGGGGGGGGGGGGTATGATGCATTGTGAATAGTGAAGACACCGTGCTACACAGAACCCGAGTGAACCCACTTCGAGCCCTGACTTCGTGGTGGCTAACTGGAATCTCAACCTGAGTGAGTGAGTGTGTGAGTGAGTGTGTGTGTGTGTGAGTGTGTGAGTGAGTGTGTGAGTGTGTGAGTGTGTGAGTGAGTGTGTGAGTGAGTGTGTGAGTGAGTGAGTGAGTGTGTGAGTGAGTGAGTGTGTGAGTGAGTGAGTGTGTGAGTGAGTGTGTGTGTGACCCGGTGTGACAATGATGGCACCAAGATGTTTAAAAATTAATATTTTACTCGGGGGGGGGGGGGGCGGGCGTGTGGGGGGGGGAGATGGTGTTTATTTTATAACGAGTGACAACTACTGAGAAGGAGCGGGCCTGCAGGAGTATCGATGTTAAATAACTTTTCTCTTGCAAACGTGTTACATAGCGATATATTTTTTTCTTAAGCATTTTTGTACAAAGTTTATTTCATCCAATATCGCGGGAAGTGGGGGGGTATTATTTGATAAATATAATGATGATGTTAACAATAATAATGTATCATTTACTGTGTTTTAATTATTCTGTTAGATATTCCTTAACAAGAGCTCTCGGTTGGAGCTCAATGTTTGAGATGGGGTTTTTGTTGTTCTTTGTGTTTCATTAAAATGACATTACTGATACCGTGAGTGAAATGTGGATTATTTTGTAAAATAATTCTTACAATATCAATAACAATAATTGTTCAAATAACCTACACGAATCTTCCAAATCCACTGCTGGATGAAGGCCCTCCCTCCACGCCGCGTTGCCTCGTGTGTGGCGGGTTGTGTGGCCAAACTTTGGGGAGCGGTGGCGCAGTGGTTAGCGCGTTGCGCCCCGACCCTTGCAAACCCGAGTTCCATTCCCGCTCACGATGCCTCCAATGAGGACCTGGTGCGGTGTGTAAACATTGCCAGTGGGTAGGCAACGGCGACCGGGCGTGGTGCTGGCCACACCACCGCTTCCACTCGGACGGCCCGGCCTGCACTGAGCACCTTGGAGTTCTGAATTAATTAGCATTGGTAGACAAAGGCGGCCGGGCGCGTGGTGGTTTCCGACCGCACCGACTCACCACCACCACCGCCACCACTGCCCCCTCGTCGTGTCCGGGTTAAGCGCGCTGCGCTACGAAACCGGCGGCCCGAGATCGAGTCCCGCTCACGGCCAACACCAGTGACGATTATCTGAACCGGTTCTGGGCCACCCCTGGGTCGACTCGGCCTCAAATGAGTGCCTGCTGGTCGTAAAGATCGCCGCTGGGGAGACAAAGGCTGCCGGGCGTGGTGTTGGCCACCGACCCCCTCGTGTGCCGTGCCGGCCATCATAGGTGCACGCTAACAGCACTTGCCCCAACAGTCTGTTGAGGCTATACGGAAAACCTTTGTCTTGACGCTGCTAAGTGCGTGTTGGTGGTGAACGCGGGAAGCATAAACGCTGGAGCATGGATATAGTTAAGCCTGCTCCACCGACTGTTCACCACCTAGCCCCCCCCCCCTCTCTCATCCTGTGCGATCTGTTATGTATGTGCGTATGTATGTTGAACTTCGTTCGCACCTTACATAGCCAACCGTGCTCATCGGCGGTGCGGAGGTAAGAGACAACAAACTTAACACAAAAAGCAGTTCTAAAGAAGTGAATTTCGATTTAAAGCTTTCGTGACTGCAGGGATTCATCTTCTTGGTTCTTTCGGTAAAGTCACGTAGAAGGAAAATAATAAAATAATAAATGAGCCATTCAGACTCTGTCTTTTCGACAGACCTGTTCTTCACCTGAGGACGTTGTGGCCGAAACGTCGTGAGAATTATTTTATTATGTTTTATTTTTATTATTTTATTATTTACATTCTACATGACTCTAAAGAAGTGAGCTTGTCAATCTAGATGATGTAAAAGTGCTCAGCTCCCAGTGGCTTCATCATGTCGGGAGGAGGAAGAGCGTTCCAGACGGCCCGCGGAAACGTTTCTGAAATCGCGCGGCGACTCGGTGACCGGCGTCTTTGTAGGGGTGGTCGCTCATCGCTGCGCATTGCAGATCATCTCGAGCACGGTTCAAATGTCGTCTGCGCTGCACTGAACGGGTTCGACTCCGTTCGTGGGGTGTTCTCGTGCCGATAAACACCGGGGCCAAATCAGCGGCATTTGTTGAGCAGGCCCAAAACAAAGTCTGCTGATGAGACTCGGAGACGTTAAGAGTCGGGTTTTAAGGGCGATATCGGCTAATGAGCCCAAATGTTAAGTTTCAAATTTCGACGCTAAAACAGAAACATTGTACTACTATTATTGCACCGCTTGATTAGCCAGATCGGTGCGTGTATAAATACTGCAGGTTACAATTACAAACGCGTTAGTGCTAACGATTAAAAAATAAGCAGAGCGTGCCCATTAACACACACACACGCTCACATACACACCGGTTAGTGTTTAACGAGTTTAACAAGCAGTAACTGGGGTGGAGTGGTGGTGCAGTGATTAGCATACCGCGATACGAACCCACGGACCCGTGCTCCATTCCGAACGTGGGTTTTGCGAGTGATAAACGTCGATGGCTTTCGAGGCCTCCTCTTTCACCGCCCCGATACTGACCAACGTGGTGAAGTATGGTCAAACGACCCTCGCGACCGGGGGGGGGGGGGGGGGTCGGCAACCCGCTGCTCCGGTGCCGCATGAGGCCCTTTACGCACTCCTCTGTGACGTGATGTACCCACGTGATGTACCCACGTGCTGTACCCACGTGTGTACAGCACGTGCTGTACCCACGTGCTGTACCCACGTGTGTACAGCACGTGCTGTGCCCACGTGCTGTACCCACGTGTGTACAGCACGTGCTGTACCCACGTGTGCACAGCACGTGCTGTACCCACGTGTGTACGCACGCATTGCAGTGCCGGATTATCCTCGTAGCAAAAGTAGCTACATACACGTAGGCATAAAATAAATCACGACGTTTCGGGCGCAACACAAGCGTCCATCATCAGATGTGAAAGCATGTGATTTATTTCATTTTTATACCTACGTGACTTTATCGAAAAAAACAAAGAGTATGGATTCCTGCAGTCACGAAAGCTTCAAATCAAGATTAAAAGTAGCTACATTTGAACCTCATGGCGGTACCCCGGGGTACCACAGTAGTCCCCCCGGCTCTCGCATCATGTCCGTGATGCAGTCGTTTTTAGTCTGTTGATGGTCGACGATGCGACAATCGACTCATCTCGACGAGCTGTACACGATGCACCACTACGGTGCGTACCGCGCGCGTTCGACATCGCGGAGTGGCACCGATTTCGGATTGAGTGGTACCCCAGTCGCGGAGTTGAGTACACCACAGAAATAAAATATTTAATTGCCAAAATGCTTTCAAGGCTATCAATTCCGGTTCGAGTGATTCTGCACTTGCTCTATTACTATAGTACTATACCGCCTTTCATTTTATGAACGACTGGGTGTTTAAGGTGAGCGATTTGTCGTATTATCTGGCCGTA
This sequence comes from Lampetra planeri, assembly GCF_965212315.1. Classification (NCBI taxonomy): domain Eukaryota; kingdom Metazoa; phylum Chordata; class Hyperoartia; order Petromyzontiformes; family Petromyzontidae; genus Lampetra; species Lampetra planeri. The sequence goes on from NC_136111.1 coordinate 8,270,776, forward strand.
TAGCAAATTAAAAAATACAATTACTTTACTATGCAAGTTAAACATTTGTGTTTTAATATTTAAGTGTTTTTTTTTTATTTAGGGCCCCTTTATAACATATGCTACAGGCCCGCGCTAGCTTAATCCGCAACTGACGTATTGACGTGCACTGCGGCTCTTGACACGTTGAGTTTTGTGCGGAATTCCCAAGAAAAAAAACGTCTCTTCTTGTTTTTTTTTGCTGCCGACGCCAGCTCAGGACCGACATGGCCTTCATCCAGCAGTGGAGTTTCCACATGCAAGACACACAGCCAAGATCTCGTCCCGAGTATGACTGGCCAATCCATCTAGGGTTGACGGATCACATTGAGACGTCGCGTGTGTGTGTGGAGAGAGAGACTCCAATCTACGGGACTCGTTGGCCTGTCTGCGAAGGCAGTGCAGCAAGTAGGTTTCTGTTTTGTCCTGCGCGGATATTGTTGTTGTTGCGCATCGCTTCATCGCAAACTCTTGTCTGCTTGGCCTCAAGAGTCCTGGCACTTTCTCTTAATGAGCCCACATTCAAGACGAGCCGCAGTCGTGCGATTGTGGCCATGCGACCCAAACAATCTGGACCATACAGTAAGTAAACCCATAGATACACATGGAGACACGTAGAGACGTTATATGGTTACATTAGAGCAGTGTTTCAAAACCTTTACCGCAGCCCTTCACCCCATTGGTTCTCAATCGTAAAAATGTTGATAATGTTACTAAATTTCGATTTAAAGCTTTCGTGACTGCAGGGATTCATCTTCTTGGTTCTTTCGGTAAAGTAACGTAGAAGGGAAATAATAAAATAATAATACAATTTTAATAAAAATAAAAAATAATAAAATACAATTCTCACGACGTGTCGGCCACATCGCAAGCAGCCGTCCTCAGGTGAAGAACAGGTCTGTCATTCAGACGCTGTCTTTCCGACAGACCTGTTCTTCACCTTCCACCCTGCACCTCCAATTAGCACGGTTTGCTCCGCACGGCGCCAAAGAAGTTCAACATACATGCAGTGCCATACAAAACCACGAAAGCATCATCGCCGCCTGCTGGCAGACTTCACTCCGTCTGAAGTCACGGCCCCCGACTTCGTGGCAGCCTCGCGCGGCGAGCATGGCGCGAGTAGCAGAAGGGCGAGATTATTATTTCCGTATTCTCCGGATTTCAGACGCACCCCGCCCCCGCATCCCCGTGATTACAATCACAAGTTGGTGGTGCGCCTTATAATCCGGTAGGTGTGTGTGTGTGTGCGCGCGAGAGAGACCCGATTTGTACCACTGTCACAGATGTCCACTGACTGGACACAGATGTCCACTGACTGGACATCTGTGACACGACTGGGCATTTGTAAAAACCAAAAAAAGAAGGGCTTCATAGCCAATCGGATTCCTCCAGTGGATATCAAAAAAAACATATTCTGGTTTTGACACTGACCCCTGACCTCGTCCGCCTGGTAGGAAGTGGCGCGCGGTGCTCCTCTGTTAAGCAGCCAGGCGAATTCGCGGGCCCCATCGCCTGCCCGCAGCGCAGCGGTGCGCAGGATATGCCACGTCCGGCCGTGTCGCGTGACGGTCCATCCGTCCAAAGGCACCGCGCTCGGTGGTTTTTCTTTTCTTTTCGCGTGAAGCCCCGTGGCCAATAAATGTGGAGTGCGCGATAGCGTACTTATTAAACGAGCTGATTGCACGTAAGTTCGTTTTGGATTGTTTGGGTACAACTGAAGTTATTGCCGTGTCAGGGTGTTACCACACAGGTCACAGATTTGGTTCCAGCCCACGAATTACATCCAGGTCTGTGTTGTGTGTGTGGTTTTTTTTTTTTAGGGGGGGGGGATGGGTGGACTTGCGATGAAATATAGAGTACTTTAAAGCATTGTAAAAATGTTTACGTATCCTAAAGGTACCCAGCTGGATGAAAGCTTGTGTCTCTGAACGTGTCAGGGTTTCTGCGTGTCTATGTATGTTTACTTTTACTATGTTTACTTTTACTATGTTTATCTTACCAGGTAAGGCCCACTGAGCTACGTAGCTCTTTTTCAAAAGCGACCTGCCCATCACAAATGATAGCTCAACGAAGTGACTTATCGCCGTGTGGAAATTCATAGAAGCCAAATACTCTGAATGCACGTTTCTCAATGTGGAGGGGAAAACCAGAGGACTCGGAGAAAAATCCACGCGACCATGGGGAGAGACACGCAAACTCCAAATATACAGACGTGAGTGCTGGGATCGAACCCACCACCTCCTGTATACTAGGCGAGGTAGTTAGCATCTCACCAGGCAATCGCCACGTGCATACATAAGAGAACACATACTACGTGAGGGGTTTCCTCTGTAAGCTCTGTCATTCCGTGTTTTCTACGCAAGTCTCTTTGTAAGTCTATGTGTCTCTGTGTAAAATGTATGGGTCTCTATGAAAGTCTATGTGTGGTTCCGTAAGTGTGTCGGTGTCTATGTAAGTCTTTGGGGTGTCTATGCAAGTTTTATGGATCTGTATGTCAGTCTACCACCGTCTATGTAATGATACAGTCGATACAGACTGCCTCGGGCAGGTGTTGCTTCTGTAACGCCTGCGAACACCCCCCCCCCCTCCTCATCCGCCCACCCTCCCCGAATGGGGGGGGGGCTGTATTCTATCGCCGTCCATCAGCCCCCCCGCCACACATGTGAGTTAGAGACACTCACTTCCAGGCACCGGTCAACAATTCAACAACCCCGCTCTCTCACTCCCAGCTGCACGTTTCCTGTTTTTCAATCATTCCGCTGTTATTTTAATGCCTTTGGGCTTCTCGGTGTTTGTGCTCCTTTTGGCGTCATCTGGTCCAACACCATGTGAGACTAGGCTCTAAGGAAAGCTGTCTCGGGTGTGGACCAATCAACTTTGAGGACAGTGCATACATTATCAGAGTTATGTTTTTTGTTTGCATTATGACTGCAAGTATTGTGGTCTATGCAAACATGCCTTCTTGTAAAAAAAAGGTGTCAGTTTTGTTGCCAGATAAAAGGGTAAAAAAAAACAATTATCTTCTTGGTGTTGTTTTTAATGCTCTCCTCAAAAAAATTGTTCACGGTTAAAAAGCAGCGGTGGCACTGAGACATCGGCGGCCCTAAGAGCAGCAAATATTTATTGTCAACCCGCTCCCGCCTCTTCAATTGGTGAAATCATCGCGAGGTGGTGGAAGAGACGCGGACAAGGAGACAGTGACATATCCGACGGGATGAACGCAGACAAACTTCAAAGCTTTCATGAGACGCGGACGAGATCGAGGCGATGGATATTACGTTGGCGCTTTGATGTCGATAGGCTTTGTCATGGTTATTAGGATTTGCATGTGAGCTGATATTTCACGTTCCCCGTGTTGTTTCGTCCACTGAGCCTTTTTGGGCTACCCTAAGCTCTAGCTTGGTCTGTGCTCACGCGAGCGCTACTACCTGTTGATAGCGATCACGCCGCGTTAGCTATGCCCGTCTTGTCTGGCCGTGGCTGCAACGGGGACGACGTGCTGCTGTCAGGGTCTTTGCCCTGTAGAAAACCAGGCAAAGTGGTCAAAGCGTCACTTTATTAGCGATCGTTCAATACTGCCGAGGACAAACGTCTGTTTGAAAGCATTCACGGAAGCCGTGCACATGTATTGGTTGTGCTGCGTGGTTCTTATTCAAGCTCAAGTTCATTTATTAGGTATAGCCCTGTGAGCCATTCGGCTCTTGAATCGGGTGCAACCGCAACAAACAAAAACATGAACAAAAAACATCTTAAAGTGAATATGTGACTAAGTGCAAACAGCAAATCCAAGAAAAGACAGCAAAACATTGCAGAAAAAAATCACCGTACACCAACGCTGTGTGCAAACATCCCAGTGGGATGCAAGTCAAACAACCAACAACAACCACAAGACACTGGGAGCGGGATGTGTCAATTCTCTTCTGGCACCAGTGTCACATTCAACCGGAAGCAAACTACCTGGTTCACAGATGACGGTGGTGGTGGTGGGAATCGGAAATCTGCACGTGTTCATGGCGAGACTTGAAGCCATGAATAACTTTAGGCTAATCCTACCCAATCTTGCGGCCCATATTAAATGTGTTTTTTTTCCAATGCCTATCTATCTTGTCTATTCGATAACAAGTTCATCCATTAACACCTCACTATTTTCCCTTGTTTGAGCAAGTCAGCGGGTGTAATAGATGGTGGAGATAATTGTTTTGAGCACCTAGGGGTGAAGCAAATGGTGGAAATGTCACATTCCTACGACAAGGCGCCGTCTGTCCATAGGTAAACCATTGCTTCACGTATATATATATACATATATACACCTGTTTATCAATAAATGCGAATGGCCCAATTATATTTCAACGGTGTGATTGGCACAATGTCATGAGATATTGAGGTGGCTGACACCTGGAGTTGAACCCAGGTTTTTAGTGGTTGGTGGCTCAGTGCTTCTGACCTGGTATTCACCCCAGAAGCTACCCAACCACGTCGACCTTGACATGCTACTTCTTCCTCTTTCCCCATCAGTTCCACTGGGAACACTCGGGTACCCTTAGAGTGTCGCTTCGGTGTTTTGACAGCGGGGTCATGTACATTGCATTGCTCTGATGGCGAGCGAGGGGGTGATAGACGCCACGGACACACACTCGCACGTGTACACAAACGGATGCACGCGCACGCAGACACACACGTGTACACACAGACACAAAAGACAGAGATTCCCCGTGTAGCCTTAACAGACTTTTGGAGCAACTGCTATAAGCGAGCACATGTGAAGACCGGTACAGCACGCGAGGGGGTGGGTGGCCAGTACCACGCCTCTGTCTCCCCCCAGTGCTGATTATTTACACACTACACTAGGTACTGATTTGAGGCTGAGTCGACCTAGGAGATGGCCATGGTCAGTTCAGATATTCCTCACTGGTGCTGGCCGTGAACGGGAATCGAACTCGGGTCACACAAACACACACACAGTTTCAAGATGCACACAGACACACACACACAATTTCAAGATGCACACAGACACACACAGTTTCAAGATGCACACAGACACACACACGCGCGCGCGCGTAGAGACAGGGGCATTGTGAGAGGCCTCGTGCTGTCGGTCCACCCATCCCCATCGCTGTGCGCTACTCAGTCGAGATGTGACGCGTTGGTTATGCGCAGTTGTGCTGTCATGCAGCGTGTCGTTCGGCACGACGCCCGACGTTTCGCTCGACGGCGCTGGGAGCCCCTTCGGGAACCGAGTTCCATGCTTCAGTTCCTGCGCATTTCTTCTTCTGAATCACAGTTCCTGAAGAAGCTCCCACCGGCACGTGGATCGAAACGTTGGACATCGCGCGGAACAAACGCTGCTACGTGGCGTCGACATTTAAAAAAACATACGAGAGTCGCTGCGCGAGTCGCAACCACCCGTCACGGCGGATGTCTGACCTCCCCTCTGCCTCGCCGCCACAGAGCTCTCTCACAAAACATCACTGCATGGGGGGGGGGGGGCAGGGGGGGGGCAGACGCGGAGAGCGAGGGCAGAGAGAGAAAGGGGGGGGGTGGAGAGAAATTCCCATGGTGGATTGTGCCAGCGAAAAATGAGGTGATTCGAAAGAAGTGAGGCCAACGTTTTCAATAATAATAACAAGAAGCGTTGCGTAACGCTGGCCACCCCCTGCTAACATTAAGACGATTCGGTGAAATCGATCTGGTTCATGGCTCATGTTTTGTCTGCTTCGCCAGGATCTCACCCCCCACCTGCCCCCCCCCCTGCTTTCCCTTGTTTTATTTTTGTTTTATTTCCTCGCTGCTTGTTTGTTTATTTACTCTCAGTCTAAGATGTCGGGTACTGGACTTTTCCTCCGGTGTTTTGTGATCGGCAGTGCGATGGTGCCAGAACAGAAGCCATTAGCGCCACTCTCTCCACCCTCTGCGCCAAAGACAAATATCCCCTGGATAGCCTTAACAGACTGTTGGGGCAAGTGCTGTTAGCGAGCACCTTTGAAGGCCGCCGGAACTGCACACGAGGGGGTGGCCAGCACCACGCCCGACTGCCTTTGTCTCCCGAGCAGCGATATTTACGACACACCGCACCAGGTACTCATTTTAGGCTGAGTCGACCTAGGGGAGGGCCAGAACGGGTTCAGATAATCGTCACCGGTGGTGGCCATGAGCGGGACTTGAACTCGGGTCACCGGGTTCGTATCTCAGCGCTAACCACTACACTACCATTACCACCTAACCAACACACTACCATTACCACCTAACCACTACACTACCATTACCACCTAACCACCACACTACCATTACCATCTGACCACCACAACCATTAGCACCGTCGTCACCATCGTCATAGAATTGTCAACTCTCCTCGGTTTTCCTAGGATTGTCCTCTTTTTTGAGACAGCTGCTGTCCTGGGAAATCTGTGAGTTGTGTAGTTCTAATGCACCACTCAAGACGACGCGTTTACATGTCTCTCTCCCCTCTCCCGATATCGTGAGAGATTCTTCTTGCTGGGATATATCCTGGGTTGTTGTTGTTTTTTTTGTACCTCAGAGGTGGCAGGTCTACGACCGGCACACCAACATAAGCAGTACCAGCACCATCACCATCAAATCCGCCAACATCACCAGAACCAGAATGCGTTACGGTGATACAGTCCTTTCGTATGTACTATTGGTGAGTGACCATACTTTAGCACACTACCTGGCCTTATCCATAATAACGTGAAACTTATTTAGGGCTCATCTTTACAGGTGACCTAACGCACTGACGTTACAAACACAGTGTTGTTTCCAGGTCGAAAACATTGCCCTCTAGGAGCCGATTAGTGCGGCTAAGATGCTGGAGTGGGAGGGATAAATATTGTTTGCGGTGCCGTTTCCAAGTGGTACGCATCATGCGACTGTGGGTCGTATGAAATGTTAAACATTTTTGTGCCATTTGTTCCTGTGCTCAAACTGGAGGGGGAAAAAAATCTGCCCAAGTCGATTTGTGCCGCGGAGAAATATGTTTGCAATGTTTTCAATTCCTCATATGTCACGCAGTTGTTTTTATTCAGATTTTTTGGTAATTAGCTTTTCTTCTTGTCGTTTTGTCGTTTTTAGTGAGCCAGGTTGACCTTGCAAATTAGACTCATCTTGGGTCCTCTTGAGTTTTCACCTCCTGGGGTTAAACAAAAAATAAACTTGAAAGTTGAAACTTGAAATTCTATTTCTGGGGCGAACCTCGCCCCTTTGGGGTCCATGGGACTTCCATCCCCTGCTCTAAATCAGATCAATGAAACACAGGTATCACTTCCCTTTTGCCATCTTATTACCATTATTTAGCCACGCGCTGGCTGGTTACTTTTAATGATGATTTCATTTCATGCGTTGTTTAATATATAGTAAAAAACTATTCTTAGGAGGAAGTTATGGAGTCAGTAGTTGGGGTCAATGTGAGGACAGCAGCAGCAGAAGCAGTCAATGCGTCCAGATCACAACACACAACTACACTCACAGCATAGTGTAAATAAGCCTTACTACTTTGTACAACTTGTCGGTAATAATTATCGTGTACTCAGACATCAATGTTGTGTAAAAATATGAGGCTTGCGATTTCCTTATGTTCATTCTGAAACCTCAAGCAATCAGTAGTTGCAAACTGCTTACCTTCAAAATGTAATCATTAAAACACTACCTAACAGCATTTGGCTATCACAAATGATAGCTCAACGAAGTGGCTTATCATAACATGGACATTCATAGCAGTCAACTACTCTAAACGCACGTTGATTCTAAATGTGGAGGGGAAAACCAGAGAACCCGAATAAAAAAAATCCACGCGACCACGGGGAGAACATGCAAACTCAAAATATTGGCATGAGTGTGCGAGCGGGTGGGCGATGCTAGCTAGCCCTTGTCTGGTAGGTATATGTGGGTACGTTGGGGTGGTAGGCGGGAGAGGTGAATGGGCGAGTGGTGGTTATCGGTCGGACCCTGTTGGGGGTGCCACGTCGCAATCGACGAGAGAGGTAGGAGTTGGGAATTTTGTGCTGGTGGCGCGTGGAAACGCGTGGTGACAGAGCCTCTGTTTACGCAGTGTCCCCTGCACGCCCGCAGATAACGCTGCAGCAGGAAGCCGTTTATTACGGATTCTGCGATCCTGAGTCTCATGCAGAGAACGCGGGGCCTTGGCTGTGTGGGGTAAGAAGACGGGAGGGGGGGGGTTCTCATCCCTGCGTGCCTGCCAACCCCGGCCCCCCACGAGCCCCATCTCTTCCTAAACCCGGTGACCCCCCCGCACCACCCCCCCCCTCCTCTGTAGTGGCTCTGCTTCCTTCCAGATTCCAATCGGCGGGGACTGAGTGCGCAGAAGAAAAAAACCCCCACACGTGATAGTTTGGAAATGTCCCTGTTTGTTCCGCACGTTTGGGGCAGTCCGACCGAGTTCAGTTGTGAGTTACTGTTGCAGATTTGAGTGCTGAATTTGATCCAAGTTTGAGTTCTTAATCAACCGGAACTAACCAGTGAAGTGAAGTATGGTCACATAACTCAATACATGGGGGGGGGGGGCGCTTCATCCAGCAGTGGATTGACAAGGGCTGAACATTGTTCGTTAATTGGTTTAGTCATGATTGTGGGCCAGCTTTAGGCCTGATGCTGGCCTCGAGTTTTTGTCTTATTTCTGGTACCAGTTTGAGTCCTGATTATAGATTTGGTCTTTATTCCACCACCACCATCACCACCACCATCATCCACACCGCTACCATCACTGCCACCAACACGACTATAACCACCACCAACATCATCATTGTCAACATCACCATTACCATGGCCACCACGACCAACACCGCCGCCATCATCTTCACCCCTATCACCACAAATATTGCCAACAGCATCACCCGCCAACGCCGCCACACCCTGCACGAGCACGGGCTTGGTCGCCAGGAAAGAGAACTCGAGTTACCGCAAGGGAAACGAGTCCTCCTCCTGTGATTTAGGAGCTCGATAAGACTCTGCTGGGGGGTGACGTGGGGTGATGGAGACCGAGCGGACCGAGCGAGCAGGGGAAGGGTGTGGAGAGGGGAAACGAACACCCAATCATGACCCCGCTCGTGACCCCACTCCCCTATAATACCGGACCCCATAATGGCCCACCGCAACTCCGCCCAGCCACAAGCACCACATCCAACACTTGGGTAGGGGCGGGGAAGCTTTCCCTTCGTCGGGGCCGAATCGGACTTTCAAATACCCTTTCAGGCAACAAAGACAAAGATCCCCCCCCCGTATAGGCTTAACAGGCGTTTGGGGCAAGTGCTGTGAGCGAGCACCTATGAAGGCCGGAACACGAAGGGGTGGTGTGGTCAGGACCACGTCCGGCCGCCTTTGTCTCCCTAGTGGCGATGTTTACACACCGCTCCATGTTACTCATTTGAGGCGGAGTCGACCTAGGAGAGGCCCAGGACAGGTTCACTGGTGTCGGGGCGTGAGCGGGAATGGGACTCGGGTCGCCGGGTTCGTAGCGCAGCGCGCTAACCGCTACGCCACCACTCCCCACTTTTCAGGCTTCCATACATGAATAAACTCACAAACTCAAACACGCACCTCAGCCACTTCTACCACCACAACGGGGGCCTTGCGTGGACAGAAGGTACCACCTCGCAGTCCAGCGGGTTTTGAGAATTTTACAAATCTCAAGGTGATCCACCAACCTTTGCTTCCAGGGCCAGCCTCCCCACGTCTCCGATGTAGAGCGACAGCTGTAATTTTACATTGAGGTCGTCGTGCCAGATAATTGTTTCAGGAGTGACGGAGTGGTGCATCGCTGCTCTGACGATGACTCTTTCGTCTGTGTGAATCAGGTAATGAGTTGTTATATGTTCCACGGTTTGTTGTGGGTGGTGGGGAAATCAGGCCGGATGGTGGAGTGGCTAAAGCGCCCGACGAGCAGATCCGAAGGTTACGATCTCAACTGTTGGTAGGGTCTACCATTGTCAATAAAATGAGTATCCCATTCATGAAATACCCAACAGTGGGAATGTGGTATTTCCACCACCGGCTCACGGATACGACTTGGTCGTGCAAGGAGTGTTTGATGCACACAAAGTGCTTGACGCAAATGAACCACAACAACTTACTGATCTCGTCTGGGAGCATCGAGCCTCACGCGATCTCCGGTCATCCTCGCAGTGGCTTTTGGCGAGGCCATCGAACGAAAACGGCCACCGCATCGCGCGGTTTCAGATGCGCTCCTGCGGCCGTCTGGAACGCTCTTCCTTGCGATTTTAGGAAACCAATGGGGCTACGCACCTTTAAATCTAGATATAAAACTAATTTCTTTAGAGCTGCTTTTTGTGTTTAGTTTGTTCTCCTTCCCTCGCGCCTCCGATTAGCACGGTTGGCTACGTACGGTGCGAAAGAAATTCAACATACGCACATACATAACAGATTGCACAGGATGAGAGAGGGGGGGGGGCTAGGTGGTGAACAGTCAGTGGAGCAGGCTTAACTATATCCATGCTCCAGCGTTTACGCTTCCCGCGTTCACCACCAACACGCACTTAGCAGCGTCAAGACAAAGATTCCCCATATAGCCTCAACATACTGTTGGGGCAAGTGCTGTTAGCGTGCACCTAGCGTTAGCATTGGGAGATCGTTGTCCTTAGCCGTTTCACGAGACGCCACACACACCACTGGCGGCCAATTCAATCTCTCTGAAGTTTGTGGTTTAGCCACCAAATCTCCATCCTCAATGCACCCCGCACCCTGCACCTCCAACCGCAAGTTTGACCCCGCGACAATGCATACATGGACTGCCTGCACTCCTCACTCACTCATCACACCTGGTTAACTAGAGAAATAACGATTTATAACTATGTAGACAGCAGTTAACCAGGTCGAACACTGAATGAATTATGTAGGTCCACACTTGTATTCAATCGGCTTTGCAGGTGGGGGGGTCAGTGTTGTTAATTCTGAATCAATTAATGAAGATGACACTTGAAAAAAATATGATGATGATGAAGTTGATGCAATACAACTCAAGTTGGATTCGATGATGATGGGCGATGATGGCAAATAATTAAATGATAATGATGGTGAATGTATAATGATGATGATGACACTGTGATAATGATTGATACAATATCATTACAATCATGATGATCATGATCATGATGACGATTATGCAATAGAGTTCAAATTATATTTGATGATGAGGATGGTGATGATGATACAACTCAGCGTAATTTGTATTTGGGGATGATGGTGGTGATAATGATTACGATGGAAATTAATGATGAAGTTTTCTCCTATGTGATGTATGCACGTGGCGATTGTCTGGTGAGATGTTAACTACCTTTCCTGGTTTACAGGAGGTTCTGGGTTCGATCCCGATGCTGATTCCTGTATATTTTGAGTCGGCAAGTTCTCCCCGTCGTCGTGTGGATCTTTCCACATGTCCCCCGGTTTTTCCTTCCACATTTAAAATATTCGTTTAAAGTATTTGGCTGCAATACATTTCTACGTGATAAGCCACTTCGTTGACCTAGCATTCGTGGCCAGGTCGCTTCTGAAAAAGAGCTTTATATAGCTCAGTGGTCCTTACCTGGTAAAAAAAAAACAATCGTTTAATTTAAATTTCGATTTAAAGCTTTCGTGACTGCAGGGATTCATATTCTTGGTTCTTTCCGTAAAGTCACGTAGAAGGGAAATAATAAAATAATAATAATAAAACATAATAAAATGACATTCTCACGACGTCTCGGCCACAACGCAATTAGGACGCTGTCTTTCCGACAACTCTGTTTCTTCACCTGAGGACGGCTGCTTGTGTTGTGGCCGAAACGTCGTGAGAATTTTATTTTATTATGTTTATTTTATTTTATTATTTCCCTTCTACGTGACTTTACCGAAAAAACCAAGAATATATAGTTTAATTTAGTTTCGTCTGGCCGTTAGCGTTGCACGATTGGGACGTTGCAGCAGAAGCATCCACCGCAGTTGTGGTTAGCTGTGGGTTTACCGATCCCCTGTGCTCTCTGTGCTTTATTTAATTCCCCCCCCAGGTGCAAAATCTTCCACCGCCACGTGTCAGCATGCCTCGCAGATGGTCGTGGTAACCGCTCGCGTTCATTAGGAACTATCGTTCATTATTCAATTATAATTGTGTGTGTGTGTGCGTCTATTAATGGTAGGAAGCGGTGGCACAGTGGTTAGACCACTGCGCTACGAACCCGGCGACCCGAATTCGATTCCCCCGCTCACGGCCAACATCAGTGAATTATCATCTGAACCGGTCCTGGGCCTCGCCTAGGTCGACTTGGTGCGATGTGTAAACATAACAACTGGGGAGACAAAGGCGGCCGGGCTTGGTTCTGGCTATACACCGCCTCCTCGTGTCCCTTCCTTAATAGGCGCTCGCTAACAGCACTTTCCCCAACAGTCTGTTAAGGCTTATTGGATGATCTTTGTCTTTGCACATGAATATATGTTTGAACTGTTATGTGTGTTAGAGCACTGCAATACGAACCCGGCGACCCGAGTTCAACTCCCGCTCACGGCCAACATCAGTTAGGAATATCTGCACCCTCCTGGGTGTCCTCCCCCTAGGTCGACTCAGTCTTAAATGAGTGCGTGGTGTGGCGTCTAAACATCACGTCACCACTGAGAGACAAAGGCGGCCGAGCGGGGTGCTTTGCCTCACCAAACCCTCGTGCGCCGAGTTGGCCTTCATAGGGGCTCGCGATGAACACTTGCCCCAATCGTCCTGGGGTCTAGCGGCAGATCGGTGGCTTATGTTGCATATGGCGCTGTGACCCTATACACGTTGCCACTGTTTTGCAATACCATTCACGTTTCCCGTTCACAAACGTTGGGGCAGGGCAACACTCACCCTACCACTGCGCGGGTTCTCGCGTTTGTCCTCTTATCATATTTTCGGGTTGTGCGGCGCGCGTTGTTCGGCATGATGTCCGACGTTTCGTTACATCTACTAGACGCTTCTTGAGGAACCGAAATGAATTCAGTTTAGTCGCTGAACTGAATTCAGTTCCTGATGAGGCTCACAAGGTCGGGAGAGCGTAACTTTATTATCTTATTTCACCACCATGTAAAGCCCCGCTGAGCGATTTTGTTTTCAGAGCCGACCTGGCCACACATGAAAGCTCATCGAAGGGGCTTATATCATCACCACACGTGGGAATTCAGAGTAATAGGCAAACAATCTAAACACGTGTCTCTAGATGTGGAGGGCAATACCGGAGGACCGGGAGAGAATTCCACGCGACCACGGGGAGAAGGAGAACAGGCGTTCATGGGCCAGGATAGAACCCACGACCTCCTGCATAGCAGGCGAGGGAGATAACATTCCGCCGCGACTCGCCCAACAGTCGATAAAGCTGCACGTGGGATCGTTGCGACTGTTTTGCGACCGACCCGTAGCGACGTTGAGGCACGCAGGCGAGGAGGATGTGATGATGCGGGGGGGGGGGGGTACGTGCGGGGGAACTCATGATTTATGATGAGAAACTGCTAATTCTGAGCAAAGACTCCTCTTGCAGGAAGGCGGAAGGAGGAGGAAGACCGGGAATTGGGCTGAGTCAGACCCAGGGCACAGGAAAAGACACGCTCACCCTTCTACCTCCTCTACGACAAAAAACGTATCACGCTTTATTAATCGCCTGTTATTCCCTTGCAGTGGCCGCTTACCTCTCATCTCCCTTATCTACGCCCCCTCCACGTGCCGTCCAGCAACAAAGGCCATCATCCCCTTGTCGAAAAGCGTCCCGCCATCCTCGATTCGATGGGAGGTACAGAACTTTTTAGGACTGTGAAATTGCATCGCAATTCATAAATGCTGTGATTTTTCGCAGGTGTTTCAATTGAGCGTGTGTGCCATATGAACCGTTTTGAAATCGGGGGGAAGAAATCTGGAGAAAGATTTCCGATGTCCAGACGAATTAGAAAACGAGGTAAAATCGAAAGATATATCGGGGGGGGGGGGGGGGGGAATCGGAAGACGTTTAGAAATCTACATCATGGGACCTCCTTTGCCAGAACCAAAATGTGAGAATAGTTTTTCCCATTTTTTTTGGCAACAAAACAGGTGTTAAGATGTTAAAACACCAAACTGAAACCCTTTTACAAGGAATCATGTTTGCATTAACCACAATACTTGTGGTCAGAATGCAAACAAAAAACATACTCTGATAATAGACACATTGTCTTTTAAACTGATTGGTCCACACCAGAGACAGCTTTCTTTTGAACCTCGTCTCAAACGGTGTTAGACCAGAGGACGCCAAAAGGCGTACAGCACAAAGACAATGCACTATCAGAGTAATGAGAACTTGGGGTTAGCATCTACATCATGGTACCTCCTTTGCCGGTACCAAAATATGCATTCTGACCACAAGTATTGTGGTTAATGCAGACATGATTCCTTGTAAGAAGGTTTCAGTTTGGTGTCTTAACAACTTAACACAGCTGTTTTGTTGCCAGAAAAAACAGGAAGCCCCTATTCTCACGTTTAGAAATATCTGAAAAATTAGGTAAATCCACATGGAGCTGGAGAAATCTAATGCCAGACATGACTCCCAGCGCCGTCCACGTGCCCCCACGGTTACTGAACCAGTCGTGGATGGAAAAGCGAGTTCATGGTTAGAAGATTGAAACAAAACATTCCACTTGTCGGGGGGAATGAACGGCCTGCGGGATATGGATGATGATAATCATGATCACGGACCAAGTGCGATGCACTTCACTGGAGCTGTGCTTGAGAAATAACCCAGCGTCAACCATGTACAGGCATCCTGACACTTCCATCGGCCCATGCTGCACCGTCCCACAGTCCCGGTCCACACCGGCCTCTTGGGCCACGCCAGGGAGGGAAGTTCACGCCCTGATCTTTTTTGGGGTCGGGGCCCCCCCCACAGGACTCTACCCCCCCCCCCCCCCGCTTCTTCCAACCCGGGTGGGTCCCCCGGGACGGGACCTACAGATTCCAGGAACCAGAGTTCAGTTGTTTCAAGCCTTTGCTTGATGTCGCGTTCAACTTTCCATTGTTTTTATTGTTATTAATGAGCGCAATAATTGTTTTTCCTGTCTGTGTTTGTGCATGCTGCGTTGTACCCTTGAAATAATACTGACGATTTAAAAAGGGATTTTTTTGTTTCCATTTCATACTTAAAAATACTTTGTAAATCAATTGAAGAGCCAGACGGTTTATAGGATTCTCAAAACATCTGCCTAAAATAAGTGTGGACAGTTTTTTTTAACAACCACAAGAGGTCACTTTCCTTAGGTGGGACGTTCGTGTCGTGATGGTTTAATGACATACATTTGACTTTTTTTACTTGAAAAGCGTTTGTCCTTTTTATGGGGGGTGGGGGGGGACATCACAATCATATTTTATTGATAGTCCCTTGTGAACCTTGTGTCTCTTTCACGGTGGAACATCAACTGAAACAAAGGCTATATTGTACTCACTATCCTGTGTGTTCCCTTTGCATCTTATTGTGAAGAATTATCTTCTAGATCGTATACTGTATATATATACATTGTATAGTATTCTCTATCGTCAAGCGATTCATCTTGAATCCCTTAGAGGCCTTGTGCCTTATTCTTTTAACTACTTTTATTTTAGCAGGTAAGGTCCACTTGCTATGAAGCTCTTTTTCAGAAGCAACCTCGCCACAAATGAGAGCTCAACGAAGTGGCTTAACACCTATAAATGTATAGCAGCCAAAAGCTCTAAACGGGAGGTGTTTATTCTAAATATGGAGAGGAAAACCGGAGGACCCGGAAAAAAATCCACGCGACGACGAGGAGAGAGACATACTAACTCCAAATATACAGCAGGCGTTAGGGTTGGGATCGAACCCACGACCTCCTGTATACCAGGCGACGTAGTTAACATCTCGCCACCGTGGGGCTAATGGAACATGAGCTTATAGTTTACATTGCGGATATCCACAATCCTTTGGAGGGCTTTGAGCCATTTCCATGAGGTGTTAACTTGGCGAATATATACTGTATACATAAAAACGAATGATTCCGTGAGACAGTGTTGGCAGTGTTCAGTTTGTGCGCGTGGGACAGAGTTCAGAAGAATATAGAGAACATATTGCAATGTCAGACAGTTTTGACGTGAGACTCAAGATGTCCAAAACACAGTCATAGCCCGGTTAACGTCGGGGACGCGTTCCTGAAAGGTGCGATGGGGGAAGGTCAACAAACTTCAACAACAACAACAACTACTACAACTACGACAACAAGAAGCCGTGTGGCTGAGTTTGGAGGCGGCTCGTTGAACCGAGTTGGGTGGTGGCTTTGGGTGAGTCGAGTTTGACGGTCACCACCGGTGATGATGATGATGATGAGGAGGAGAATGTCAAAGCCAGGAGTTTGCGGTTCAACGATGCGCTTGGGTCTCGAAATGAGGAGTTTGTTCGTGGACGCCCGCGTTGTTTCCACTGTTGACCAGGGAGAGTTCATCCGGAGCCGCGTGTGTGTCTCGTGAGGCTCGCACCTAAGTTCGAATCGTGGCCAGGCTGCTGTGCCCCCTTCACAAACTCGCACTGCAGAAAACCGTGGGGCCGTCCATAAATGACGTCACGCACCTAGGGGGGGGGTCATACATTTGTGACGATGTGTGACGAGGGGGGGCGGGTTTGAGAAATGTGACGTCACATCAAAATGCGCAACTTTAAGTAAATATAGACAACAGGTTCTACTTAATTAAAGACTTTTTAATAAATGCTTTCTCCTACAACATCAGAGTGCAGCGCCACATTAAATACGCACTACAATGAGGATAGTTTAAAGCGATTTGAAGCATGTTTTATTTTGGGGGGGGGGCAGAGCTTTGTGACGTCATATTTGAGGGGGGGGCTGACTTTTTGTGACACGGTGTGACGAGGGGGGGGGGGTCAAAAATCGTCAAAAATCGCGTGACGTCATTTATGGACGGCCCCTTATACGAGGAAATTGAGTTTTCAGGTCCATACGGGCGGCGTACAGCCGTTTTAATAAGGGCTAAAAAAATGTGTCTCTTTGTGTTTCTTCTCCCTTGTGATGGCACTTTGTAGGATGAACGTTGAGATATCCAATAATGTCTGAATTGGTATGTGGCTAGGTAAGGGGTTGACAGGTTTGTTATTATTATTAAGCGGTAGTCGTCTCGTTTCGTGTCTCAATGTTATCGCCGAACGAGAATGATCCCTTTTTGGGTTCTCGTTAACCGATTGCAAAAATTAGCAATCGGTCATTTGCCTCAAGCCCCGTCGCCGTGACAACGCCACGACCACAGATTTCGGTGAGATTGAGCTTATTGGTGATAGCTGCTTAAGGGTTAAAGCGAGTGGGTATCGTCAATATCGGGGATATCGAGATCTGGCGATACCACGATATACCACCAACGATAATCGTATGGCACGCTTTCCTCGTTATTGTTATATCGCGATTATTGTAGCTCTAAACTCTGTGTATGAAATAAACTCAAGAAATAAAAGTTCTAAATAAATACTGCAGCTATTATGGTACATTGAAGGAATGCTTTGTAAACAATGTTTACATTTGTTTCTGAATGGTTTATTTTTTTTTGCGTTCAATCGGGGGCGCTCCGCTCTCTAGACCTGATGTTAACGAAGCGTAATAATAACAATTGTGCGTTTATTGATTATTCAGTCCTCTAATTGTATCAATACACGTTCGCGTTAAACCGACAGAAGCGTTGTAGTTTTAAGTGAAAATGCTGGCCTCGAGATTCAGAGTCAGGATGGCCGAGCGGTCTAAGGCGCTGCGTTCAGGTCGCAGTCTCCCCTGGAGGCGTGGGTTCGAATCCCACTTCTGACAAATTATTTTCGTGCCCAAAATTAACAATGTTTTATTGTTTGCATTTTCTGTTGTTATAGTCAATTACCAGTTGCTTACATAGAGTGAGAGAAAAATATGTATTAAAGTACTTTTGTTTCACTTCCAGCCACGTGAAATGTTAATACATTCTGATTCTGATAAGATTTTTGTGCTGTTGGGTTCGTGGACGAGGGCATCAATGCATGGACGCGTCACAGCGCAGTGCTCTACTGCCACCTGCTGATCGTCGATTGCAATCACAACGAAGCGTTTGACACCGGGGTCTCCTATCAACCATATAACTCGACTGTTCATGAAAACATCTGGACTAAAAAAAACTGGTCAGAGACATCTACATTTTTTAAGTTTCGTGTTAAATACGCATCATCAGTGACTCAAGTAATTCGCACCGCGTGTAGAGTTTGACGCTCAAACCGCTACCAGCTCCTACAACCAAACAGGAAATTGACCGTTGTTTCATCACCACAATAAACACTGTATGACACTTCAGTTAATTTAGCAAATGACCTTTGGGACCATGTTTCAAGTGGCATTTGTTAACGGGCCACATCCTGCTGATGATAAGCAGACGCATTGACTACCGGTCCATAGTTTGTCCGACTAAACACCTGAACAAATATTGTTACAGAAAGAAGGCTCCACATATTCTTAGGTTTTTTCGGTAAAGTCACGTAGGTAAAACATTAAAATTAATAAAAAATAAAATAAAAATCACGACGTTTCGGAGGCCGCTTCCCCCCCCTCTCCAACCATTATATAAACGGAGTGGTAGCTCCTGCAATCTCTCATTTACTTGATACAGCTGTCGTGGCTGTGACGGTTCCACCTGAAGACGGAAGCTTGTGTTGCCTCCGAAACGTCGTGATTTTTATTTTATTTTACTTTTATTTATTTTAATGTTTTACCTACGTGACTTTACCGAAAAAACCTAAGAATATGAATCCTTGCAGTCACGAAAGCTTCAAATCTAGAATTAAGGCTCCACATGCTGCTTCATTTTATTCATGGGAAATGTAAATTTGTATTCACTGAAATCTGCAATAATGATGCTTATGAATGTGAAGAATATAACTTGATTGATCATAGCTGATGGTAGTGATCAGGTTGCGAAGGCACCGATTCTTCTTCCATATGGATTGATGTCAATGCACAAAGCTCACATTGAGGTGCTCCAGCCAGATAACCGCGCCAGGAGCAGTGCACAGATGTCGCTTTAATGTCTCCTTTGTGTTTGTGGATCGGACATGGTGTCGTGGTATGTTGTATGGTTTGTTCTGGATGGTCACACACTGGAGAGTTGTTGTTATACTGGTAGGAACCTCCTGGTTTCACCAGCCCACAGGGGATTATTGTGTCCGTCCGTCCGTCGTGCATCCAAAAATGGGAGGGGTGGGGCTGGGTGGAGAGGGGAGGGTGGGGAGGGGCTGGGTGGGGAGGGGCTGGGTGGGGAAGGTGGGGCTGGGTGGGGAGTGGGAGGGGTGGGGCTGGGTGGGGAGGGGCTGGTCACCCCGTGGTGCCCTTATAAAACTCAACGTTTAACCTACTCACGCCGGCATGTGCCCACCCTCACAGTCGGCATATTTGCGGAATATACCACGCCGCCGTTGACCCTGGCCATTGACCGAGCAACCCAACGTTCCTACCAGCTCCCTCCGCAAGAATGTGTTTTATTTTCCAGCTGTGCATCAGGTATCCGCACCTACCATGGTTTGTGTGGTCGCGATTTAGGGTGGACAATGAGCTTCGTGGAAAATAAAACCCAGGGATCTTCTGTGTTTGGTCTTTCACAAGGTACCGATGATATCCCAACATGGCGATGACGATATTGCTGCACAGTTGCCACGTATACTGACAGGATCACATAGCAATTACAGCACTGTATTATAATAGTACCAACGATTGTGAAACTGGTACACATTTGTCAAAGTATGGTTGTACACTGAGAGTTCTTCATCATCAACGTCTCGTTTGCAAACCGCGCCTCTCACGCTGTGCATCTCGAGGCATCCGAACAAAGGGTTGTTTTTTTAGGAGAAAGTGACTGCAAGACCAAACACGTTTCTGATTCCTCGTAAAATGTTGAAACCAGTCGGAGGGGGAATACGCCGGAGGGCCGTAGTTTATTGCCAGGGGCTTACGCCCAACTTCTGAAACATCTGCACAGCAGTGCACGGACGGTCTGTGCGATGTCGGGAGAGGCCAATCCTGCATCGTTAAATTACCAGCTTACACGGAGAGCACCGAGGATCACCATAACACCGTGATGTGGATTCTCCAGGTTGGATCCGGTTGGATGCAAATTGCACTGTCACATAGGAAGATGAACACGAGGCTTAGAAAACAAATGGGCTGTGATTCTTAAATATGCTGGTAGTTTTAATGTTATGTCTGAAACACTTAGTCTGTGCTCTCCATTCATAACGTGACACATTTGTTTACTGATTGGCCGTGTCGGGTGGAGGGTTGCGACACATTTATATATAACGCGATCTAACCCAAAAACCTATATTATGAATAATTCTGGTCGCGAATGCCTACGTGTTCAACTGTGCTCTCAAGTTGCCTGGGTAAAAGGTGCACTAAGTTTTGCCGCAATCCTGGCCAGCTGGTTCAGAAACTTAAGAAACAAAGAAAACGCGCCCATGAGGACATGCACCGTGGAGATGGAGTTATGAATGTTGTCGGTGTGCAGGCGCTCGATGGATTGTTGCATTGTGCGACCATGAGAGATGGCGATTGCTTAGGGAGGCCTTCATCCAGCAGTGGATATGTCGTGACATCGGGGACGTCACTGTATGGTGCCGGCCCTGGAGGGCCGTGGTACGTGCGATGTTCCTACGCCGTGGACAGCACCGGGTGGGTTGCTGTGTGATGCCGGCTCTCGCACAGCACGGCGTGCGATGCACCGTCATCGCGTACACCCCGTAGGCGGGTGTAGTACCAGCCCGAGCGGGCCCTGGTGAGCGCTGGGATAGCGCGGGCACCACGCACGGCGTGCAGTGCGGGGTCCCACAAGGGGGAGCGGGAGAGTGTCAGTCCAGAGGCAGGGTTGCCCCGGCACTCTGGTTGACCCCGTAGACACGTGATCCGGAGTGTCCACAGAGAAGGCCCCAGGTGGGGGGGCTAGGGGGTGATCACGTGTCCGGGGAGAGCTCTCGAGAGGGATCGAGAGGGAGCTCGAACGCTCGAGAAGGTGGGCGGGGCCAAGGGCGGAGCCGGCCCCGACCCGGGAGGATATAAGGTGGGTCCCTGAGAGGGACCGGGGTCGCTTCGTTCTACAAGCTGGAAGCTCCACGTCTACAAGCTCTACACTCTACGTCTTAAGAGGCATCAACACGTGGCCGGGGACCCGAGTGAGGGTCCGACCCTTCGTAGCTATAACCCCTACGTGTAGTGTAGTTAGCTGGGTGGTCACCAACCGAGGGCTTTATCTGGTAAAGGGGCAGTTACCCCTTTGTATATACGTGTTACAATAAATGTGTTGCCTTTGAAGAATAACGTCTGTGACTCATTTGGACTCACTACAGATGTACCATGGTTGAAAATGGTGACGATTGGTGGTGCATAACTTATATCTCGTGAATCGGGAGGCTGGGTTGTTCGAATCATTCGTGTACCTGTACTCAAAGGTCAGAAGATTATCTTCTAGTTGCTTTGTTAAAGCCCAGCTCTTAAAACCCTCATGGCCACATACAGTTATTACTTCGAATATGATCATGATCTTGGAAGCTCAGCAGGTTTCTGTCTGGCAAGCGCCTGGATGAGTACTCGGGTTTCCCACCACAAGCCAACACACATTAATGAAACTGCCAAAACATCCCAATGTAAGAGCCTTCTAAAAAAAAGTGTTAAGACTCAGTGAGACTCTCCTAGGTAATTTAAATACGTATGTAATGGAATAGGGTGAATTCTACAATACAAATTCTGCCTCCGGTATATGTTCTTACTGTAATGAGTGGTCTCCGACACGGTAAGTAACTTTGTAGTTTTATTCAATAAAGCTTGGTACAGCCACAAGTCTCCGTCTATTTTCTTTCTTGCGCACTCCACCCTTCGGGTGGCTACGCTGCCCCGCGCCACGTGGCGCTCACCCCGACACACCGCTGACTGAGCGGCTGGAGGACGAGCCGCCACGTGGTCGATGGAGATGACGGATGACGGGGCAGCAGCGGGCGGGGAGCTCCTCTTCAGTCTTCAATCACCGACCCCTCGCGTTGCTCTGTGTCCCGCTTATATCCCCCTCCCGGGACTAAGCCCAGCCTCTGACCACGCCCCTCCTGGAACCTTCCAGAACGTTCCAGAGGCTTCCCTGGTGGAACCGCCTCTCACCATTTCCCCCAGATGTAAACCCTACGATGGATAAGCCTGGGCTGTAGAATGAATGTATGCCCCCCTGATAATCCAGGCGATGGCGCTCTCATTACATTACAAACACGATATTGCTGCTATGTGAACTGCAATGCACCAGTTGGAAATGCGGATGAAATTGAAAATCCTTTGTTCAGCAAATGTGCCCAGGATTCAATAGAATGTCACAAAAACATGGGCAAAGTTCCTTTCATGAATCAATATGCAGTACTCTATATATATGCCCAGCTATTGTACATCTATAGTAGTATGTATCTATAGATTCTGCAGGTGTGTGAATAAAAACAACAGATGTGTAAATACATACAAACTCGTCGTGTGAATCAACATAAGCCACAGTGATGTGAATCTATAGAATATGTAATGTCATGAGTGCGATATCGAATCTACATCGACGCAAACAATATAATTAATGACGTGGTATTATCAACCAAAACTTCCCAATTCCAAATATACCAATAGATTCTTACATGCGCAGTATTGATTAATTGTAACAAAATCGTTAATTGTTGGCAAACCCTCATTTACCCAAAAGACGAAGATGCCCCGAACAGACTGTAGGGGCAAGTGCTGTTAGCGAGCACCTCTGAAGGCCGGAACGGCACACGAGAGGGTGGGTGGCCAACACCACGCCCAGCCGCCTTTGTCTCCCCCCAGTGGCGATGTTAACGCACCAGGTACTCATTTGAGGCTGTGTCGACCTAGGGGAGGCCCAGGACAGGTTAAAATATTCGTCACCGACGTTGGAGGTGAGCGGGAATCGAACCCAGGTGACCGGTGTTTGTAACGCAGCGCTCCCCATCCAATTAACACCGCACACACACACACGCCTCCTTAGCAAGGCTAGGGACTTGGCAATTCAGTAGCGGCAGCAGCAGCGTATATTTGAAGGTTCTGCCGAGTTTATTTGCGACCTGTAATTACTGCACTACATTAACGCGAGCGCTAATAAGGCTTATGGCAAAGCAGAACCCCCCCCGCCGGTCAAGTAATCCTAATTAATCCCAAATGCATCGTATTACTTAAGACAGTGCCTTGGCAATCCGGCGTTAAGACTCGCGCACACACGAGACTTCTTCACGGCGATCGGGTAATAACAAGGCGGCTTGACCAGGTCGCAAAGGTGCAACAGGTGCTTTTAACATTCTTGCTTGCTTAGGACCGTGCAAATCTTTCGCTCATTTTTAACCCACTTCCCGTGATCCAATCGAGCTGACATTTTCCACACAGACTCGTTGTGACAGACAATTAATGTTCGTGAAAAAATTGTACACTTTTTAGGCAAAACAAAATATTTTACATATATTCAAATAGAACTCATTCATCGCTTTGGCTGAACGTCACAGTATAAGAGCCCAGAGCGTAACCCCTCCACAGGCCGTGGCGGAGTAGCGCAGTTGGTAGCGCCCTCGCTTCCCATGCCAAAGGTTGCGGGATCGATCCCCGCGTCCTCCACAGGCGAATATATTTTTCAATCCTTTATATTAAGTTCGCTTGCTTAGGACCGTGCAAATCTTTCGCTCGTGTTTTAACCCACATCCCGTGATCCAATCGAGCTGACATTTTCCACACAGACTCGTTGTGTGTGACGATTAATTTTCGTGAAAAAACTGTTTAGGGAAAACAAATTAAATATTTAATTACCAATTGCTTAATGGTGGCAGACAATCATCTGACCCATAGGTGGCAGCCATCTCAAGCCAGGGGACGAGAGGACTCTAGCCGCCACGCATATAAAGGATTTATAGTGAAACACTTTGTTTTTACGGGTTTACTTGTTGTGGGGTCATTCCTCGCGTTGTCTGGCGTACGCTGCGCGACGCTTCGCTCCACGCGCCCGCTGCTGACAGCTTTGTCAGGCACTCACATCATCATGCCCAACACCACCACCACCACGCGATGCAGCCTGAAAACACACCAGCGGCCTACGCAGCACAACCGTGAAAACCCCAACGCAGATCTTAGAGCATTGCCCAGAAATCGCGAGCACGCAAATGGGTAACAACAACAACCGCCATTCGCCACTAAGTGGCGGTGACGTCACCACGACGCTTGTGCCAGGCCATGTGCACCTTGAGGCCACGTGAAGTGTCGAACGCCCGCTGGCAGGAGGTCACGGGGCAGACCCAGCAGGTGCCACGGGTCGACTGACTGAGACGACTGGCTGATGCACCACCTGTGTCCCGTACTGTGCCAACTTGCTGTGCTTTATCCGCCCGGCGTAACACACACACACAAGCAACATGACGGACAGCGCATGTATTTATTGAGACTTCGAGTCTATTTTTCAGGTTCCTCTACCTCATGTGCCCCTTTCTTTTCTTGTTGCCAGATTTCTAAAGCCAAGCAGGTTGGGAGTCTGGACAGTGCTTTGATGGGCGACCAATCATGCACAGCAGGTTGCTCCGGAGATGCGTTGTGGACAGAGACAGCGAATATCATTGTTGTACTGTACTTAAATGCTCCCGCCCATTTGCCCCCCCCCCCCCTCTCTAACCTCGTCTGTACAAGTCCATCGACACACGAGCCACACGGAGCGGCGTTTTCTCGTGACCTTGATCACAAAGGTTTTGTTTCGCTCGTATTTCACATTAAGTGCAGCGGCGTAGCCATCTCATCTTACATAGACACACATAGCGCCTTAATCCACGGCGCTTTACAACACTCGCAATAGATGACAGTGGTTAAAATAAAGAGTGGGGCTTGTCTTGTGCGTAGGCGGTGCAACTGCACCTGGGGCCCCACATGCCAGAGGGGTGCAGGAGCCGGGGGGTGGGGGTCGGAGAGAAATTGGCTATGGGGGGGGGGGTGGCTATGGGTTTGGGGGGGGGGGCATTTCACTCCTCGCTCAACGGTCCATGCCAAACCGCACCATGCCATGAATTTTATTGAGCCTCCTGAAAGGGGCCGTCCATAAATGACGTCACGCACCTGGGGGGGGGGGGTCAGACATTTGTGACGATGTGTGACGAGGGGGGGGGTGAAAAATGTGACGTCACATCAAAATGCGCAATTTTAAATAAATATAGACAACACGTTCTACTTAATTAAATAGACTTGTTAATAAATGTTTTCTCCTACAGCATCACAGTGCAGCGCCACATTAAATACGCACTACAATGACAATAGTTTAAAGCGATTTGAAGCATGTTTTATTTTTTTTGGGGGGTGGGGGCAGAGCTTTGTGACGTCATATTTGAGGGGGGGGTGGTCTGACTTTTTGTGACGCCGTGTGACGAGGGGCGGGGGGGAGAGTCAAAAATCGTCCAAAATCGCGTGACGTCATTTAAGGACGGCCCCAAAGGCGCTGTTGCTGCCCCCTACGCCGCTGGTGCAGGGCAATCGCGGTTTCGAGAACCACCCTGCGATTAAGATCTCATCTCGGAAAGTCATCCGCTTAGCGCGCAAGATCACGTGGTGGGCAAGGGGAGGAGACGGCGGCCAGTGTCTTCGCTGACAGCTGCTTCGCCGGCAGCAAAGGAGGGAGAGCTCTGATGTAAGTTACCCCGCGTAGAACAACATGTGCAGCGTTTACGTGGTGGGAATTCGACGTTCCCGTGCCGGGGGCCAGTTTACACATACGACGACCACTGCCGACTGTCCCTAAAGTGGGTATTTGTTGTATGCTCCCTCAAGGGGATGATGTGCTGAGCACTCTGACCACAGTGAATGAATGCAGGCTGCGTGTTATTGTGTGCCGGTGTAGTCGTCGTCGTCGCAATGTAATGTCCTAGTTTATGATTTCCGAGGACGTTTAAGTCGTCGCTTAACGCGTGTTCACGCAATGCGTTTTCGCAACAACAACAACACAAAATGCGGCTCTCCTATCGGGGAGGGCTTTTCACACAACGCGCGGAACGCGCACCGTTATAACGCGGGGGGCGCGCTCGTTACAACGCGGTTCGTGAGCGGTCGGCGACGCACTACTTTCTCGAGCTGAGCGGCACGATGCAAGTTCGCGGAACGATACGGCGAGGTGGGAGTTAATTGTCCCGCCGACTTGCTGTGTGTGTGTGTCTGGGCGTTACTGCGACGTCGTAAGGGGCCATCCATTGAGTACGTACGCATGGATGGGGGAGGTAACCCAAATGCGTACGCTTGCGTATGTTGGGTCTATTGACAATGTGCGTACGCATAGGAAACGGAGGGGGGGGGGGTGAAGCCTCGATAATAATTTGTCTACATTGGCCTTTAAATGAGCCACAGTTCAGTGTCTTCAGATGTCGGACAACAAGTGCTACCGGGAGAAGTGGGGCTATGGGAGAGATACTACTCACTCGTGTGCCACCGTGCCCCTGACTGCAGCTATCACGCAGCTCAGCAACATCAGTGGCCAAGGTACGCGACTGAATTATTTAATGCAGCCGGCGGTGGACTGTCTGTTTGCTTAAACACGTGAATATTATTAATCCTTGATCCGTTTCTGCGTGGATTAAATATCGGGCGTTCTATAGGATTCGGGGGGGGGGGGGGTGCGTCAGGCGAACGTACGCAGGTGGTGGGGGGGGTCAAAAGTTCACGTGCGTACATGGAGGGGGGAGGGGTCAAGGTTTGACAGATTTTTGCGGACCTACTCAATGGATGGCCCCTTATCTCGTCAAACTTTATCGTTACATTATTAATAACGGGGAAATTGTTTTCGCTTCACAAGGCACTTTCCAGGAAGGCATCTACCGCGTTTGACGGGGATTTACTGTTACAAAAAAGTAATCAAACAAACATCTGTATTCGTGCAATGAAAATATTAATGTAGACTTTTAAATATCTAAGTGTAATAAACACCGTTAGATGTTATAAAGGTGATTATGGCAATCATCGTATTGAACTACAACTGTATTGACATGCTTTATAATTACAAAGTGTATTTATTACGCTGGTTATGATTATAGTGAAATGTGATTCATAATTCGTTTCCTTTGTGCGAGATAACCTCAACGTTTTAAACTATAAGCCTCCACCATCTGTCGGCGAATCAAATCCAATTTGCCGCGTGAGGCAAATGTGCCCCCATTGATTTGGTTTTCAAGCAAAACCCAGAAGAGTGTTGAACAGCAAGCGACCTTGTCTTGACGACTGCGTTGCCGCTTGACGTTTTTCGCTGGAGATTTCATGGGACGTTGACACGCAGAAATCTCAGAAGGTCTCGCGTGAACGTTTTCCCGATCACCCGGGTGGCGGGGGGGGTCCTGAATTCACGACGACAGCCAGGCAGGAGAACGGCCAGTTCAAATCATTCGGGTTGATTGCTGGTTTTGTTGGTTGCGATTGGCAGCGGTTATTATGATGTGAATTTATTTAGTGGCTGGTGAAAAACGACTTGATTGAATTATCCCCCCCCCCACCCCACATGTATCGTGTTCGTTATAACGCTGCAGTTGTAATGATAATTGTGATTTAGTTAAGCGTTAGCTGGTTAGCATGGGTTAATTAATTTTGCATTGTGGGAATGAGCACCATGAGTAATTATTGATACAGGTGGATTAAAATGTGGTGTTGCGTTATAATAAATGACCAATTGATATCATCTCGGCCTGATAACGTTCTTTACTGTCATGGAAACTTCGTTGAGTGTTATATTTATTTTATATTCATTAGACGATTAGAGTATCTCCAAGGAGGTTACAGAGTTCCCACTTGAGGTTGGTTACCCCAGCTCAGAGTAGGTTCGCACGGTTATTCTCTCGTCAGCTTTGATGCAGAGAGCAGCTGAGCAGAGCCGTAATCTATCAACCCCATTTAATTCCCTGAAACTTAATATTTTTGTATACTAATGAGTGTGTAATGGAATGTAAGCAAGAAAAATATAAACTGTTATTGGTCAATTAATTTGGGATCCCAAAACACGTGGACCACCCAGTACATTGTAAATAAGCAACGATCTTTATGATACCAAATTTCATTGAAAATATAAAAAATCACTTAACTAAATTCACAATAGCGTTGTAAATTTATTCAATCAACCATTATGACTAAAATAATCGTTGTGCGCTAATGTAAGTAATCCCTTTATCAACCAGAAAGCACATCTGGCAGCTCGCGTGACCCACGTCTGAACAATCCTCCAGGCGGGAGTCGCCAGCCGTTCGTGATGTGACGCGGGGGCTACGCAGGGTCTCGGCGCGTGAGGGCGGACCGCTGCCTCCATGACCACGCCGACCAGAACTCCCGTGCCACCGGCCGGGCCGAGGACCGGCAACGGCGCCGTCCCCGGCCGCGGCACCGGCCCCGACACGACGGCTGCCGCGTCCGACGCCGCCGGCGGCGGCGGTGGCGGTGGCGACGCCAGCCGGCGTGCACGCCGCTCCCCCGCCAAGCGCGTGTACTTCTACAAGAGCGGCGACCCGCAGTTTGGCGCCCTGCCGTTGGTGGTGAGCGAGCGCAGCTTCCGTACGTTCGAGTCGCTGCTGGACGAGCTGTCGCGCCGCGTGCCGCTGCCCATGGGCGTGCGGCGGGTCACCACGCCGCAGGGACGCCACGTCGTGAACCAGCTCAACGAGCTCCACGACGGCAGCGCCTACTTGTGCAGCGACCACCACCGCCGCCACCGCCAGCCGCACGCGCCTCCGCCGCACCCGCCAAACCGGCGTCCAGCCGCGGGAGTGGGCAACGTCAACGAGGACGATGATGATGACCGGCACCACCACCATGACCGCCACGATTACCACCAGCAGCACCACGACCACAACCAGCATGACCACCACCAGCAGCAGCAGCACCAACGACACCGTCACGGCCGTGACGATCTGCAGGAGACACAGCGTGGTGGTGGCGGCGGCGGTGGAGGAGGATGGAGACCGGTTGTTCAGCCTCCCAGAGAGCCGCGGAGGAGCGGCGGTCACATCAAGCGGCTGACACTGTTCAGGAACGGCGCGGTGGGACCACAGAGGGCTCTGCTGCTCAGCCGGCAGTCGGCACCCAACCTGGAGGCGGTGCTCGCCTACTTTTCTGAGATTCTGCAGTGCCCCGTGCGCCAGCTCTACACCAGGAATGGCAGCAGGGTGAGGAGGAGCAGTCGGCGTGTCGTAACACTATTTCCTACACCTCTGGTTTACATGCATTGTGGTAAGCACGAAATCATCGGTGGTGGTGGGGGGATAAGCTCCGTCAAACATTTGCCGGCTTCAGTTTTTCAAACAGTCTGCACAGCAATACCTCTCGAAGCAGGACTCGTGGGTCCTCCTAACACCTTCCCCGCACCTCCGATTGGCACGGTTGGCTACGTATGGTACGAAAGAAATTAAACTACATACATGAGCACATTGTTGCCGCGAGCAGAGCTAGGTGGGAGACTGGCACGTCCAGGGGCACGGGTCCCCCAGATTGCGTCAGTTTACCACGTGTTCTGCTCGTAGTGACCTCGCCCTCTCGTTTTTTGACGTGAATTATCTTGATTTATTTTTTGTTCACGAAAAAAAGTTCAATTTATTTTAACATGTTTCAGCCCACCAAAGAGTAGTTTTAATTTGAGCATGTTGTGTGTGATGGGCTCACTTTGACCCCTGCATGCAGCCATTCGAGATGGTACACGAAGCAGTATATTGCATAAGCATGGATGCTCGTATGGCCACTCCGAAATCGGGACGATTCAGCGAATCGTGAACGAGAAAAGTGTTACAGGCCTAGGCCACAGGTGTCTTGAGCTCTCACTACCTTTTCGGCCTAAATGAAAATAACAATAATATCACCAATATTTTTCCGCAACCAATGTGATTCTTAATTACATATTTGGGTTCGGTCACGTAATGATCTAAATGTCTGTCGTAATGCCCTCCACCAACCAAACATAGCCAAACAAATGAAATCGTTATGTGTACAAGAGTTGAATGTGCCAATAATTAACAACAATAATATTATTAAAGCCCCATTATTTATCCAGCAAAACCTCACTGAATCTAAAGACTCATTGTTTTTAAGGAAGGTTCCTGCTATATTAAGATATTTGGCCAATTCATTTAATCAATGAGAGTGTTTTGTGGTGTAGTAAGGAAACCAGAGTTCTTAGAGAAAACCCAAGCATATGAGGGTATAACAAAGGTCCACATAAACAGGTTCACAAACCCGCTTGCTGTACAGCCATCTCCTGGCCAATCCCTGCAGTAAAATTGCTTAAAGATGCAACCATAGCTAGCGTGTCCCGAGCTGTACCGCGTGAGTTTGAAGCTTCGTTCCTGAGGATACATTCTTTAAAGTTACAGTTAAGCGTATCATTATGACACTCTGTTAATGTCGTGATTTCACTCTCACACATTTTAGTGTTCACGACAAATCAACCGGACAGTTGAGCAAAACATAGGTACTCGGTGAGGGTGGATATGTGACTGTCAGATATGCGACATTTTACAGTAGATTGAACATGAGAGTCATTTTGGGGGGTTTCTTTAGTCTGTATCTTCCTTTTAACGAAGGACATTTGTGTTAACATTTGGTACTCGGATGGATTTCTCACGAACCTGTAGAAAGCATCAACCGTGACGGATGAGCAATGCTTTCTGGGAAAGCAAGTATTTGGAAATGGTTGGGGTGAATGACTGGGAGACTGGGGTGTCTGTATACTGTACAGGATTCATTAAAATGATGACTTGAATAATCTGTTAATGCTGCAGGGGGTGTAATAATAGATTGGCAGATAAGGTATTTGGACAATACTAGACGGACACATCATTCTCTCATGGGATCTATAGACAATTTACTGTGGACCATATCGTAAACCCACTGTCGTCTGCACTCCTTCAACGGAGGAGGAACAGCACAATTACACAAACTCTCCTGAAGCCCTCTCGGCCTGGCCAGCAGGACCTCGACATTGAGCTACTGAGAGTATATAGCTGCCATGCACAATAGAAGAGGGGAAACATGGGCTGACCCAGCACCTCTGACGTCCCCGTGGGAAATAGGTGGAGAGTCTAGAGGGCCTCTTCAATGGTCCAAGTTCCCTGGTGGCCGCTGGCTCGGAGCCCTTCAGAGCCGTGGCCTACGACGGCGTGACGAGTCGCCACAAGCTGCCGGGGCTGGCAAAGGTGGCTCGTGGGCCGGAGCCGTCGGCCACACCCGGTGAGTCAACCTCTCACCTTTGTCGTTGTCATCGGCAAGGTCAATCCAGAGGTCGTCGGTTTAATGTGTTCCTCCGGCGTGGCAGTTGAAACAATGGGACAAGTTTCTTAAATCCCCCCTCCCGCCAACACCTGCCTCTGTCCAAACTTACAGTATAAATGTGTAACACCACAGTTAGTCGATCGGCAGGTCGTGTGTAAGCGAATATTGCATGGCTCCATCATCATCAACATCATCGGTCATCATCAATTAATATGGATGAAGGACTCCACAAGCTGCCTCCATCTGTCAAGATTCCACACACGAGCTGAGTTCATCACTGCTCTGGTTCCTTGGTGGACATTCTATTGGACACGTTCCATTCCTTGGCTGCCACTCCAGGGAAAGTTTCAACCGTGTGAAGGGCAATATAAATAGTAAATGATGATGACTATATTTGTCTCTATCTCTCTGTGTCTCTCTTGTCCATCTGCATCTGTCTCTGTGACTGTCTCTGCCGCCTTTCGTTCCGAAAAAGCAAACTTTGGTCTTGAGGCGAGCAAGAAAGTAATTCACCCACGGCTACCATCCAGCCACCACTCCAGGTATAGCTTCTCTATCGCCTCGGACCGCGTGTACGGCAATGGAGACTCCTCAACAGCAAGCCTGGTCTCTTCGGTCAGTCGGCTCGCTGCCAAGGACCACCACCAAGAAGACCACCACCACCACCTGCCACATGGCCATACAGCCGCCAAAGTGCGGCGAACCGACAAACCGTCGGACGTGCGCAAGCAGATTCGGGTGAACACCGATGGCAGCATGACGGTGGAGATGAACGTGCGCCTCAATCTGGAGGAGGAGGAGACCGTGCGCTGGGTCACCAACATCAGCCGTGAGAAGAGCGGGGCCGAGCGCCGCGTGGGACAGACGGTCACCAACGAGGGCTACGGCACGGACGACAGCATCGGGCCAATGGGAGACGACGGCTCGGTCACCATTGCCTGCTGTGACGACGACGATGA
Organism: Lampetra planeri; assembly: GCF_965212315.1. Taxonomy (NCBI): domain Eukaryota; kingdom Metazoa; phylum Chordata; class Hyperoartia; order Petromyzontiformes; family Petromyzontidae; genus Lampetra; species Lampetra planeri. Next base: position 8,303,052 of record NC_136111.1, read on the forward strand.
AGTTGATGATGACGATGAGATGCAACGCAGGAGACGGTGCTTCGAAGGGAAGTGCCCACCAATGGAGAATCTGTTCGGGGTGAACGCGAAGCGGCAGGTGGTGGACGAACTGCAGAGGGCGGCTCTCCAGCAAGGCGGTGATGCGTACGAGGGGTGGCACAACGATCGCGCCGATGACGCTGAGTTTGACAATGATGGGAGGAGCTCTTCCTTCACGTCGAAGAACGAGCGCTTTTCCTTCTTCACGGTGGCTGAGGGAGAAGTGAAGGAGCGGCGGTTTGATTCATCGCCGATGATGAGCATGGCGCCAGCAGCGACAAACGTGTCGGCGATGGCAATGTGCAACGACGTGCTGGAGTACTGTACCACGAGCCGGTGCAGTACGCACAGCAGCTTCTGGTCGTCGGTCAGCTCTAGGCGGCAACCGCGCAAAGAAGGAGCTGACAGAGGAAGTGGAGTAGGAGGTGAAGAAGAAGAGGAAAGAGAAGCAATGGAGCTGCGTGGGGAGGTGGTCGGTTCTGATGGAATCTCTTGTGTTGATGACGATGGTGGTGGTGGCGGCGGTGGTGCTTGTGGCGGCAATGGTGGTGATGGTGATAGTTGTGATGGTGGCGAAAGCAGTGATGTCGGTAGGGGAAATGAAGGCGGTGCGGGGTCATTCCAAGGGTCCGAACGCCTTCCCAGTGGTGGCTCTGATGCCACGACCCTCGCCTCAGCTGGTGTGACCGGTGAGATGGACCCAGCGTCAGTGATGTCAGCTGAGCCAGAGCTGGACAGTGCGAGTGTAGCTGCAGATGGCGAGAGGGACTTGGGTGGCCATGTGTCTATCGATGGTGAGTTGACCCTCGTGCATGACCCTAGGGATATTCCATCATCCCTCATTTCCTCTCAGTCAAGGGACTCGCACCTTGGGGACAAAGCGGCGTGTGGATTGCTCTCCCGTAGCGAACGGCCCACAGTCATGAGTCCTGCGCTGTCAGCTACCTCCAAATCTAAAACACGGTCAAGAGGAGGAGGTGGTGGAGGAGGCGGAGAAAACATGATGCCCAGACCTAGCCCAAGTCCCAGTCTGAACTCCAGTCACCGCAGCCACCGCAGTCGTCGTTCGGCTGCGTCCACTGACCAGAAAGGGCGAGGAGAGCTCTTGGCAAATAATTGCCACCCTTCGCACAGAACGAGCAGCATCCGGGGGGTAAGTGATGACGGCGCATGCTCTACGGTGCAATGCGAGGACGGGGAGGTGGGGAAGGAAAATGACGACGACGATGGAGAATGTTCACATACTTCCCCCTGCAAGCTCAGCGATGCCGGAATTACCACACCAGCCACGAGGTCCGACAGAGGCCAAGCTCAAATGGCGACTCCAAGGATCGAGTGCCACAGCGGCAGTACGGGGGGGTCAAAGGCATCCTCACTGTTATCTGAGAGCATCTCCGCAAGACACTCTCAGACAAACCAAGAGGACGATGGGGAGAAGAGCTGCGATGGGCGGCGAAAAGCACCCTCTTCCCACAGCTCCGCGTGGTCAAAGAGCTACGAGGAAGGGTCTCCCGGCCCAGCGTCGCTGAAGGTCGTGTCAAGGCACAGCAAAAGCGGCGTCAGTGGTACCATCAGCAGGGCTGCTTCTTCCGTATCCTCCGCTGATGGTCCCTCGCTGGTCCCCGTTCCCCCTCATGGGAGGGGGAGCCGCAGCTCGCATGCTCAGACCGCGGGGAGCAGCAGACGCGACCGGTTACGTGTCACCTCCCGCAACGGTTCCTCGATGGCAACGGCGCCTGCGCGCTCACTCAAGGTATCAGGGAGGGAAGACAGGAGCAGAGCATCATCAGATGGATCCAAGTCGAGGCCGGCTTCCTTGGGCTCCAATTCGAGGTCGGAGCTGGATGGAAATGCAGGCACCGCTGGCACGAGGCGATCCCGGGATTCGGGATCGGTGAACGAGATTGAACGCACTGACTCCCAGCTTAGCGAGGCGCTCGTTTCGCAACTCACAGACCTCCCCGAGGAGTCTCCGGAAGACGTTGTCCGCAAATGGCTAACGAGGATTCCGTCAAGAGCCAGCACGATTCAGGATGATTTCTTCACAGACTTAGATTTGATTCCGGAGGAAGAGCATGGTGGCGGTGCTGCTGTTGCTGATGCCGATGCTGGAGCAGAGCACGAAGGTGACCTGGGACACAACGCCACACCTTTCGAGAGCAATGGAGAAACGGGCATGCTATTGCAACCGCCAAGTGACGATCAAGACGAGAGATCTGCTTCCGAGACACAGGCAGAGGAGAACAGAGATTGGAGTGTGCTCCACGATTCCGGAAATTGCAGGCATTCGTCAGAGAAGGAAAATGGCATTAGGCATGTTAGTGAGCAGCAACTTCGCCTCAACAAAAAACTCTTCCGGCTTCTCAAGCAGCTGTTCAGGAATCAGCTGTCACATCCAGAGCTGAAGAAGTCGAACAGCATGCCCGAGTTAACGGATGAGTCTTGGGCGTTGCGCAACCAAAGCATTGCTATCAACATTGCGGTGTCACTACTGTCTTCCCTGGAGACAACTTCCAATGAGGACGAAGCCAGCACGCCGTTCGTTCCCCTCACCGACGTCGCTCAGCGCCTTCGGAAGTTGGGTCCCGGCAGCAGCGACAGGCACAGATCTCTAACCTCTGAGCAACTCCTGCACCTTCGGAAGCTACTCACTTCTCAGACACATGGGAGGCGCAAGCAGATGGAGTATTCGAGCGTGGCAGAGGGGCAGGTGGAGCCTGAAGAAAAGAAAGGGTCCACTTTGGTTGAGGAGAGTGGCGACTGCGGGAGGCCAGCAGTGTGCAACGATAACGGCTACGGCTCCAACAACGGGAACAAGAATGGAGATGGCGAGTCCAAGAAAGCCCTCGATGATGATGGTGATGGCCATCAAGAAGATGTGGTGGATGAGGAGGAAGAGGCTAACGAGGACGAAGGTTCCCATGTCTTTAACGGTGAAGCAAATGCAGACATGAATGGTTATGGTTCGAATGGAGAAGTTGACGATGCTGAAGGAGTCGTTTATGAAGAACAGAGTGAAGGTGATGAGGGGAAGCATGAAGATGATGAAGAAAGTGACGTGGCTGAAGATAAACGGAGGCTGGAAAATGGAGGTGATGACGTGGCGATGGAAATTAACGAAGATGTCTCGCAAGGAGGTGATGAAAAAGCTAGAGAAATGTGTGAAGCAGATGAGGACATCATTGCCGATGAGGCTCCTAAAGAGGAGGCTGGGATTGAGGAAATTGAAGAGGGTGGAGATGATGTTGAAGCAACAGGTGAGAGGGAAGTTGAGGCAGTAGAGGTGGTATCAGCAGCAGCAGAAGAAAAAGAGGAAATGGCGGTGGCAGATTGTAACAGTGCTGTTGCCAGTGAGGGTACAGCTGTTGATGAAGGTACGGAGGATGGGAGCGATTGTGAGGATGATGCGGCAGAAAACGGTGACGAGGGCGAAGATGTGAGCATAAAAGACCCTCATTCGGAGCACACGGTTGGGGAGGTAGCTGAGGGTGAAGCAGATGAGATGGGGGCGGAAAATGACGTTCAAAACGAGGCGGAGGTGGAAATGAACGACAACACCTCACAAGCCAATGGTAAAACAGAGGACGGGGAGTCGGAGGCATGTGACTTTGAACAAAATGCAAAAGATGACGAGGCAACTGAGAAGGAGATGTCGCCTGATGAGATGGGGGAAGACGTTGATGACGTTGAAGCAAACAGTGGAAAAGACGGTGGGGAAGAGGAGTGTACAGCAGAGGATGAATTGGCGCCTGTCAATGGAGGTGAAGATAAACATGAAGAAGTAGATGAAGAGGGATATGCAGGTACTGGAGGAGAAGATGATATCGCAGATGAAGTGGATGAGAATGTCGAAGATGAGGTAGGAGGTGAACACGATGACTTGGAGCAGGATGCCGATCCCAACAACACATCATGTGTAGACGAAGAACAAGATGAACAAGTATATCGAGAAGATGAACTGGAGGAAGAAGAAGAAACTAAGGAACAACCAGAAGCACAAGAACATCAGGAAGAAGTGGAACAAGAAGATGGTCAACAAGTGCAGGAACATGAGGAAGATATACAACAAGTTGAGATACAAGAAGAATCTCAACCAGAAGACCAAGAAGAAGAAAAACATCAACAACAAATAGAAGAGGAACGACAACAAGAAGAACATGGTGAGGAAGCAGAACAGGAAGAACATCAAGAGGAATCAAAAGAAGTTGAATTAGAAGATCTCGAAGAAGCAGAAGAAGAAGATCAACAAGAAAATATTCATGAAGGAGCCGAACAAGAGCTGCAAGAAGAACAAGAACTGGAAAAAGCAAAACAAGAATGGGATGATCAAGGAGAAGAACACGAAGTTCAAGAAGAAGAGAAACAGCAACAAGAAGAAATTCATGAAGAAGCAGATGGAGAAGAAAATCAGGAAGAAGAGGACACAGAAATTCCTGATGCTGAAGACACGGGCGAGTGTGGTGAGATGCGTTCTAAATCGGAATCATGTCCAGTTGATAATGAGGATGGTGCAAATGAAGATTCTGGTGGAGATGCCAGTAAGTCAAGTTGCTCAGAAGATGCATTTAACAACGACAATGCAGAGGATGCAGTCGAGGAGAAGGCTGCTCCAGAAACTAGCCTCGATAATGACGAACAGATGGCCACGGAGAATGAGGAGCAAGTGGAAATGAATGACGAGAGCAGCATCCATGACGAGTTGAGTGAGAGTGATGCTGAAAACGCCTCTCGTCCAGAGTCTGCAGGGCCTGGCACGCCCACACTCCAGGAGGAGGATGGAAACCAGGAGGATGGGAAGGAGGAGGTCGATAATATCGTCCAAGAGACATCAACATCGGCGAGTGACTCAGAGAAGGCTCACAGCGACCACGGCGAAGAGAGCGCAGACGGTGACTCTTCCACCGAGGCAGAGGGGGACCTTGAAGATGCGTGCACTTCAGTAACGGCAGTCGAAGAGCTGCAATGTGAGTCATCGACACTGCAGCCTCGTGATGCTGGGAGGTGTAGAGACGTGGGGACTCAGGTGAGCCTGGATGAGGATGAGGCTTCTGGGAGGTGGAGGCGCCTGGCCTCTTCACGTGCATTGGGTGGAGGACGAGGAGGCAGCACCGTTCTGACGCCTCCTACTCCCGACATTGCATCCCGCGTCTGCTGGAGCAGAAATGAGAGCACCGATATGCCGCATGAACACGAAGTCGTGGAAAACCCGGAGCGAACGCTGAAGAATCAGCAGCCGACGGACGTCCTGTCAGCCGCGGAAGACAGTGACCCGCAATGGATCGTCAGCGAGAATTACCTGCGGCGACGTGCCTTGCCTCAACAGTGCGTCGCAGAGCTGGACACGACCTCGGGAGAAACCTCGGATGAAGCCAAATACCTGAGGCTCAATCGACCGCTCCAGATGGATGACATCTCCTCCAGTGAATTAGAGGACACACTCAGCCCTGAGCCGTGCTGTAACTTCTACCGGGAGCCGCACGGCACCGACTCAGATCCCTTCCCGAGTGACGCGTGCAGTTTTGACAGCCTGAAGGCGGCAAAACTTCCCGCAGGGGAGAAAACGGCCTCAGCTTCAACTGAACACCTAGGCAGCGTTCGCTCGGAGACTGCAGCTGCAGAGAAGTTTGTGGAAGCGACGGACAGACGTGCCTCCTTGATGAGTGAAACAGCAGAGGCGGGCAGTGATGAAGGCAGGAGCCTGGCGGCTTGCGGCAACTACTGCACCATCCTCACAGCTCTGCAGACGGACGAAGGGAGGCTCTTTTCGCCCTACAGAAAGGTGTTTGACCCGAGTGACCCCTGGGTGGTGCATTTGGTCTGCTCCCTGGAGCGGCAGTGCATGGCCCAGTGGCTCAATGTGCTGGAGGACGCAAAGACTCGATGGGGCATGGAGGGCGAGGAGATCAACGAGATCATCCTGGAGGTGAAGCGAGATGCACAGAGGCGTATCAGACGCGGCATCTTGGCGGAGCTTGAGAAAATCAAGATCAGCATCGTGGGGAAGGTGCCACAAAAAGTCGGCGGTTCAATGGTGGAGAGCGTCGCATCAAGGATGTTGAGGAAGAGCTCGCCTGGAATTCTGGAGGCACAGTCGCGGAATCTAGCCCACGTGATTGCGGAGCTGAATCAAAAACAAGGTCACAACAACAATGACAACAACAATGGCAACGGAAAGAGTGTGAGTATCGAAGGTGCCCCGTCTACTCTGAGGGTGACTGAAGAAAATGTGTACGCGACATTCCAGATCCCCCAGATTATAAAGGAGTTTGACCTAAAGTTGATTCTTAACGCTGATGCCGCAGCGCCAGGGGGAGATGGGGACCTGGATGACAACAATGGAAACCCAGGCAATGCCGATCAGGAGGATGAAGGTCACGAACTCTTGTCTCAAGGGAATGTGTCTACAGCACTCAACGGTGAGTCTCTCGTCGGCACTGATGCGGAATTTGCCGACAACGAAGCCACAGAGGGACAGAGTGAGTCGGCTTGTCAAGACTATGCGGATGGCAGCATCGAAACCGAAGAAGCGGAAAACTGCGTCAATGAGGTTGCAGGAGACGAAGAGGTTGAAGCTGCAGCTCACATCAATGGAGAGGAAGTTTTGGAAGCAGGGGAATGTGAAGGTAGCCTTCCGGAAAGTGCCACAGAAAATGATAATGATCGCGACAATGACGGTGATGACAGTGATGGAGCTAGGGAAGAAACGGCAATTAAAGAAGCGGAGGCCGGTGGTGAAAATGCTGAAGCGGATTTGACTCTGGAGGATGAACTTCCCGAAGACTCTGAACAGGATCCACAAATGGAAGCATGCGAAGATTGTGAGGAAGAGGTGCAGCCAGAGAGTAGTGAAGTTAATGATGGCGACGAGAAAGAGGAGGGTGGTTCTGGAGAAAGTGACGAAGAATATGCAGGGGAAGTTGCAGTGCTGAACAGAGATGAACTGGACATGGCGAATGGCGGTGTTGAAGATGGAGAGGATGGTAATAGTGATGCAGGGAGTGGTGTTGGGCAGGAAAATGCAGATGACGACGTCAAGGAGGGAGACGAAGTAGAACCACAAAGTGAACACGGAGCTGCAAGTGACCAGGCAGACGGCAGTGAAGACGCAGACATGAGTCAGGGTGATCACGCGAAGGAAAGTGAAGCAGGGGAGGACGATGTGAGTCAGGAAATGGTGCGTGAAAAAGATGCCACAGATGACGACGACAACGAGGTGGAAAATGGTTCAGGAGAACAAGTCGAAGAGGGCGAGGAGGAGGACGTTGACGGGAGTGGCGGTGACAGTGGCGAGGGAGGTGCATCGAATCAGGATGTACTGGATTCACAAAGCGGTGCTGAGGAAGAAGGCGGCGGAGGTGATGATGAAGTTGGGGAAAATGTCAGCGGGGATGAGGGTGATGCAGAGCATGCGCAGAAAGAGGCAGATAATGGAATTGCTGAAGCTCAGGGTGAAGAAGAACACATAGACACAGATGACGCTCTGGAGCAGGAAGATGCCAACGAAGGTGGTGATGACTGTGAGGTTACTGGAGACGAAGGTGGCGAAGAGGAGGTGGGAACCAATGCCAAAGAAGAAGGAGATGAGGAGGCAGCGATGTCGGACGAAGTCTCGCAAAACGGCAGCGCGCCTGAAGAGGAAGATTTGCAAAATTGCGACCAAGATGACGACATGAGTGGTAGCTGTGAAGCCCCCAAGGAGAACGGGGTAGACGAACAAGAGGGGGGGGAAGATGAGGGCGAAGCAGCAATCGGAGATGAGGAAGAGCCTGTAGCTGAAGACTGTGATGGTAGCATTGGCAACGATGGGGACCATGATGTCGCTGAAAACAAGGGGGTTGGTGATGATGATGGACACGATGAGGGTGATGACGTGGAACCAGAGGGAGTTGAAGGGGATAATGTGGAAGACAATGAAGATGTAGGTGAAAATGTGGAGGAGAGTGATGCTGGTGCGAATCAGGCAGGTAACGAAGAAGACGCTGAAAAGGAAGACGATTTGCAACAGGATGAAGAGAACGCTGAGAGCATGGAGGATGTGGAGGCGGGGATGTCGAATGAAGAACCGCGGGAGGAGGACGGTGAGGCTGGTGTTAGCGTAACGTCTGATGAGGCTTGCGAGCAAAGTGAGGAAGTGCCGGAAGAGAACGAGGTGGTTGAGCACAACGGGGTGAGTGAATCCAACGGAGAATCGAGTCCCGTGGCGGAGGACGAGAATGCATTGCGAAACACAACAGACAATGACGGGAAGGAAGACAGCAGCAGAAATGGGGAGCAAGAAACTTCTTTAGAGGGCGAAAGCAAAGAGGGTGAAGACCAAAAAGTGGAGGCCGAGGAGGAGGAGGCCAACGAAGAAGACACCGACATTGGATCTTGTGACAGCAGCACGGCGGTGAAGGGTTCCAGCAGCTCGTCGCAGGGAGCGGAAGAGGCCGGAGCCGTGCATGCTGATGAATCGGAGGGGACAGTAGCTGCCTGCGGAGGAGCCGCGTGCGTGAGCGGGCGTGCGCGTCGTTCGAGGTTCTCGACGAAGAGCATCGCCGGAGAGGAGCAGTGCGCGGACGACATCGATGGCGATGATCTAGATTTCTGAGCTGCCCATTGCGTAGATGTCGGCGATGTTTCAGGTGACGTTCATGAGGTAAGGTGTGCCAAGCAATGGTGGAAGTCGCATCTCTTCTTTTTCTGCTTTTGAATGAATGGTCGAAGGAATGAACGGCCATGTTAACTTGAGTTATGAGTAGAACCCGATAGCATTGACACTAATCAGCACCACAGTGTAAGCCATGTATCTTGCAGAAACACTTAAGCATCAATTTAGCACGGACCCTAACCGAAATCCTATACGATTAATAGTAACATTACTCCAAACATTGGTTTTAGCCATGGTTATAACCATTACCCTAAGTATAAGTCTCACTACAATCTAAACATCATCCCCAAAATTTACCCGAACCGCAGTCCTAGCTTTGACCCTATCTATAACGTGAACCATCACATTAATTCCCAACCCATAATCCCACCCCAAACTGATCCTCACTCGACCCTAGCCCCACACCAACCCTAACATCAGCCCCAACACGAACCCCTCCCAATCCTAAGGCAACATCCAACGCCTTCTCACCCTGGCCCTAACCTGAACACAACACTATGTCTCCTTACACCAATCCTAACAAAATCCATAATCCCATCACTAACCCTGACCACAACTGTAGCTATACCATGACTTAAAACCTTGTTTATATGAATGTGTATTTTAAACATATGTATGTGAAACCCTAATGGAAAAAAATTGTGACCCAATAATTTTCAATCAGTCAGGCGTGCCATTGCAATGTTCCAATCGAATCGCAATGCATGGGAGCAGAGCTGGGCTGATCAATAATGTAAGTAACCAACTACTCTATCGATTATAATCGATAAAGTAATTGGTTACTTTCCAATTGCTCGATTATTGGTTACAATACTTGACCAATCGGATAATATTAAAAAAAACTGTTGGGAAAGTCTCACTTCTGTTCCCACGTGTGCCCTTGGATGGGAGGTGATGGGCGGGGCTTGGTGGCGTCATGAGAGCATTAACCGTGTCACGCTGGGTGTGGCTTTCCTACCTTCAGGTTGGCCATCATTTCTTAAGAGGCTCCAGTAATCAACCACAAAAGAGTAAGTAGATTACAACTCTCGCAGATTAATCAACTGAATCGGCGAATTGTCCCAGCCCAAACATGGAAGTGACGTCACTGGTGTTCCATAATGACACACTCGAATATAACTTTGAAGTCTCTTTTTTTCCTCATGTTTTAATTCATGTGGAACAGCCTGGGACACAGGATCTGGGTGTGCAGGTCCGAGAGAGACAGTTATTGGATTGTGTCTCACTCCAAGCGCTCTTTGCATGTTTCATTACTGCACAGGACCTCACATATCCACCCCGACCAAATAACGTCCTCACCAATGACAGTATATGTCCTGGTGTGTAACCCTTTTTATTTTTAGTGGATATTCACAAATTCGACCTTTTCACATATCCGCCTACACCTCAGTCCCCAGAGCAATTGTGCTCAGCTAGCTAAAGCAAATGTTCTGTAAACCGCGTATTATGTGAACCTGTATGCATCAAGAAACGCAACAAGCAAGAAAGACGTTTGAATGTAAAACTCTCAAATCCGGAGGGTATCCCTGCTGAAATGAGAAATGTGAGCGATGGCTCATCTCTGTTGGCGGTTCGAAACCAGTGGCAAAGTGGTTGTATTTGTGACCCAGAAGGGATGGTGGGCTGTTCTGACCTCTCCCCTCCACCCCAACCCACGACTTTCATGATTGGAGGTCGATCGTTCGGATATAAACTGAATGCCGCGCTGCTGATGTGAAATGTCTGAATGCTCGCATGCGAGCAATGTGTGTGGAATATGGTGTACTGTATTTGATTTGATTACTTGAATGTAAATCGCTTCATCTTATCCATTCGCGCGCAACGACACCGTGCACCGTTTGCATATTTCGCCACTATTATTAGCAAACATTGCCTCGGAACTGAAAACAAATCTAGCTCAGGATCATGTTCGAGGTAATGACTATTCCTCAGAGCAGACTCAATCCTCACTGCTTCTCCCCCCTCCTTCGTCTCGCTCCACTCCGGTTTACGCTCTCTCCGCTCCAGCAACCAAGGCCCTCTGTCAAAGCGGCCAGCTATCATTGCCGGCGTGAGAACTACTCCTCTGCTTTATTTTACTATACCTATGTGACTTTACACGAAAGAACCAAAGAGTATGGATCCCTGCAGTCACGAAAACTTCAAATCGAGATTACTCCACGACTCCCACCTGTTGTCTATAATTCCCTCCTGCAGCCATCCATGCTGTCAACTCCCCGCCCCTGTTCAAGTCCAAGACCATCCGCTTCTCCCCCTGTGTATGTGTGAAATATAAGACGGTTAAACATCAATCATGAGTAATGTATCCTTGCTTATGATTGATAACCCACTGCCGCCCCTGTCCACCCAGCACGACGAATGGGTGCACCGCAGTTGATCGGCAAGTTGCATGCGGTGGGGTGAAGTGGTGGGTATACCCACCACTTCCAGGATGTCTTGCCAGTGTGGAAGAGTAGGCCAAGATACACCTGAGAGGGGAGGCCCTTCTACCAGCAGTGACGCGAGCGAGCAATTGCAGGTCTGCGCCTTTACCTCTCCATAACCTTTGTTTGCACGAGTTTCAAAATTCTGCCTTTCCTCTTGGTTTCCCTGCTCTGAGGAAGGGCCGTCACCCGGAACGTCGCACGCTACGTCTGTTTCTGTTTACAGTGAGGCAGTGTTTGTTGTTGTTAATGAAGACGGCGGTGAAATGTCTTCACCCGCACGTTTTCACAGCACGGCGGTCGCAGCCCCGGAAAACCACGTACACACGTACATACATCAACACATTCACTCACTCACGTACATATGTGTATATATATGTGTACAGACGTGATTGTGGGTGACTTCTTGTGAAATAGATAAACAGACAAGGTTCTCTTTCGTTGCCAAACAAAAATAAAAACTACATTTCAGATCCCAGTGGCCAAGAAAAATCTCGGCCCGGCAGAATTTGAGCAGGAATACGCGAGTTACCCGGGGCATTTGATCGATGTGCTACTGCACACTGCTGATGAGACTCGCAGAAGACGAATCCAGCCCACACTTCGCCTGCGTAGATAGGCTGATGCTGGGAAATATTGATCAACGAAGCCCGAAGGCTGAGGAGGTGCATCTTATGATGAAGGGGTGCATCTTATGATGAAGGGGTGCATCTTATGATGAAGGGGTGCATTGTATTATCCACTTGAGTCGGATGTGTGTGTGCATGTTCGCGTGCCATGCTACGAACCCGGCGACCCGAGGTTCGATTCCTGCTCACGGCTACCGCCAGTGACGATTATCTGAATCGTTCCTGCGCCTCCACCTAGGTCGACTCGGCCTCAAGTGAGTACCCGGTATGGTGTGTAAACATCGTGTGCCGTGCCAGCAGCCATCGTAGGCGCTCGCTAGCAGCACTTGTCTGTTAAGGCTATACGGGGGATCTTTGTTTGCGTCTTATTTCCGGAATTTCTCTCTTAACTGGGGAATATGGTTTTGTTTAATTTGACATTTGGTCAACCAAACAGACCCCTATCAGTTTATTTGATACATATATACATATACTCATACACAGCTATGCGCTAATGCACTTTATATACAGAGTAGAGTAAGAGCTACCGACTTTTTCAATAAATTAATGCTCGGATGCAGCCGATAGTGAATTGTCTGAGTCTTTGCTCACAATGCCGTGTACAATCTGATGCCCGTTATCATAATAGTAAAGCACATGTATCGTCTATTTGTAGGTTTGTCATAAAATGTGTTATTCTGTTAGATGATGTGAAATCAATCAAAATTATCTTAATCAAATCAAGCCGCCGATAGTTCGATCTCGTGATGTGGAACGAGGATGCTGTATCCGATGAGACGGTGGTTCTGCAATGGATTTAGCGAGGGTTGTGTGTTGGATGTGACGAGATTTCTGGATCCAATGAGACGATGCTGTACTGGATGTGAAGGGTGTTCTGTATCAGCAATACAAGGTTTTTTTGCTTTCGCACAAAACAAGTTCACAATACAATAAAATAAGAAAAGCACAATTCAAAGCAGTCAAATTTAAACCGGTCTATCTGAAATGTATTTTCTTGTGAATCTAACCTGGCTCTGGTAATCAACAATTCATTGCATAGAACATATATTTTTACTCATCAGACAGTTATTTTACTTATCAGTAGACAAAGCACATGTATGCAAATACATTTCCGAATTAAAGGGACTATAGCGATGTAACCATGTTACGCACACCAACGATGCAATAAAATTGTAACCTTTACCAACGTGTTGCCAAGTGTGCCTCAAATATTGCCGGCTTTTACACTATGAGACCTCCATTACCAGTGGCAAAATATAGTAGTAGGTTTTTACCCTTTAAACTGGTACAAAACTGACACCTTTATACAAGGCATCATGTTTGCAATAACCACAACACAAGTAGTCAAAATGCAAACAAAAAAAAACAACTCTGTACGCCTTTTGGTGTCATCTGGTCCAACACCAATGGAGACTAGGCTCTAAGGAAAGCTGTTTCGGGTGTGGACCAATCAACTTCAAGGACAGTGCATATTATTATCATTATCAGAGTTGTTTTTTGTTTGCATTTTGACTACTTCTGTTGTGGTTATTGCAAACATGATGCCTTGTATAAAGGTGTCAGTTTTGTACCAGTATAAAGTGTAAAAACCTACTACTATATATTGCCGGCTTGTTTTCAATTGACGTGCCGCGTTTTGTATTTATTCGGAACGTCTCGCCGAGTCTCAAGAAATCGTTCATAGGAGAGAGATCCGACCGTGTGCATGAGGGAAGATGGATTGTGACATCGCAGGCCCATGAATGACGGGTGATGACATCCAGCAGTGGAGAGTGAAACAGCCAGATAATAAAAGTCACCCTTCTGGCAGAAGCTTGGGGCCAATTACAGTTGTACAGTGTTATTCGCGGTGATTTGCAACGATAATGTCGTAATTTAAACGAACAATGCTGCTGTAAATTGTGATTTACATTGTAGTATAATTTGGTCGCAGGGCAGTTTTCTGGCTGTGCCTAGCCGTGAGGTCAACGCAGTGTGACCTCCGTCCGTGCCGCTCAAAAAACGAAGTGTGCGCGTTGTGGGGGCGCTTGCAAATCGCTTTAAAATCTCTTTTCTCACCAACGAAGCTTAGGACTCAGGTGGAACACCCCAGGAAGCACCGCTCCTGTTTAATTGCGTTTATTTTGTTGTGCTTCCCCTGCACCGCCGATTTGCACGGTTGGCTACGTACGGTGCGAAAGAAGTTCAACGCACTTACGTAGCTACAAGAGAAGACCTTTGGGTTACGCATCTCTCGTAACGCCACCAGGGCTAGCGTGAATTCTAAGAGACATCGCGCGACTTTTTATTGGCTAAGACTGCCGAACAGGCTCGCGCATACGGGGGTAATGCTCATCCATTTGTCCAATGAAGACGGTGTTCCATCGTGTTTGTCCTACACTTGGCCATGCTGCATAACTCGACGTTCAGTGGATTTTCCTGCCAGTAGCTCAATGAGTGCTGTATTTCACCAGTGACGATGTTACCCTACAATGTCTAAATGTAGAGCTGGGTGGAGTACGGTTTGTAGAGCATCGGTGCTCTTCCTTGTTTTGAGAACCTGAGTTTCAGTCCTCATGGCCAGGGTCAATTCCACATCACCAACACCAGCACCAACACTAACAATGACGGCAACGCCACCATCGTCATCACCACTATGAAAGTCGCCGCCACCATTATTACGACCATTGTTACTCCCACTATCACCACCACTAACAAACAACGCCACCATCATAACCACCATTCCTCTCACCAAATAACCAAACCACTATATCACTACCACCACAATTCATCCCTCTAGGGTCACTACCTGTACCAGTCCAAAACATCATTCATCAACCGTGCAATATGTTTCATTGTTGCCTCTCCGATGTGTTTTCGGGTTGTTACCACGTGTTGTTCAGCACAACATTTGGCATATTCTCAGGTTTTTTCGGTAAAGTCACGTAGGTAAAACATTAAAAGTAAAACTTTACCGAAAAAACCTGAGAATATGAATCATTGCAGTCACGAAAGCTTCAAATCTAGAACATTTGGCATTTCGCGACACGTGCCTCGAGTTTCTCCAAGAACTGAACTGAATTGGATGCCGAGCAACGCGCGGTAGGACGTGGAAACACATCGGACCATGTCAACGGACAGCAGCAGCACCGTGGGTTTGATTATTGTGAAATGTTACGTCCAAACAGCATCAGATAAGTGTACTGTATAAGAGCTTTACGGATAAAGGCACAGTAATCCGATGGACTCCGAGTCATGACATTGCTGGGGACTCGAAGGGATGACCCCAAAGCTGCTTACCGAAATGCTTCATGCGCACTCAACATTACGCACAGAAATCGCACCTATTAAGAGCCGCACGAGGGGGGGGGGGGATGTAGCACCACGATGGCGAGATGTCAACTACCTTGCCTGGCATGCAGGAGGTTGTGGGTTCGATCCCGACCCTGACGCCTGCTGTAAATTTGGAGTTTGCGTATCTCTCCCCGTGGTCGCGTGGATTTTTCTCCTGGTCTGTGGCGCCACTCCCCAAACGCATGCAAAGAACCCCCCGTTACAGCCGACATAGGCTGTTGGGGCAGTTACTGCTAGCATAGTGTTAGCACTGAGAGGAATGATAGTGGTGCAGTGGACAGCGCACTGGCCTAGGAATCTGGCGACCTGGGTTGGATTCCCAGCCTCGGCAAACATCAGCGACGAGCAGAGCCGTCTATAGGGGGGTGCGGGGCCCGGGGCAAATGACACTGTGTGGGCCCTCCCCGGCGCCTTCAAACTAAACCGTCAGAATTATATCTGACATTGTGACGTCAAAGCGCAGGACCCCACCCCCAAAGCGCGGGGCCCGGGGCTCCCGCCACGAATCGCCGTACCAGAGGGACGGCTCTGGTGACGAGTGATACCAGCAACGGTTATGTGTCTTCCCTAGGTCGACTCAGCCTTATACCAGGGTCTATAATATGGTGCAGTGTGTAAATATCGGCACCGGGGAAGCAAAGACGGCCTTGAAGGGTGGTCACGAGAGTACATAAAGTACAACCATGCTCCTTCTACCATGCACAGACTTTTGGGGCAATGCCGACACGGTACAAGAGGGGGTGGGTGGCCAGAACAACGCCTGGCTGCCTTTGCCTCCCCAGTGTTGATCTTTACACACTGCACCATCTACTCATTTGAGGCTGAAGTGACCTAGGGGAGGCCCATGACCAGTTCAATTCATTAGTGTTATTGGTCGTGAGCACGAGTCAAACTCAGGACACTGAGTCAGAGCCGGCCCAGCCACTAAGCGACCCTTGTAATTGCAAAGGGCCCCGTGGCCAGCAGAGGGCCCCCTAGAGTCACTGCTAGCTAGTGGGTGAAAAAAATCATACATCAAAGGGGCCTCCAACCAAATTTTGCTTAGGGCCCCCAAAGGTCTAGGGCCGGTTCTGCACTGAGTTCATAGCGTAGTGCGGTTACCACTGCAAAGATCCCCTGTATTGCCTTAAAGAGACAATTCTGGCAAGTTCTGTAAGCGAGCACCTATGAAAGCAGGCACGGCACATGCTGGGCTGGGTGGCCATCACCACACCACACAAACACTCACATTCACTCATGAGTCAATTAGTAATCAAACAGTTTACAAAACAGCAGAGATGTTATCAATAAAAACCACATTAGTACTTTGAAAACAAATATATCAAGTGCATCGCAACTCTAGCCTTGTTTCAATGTAACATCAGAAGCAGCACAACAACCGGAGCAATTGAACAGAGTGACATAGCGTGGCTAGCATGGGACCTGGTGCAAGGAATTACATTTAACTATAAACTACATTTATTTTGCCAGGTAAGGCCCACTGGGCCATATAGATTTTTTTTCAGATGCGACCTCGCCACAAATAACAGCTCAACGCAATGGCTCACCATCATCATGTGCAAATTTATAGCAGCCAAATATTATTGTACTCTAAACGCGTGTTTATAAACGCGGAGGGAAAAACCGGAGCACCCGGAGAAAATCAACGGGACCACTGGGAGAGAGACCACGCAAACTCCAAATATACAGGAGTCAGGGTTGGGATAATAATTATATTTCTATAGCGCTTTCCATCAAGGATCTCAAAGCGCTGTAAAGGACCCAGCAGCAGCAGACATTCAGCATAACAACAATTATATAAATATATTTTAAGAATCCATTCACGAAATCAACTAAAAGTTTAGTAAGCGGAAGCATCTAAATAGCTTTGCAGACGCATTTAAAAACATGTCCACAGACTCAGAGATCGCTGATATCTCGTGGAAGAGTGTTCCATAGCCTGTTTGCTACACGGGAAAAAAAAATCTGGGTCACCCATAGACCGAAGCCTCGACTTGGGAATGCATAAAAGATCTGCATCCCCAGATCTTATGGGCCTTGAGGGGACATATAAATGATGCGGGCAGGGGCAAGATGGTTCACTGCTTTGTAAGTTAATAGGATTTCAAACTGTATTCAATGTGAAACTGGAAGCCAGTGCAGGGAGGCCAACACGGGCGTAATATGACGTGAAGGTATTCGGGTTAACACTCGAGAAGCCGCATTCTGAACATGCTGCAAATTGATCGGCACCTTCTTAGCCAGGTCAGGGAGTATAAGACATTCTAGATTTGAAGCTTTCGTGACTGTGTAGTGGTGATACGCGCTGGGTGTATATGTCGTGTGCCAGCGCGTATGTACGGGTGTGTGTGCGGTGACGCGCGCTGACGGGGAGGAGCAGGCGTCAGTGCGCGGGTGGGGGTAGTGCTGCTGATTGGCTGTGTGCCGGTGACGCGCCCAGAGGGAGTGATCGGGTAGCAGCGCGGTGTGATTGGTTGGGGAGTGGAAACACGCGCTGAGCGGAACCGGATCGTGGGGAGAGAGCGTGGGGATTGGGTAACTGAGGAGCGGTGCCGACGTTGAGGTCCGCATCCGCTCCGTCTCCCGGGAAGAAGGGGTATATAAGGTGATGCACAGAGGAGCAGGGGGCAGAAGTGGAACCATCTAAGAATGAAGAGGAAGGTGCAGAGATAGAGCCCGGAGAGGAGAGTAAGGGAGAGTAGAAGCTGAGTGATGTATAGTGTGTAGCCAGCGAGATAGAACGGTCTACACGAGCTGAGTAAGGTATAGTGTGTAGCCAGCGAGATAGAACGGTCTACACGAGCTGAGTAATGTATAGTGTGTAGCCAGCGAGATAGAACGGTCTACACGAGCTGAGTAATGTGTAGTGTGTAGCCAGCGAGAGAGAACGGTCTGCACGAGCCGAGTATGCATACGGTGTAGCCAGCGAGAGAGGAAGGTCTGCACGAGCCGAGTATGCATACGGTGTAGCCAGCGAGAGCGGGGCAAAGTCTACACGAGGCGAGTGGAGAGTGTAGCAGAGGCGCAGAGTCTACACGAGGCGAGAGAGGAGTGTAGCCGAGGCGCGGAGTCTACACGAGGCACAGAGAGCCGGCAGCACAGAATCCTGAGTCAAGAGAAGTGCAGTGTGAAGAAGAGAGGCCACGCGTTGTATTGTTACAAGTCAAGATTTAATAAAAGAAGTGTGTTCCCGTCAAGGAGTTTCCTGCCGTCATTTTTCAATACTTCATCTGGCGTCAGAAGTGAAACGGGCTTCCAAGTATGGAGACGAGGAAGACCCGTAGGACCCACGGGATTGACCGCGAGGAAGACCTGGACGACTCGGAGCCGCTGGTGGCGGGGGGTGAGGAAGAGGACTTGCCCACGCTGCAGGGTCCGTCGACGGCGCCGGCCGAGCGACCGGGGACAGACGCCGGGCTTCGTGAGGCGCACTCCCGACTGGCGGAGCTGCTGCTCGCCGCCGCGTCCATCTTGGCGGAGATCAGCTCGTCGGGAGGAGCGGGGACGGTGGGGGACATTTTACAAGGTCGCCCCGCAGATTCCCGCCAAAACGAATGGGGGATTCCCGCCATTGCGCCTGGGCCTACTTTTGGCGGGAACGGCGAGCGCCACGTGGTGGTGGGTTCCCAAGCGCGCGCATCGACGTCATCAGCGCGCGAGGGGGTCCGCCATCTTACGTCTGCTGCTGGAGCCGCCATCTTAGACACCGACGGACAGGCGGAGAGGAACCACGAGGCGGATGACTTCATTTTTCAGCAGCGCCTGCCCACATTGTCAGCCTTCAAGGCGGAAGGCGGAGACTGGGGCCAATTTCAGCGAAGGTTTTTGGCGCATCAAGAGATGTCAGCGTGGTCCGATGCTACAGCGCTGCGGGCATTGCCCGCCATGCTGGACGACGATGCGCTCGCGGCCTTCAGGGCTGCACGGAAGTCGGACCGCTCCACGCTGAAGGATGCGCTGGGTTTGTTGGCCAGGGTCTACGGGCCTCCCTCTACATGCCGCCATCAGTTCTACGCAAGACGGAAAGCGGCCACGGAGACCGCGCTGGCCTATCGCACGGCGTTGCTGGCTCTTGCTGATGCTGCGTTCCCTCGGATGGACGAGGAGGGCCAAGACGCGATGGTTTTGGAGCAGCTGCTCAAGTTGGCGCAGGACCTGGGGGTCCCTATCAACACAGCTGACGACATTGATATTTCTTCTTTGAGAGTCGCCACGAGTATTCAAGCGCACGAGGCCCTACAACGGAAGCAAGGCGTTGGTTGCAACGCTGCTGTCGTCGCAGCCCCGGGGTTGGTGGTCGCCGAACCCCAAGTCGTCAGCCCACGAGAGGAGGCGTTCGCCACGGGACGACCAGGGGACTGGAGGCCGGGGGCCCGGTCGCCTCTGCGATCGGGCCGAAAGTCGGAGCAACCAAGATCTACTCCGACCCTCGTCACGTGCTATAACTGCGGCCTCCGGGGCCACGTGGCGTCCGGGTGCTGCGCTCCGCGGCAGCGCGCCATGGGAGCTCGGCTGGACGACGACCGAGAGCCCAAGTCATCTCTACAATCCCCGGCAAGTCGCGGCACCTCACACGCTCGGCCTGTTTATTCGGCACACATGGGACGCCGCGTTGCGGCGGAGGAGGGCCGGTTAAGGTTCGGGGATTCGGTTCGGCGAGGGGGGTTCGGCCGGGACCAGGGAGACATTGAATGGGCGGAATTGGGGCATAGAATTGTGGCTGCTTCGGCGGGTTCGTCCGTTGTTACGGGATCTATTGATGGGGTTGAGATTAGGGTGTTAGTGGACACGGGGGCATCGGCAACTATTATATCGGACCTCATTTATAATATTCTTCCAGTCCAATGTCGTCCGCTGCTTCCAGTTGATGTGCCATTTTACGCCGCTAATGGGGGATCGTTGGGCATTATCGGTCAGGTTAGGGCGTCCATTTGCATTGGAGATATCAAATTATCGGGACCCGTTTTCGTTTCGTCTTCTTTGGCAGTTCCGTGTCTTTTGGGCACTGACTTTTTGGCTAAAATGCCCATTAAAATTCTTATCGATCAACGATGCATTGAACTGCCATCGGGTCGCCGGATTTCATTTTTGACGGGCCCTACTGACATTCGGACGGCGTGCGCTACGATACAAGCGGTGGCGACGCAGACAGTGCAAGTGCCCCCGGGTTCACAGATGTTGATTCCCCTCCGGTTGCGAAAACCATGGGTGAGGGAGGCTTCGGGACAGAGTATGCTTTTGGGTCCTTCTAACAAGGCTGTCGGGGGTCTTGATTTATCGGTGGCTCACACTTTGGTGCGGGCTGACAGGGATCCGTTTGTGATGGTTTTGAACGCGGGGTCGCGACCAGCTGTCATCCCGCAGGGCACCGTGCTGGCTCACGCGGCGCAGGTTCCTGGGGATGATGGGTTGGTTGCGCAGGTGGGCTCGAGCCCCGCGCGGAACGTTGAGCCAAGGGAAGACCTTGAGTGGGTCCATTCGTTATGTGCCGCCTCGGACGATTTGTCGGCGGCGCAGTTGGGTGCGCTGCGCGAGTTGCTCATTGAATTCTCTGATGTATTCAGTAAACATAAGTATGACATTGGGTGCACGGATTTGTTGCACCATCACATTGAAACGGGCGATGCGGCGCCGGTCAGGCTAAATCCCTTCCGACTGAGTCCCGTGGAGAAGGAACATGTTCAGTCGGCTGTTAACGATATGCTAGAAGCCGATATTATTTCGCCCTCCTCTAGCCCGTGGGGAGCGCCTATTGTGCTGGTTAAGAAGCAGGACGGGTCCCTGCGATTCTGCGTTGATTTCCGTTGCCTGAATAAGATCTCTGTGGCTGACGCGTATCCGCTCCCCAGGATGGATGAGTCCCTCGATGCATTGTCTGGTGCGCGTTATTTTTCGACTCTTGATTTGTTATCGGGGTTTTGGCAGTTGCCGCTCGACGAAGAGTCGAAACCTAAGACAGCATTTCGGACTCCAGGGGGGCTGTTCCAGTTTAACCGGTTACCCATGGGACTTCACTCCTCTCCAGCGACGTTTCAGCGACTTATGGAGCTGGTTTTGTCGGGCTTGCAGTGGGATACATGCTTGATTTATATGGACGATGTCATTGTTTTCAGTAAAACGTTTGAGGAACACCTCCGGCGATTGAGAGGGGTGTTCTTGCGAATGCGATCGGCTAAGTTGAAATTTAAACCGGCCAAATGTCACCTCCTTCGTAGGTCCGTTAGATACTTGGGTCACATTGTCGATTCTTCGGGGATCTCCACCGATCCCGCGAAGACGGATTGTGTCGGTTCGTGGCCGACACCTACGTCCGTTTCCGACGTGCGTAGTTTCATCGGGTTTGCTTCTTATTATCGGCGGTTCGTTGAGCACTTCGCCACTATTGCAAAACCCTTGCACGCTCTAACGGCGAAGGGAGTGAAGTTCAAATGGGGACCAGAGGAGGAGGCCGCGTTTCGCTCCCTCCGGGACGCCTTGGTGGGTGCCCCACCCTTGTGTTATCCCGATTTTGCCAGTCCCTTTTTGCTGGACACGGATGCTAGCAACACGGGCATTGGGGGGGTGCTATCCCAAGTCGTTGGGGGTGTCGAAAGAGTTGTCGCCTACGGTAGTAGGGTGTTGTCTCCGGCGGAGCAGCGCTACTGTGTCACCCGTCGCGAGCTGCTTGCCATTGGTTTTTTTTGTGCAACAGTTTAGGCCATATCTTTATGGTCGTCACTTTACAGTCCGAACGGACCACGCGGCGCTACAGTATTCATTGAGGGTCGCCCAGCCCTCGGGCCAGTTGTCGCGTTGGTTGGAAGTCCTCCAGGACTATCAGTTTACGACTACGTACCGTAAGGGGTTGCGACACACGAATGCCGATTGCTTGTCGCGGTTGTTGCCTTGTGATGAATGCGCGTGTTTGTCGGGATCGGCGCGCTGTAAACCGACGCTTGCGGGGGAGATGGGGGCACTGGCTGCGACAGCGGGCGCACCGATCGGGGATGATTCCACTGCCTCTCAGGGTCGGGACTCGCTGCTCTCGCTGTCGCTCAGCGAATGGGGCCGCCTCCAGATGGCGGACAGCTCGCTGCTAGCATTGCGCCGCAAGGTTGGGGGTCCCGAGGGGGACCAGGAGCGTACCGGCTCCTATGTACTTGAGCGGGGCGTGTTATTGAAATGGGACAGTTTGTCCCGGCGGAACGCACTCGTGGTGCCTTCCGCTGTGAGGGGGAGGGTTGTCTTGGCGGCACACGAACGCCTCTTGCACTTGGGAGTTAACAAGACGCTTGCCCTGCTTCAGCGTGACTATTACTGGCCGGGAATGGGAAGTGATGTGGTGCATATTCTGAAGGGGTGCGTTGAGTGCGCCAGGCGTAAACCACCGGCCGTGGCAGCTAATCCACCGCTGCAATCTATTCAGGTCTCGCGTACCAACGAGCTCGTTGCACTCGATATTTTGGGGCCCTTCCCAGTCACGCCGAGAGGGAATAAATATTTGTTAGTGGGGGTCGAATACTTTACCCGATGGCCTATGGCGTGGCCTCTCGCTAACCAGTCGGCAGCGGCTGTGACGGATGCCTTCGTCCAGGGCTATGTCCTGGACAAAGGGGCTCCCGAACGCCTGCTGACCGACCAAGGTAAAAATTTTTCGAGTAAATTGTTGCAAGAGGTGTGCGATCTGTTGGGTACCAAGAAGGTGCGTACCTCCCCGTACCACCCGCAGACTGACGGGATGGTGGAGAGACTCCACAAAACCTTGACTTCCATGCTGTGCCAGCAGGTGTGCGAGGCACATGTAGATTGGGACCTGCAGGTCCCGGGAGTCCTTGCTGCGTATAGAATGGCCCCCCATGCAGCTACGGGGTTTTCCCCATTCTATCTGATGTACGGTCGGGAAGCTGACCCGCCAATAGAAACGCAACTTGGCCTGTCCGCTCCACGAACTAATTCTAATTTGGCAGAACATATTAAGTTTAATATTCACAAGCTGACAGAGGCGAGGGAGGCCGCGCGGCTTAATTCGCGGGCTCGCCAAATTGCTAATGAACGGTTGCGGGCACGGAAGGTGTCCATGCACGAATGGAAACCAGGTGACAGGGCCTGGCTGCATTGCCCTCAGGCGCCCTTGGCTACGTCGCCTAAATTGTTGAGACCGTGGAGGGGACCCGTGGAGGTCGTGCGCGTTGCACGGCCCCAGTGCGTTCAGATAAAGTGGGGAAAGCGCCGGTGGTACGTTCACCCCTCCCGACTGAAACCGTTCTCGCCTCCATATGGCCTCCCCTTGTGTCGTGATGGCCGGGCGTGTGACGTGACCGGCGACCCAGAGGGGGAAATGTCTCTGCCTGATCCACACGTATTTTCGCCTGATCTGCTCCCAGGTGTCTCGGAACTGACAGCTGCCGATCACCGGCGGCCGGATCTCCGCGGCGGGGCCGGCCCTTTCAGGCCCGTTCCGCGCCGTCTGGAGCAGCCGGAACCGCCGGACGGTCGTCAGTGTCCCGCCCCATACGATGGACCAGCCAGACGGACTCGCGCCAGGTCGTGCTGCTTTGCATGACCTGCCTCGTGAGGAGTCGGGGCAGTTGGAGCGCCTCGTCACTGCGTGTAGTCGCAGGGACGTGGGGCGCGTTCGTTTCGAATTTGCTCGTATCGTGTTATTGTTGACTTTTCGGGTTCATTGTCAATCTGTACATAGTTATTCTTGTTGTTGTTGTTGTTGTGTTGTGTTACGGGGTTTTTTTTTGTTGATTGTCGTTTTATCGTCGCGGTTGGTTGTTGTTAGCAGCCGGGCCGGCTGCGAGCTATGTGGGAGGGGGTGATGTAGTGGTGATACGCGCTGGGTGTATATGTCGTGTGCCAGCGCGTATGTACGGGTGTGTGTGCGGTGACGCGCGCTGACGGGGAGGAGCAGGCGTCAGTGCGCGGGTGGGGGTAGTGCTGCTGATTGGCTGTGTGCCGGTGACGCGCCCAGAGGGAGTGATCGGGTAGCAGCGCGGTGTGATTGGTTGGGGAGTGGAAACACGCGCTGAGCGGAACCGGATCGTGGGGAGAGAGCGTGGGGATTGGGTAACTGAGGAGCGGTGCCGACGTTGAGGTCCGCATCCGCTCCGTCTCCCGGGAAGAAGGGGTATATAAGGTGATGCACAGAGGAGCAGGGGGCAGAAGTGGAACCATCTAAGAATGAAGAGGAAGGTGCAGAGATAGAGCCCGGAGAGGAGAGTAAGGGAGAGTAGAAGCTGAGTGATGTATAGTGTGTAGCCAGCGAGATAGAACGGTCTACACGAGCTGAGTAAGGTATAGTGTGTAGCCAGCGAGATAGAACGGTCTACACGAGCTGAGTAATGTATAGTGTGTAGCCAGCGAGATAGAACGGTCTACACGAGCTGAGTAATGTGTAGTGTGTAGCCAGCGAGAGAGAACGGTCTGCACGAGCCGAGTATGCATACGGTGTAGCCAGCGAGAGAGGAAGGTCTGCACGAGCCGAGTATGCATACGGTGTAGCCAGCGAGAGCGGGGCAAAGTCTACACGAGGCGAGTGGAGAGTGTAGCAGAGGCGCAGAGTCTACACGAGGCGAGAGAGGAGTGTAGCCGAGGCGCGGAGTCTACACGAGGCACAGAGAGCCGGCAGCACAGAATCCTGAGTCAAGAGAAGTGCAGTGTGAAGAAGAGAGGCCACGCGTTGTATTGTTACAAGTCAAGATTTAATAAAAGAAGTGTGTTCCCGTCAAGGAGTTTCCTGCCGTCATTTTTCAATACTTCAACTGCAAGGATTCATATTCTTAGGTTTTTTCGGTAAAGTCACGTAGGTAAAACATTAAAATTAATAAAAGTAAAATAAAATAAAAATCACGACGTCTGAAGACGAAAGCTTGTGTTGCCTCCGAAACGTCGTGATTTTTATTTTATTTTACTTTTATTAATTTTAATGTTTTACCGACGTGACTTTACCGAAAAAACCTAAGAATAAGTATAAGACATTGCAACAGTCCGTGTGAGACCTGTCTAATATTCTTAGGTTTTTTTTCGGTAAAGTCACGTAGGTAAGAAAATAAAATTTAAATTAATAAAAGTAATAATAGAAATAAAATTATAAATCACGACGTTTCGGAGGCAACACAAGTCTCCGTCATCGGGTGGGACCGTCACAGCTAGATGTACTGTATCAAGGGATAAATAAATCACGTCGAAACAACGTGATTTATTATTTTATTTCTATTATTACTTTTATTAATTTTATTTTTATTACTACGTGACTTTACCGAAAAAAACCTAAGAGTATGAATCCTTGCAGTCACGAAAGCTTCAAATCAAGACCTGTCTAATGTTGTGTGGGTGGACCTCTGGGTGGAATCGCCCTGCGTGCCCACACACCCTTGCCCACAGCTACGCCACTGCATGGGCCGACGATGGGAGCCTGACGACACTGACCAAGGATGACAGCGGAAGACATCCGTGGAACGAGAGATGGTTGGTGAATCTGTGCGAACCGTGGTGAACTCTGGGTTGGACGGGCGTCATAGTGACGTTGTAGCAAGAGGACAAACAATAGTGATATAGTGATAGGTATTTACCCTTTCAGCTGGTACAAAAACTGACACCTTTATACAAGGCATCATGTTTGCAATAACCACAACACAAGCAGTCAAAATGCAAACAAAAAGAAACAACTCTGATAATGATATGCACTGTCCTTGAAGTTGATTGGTCCACACCCGAGACAGCTTTTCTTAGACAAACAATGGCATGTGAATGCACGCATTGCAATAGCCCCCTAAGTTGTCTTGGGGGGGGGGGGTTCTGATGTTCTGTTAGGGGTGGTAAACACCCCCTTAAGGGGGGGGGGGGGTATCTATATACAAAAATATGTAAGCAATCTATGCGTGGTGTTCTTTTACTACCTTGCATGCAGTATTGTGGCAGGACACGATTACTATTCCGTATATACAACTTTCCAAATTCACCATCTGCCACGAGGATGGCCCCTTCCTCCCCCGAGCAGTTCGCCGTCTATCGCGGTCTTGCAATTGCAAGGATCCGCGTGGCTTCCGCAACGCGAATCGACTTCATCGCTCATCTCGGCAAGTTGGAGACGGGGCCGGGGGGTGATTGATGTCCTCTCGCGCGTGTTGGCTCTTCCTCTGCTGCCACCTGCCGGAAACCCTCTTCAAACACTATCTCTCGCCATAAGGGGCCGTTCATAAATGACGTCACGCACCTAGGGCCGGGGGGGGGGTCAGACATTTGTTACGATGTGTGACGAGGGGGAGGGGGGTTTGAGAAATGTGACGTCACATCCAAATGCGCAACTTTAAATAAATATAGACAACACGTTCTACTTAATTAAATAGTCTTTTTAATAAATGCTTTCTCCTACAACATCAGAGTGCTGCGCCACATTAAATACGCACTACAATGGCAATAGTTTAAAGCGATTTGAAGCATGTTTTACTTTTTTTTGGGGGGGGTGGGGGCAGAGCTTTGTGACGTCATATTTGGGGGGGGGGGGGTCTGACTTTTTGTGACGCCGTGTGACGAGGGGGGGTCAAAAATCGTCCAAAATCGCGTGACGTCATTGTAGTGCGTATTTAATGTGGCGCTGCACTCTGATGTTGTAGGAGAAAACATTTATTAAAAAGTTTATTTAATTAAGTAGAACGTGTTGTCTATATTTATTTAAAGTTGCGCATTTTGATGTGACGTCAAATTTCTCAACCCCCCCCCCCCCTCGTCACACATCGTCACAAATGTCTGACCCCCTTCTCCTAGATGCGTGACGTCATTTATGGACGGCCCCCTTATCAGTTCCCTACCTTATTACAGACCAATGCAGACCTTATTGGTTACCCCGTGCCCCTTATACATTTCAACGTTCGTCCCACAAAGTCCCACCACAAGGGAGAAACACAAATAGACAATTAAAATACTCCTAGGTTTTTTCGGTAAAGTCACGTAGGTAAAAATATAAATTATAGAAATAATAATATAAATTTTTTTATAAAAAATAAATAATACAAATGATAGAAATAATAATAGAAATTATTAGATTTCTATTATTATTATTATTATGTATTATTATTCTTCTTTTTTACCTACGTGACTTAACCGAAAAAAACCTAAGAGTATGAATCCTTGCAGTCACGAAAGCTTCAAATCTAGAAGAGACAATTAAAACGTTGCCCGTATTGAAACGGCTGTTCGCCGTATGGACCTAAAAACTCAATTTCCCTGTACAGGAACACGGATGAAGCGCATGGGTTCACGGCTGTGATTAACACTTTCTTTTTAAATCCACCAGAATAGTGCAATGCAATTACATCACAACTATTCAGTCCCTCCAGAAAAACGCGATTATGCGATCGCAAGATTTCACGCAAAATCAGCCAAAGTCCGCATATTTATGCGGGGGGCGCGTTTTTTCAAATACGCCGCACTTTCGCCGCATAAATTGCAGATTTCCGCGCGCAAAATATGCGGGCTTGCATGATTTCATAATCCCCGCATTTTCGTTGCAAAAAGTCACATATATCTTAGCAGAAAGTTGAAAAATGTTGCGTTTACTTCACACAAGCGCAGCCATTTCCCCTGTTGCCATGGGAACGTTATGAAGTGACGTCACTCATTACGCGACATCATTGAAAAGCTGCAAACCCCGCGATGCCAATGACACCATGATGAAGCCCGCACATCTTTCTCATTTGCCAACAAACATAAGCGCAAAAGACTGCGCAAAGCAGTTCCCCAGTGTGTTACATGACAGTGGGGGGCAAATTATTTTGCATAGCTACCTCTGTAAAACGGGAAGCACACATTTTATTTTTTAATATTTTATTTATTCATTTTTACAGACGTTGTAGCATATTCATTTTGTAAAGCTACAGAACTTGTTCGACTCAATGTTTTGTAAGTTTGAGCCATCTGTTTGTTAAGGTCTGAAATAAAACAAGATGAGAACTTAAATATTCCCAGCACTTTCTGTGATGTAGTATGCTTGCTTATCATAGGAAGTAATAAGAAATTACTCTTTACATTAAAGTAGTAGCCTAGTGAATAGGGTGTTGGGGGAATCACTTTTTTTTCTCTTTTTCATCAAACCGCAGTTTTGGCAAGTTCCCGTAATTTTTGCAAGTTCCCGCAATTTTTGCAAGTTCCCGCAATTTAATCGCATAAAATTGCATAAATATCCCGAATATTCCATCGCATTTTTTAAGAAAACGTGCCGCATAATCAACGATTTTTGCCCGCAACAATCACCAAAAAACTCCGCGTTTTTCTGAAGGGACTGACTATTGGCATGACACGCGCGCTTAGAGACACTACGCATTCATTCAAACAGCGTCACCACGTGGACGAAGCTGATTAACTTACCAATGGTGTGAGTACACACACGTGCGTGGTACAGTAACTGTAGTTTTGTCTATTTTTGGGGAGGGAGGTTATATAGTATCTATATTTACACGTAACCCACAGCCTTGTATAATATAGTGGTTTGTTTAGCTATACGACGACACCGGTGACTTTGTATTCCATTCACAACGTATATAATTTTCATCGGCTAAACATAACACTCTATTACTACTACAGCCAGTAATATACTACTGTAGTGATAGTAGCTACTGCTATAGAATCAATATATACTATTATCGAGTCTGCAGATACTACTGTCAGTAGATACTACTGTAGAGTTAGTAGTTACTACTGTAGTCAGCAGATACTACTATAGAGTCAGCAGATACTACTATAGAGTCAGTATATACTCCTGTAAAGTCAGTAGTTACTACTGTAGGGTCAATAGCTATTACTATGCAGTCAGTAGATACTACTGTAGAGTCAGATATTACTATAGAGTCACTAGACACTACTGACTATAGTATGTATGATGTGTAGGAATATATGCCTATGGGGGGGGGGGTAAAACATATTTTTCGAGGGGGGGTCGACAATTTTCGGAAATCTTTTATATCAACTATTTACCCGCCACTTTCTATAACTTTTTGATTCAGGACTTCTTCCAGCCTCTTGTAATTGTGTTGATGGACAGACAAAACGGAACGCCGGGCTCTCACAATAGCTTAGTACTTGTATATGTGGATGCTATGTTTTTAAGACAAGTTTTGAAATATATTTTTCCCTCGCCCAACGCCGGGCACTTCCCGCTAGTAAGCGATATCATGTAGGATCTTTTTGGTTATTATCTTCGAGCGTCTTTTTTTAATCCAGAGAAAAGTTATAGCGCAAGGCGCTTATCAACACTATGAATTGTACACGTACCCAAAAACACGTGGGGCCGCCGGCTTCCAAAGGCGGCGGTGGCACCGCGCTCTTATCCGCACTGCGAATTCTTAAACACCTTGGGTGGGCGGGGCTTAGGGGGGCGGGGCCTTCGCGAAGCGTGACGTCACGCCGCCTTATCCGCTCTACGGATTATAAACGCCCATCATCGCGGTTACGTCACGCTGCGCTTATCTGCACTGCGCTTTACAAACAGCGATTCATTCGTGTGCAACGGCTGAGCCGGTGCTGCTGCCCGACCGACGCGCTCTGCTCCGTTTTAATATTCGACACGAAATAGCACAAACTTTTATTTTCCTACTTCATGCGAGGCTTTAAAAAAATATCAGGGCGCCGTATTGCGTCTGGTAACATTCGTTCTCAAAGAGAGAGAAGAAACACCCCCCCCCAGGGAGTATTTTGTAATAGTTTAAAAAGGAGATAAATTTGAGAGGCGCGAGTTTCATCGCCGATAATCGAGGAGGAGGCGGAGGACGACGACCCACGTGGAGGGAGACGGCGAGGGGCAACAACAACCACCGCTGCTGCTGCTGCTGCTAGATTCGACTTGCAGGGGCACAGAGAGAGATAGAGGGGGCAAGGCCGGTGAGAGCAAGGCGAAGCAAGGGGCAGGTTGGGGCTAGAGAGAGGTGTTATAGTGTGCGTGTGGGCAGCATTGTGTGTGTGTGTGGAGAGCGGGTGGGCAGCATTGTGTGTGTGTGGGCAGCATTGTGTGGGCAGCATTGTGTGTGTGTGTGGGTAGCTTTGTGTGTGTGTGAGCAGAATTGTGTGTGTGTGTGAGCTGGTGGGCAGCAGTGTGTGTGGGTGGGCAGCAGTGTGTGTGTGTGAGCAGCATTGTGTGTGTGTGGGGGAGCTGGTGGGCAGCAGTGTGTGTGGGCAGCATTGCAAAGCCCAGGGGGTGGTGGTGGTGGTGGAAGATCGTAGCTGGTCAAGGCATCGATAGGTGAGGGGCTTTGTCCCGCATTCGTTAGCAAGGAGGTGGAAAAGCAGAGGAAGCGGGGGGAGGGCGGCATTGGTGTGGGACTCGAGAGAGGGGAGAGAGAGAGGGGCAGAAGGGGCAAAGAGGCGCAGGGAAAAGGCGGTGGTCTGTCGCGAGAGTGATCAGGAGGAGGAGTGGGAGCCATGGCCACGCTGTACCTGGAGGATGGCACTGCCCTGCCGGGGAAGCTCTTCGGGGCCTCCAGGAGTGTGGCGGGAGAAGTCGGTGGGTGAATGCTGTTTTTGTGTTTCCCCACACACACATACCACACCACCCCAATTGAATTGTACACAAGTTAGCGATTGTGTGTTACTTGCGTGAAGTGCCATACGAGGGGTGGCATCACCCGCCCGCATTGGCGAGCGTGGTGAAGTATGGCAACCCTCACCGACGCAACCATGAGTCAATTTTCATCCAGCAGTGGATTGATACAATGGGGTTTTTAACGTAAGTTCCACTGACGACGGTCCGATACCTTGCCGCGGGTGGTCGTTGCACGCGTGGCATCCGAACCTGTGTTGGGTCTCTGCACTGAGCACCTTCTGAATTAATTAGCATTGGGAGACAAAGGCGGCCGGGCGCGTGGTGGTTTCGACCACACCGCCACCACTGCCACCACCACCACTGCCACCACCACCACTGACACCACCACCACCACTGACACCACCACCACTGCCTCCTCGTCGTGTCCGGGTTAAGCGCGCTGCGCTACGAACCCGGCGGCCCGAGTTCGAGTCCCACCAGTGACGATTATCTGCACCGGTTCTGGGCCACCCCTGGGTCGACTCGGCCTCAAACGAGTGCCTGCTGGTGCGGTGTGTCGTAAAAATCGCCGCTGGGGAGTCATAGGCTGCCGGCCGTGGTGCTAGCCACCCACCCCCTCGTGCGCTGTGCCGGCCCTTAATAGGTGCTCGCAAACAGCACTTGCACTAACCGGCTGGTCATTCTATAGGGGGAGGGGGTCTTTTGTTGTGTGTGCACATGCGGTAACACTGAAATGCTGTTTGTGCGATTTTGATGAGGTGTAAAATGCACGAGAGTACCCACGTGTTCTCGTCTGAGACCTTGTGCGGGAGTGTTTTGAGTCGGAACAACAAAGGATTCTGTTTTACTATTTACTTTAAATATTTGTGTGCACCCTGGCTCATTTTACATTAATTCTTTAATTCCATTTCCTCGTTAATAATTGTCTCCGGTTCCGTTGTTGGAACATTTTTGATGTTCTGATGACATTCATGGAACAACAAATGGACAACATTGGTTAAAAGTGTAATACTTTACCGTGAATTATCTCGTGCAGTTGTCTGCATGCCAGTACTTCTCTGATCGCCACAGATTGTGAACTTTACTTTGCCCAGATTCCTCGCACGGTAATTGCCACACAGACCCCTTTGGGGATTGTTTGACCGTACATACTGTCATCAGTTGCGAATTGACCGTGGCCAGGAATTGAACTGGGAATAATTTGCAAATCCTGAGGGCTTGTTTGGCCTTTAACAATTTTACACAATTCCGTAATAGGTGTTACTTGCATATTATTTAACTGTTTTTCGAGATTATTTAAGGTTCGTGCTTTTTGCACGCACAACGCCGAGACGAAGTTTGGACAGCCTGCCTGCAACTTTTTGCACAGAATGGCTTTGTTACTTACTGCAAGTGTAAGTTGGTAGGTTTTTGCTGTTGCGCTGCAGTGTAGCCTCCCAATGAGGTCCTTAGATTTCGCTGCACGTGAATCTCACGTTCTGAAAACATCTACCCAGCACGTGCTACAACTCGACACGCCACAACAAAGGAATTTTGAGATATTAACAAGACAATGGCTCGGAAAGGAATTCGTAGTCGATCAAATACAATGTACCCTACATATGTAGATGAAGAACAACAAAGGTTACCTAAAGACAAAGAAATGGAACGCTTCTTTGTCACTCAAGAGAATTACAGTTAGCCTGCTTTAACTCCAAATCTCGATGGGGAGGGGGGGGATCAACACAACCCATCATTTCTCATGAATTGTTAAATAAAGTCCTATACCTACTGGCCTCTGACATTGGAATGTGGAATTTCCGCTCGATGGAGATTAGTGCTACCCAAATGTTCATCCGAGCTGCGGGACAATTTTGCTTTTGACTTGATAAGAAGAATAGTGAATATTGATTTTTGGACAATTGACCTTTAGAAAGATTATGGCTTACGGGGTTTGGGTCTTCATGAACGGAAAGTGATGGGTTGAGGGTTTGTGATAGAAACTCATTATTTTAATGACAAAGAGTGCTCGTGACTCTTTTGGATAAAGCTCATTATTATGAGTGTTTTGGAAAGATTAAATTGTGTTAGTCGGTACATAGAGCCCGAACAAGTAAATGTGGTAGGATGGTACAGATCTGCAGGTGGATAGGATTGGTTTGCTAGTGGTAGGGGTGCTGTTAGGAGATTATTATGATCATAATTTCCTGAATTTAACTTTCCCAGGAAAGCCTTAATGAGGCACAAGATTTGTTTTTCAGGCGGTCCTATGATATCATTTTTGGACCATTTGGTATGTTTTGCTTGTAAAATAAAAACAAACTGCCCTGTAGAAAAGCCTCATATGCCATGGTGGTTACGATAAAGAAATGGTTAGAGATTGGTGAAAAACGAATTTTCTCTACTTTTCTCTTCAGTAGTTTACCCTCTTTACAACACCAGTCATTGTAAATGTGTAGTCTGGACAGGAATTGGTTGTGCCACCATAGAAATCGATCTGCTTGAGCTTGTCATCACGATCAGCCATTGTCTATCCACCACTGGATGAAGGCCTCTTCAAGCCATCGTCAGCTGTCAATTACCATTATGCCGAGTCTATGAAAGGCATTTGACCGAGTGGAAATGGGGAGTTATAGATTTTACCGAATAGCTATTTGCAAATGCACAATGTAAAGCTGATTAAAAAAGGGAAGACAAAATACTTTGTGGCACATGCTGCATACCTGCTAGAATGCGAGCCAATTAAACGCCATCATCAGCAGCTATATATTCTATCAACTGCTGTGATGATGTTGCTCTTATTCATGTCTGCACAATCGCAAACATATAGACGGTTTTGAAATGTGGCAGTAACTGGCAAAAAAAAACTATCACTTTCTTGCACAGCTTTCCGTCCCTGCCAACTGACCGGTTCGCAAACAGGATGGAGAGGGATGGGCCAGTCGAGAGAGCGAGGCATTGCAAGATTTGTTGCCCAAGGCATAGGGCTGGCCCCTCCCGCCTGGCTGCCCTGCTCTCAAAATCTTTTCATGGGGTGTTTGACACCACCGCAACTCTGTGACTCACGGCAGTGCATTCTAGGGGAGTTGCAGAGCGATTAAACGAACTTGCAGTTCAACCAGTAATGTTGTGAGTAGATGAGACACCTTACCAACCACCTGCCCACCAACTGTGAGTAGTGTCCAGTTAGGTAGGTGGATAAAATATGTGAGTGAGTGGGTAGATATGTAAATGGGTGAGTAAGTGGGTGGGTAGGTAGGTGGGGTGGACAGGTAGGCAAAATCTGTGGGTAGATAGATAATTGGGTAAGCGGGGGAAATAGGTGACTTTGTGACCCATTTTGGCAGAGACTGGGGTAAAATATTAAACAGGAAAACATCGTACAATGTCAGATTGTTTAAATTTTTACAAACAAAGGCAGTTTAATCAAAAGCAACTTCATCAAGTTATGTTAATATTGTGTGGAATTATTCCAATGGTAATCATTCAAGACAAATAAATAATGGGAAACGTTTTAAGTTACGATAGCAATGAGTCAAAAATAAACTTATCACTGAATAGTAACCACAATGTGGTGTCAATTACGAGGACGTATGACAAATGCAATAAATCTTTCACAGAACAAAGAAAAGAAAACTGGCACGCATTATATGGATACAACCACGAAGTTTTCCTAGTTAAACAAATGCTTCTGAAAGCATTGTTAAATGTTATGTTTCAGCAACAAGTGGATCCTTGTCTGTTGATTATTTAAGAAGCATGTTAAAGTTTAACACGTCGGCTTTCCAGACCAACATCCATAATAGAGGGTTTTTTGGGTTAGATCGCGTAAATATAAATGTGGTGTTGAACCTGCCACCGATGGGGACTAACTATGAGCAGCCAACATTAACTTCCTCTATTTAAGACCAAAACAGCAGGATACCTCCACAACTCTGGCTGTTGCCTGATGAGGCTGGTCGTAATTACCGGAGAAACGTCGTACTCGAATTGCAAATGTGGTGGGTTTACTCTCCAACACACCGAAGTGCTGAACTCGTAACGGATTGACACGTCTTGTTTACATGACAAACCTACCTAATTGGTTGTCGGGTGGTGGCGGGTTTAACGACGCATTTATATTTACGCGATCTAACCAAAAAACACTTATTATGAAGCCTATTAAAGAGTCCAGTTCCCTTAACTGTGCAGATTGCAACTTAAAATGACATTGCTAACTAGGCCTTTGCAATGGAGGAGCATTGCATCTCTTGGCAGTGTTGGGCCACTGAGGCTGGACACTGGGGTTTCAAGGTGAGCTTCCCTCACCACGGAGCTCATGGCCTTGGTGAGGGATGGGTCCCGTGCCCCCTTATCACATGGCTCCGAGGGAATTGATGATGTGGCAGCGGTACACGAATTTGTGTGTTTAATTGGCAATGTGCATAACAAAACAGATGCATGTGGATGACCCTGGGAGTTTCATGGCAGGAAATGTTCAGTTATTTTTTCCAAGGTTGCAATGGGTTGGTCACGTGTGCAAGGATGGAGGAGGGAGGGCAGGTTCCAGAGACATCGGCGATCAAGGACATGACATAGGACATGACATATATGATGATGGTGCTGATGAGACTGTTGACTTGGCAGCATCTGCGGATTCCAAGAGAAGGAAGCAATGGCTGCGATGAGCTCTTGACCGCCAAGTTAAGCAATGCAATGCAGAACTTTCAACGGTTAGAGCTGGAAGTCACGTCAGGGAAGGAACTGCCCTGATGCGTGACGGTTTCGTACAATTTGTGAGTGTGTAAATTGTTGAACCTGTAATGAATGACCACTTGCGCTCGTCCTCCTTCATTTTGACATTTTTGACACATCTGTACTTCGTACACCTTGAAAAAATTATCGAGCTTAAATTTGTTTCTAATTATTGGCTTAATGTCTTGATAAGAAGACATTTCCATTCAGAGCTGTTGCAGCAAGCAGTCCACTACCTTCTTTGAGAAATATAATTGGAAATTACCACTGTACGATTGAATGAAGTGAAAAGCCTCATTTAAGACTGTTTTTGCGTGTGCAATTTTTGGTAAATGAGTTGAGGCCATAAACTCGTTACAACTTGAGAACCCCGAGTCTGTGTGTGTGTTGGGGAAACTGATGCAGCGGTTACAGCATCACACTACGAACCTGGCGACCCGAGTTAGATTTTTGGCCACAACTGCATATGTGCCAATCCATATATTAATTGGTTTTGTGGGTCGCCTAAGTCAACTCAGCCTTACCTGGCATTGTGTGTGATGCACATCAACACTAGGTAGACAAATAGCCGGGCATAGCCACACCACCCCTGCTAAAGGGTTGAACCGTCTTTAACAAATCCTCGCTAACAGCCCTGTACTCAACAGTCTGTTAAAGGCTATACTGGGGTATCTTTGATCTTTGTGCATACAATTGTGCATTCATGCATGTGCGTGTGAGAGAGTATTCATGCGTGTGCGTAGTTAAAGGCTACACGGATAATCATTGTCTTTGTGCGTGTGTCTGTGTATACCCAAGTGTTCCAGACGGGCATGGTGGGCTACCCGGAGGCACTCACAGACCCCTCCTACTGCTCCCAGATCCTAGTGCTCACCTATCCGCACATCGGCAACTACGGCGTGCCTGCCGATAGCGACAGCAACTTCGGCCTGAGCAAGGTGACGCTGTGGGCTGCTGCCTCACTGATGAGTCCCAATGATTGTGAAGTCCCGTAAAACACTGTATTTGAGCGCAGCTGACTGATGAGCCCTTGAAAACATTTAAGACCCAAATAACACTGGTCTCCCCTTGGCAGTATGTAGATGGGCCACGGCTAACTGAGCACGAATGTTTAAGCTCCTACATAACACTTGGCTTTGTGGGAGCCTGTTGTTAGACATGACTCGGTGAGCCTTATCTGTCTGCCACTGTTGGCCAGATTCCTTCACAGTTCATGTCCCAGGCAAAATGCTCATTGGCTGAAGCCCTGGAGAGAAGCCAATGTTAAGAGATGTGAGCTCTGTACCTCATGTACATTGTAAAGTTTTGGTGTGTTTTTTTTTCTTTAGTACATTAACCAACTACAGTGTTATCCATCCCATTACGTTGTTATTTTTTTCACAAACAGCCAGAGCATTGGAAGTGTATCGACTTACCCACCCCACCACCCGTAGTTCAGTGAAATGTCGTGATTTGAAAACAATACAGTTTTCAGGATTGACTTTTGTTTGTATAATTTGTTCTGTCTGTCTTGAGAATACCTGGCAGTCTCTGGCTTACGACAGTCCGATTTGCAACGATCCACATTTACGACATTTATATAATGCCACCATGAATCGATGTACAATGCAGAAACTTGATTTTACATGACTCCAAACACATTTTAAAAGAGTCAGTCTGGTTTCCGGTGTGACTTGGCGTGGAGCTTTTGTTATTCTAAAGTGTTTATGTGGATTTTTACCTTTTTAAATAATAAACCTTGTTAAATATGGCTGATGAAAGGAAAAACACATCGGCAAGTGATGTTTCTCCTGTTTATACTGTCTATTGCAAAATAGGATCTGATTTATGATGAGGTTTCCATGAATGCATTGTGTCATAAAAGTTGGGGACTGCCTGTACCAGATGTTGTAGGCTTGGCCAATTCGGTTGCCAGGATTTAATCCATTTGTGTGGAGTTTTTAGTGTTACCCTCCTCGTATTCGCGATGGGTTGTCACCAGGTCCTCGGGTTTCCTCCCACACGAAACCATGCACTCTAACAAACATCCCAGTGTAGCAACACCCTCCTGAAAAAGAGTTGAATCTCGGTGAGGCTTTTTCTGGCGACTAAAGGCCACCGAATGCACGTTGCGTAACGATAAATGCTCCCTCCCCTCTCTGAAATGTCCCCCCCGACGCCCCCCCCACCCCCATGTCCACTCGTCGCAGTGGTTCGAGTCGTCGCGTATTCACGCGGCGGCCCTCGTTGTCGGCGAGTATTCGCGCGAGCACAGCCATTGGAGCTCCACGCGGTCACTCCACGATTGGCTCTGCGAGCACAACGTCCCCGCACTCGAAGGTAAATGAGATAAGAACCAAGACACATAGTAAAGCTCTTATCTTGTAGCTGTGGTGCAGGTTAAGGGGCTCCCCGCGCCACAGCCCCCATGTGGATGCCCTGGGGCTCATTGTTGGTGCTGTGCGCCAGTTGCTTCATCCTGGGGGGGAATGTGCTGCAATGTTGTTCTTCTTAGTTTCCCCTCCCCCGCCCCCCTATTTGTAAATAGTTCTTGAAATGCAATATTAGTTCGATGCTATTTTTGGCACGGTGATGAAGCTGCGTGTAAACGTATGGGAGTGATTTCACAGTAATATCACGACGGGAGTGCCAGACCGTGACATTGGAGTCGGCGATGTTTTAACCCCTTAATAACCTCTTGCCTTTGACCCCCTCTCGCCTTGCCTGCGAGCAGGCATCGACACGCGGGCGCTGACCAAGCTGATCCGTGAGAAGGGGTCGCTGCTGGGGCGCATCGTGCTGGACGGAGACGACGAAACGTCAGTGCCGCTGCAGGACCCCAATCTGCGCAACCTGGTTGCCGAGGTGTCCATAAAGGTGCCCGACTTGCAAATCAATTCTGCACCCGCTCGCTTGTCCACTTGCTCACACAATCGCCCACTTATCTTGCTCAATTGTCCGCTCACCTGCACCCTTAGTCAATCGTTCAATCACTTGCTCACCGCAGGAGCCGCGACTGCTGAACCCCGGTGGGGACATTCGCA
The DNA here is from genome assembly GCF_965212315.1 of Lampetra planeri. NCBI lineage: Eukaryota > Metazoa > Chordata > Hyperoartia > Petromyzontiformes > Petromyzontidae > Lampetra > Lampetra planeri. The sequence goes on from NC_136111.1 coordinate 8,341,379, forward strand.
TCCTGGTCATCGACTGCGGCCTCAAGTACAACCAGCTGCGGTGCCTGTGTGATCGCGGTGCCAGCGTGCAGCTTGTGCCATGGGACTCGTCGCTTTCCTCGGCCGGTGAGGGCCGCGAGGGAGGGTGCGCACCACCGCGGGGATGACGCCGCCACCGTTGTTTTGTCTTGGAGCAAAACCGATGCCAGAAACGTTACCCCTTTTTGTTGCTGCTTGTACTGAAATTACATTTCTGCTGCTGCTGCTTATACTGTCGCTGATGTCCATGCTGATTCTGCTGCTGCTGGTGCTTCTCTGCTGGTGCTTTAGCTGTTGCTGCTGTTAATGATGTTTCTGATGCTGCTGGTGCTCTCGCTGCTGCCAATATGCTGATGCTGATAATAATGTTGCTGGTGCTGCTGCTGTTGATGCTGCTACAGTTGCTACTCATGCTCTTACTGACAAAACTGCTGATGCCACTGTTGCCGATGCCTCTAACGCCGACTCTGCTGCCCCCGTAGAGTTCGATGGGCTGTTTGTCAGCAACGGCCCTGGCGACCCGACGCAATGCACCGCCACGGTGGAGGCGCTCAAGGGCGTGCTGGCGCGCAAAACTGGCGCACCGCCTATCTTCGGCATCTGCCTGGGCCACCAGCTGCTGGCGCTGGCGGCTGGAGCGACCACTCACAAGATGAAGTGAGTGCCGGTTCGAGCACGTAATTGCTGCCACCGCCGCTGCCGTTGGTGCTGAATTCTTTGAGAGGTGTGTGGGTGTCTTGAGCGTCTGTCTGTGTGGTGTGTGTTGTTTGTACCTGTGTATGTTATATGTGTGTGCATTTGTCTTTGTGTGTGTGTCCATCATGTGCCGTGCCAGCCATTATAGGTGCTCGCTAACTGCACTTACCCGAACCGTCTCTTAAAGGCTATAAGGGAGGTCTTTGTATGTGTACACGTATCTGGTGTATCAGTGTGCTTGCGTTCATCCTGGTGAATGGCAGTTGTTGTTGTGTTCATCCCCGCGCCCTTCCACCAACGCCAGGTACGGCAACCGCGGCCACAACCAGCCGTGCCTGCATGAGGCTTCGGGCCGCTGCTTCATCACGTCGCAGAATCACGGCTTCGCGGTGGACGTCGCGTCGCTGCCGCCCGGGTGGACGCCTTTATTTACCAACGCCAACGACGCCTCCAACGAAGGCATCGTGCACGACTCGCTGCCATTTTTCAGGTGCCACCGCGACCCGGTGCCTGTTCACGACCTGCGTCACCTGCGACGTGTCTGTGAGCAGAGCGAGCGGAAGGCCAGGGGACTGATACGGTGGGAGGGTTGGCCCGGATTTAAATAAAAAACGCAGATAATGCTAACAATTATTTTTTTATAAAACAAAAAGCTAGGCTTTAAAAAAGCATTTGTCACTTGCTGGTAAAGATGTCGGTGGTGCTGGTGGAGGTTCCAATGTTGGTGTTGCTGTAGTAGTGGTTGTGATGTCACTGCTGTTCGTAGAAGTATTAGTGGTGCTGGCAGTAGTGATTTGCGGTGCCAGCTATTGTCGTGGAGGTGCTAGCGGTGCTTGGGGGGTAGTGGTGGCAACACGGTAAGCAATAGTAATGGCTGCTTTGGCCGTGGCGGTAGCAAAGGCGGTCTTGGTGCTTCACGATGTCCCGTCCCCCCCCTCCCCCCCCGTGTACACGTCCCCAGCGTGCAGTTCCACCCGGAGCACATGGCAGGGCCTCAAGACCTCGAAGACCTCTTTGACGTATTTCTGCAGGCTGCACGTGACCACAAGGCTGGCATGGACCTGCAGGTCACGCCCAGTGAGTTCTGCTTTTAAAAAACAAAACAGCTGTCATTGTTCACAGCGTAACAGAGGTATTGACGATGCTCGCGATGCGTGCGTCAAATCGGTGTTCATCAATCACAGTTTTATTACGTTTTTGATTTGTATACGTTGTATGTAATGGGTTCACGTGCAGCTAACCTGAGTTTGATTCTTGGGGAGGGGGGCCAGAACCGATTCGGATATCACTCACCACTGACGTCCGCCATGGCCAGCATTGGAACTCAGGTGGCTAGCTTCACAGCGCAGCGAGTTAACCACTGCGGGGCCCAATCCACCGTACTTGGGTTTAACGAGGCTCATTTTTTAAACCGGTGTCTAATCGTGTTTAATTTTCCCATTCGCAGTCAAGCAGCGGCTAACGAAGCACCTGACGTGGAGTGGGACCCCCACGGGGTGCGGGGTTCAGGGTGGCCGCCCGGTCAAGGTGCTGGTGCTTGGATCGGGAGGCCTCTCCATCGGCCAGGCCGGGGAGTTCGACTACTCCGGCTCACAGGTGAGAACTCCCTGTGGTGAGGAATCTACACTGGTGAGCGCACCCTTTCGTTTACAGTCTCTTCCATGGTAGAGGACTCCACACGATTTTAGAACTCGACCACAGATCTATTAGAGCCTTGAGGATGAGGAATTACGGTGAGCAAAGGCTATATGTGGGCGAGCGCCGACACAGACAGGGTGAGCACGTCGTATTAGTCGCTAAACCAGTGGTCACAATTGCGGTTGTGATTGCAGCTTTGGTGATCGTAGTTGCGTTTGCCGTCATAGTTGTGTTTGTGGTCCTAGTTGTGGTTGTGGTCATAGTTGTGGTTGTGATCAGGTCTATGGTTGTGATCCCGGATATGGTCGCCGTTGGGGATACGGTCTTAGCTGTGCTTGTGGCCATATTTTTGTGGCTGCCATTCCGGTGACACCACCACTGCCCCCCCCTCTGTCGCTCGCCCCCCCCTGGTTGTGTCTGTGCCCGTGCAGGCCATCAAGGCCCTGAAGGAGGAGAACATTCAAACAGTTCTCATCAACCCCAACATCGCCACCGTGCAGACGTCGATGGGTCTCGCCGACAAGGTTTACTTCCTGCCCATCACGCCCGAGTACGTCACGCAGGTTAGTGGCGCCCGCCGCCGCACGTGGAATCCTTTTTGCAGTGAAGTTTTTAATTGACGTTTACTACTTGATGTTACCTGCGGCATGGACATTGACAAATGACTTGCAACGAAAACTTTTGGTTCTCAAGTTAGAATTATTCTGACGCATGATGATTACGAAAACAAGCAACTTGTGATTAAATAAATAGTGGTATGATTGCCATCAGCCCAATTTTAGTTCCCATTGATGAGATGCATCTCCAACTTCTCCAGATCTTCTCTCCCCGGCCTTCTCTCCATGACCTCTCCTCAACCACCTCCATGACATCTACCCCAACCTCCCCTCCAACTTTCACTTCCCAGCCTTCTTTCACCACTGCTCGTTGCTGCGTTCGTTCCGCAACCACCTTTCCCACGTGTGTGTCTCCCTGCCTCACCCCTCCAGGTGATCCAGAACGAGCGACCGGACGGCATCCTGCTGAGCTTCGGGGGTCAGACGGCACTCAACTGCGGCATGGAGCTGTCAAAGCTGGGCGTGCTGGAGCGCTATGGCGTGCGCGTCCTCGGCACGCCCGTCGCCTCCATCGAGATGACCGAGGACCGCAAGGGCTTCGTCGAGAAGATGGAGGAGATCGGAGAGCACGTGGCGCCCAGCGTGGCCGCCTGCTCGATTGAGCAGGTGGGGGAGTGGGCACACGCGCACGCACACACGCGCACGCACACATGCACATACCCGTGGGCACACTTGCGCACTCGCGAAGACAAGGATCCCCCACCGTGTAGCCGTGTATGGACTGTTGGGGAAAGTGCTTTCAGCGAGAAAGTGCACCACTGACAGTGGGAGGTCCGAATAGAGCAGGGGGGTGGGCCAACCTGGAACAGACCAAGAGCCAAAAAGCACCCATGTTCTGCCAAGAGGCAAGTGTATATATATATGTTGGCAGCATGGGACACATTATTCTTTGCTTGATAGTATGTTCTACGTGATGCCCCTTCCATAGAGCCACGTGGTGGATTAAAGAGCCGCATGCAGCTTGGGAGACGCCAGTTGGCCACCGCTGGAATAGAACATTCCACTCGTGACATGATATCAGTAGCACATGTACAGACCTTTATTCGATTTATTGCTGGATGGAAACCTCCCCACACCATTGTTGTGGGTAATTAGATAATACTTCACGCTGGTCAGTGCAAGTTTGCGAAGGCCAGAAGCATGGACATGGGCACGTAGAACTACAGTACAACGGCGGATTTTTACGGTACTGCCCACCACGTAGCCCCGTTGCCTATAACACCTGCTACGGACAGTGGCCACCCATCCAAGCACTATGCAGGCTCTGCTGGGCATGTTGCAGGCGATTTAATCATATATGCTTATTAGTTATTGTTTTTTTCTTCTTGGTTCTTTCGGTAAAGTCACGTAGAAGGGAAGTAATAAAATAATAAAAATAAAACATAATAAAATGAAATAATTCTCACGACGTTTCGGCTACAACGCAAGCAGTCGTCTTCAGGTGAAGAATGAGACACTACCAAGCTAGGAGCTTATATATAAACTGGGTTGGAGGTGGAAGAGCGCCTTAACAAAAAGAATGTGCATATGAAGAGGAATTTAGCATATTCCACCTCTCTTCATCACAAGCCCTGCTGCATAGTTCTCGGTTTTGCTTGTGGGATTTACGCCCCCCCCCCTTCTTTGTTCTGTGCTCGGTGCTTTGTGTAGCAGGCTCATGTTCAGTTGAATAAAAATGATATATTTTTTTAAAGCACGGCCGTATGCCCAAGACCCCACTTGCTGACGCTGGGCGCGTGTCTCCCCCGGCAGGCGCTTGCGGCGGCCAACAAGCTGGGCTACCCGGTGCTCGTGCGCGCCGCCTTCGCGCTCGGCGGCCTGGGCTCCGGATTCGCCGACGGGCCCGAGGAGCTGTCGGCGCTGGTGACGCAGGCGTTCGCGCACACCACGCAGGTGCGGAGGGTTGCGGGGGACTGTGGGGTGTTGGGGGGGGTAGGGGGCGTGGGGTACAGGGGGGTGCCTTACTACATCATCCAACGTGACCCGGCGGACTTATCGCATACCAACGTGACACTGATTTGTCACCAACACGCCATGAACATGCCACCCATAGCCCACCAACATGTCACTTACCAACAACATGCTACGAATGTGTCGCAGACCTGCCATTAGAATGTCGCGAACACACCACAAACATGACACCAGTGAGCCACCAACTCACCGTCAACATGCTACCAAAATTCCACTAACACAACACCAAAATGCTACACACCTAGGCTCTTGTGTATTGTGTCATTCAGGGTTATATCTTGCTTTTAAAACAAGAACACGTTTTAAAAGTATTCCCCCCTCACTCGACTTGGTAAACGTGGCTGTGGCTGTCGGTCGTCGTCCTTAGGTGCTGGTGGACAAGTCTCTCAAGGGCTGGAAGGAGGTGGAGTATGAGGTCGTTCGCGACGCCTACAATAACTGCATCACGGTGTGTCCACCTTCCCTCCTCCTCGCGTCACTTGGTCCCAGCGCTCCCCTCTCGCATCCCACCCACCGCTAAATTTCACGTCCGGACTCCTCACACGGAGTTGTCTCTCCTGCACCGTTTGTTTGATTGTCGATCGCTCTCTTTCGGACCACCTCTCCCATCATCCCCTGATCTTTGCTTCCCACACATTCCCCCGGCTCCTCTTCCTTATTATTATTATTCCTTCTTTTGACCCAGAGGCAGGGAAAACCTGTTCCGTACCGAGGGCCAAATAGGGCCACACTTTCGATTGCCCGACCCTAACGCCACCTCTGACATTTTGCGTGAACGCGTGCATTACCCATGAAGGTGTGCAACATGGAGAACGTGGACCCCCTGGGCATCCACACGGGCGAGTCCATCGTTGTTGCCCCAAGCCAGACGCTCAACAACCGCGAGTACAACATGCTGCGCACCACCGCCATCAAGGTGATCCGCCACCTGGGCGTCGTGGGGGAGTGCAACATTCAGTACGCGCTCAACCCTGAGTCCGAGCAGGTGGGTGTGGGCGGATGGGTGGGTGAGTGTATGGGTGGGTAGCTGGGTAATTGAGGGTGTGGATGGGCAGGTAAGTGAACGTGTGGGTGGGTGGTTGTGTGAGTGTGGGAGTGGTTGGGTGATAGTGAGTGAGCGAGGTGTATTTATGTATGTGTGAGTGAATGAGTGGGAGATTGGGTGAGTAATCTGTGAATAGGTTGATAAGAGTGAGTGGATGGGTGAGTCAGCGACAAGTAGGTATCCGAGTGTGTGAATGGATGGCTGAGTGATTGAATGAATTATTGAGAGTATGTGAGCAAGTACTTGTGTTGGTGTAAGTGCTGAAACCTACTGCTTAATAACTACAACTTCCTTCCCACCATTTATCGCAAATTTCCTGCTCGACCGATCAATGGTGTGACGCTCATTCCTGTTGACAGCCCAAGCCAGCAATGGATAATCCACATTCCAATTGCGATGGCCATTCTCTCCATATCCATAGCACAATTGCTGTCGCCTTCCTCCCTCCCCCCCCCCCCCCCCCCCCTTTTTGATGATGGTGCAGAGTCAACCCTCCAATAGAAGCTTGAGCTCGTGACTTTTCACTTGCGCGTCGTGCACGATAACCACTTATTTCACACTTCCTGTCATTTCCGCCTCTCCTTCCACACCTGCCGACGTCTGCCTCCCACCGCGGCAGTACTACATCATCGAGGTGAACGCTCGTCTGTCCAGGAGCTCCGCACTCGCCAGCAAGGCCACGGGATACCCGCTGGCGTACGTGGCGGCCAAGTTGGCGCTTGGCATCCCCTTGCCTACGCTCAGGTGCGTCGCCCTGCACTCCTAACAATGCAGCGGTGTCCTCAATCCCGGAAAATTCAGGAGTGGGGCCCCCCACCGCCCCTCCCCCGGTATTATCCATTTTCTTACAAAACCCTGTTATTTCCATGAAGTCCGATTTAGCCCATTTACAGCTGGGAAATGTGATGTCCGTTGCTCGAATATTGCTTTGCACGCTGTTCAGTATTTGAGCTTGGGGGCGGTGACTTTTTCATTTTGTATGCAGTCATTGGTGTTTAGGCTGGAGGCCGTCAACTCGCTATGGTTCACAAGCTTGCTTAATTACGGGTGACTGAAGCCCAGATTGGAACCACCCAGGCTCTCAGTGGTGCTGGCCCAGTGTCTCCGACACGGCAATCATTAGTCTGTCGTCTCCAGATTGTTTGTTTTGTTGGTGCCGCGTCCAGGAACTCTGTGACCGGCTCGACTACGGCGAACTTTGAGCCGAGTCTGGACTACGTGGTGGTGAAAGTCCCGCGCTGGGACCTGAGCAAGTTCCTGCGTGTGAGCACCAAGATCGGATCCTCCATGAAGAGCGTCGGTGGGCAGTACACGCACGCATGGGCCCATACCCACACACCTGTGTACACATACACACGCTCATACGAGAGACAGAAATCCCCCGTAGCCTTTTAAACATTAGTTGGGCAAGTGACTTTTCGTGAACTATTATGCTCGCACAAGGACGACGATTCCCGTTATAGCCACACAGACTGTTTGGACAAGTACTGTTAACGAGCACTTATTAAGGCCGTCACTGCACACGGGTGGTGTGGTCAGTACCATGCTCTGCTGCCTTTGTCTCTCGAGTGCTGATGTGTATATACCACACCTGATACTAATTTGAGGCTGTGGAGACATAGGGGGAGGCCCAGAACCAGTTCAGATCCTCATCAATGATGTTAGCTTTGAGCGGAAAGTGAATTTTGGTCGCCGGGTTCATAGCGCGGCACGCTAACGACGACATTATATACGTGCTCACAGTATCTTAACGTGCACACGTGTGTGTGTGTGTGTTGATAGGCAGGCGGGTGAGTGAATGAGTGAGTGCATGAATATTTAAGTTCTCAAGGTGAGCAAGCTGACATGTGAGCAGATGGTGGACCGAGGGAGCAAGTAGTTTAGGCAATTAATTGTTGATTGCATGAGCACATGGCTGAGTGAGTGAGCAGGTGAAGTGAGTGAGTGATTAAATGAATGACCAGGTGATGGTACAAGTCACAACGAATGTGTGAGTGTACACGAGCGTTTTCACGAATGGCCAGTGCCGTCTGCACTGTCCGCCCGCAGGGGAGGTGATGGCCGTGGGCCGATGCTTCGAGGAGGCGTTCCAAAAGGCGCTGCGCATGGTCAACGAGAACTGCTGCGGCTTCGACCACACGCTCAAACCTGCCTCCGACGAGGTGAGGCCTCTCGGACCCCCTCTCCTCCAGTGTCGTCGGCTCCCATCAGTGATGTGACCCAGGTTCACCCTTGCAAAAGAAGCTCAGTTTGTTTCATGCGTCTCAACGGGTTTACTTCATCTCCTGATTAAGTAAAGGAAACTGACTTTTACTCATCATTATTGTCACATGGCAGCGAGGCGGGGCGAAAGGCACCGATGAAGCTTGTACAGTACGTTCGCACACATAGGTGGCAGACTATAACACCGTTTCCCCCACGCAGGAGCTGGAGACGCCCACGGATAAGCGTATCTTCGTGCTGGCGGCGGCCCTGCGTGCCGGGTACTCGGTGGAGCGACTGTACGAGCTGACGCGCATCGACAGCTGGTTCCTGCACCGCATGCGCGGAATCACGGTGCTCGGGCAAGCGCTCGAGGCCTACCAGGAGGGCCCGCTGCCACGCAGCCTGCTGCTGCGTGCCAAACAGCTCGGATTCTCAGACCGGCAGATCGCCGGCGCCATCATGAGGTGGGCGGGTGGGTGGGCTGGCGAGGTGAGCGAGTGCATGAACGATTTGATTGCATTTGCGAGTGAGCGGGTGCACGGATTGCTGTGCGAGTGATTTCAGTTGGCAAGTCATTGGATGGAAACGTGAGCGATTAAGTGCGTGTATGTATGTTGAACTTCTTTCGCACCGTACGTAGCCAACCCAACGAACTAAACCTAAAACTCAGAGTGAATGAATACGTGGGTGCGCGAGTGATTAAATAAGTGGCCGAGTGCTGTGTGCGGACGTTTCGATTTGTTGTCATCGCCGCCGCCGCCACCACCCCCCCCCCCACAGCACGGAGCTGGCGGTGCGGCAGCTGCGGAAGGAGCTGCAGGTTTTGCCGTGGGTGAAGCGCGTGGACACGGTGGCGGGGGAGTGGCCGGCGCAGACCAACTACCTGTATCTGACGTACGGTGGCATCGAGCACGACATTTCCTTCCCCGCCGACCACGTGCTCGTGCTCGGCTCCGGCGTCTACCGCATCGGCAGCAGCGTGGAGTTCGACTGGTGCGCCGTGGGCTGCATCACCGAGTTGCGCAAGGTCCGGCGGAGCTAGGGGGACGACGGCCTACGGCTATTTAGTTGCTGGTGTTTGACATACACAGCGTTCTGCAGCATGTTCGTCAGTAGCCTTTTCTCATCGCTGTCTAACCTGATTGAAGTGTTAGCCCTTGAATTACTAGCGGCAATTATTGTTTAGTTTGAATTACAAGGTAAGGGTTTTTTTGGCGGTCGGGCGTCGACGTCGCAACTAAAGGAGGGAAAGCGTTGGTGGGGTGTTCTGGATGGCACTCTCCATTGCGTTGTCCGCGACGACCTCGTGACGTTGTCCTTGTCTCTCTGCCCGTGGCCGATTTAACAGCTCGGCTACAAAACCATCATGGTGAACTGCAACCCAGAGACTGTGAGCACGGACTATGATATGTGCGACCGACTCTACTTCGAAGAGATCTCCTTTGAAGTGAGACTTTTCCCTCGCCCCCCCCCCCCCCCGATCTCTCACCTGTGTGTATGTATGTTGAACATCTTTCGCACTGTACATAGCCATGCAATGTCACCCCAGAGGTTTGCGACCAAGGGGAAGACCTACCATATGATGGTGGTGACGATAAGACTGTCGGAGCAGTTCTTGGAGACCAGGAACTTTGACTACCATACTTCTGGTCTCCTAGAACTTCCAGGACTGCCAGACACACCCAGCAAGCGCTGCGGGTTCTGGCATAAGGAAGAAAGCGATGATAATGTGCAACTTCATGTTTTTGGTTCTTTCGGTAAAGTCACGTAGAAGGGAAGTAATAAAATAATAAAAATAAAACATAAAATAATTTTCACGACGTTTCGGCGACAACGCAAGCAGCCGGTCCTCAGGTGAAAACCACGTCTGTCGGGGCGACAGCGTCTGAATGAAACAGCACCATGCTTGGAGCATATATTTAAGCTGGGTTGGAAGGGGGGGAAAGCGCCTTGACAAAATAATTTGCATATCAAGAGGAATTTTGCATATTTATGGGAAATGCAGGTATGTGATTAGTACCACTTATGCCCGTGCATTATGCAGGATTAGCAGCATCAATGTGCAACATCAACACTTGGTCCTGTCGACCTCTTGACTGTGACCTGTCCCGCACTGCCCATGGCACCAGACCGTGATGGACATCTACGAGCTGGAGAACCCGGAGGGCGTGATCCTGTGCATGGGCGGGCAGCTGCCCAACAACATCGCGATGGCGCTGCACCGGCAGAAGTGCCGCATCCTGGGCACTTCGCCCGAGTTCATCGACGGCGCCGAGAACCGATTCAAGTTCTCGCGAATGCTCGACTCCATCGGCATCAGCCAGCCGCTCTGGAAGGAGCTGTCCGACCTGAAGGTGCTGAAGGGGCGTGCGTGCGTGTGCGTGTGTTTGTCTGTGTTAGTGCCGAGGGGTGGGCGCAGTCGTTGGCGTAGTGAATTCCGAACCCAGCGACCCAAGTTCGAATCCCGTTCGCAGCTATCTGAACCGGTCCTGGGCCATTCGTAGGTCAACTCGACTGTAAATGAGCACTGGGTTCAGTGTGTAAACATCAGCACTGTGGGGAGATGAAGGCAGATGGGCATGGTGCTTTGCCACCTTGTGTATCATCACTTGTACAGGTGATTTCTAACAGCATGTCCTCCAACAATCTGTTAAGGACTATGGGGATCTTTGTTTTGTGGGTCTAGTGTGTACATGTGTGGCTGGAGAGACCGGTTGCTGGTCATGGTGCTGACCACAACACTTCTTCAGGCGCCATGCCACCCTGAATAGGTGCTTGCTAACATCCTCAACAATCTGCACAGCTACACGGGGGAGGGGTTCTTTGTCTTTAGCGTGCGTGCGAGTGTGAGGTTTATTATGAAATTCATTGTGTCAAATTGACCATGTAATGAGTAGTAGACATGTAAGAATGAGTGTCTTTGTTGTGTACTCAATCCGACGTGTAAATAACACTGTCCTTCACCTTTCCGCTTGCCCACGCTTCTCCCGGTTGTCCGCGTTGACGTGCCCGCCAGTCCGCCAAGGAGTTTTGCGCCAACGTGGGCTACCCGTGCCTTGTGCGCCCGTCCTACGTGCTGAGCGGCGCTGCCATGAACGTGGCGCTCTCCGCCAACGACCTGGAGGCGTTCCTGAACAGCGCCGTCGCCGTGTCAAAGGAGTACCCCGTCGTCATCTCGAAATTCATCCTGGAGGCCAAGGTGCGTGAGGGCTTCGAGCGATGCCCCGGGGCCGACCAAAAACTGCGAGGGGAAAGGGGAGCTTTCCAGCTCTTGCACGAGTCGAGGAATTGGGGTGGGGGGGGGTACAACATGCTCAGTGCACACCTTGAGGGGGGGGGGTCCTCCGACGGGGGGAGAGTGGGAGTTTGTGCTCATGGGCAGGGGGGGGAGGGGAAACCGTAACCAACATTTTAGGGGTAGATCAGGTGTGGGGAGGGGGTGAAAAAGGGACACTGCAAATCATATAACATACGTGCGGCTTTATGAGGTGGGGTTACAACCTCTCATCCACTCAACTGATGAAAGGAAAAATAGGAAAGGGGAGGGGCGGGGCGGAGGTCCCCCCCCCCCACCTGCTGTCATCCCCAGGCCTCTCTGCCTCTCATTTTAGACTTCGGAGTAAGGGGGTAGTTTGGCCAGGTTTTTAATCGGGTCAGTCCCTAATAGCATAAAAACCCGTTATGCTCATAAAGATTAATTCATTGTTGAATCTCTCGCATGAGAGTGATTGTGCCTTCCAGCGACACGATTGGGATTTCCAGCCAAGGAAACATGAGTTGGCCTCCCACAGATGGAATCGCAGATTTCCTTAAACGAGTACTTGGTTTCCTGTGTTAACATTGGCACTGGGGAGACAAAGACGGCCTTGATGGTTCTTGCCACATCGCCCCCTCGTGCTCCATGCCGGCCTTGAGAAATGCCTGTGAAAAGCTCTTTAACTTTTTACAATGTGTAAGGCTATGTGGAGGATAGTTATTTTATTATTTAAAACATATTTTAGTTTTTGTTTTCTTTCCCCCAATTCTGCTTCAATTGTGCTGTGGATGCCATGTTGTCACGGGACGCTCGCAGAAAGTGGAGTAACATCACACCCCGTGTTAGAGAACGTCCTCGGGAAGGCGACATCACAACTACTTCTGAGGTCCCTTCAATTGCCTCTTTTTTTTCTCACGTATGCATGTAGAGTACACAATGTGCGTTTGCAATAATATATGCATGTGTGTTGGGACGCACACGTGTGCATGCATACCTGTGTGTTCACGTGTTTGCGTAAATGCGCACGTGTGCAGAATATGAACGCAGATGCAATGGAGTACAACAGTGCAGGGGCGAGAGGGTGGCACGTGTCGGAGCCTGTGCGTGTGTGTGTTGAACAGCACTTACCCCCAGCGTCTGCATGCCTATTAATGCGTTGTGTATATGTATCCAGTGGTAGTATAGCGAGTTGAAGCACTGCGCTACGAACCCAACGATTTGTGTTCGATTCCCGCTTGTGGCCAACATCGGTGATGAATATTTGAACCGGTCCTGGGCCTCCCCAGGTCAACTCGACCTGAAATGAATCCCTAGTACGGTGTGTAAACATCATCGCCAGGGAGACTAAGGTGGCCAGGCGTGCTGCTGACCCCCCACCTCTTCATGTGCCGTTCTGGCCTTCATAGGTGCTCGCGAACAGCACTCGCCCGAACAGTCTAAGGCTCTACGGGGTGTCTTTGTCTTTGCTCACTGTGTTGTGCATGTAGTGGTCAGCACACTGCGCTGCGGGAGCCGGCACGTGTCTATGACGAGTGGCGGCACGGTGGTTACCGCACCCAGCAACCTGGGTGCCGCACCCAGCAACCTGGGTGCGGTAACCGCGACAGCTAACCATTCGATGGCGAGCGATGCCTGAACCAACTCTTAACCCACCAACACGATGAGCTATGGCACTTAAGAAGTGTTGATCCAGCAGCGGATCCCACGAAGGAGCCGTAAGTGACTGTTTATCATCGCGGTGAGCGAAGGAAATGGACGTGGACGCGGTGGCGTGCGACGGCGAGGTGGTGGCCATGGCCGTGTCGGAGCACGTGGAGAACGCCGGCGTCCACTCGGGCGACGCAACCCTCGTATCGCCCGCCCAGGACATCAACCACCAGACCATGCAGCGCATCCAGGCCATCGTGGTGGCCATCGGCCGCGAGCTGCAGGTCACGGGCCCCTTCAACCTGCAGCTCATCGCCAAGGCAAGAGCCTCGCCCTGACCCCGAACTCCAACCCCATAACCATTTTACTCCGCAACGAATTGCCAAGCCAATTGACTAACCCTTTCGAGACCCTGGGAGATGGCGACAGATCGTGGAAGCTTTCACCTCCCGATTAGCACGGTTGGCTACATCCGGCGCGAAAGAATTTTAAAATACATACAGGTCATGGCTGATGACGATATATAATCAAGGTGATGACGACAACCTGCTAACCAAACGCTCGCGATGATGCCATTTACTCCCTCCGTCTGTCCGCGCCCGACAGGACAATCTGCTCAAGGTGATCGAGTGCAACGTGCGCGTGTCGCGCTCCTTCCCGTTCGTCTCGAAGACGCTCGGCGTGGACCTGGTTGCCATGGCGACACGGGTGATAATGGGCGAGAAGGTGGAACCCGTGGAGCTGACGGGCACTGGCATCGTCGGAGTCAAGGTTCGTCCACCGAGCGATTTCCTCTTATTATTTCATGGTACAATAATACCCGAATTTACGTCTTCTTCCCCTTTTGCGGCGTTTCGCAAATACGTCGTCACTTTATTACTACCATGAGCTGATTTGCATCGCCTCAACCCACACACGTCGCTGACAGCCGTCCTTTTCTTGTATCCGTCTCCTCTCAGCTACCCTTGTAAATCGCTTTGACTTACATCGTTTCAACATTCGTCATCGCACCTTTCATGAAATGCATCCCCGACCATAAACCGGCGTATATAGTACCGCACTATAGTTTTTTCCCGACAAGACAATGCGCTCTCTCCTATTGGGTAAATCTTCACCGCCATTGTCGTCGTGTAACCGTTCTCTGCCAGGTGCCGCAGTTCTCATTTTCGCGGCTGGCGGGTGCCGACGTCATGCTGGGCGTGGAGATGACAAGCACGGGTGAGGTGGCCTGCTTCGGGGAGAACCGCTACGAGGCCTACCTCAAAGCCATGCTGAGCACCGGCTTCCGCATCCCAAAGGAGAATATCTTGCTCTCAATCGGCAGCTACAAGGTTTGTCACGCACGCGCGCGAAGGCTGCTCCTCTTCTTCTGCTTCTTCTTCAATTCCCCTGGACTTTGTGACCGTTGAGGGCTCATCTTCTACTGTCGCTGTTAATCGAGTAGCGTAGGATGGAAGGCCCGAGGTTTGACCCCTGACCTCCCCCCCCCCCCCCCTGCCCTCGTGCCTGAATGCTCAGCCCCACGAGCCTGGCTGGGAATACAGGCAAGAAAGTGCCCCTGCTTAGCCTGTGAATATAAATGGAGAAAAATGTCAGTCGAGTAAACAAGTAAGCGCTTAGAGATGCCTCAATGTTTTGATTCGTGTAAACGTATGCAATGGGCTCACATGGCCCCCTCCAGCCACTGGCGGTCACAGCGTTATTACAACGGTAAAAACAAAGGATGCATTCGTTCTTCGGTCGCTTTTAAGATGATTCATTGCATCACAAGGGGTGAATACAGAGGCGAAATTTGACTTATTTGGGGGGGGGGGCAGGGGTTCACTTTGTCCCTCACATTAGGAATCGTGGGTGCATATTAAAAAAGTTATTATTTTTAATCTTAATTGTAACCTACTGAATGTTTTTTAATAAATGTGTCCAGTTTGGGAGGGGCGTTGCTCCCCCCCCCATCCCCTGCAAACTCTTTCCATGGGTAAATAGTTACAACCAGAACAACAAGTTAAGATGCCACTGAAAATTTTATTTTGATTCGCATGGTTATTAAGTTCTTACAAGTCCATTACATTTCACCTTCCAATATGTTTTCATCCTCTATTGTTCAGCCAGGTGAAGAGGCCTGCCTCGTGTCATGGAAGCACATTGTCGTTATGAATAAATGTCCGATTTCTTTGATTTCCGCCACCGACTTGGCTCACCTGCCGCATCCACCCGCTGCTGTCTTGCACCTGTAGAACAAAAGCGAGCTCCTCCCCACGGTGCGCACCCTGGAGAAACTCGGGTTCCAGTTGTACGCCAGCCTGGGCACCGCCGACTTCTACACGGAGCACGGCATCAAGGTGGGTGCCACGCCGCGGCATACTCGCGCACAAACGCACAGCAGGCAATACACGCGTAAACACATACACGGCAATCCATACAAACACGGCAATCCATACATCAATACATAGCAACACGCACCACCACGACCGGCCATTCGCTGCACAGTGGCGTGACATCACTACAGAGATTGTGCCAGGCTAAAGGCACTGAGGCCACATACACCAACACCAGCCGAGTCGGATAGAAGTCCATACACCAACATGTGCACTAAGCCAGGTCAACCAACAGACAGACCCGTAAACACTCCCCACACACCAACCCAAGACAACGATATCCTGTATAGCCAGCACAGACTGTTGGGGCAAGTGAGTGCTATTAGCAAGCACCGATGAAGGCCAGCACAGCACGTGCGGGGGGGTGGGGTGGCCAGCACAGCCTTTGTCTCCCGAGTGGCAACATTTACACAACGCAACAGGTACTCATTTAAGGCTGAGTCGACCTAGGGGAAGCCCAAGACCGATTAAGATAATCGCCACTGGTGTTGGCCATAAGCGGGAATCGAACTCGGGTTGCGGAACCATTGCACTATCACTACCCAAACATACACCCGCAACATACACACAAACACACCTATAATCTCGCCAACCTCCCAATTGAATCGTGCATGGCCACAATCCTAAACCATACGCACTCCGCCTCGACGTGTTTGCGAAAAAATATGGAGAAGGGAAAAACAAGCAAAACAGGTTTATTTTCTTCCCAACAAGTTCAACGTGACAGAAACCAAATTAACAATAACTGCAGCTGCTGAATTAGCAAATGCAGGGCAATCTGCCGTTAATTAGGATCAACCTGTCCTGCTGATTATAACATCAGGTGCTCCGCCCAAAAGTTATGTTGGAACACGTTTTCATTTATGATTGTCGGCAGCTGCCAGCAATGAGTTCATGTGACCTCGGGAAGATATAAAACCCGGGGTGGCCTATTGGCGCACGGATGCAGACATCCCACACACAGGACGTGTGCGTTCATGGGAGGAGCGGAGCTGCTATGGCTGCGGCAGTGTGAGTGTTTTTTTCCCCCGCACGCGCACTGTTGTCGTCGGTTACAATGTGATTAGAATCGTTTATGAAGTTGCCTGTGTTTCTTTTGGATACTAGGACCGTTCTTCACAGTGTTGTAAGAGCACAAACTGTAAACGCACACCCTGTGCTGTTTTTATTTTTAAAAATGCGTCTCTCTATTTATTATTATAATTCATACCTCCGATTAGCACGGTTGGGCTATGTATGTTGCGAAATAAATTCTGCGTACAGTACATACAATAGCTGCCTGCCGAGAAGGCAAAGAAAGCTTCCAAAGCCAGTGCATTAAGGGAGCCTCTATTATTTGTACTTGTGAAACTCTAGTCCTAGCAATCCCCACTTTATGGCTGTGATAGCCAACCATCAGGTGCTTGCAGGGTGCCATAACTTACTTTTGTATATGGTTAGAAAAGATTGTTTGGGGTTTCGGACTGAGGTTGATTATTACTGCCTTGGGAGATTTGACTTGTAGGGTGGGGGAGGGGTGAAATGTGTGCACAGAACTCGTGGAAATTAACCGGAACTCCTGTGTCGGGCAGCTGTGCTGGCTTCCACAATGCTCGGTCTCAAGCACGCCACCCTAATTCGGCTCTCACACAGCATAACATTTTTTAAATTAATACTTTTTAAAAGTATTTCATTGTCAGTTTGGCCCAAAACTACACATCTGGGTATCGTTATTGGGAGTTGTGCAGTGTGTTTTATTGACAATCGGATCAGGAATTTGGAAGCTCTCATGAAAAAAATGTGAGGCACAGATGCTCTTTGACTTAGAAACTCCTGCATACACACACATTCACATGGACGCATGGACACACAGGCGCTCTCCCACCCTACACAGCCCCTGAAACCTGTATTTGAACACCGGATTTCAGTGGTGCTCTCATGCCCACACGTCTACATGAACAAAGACAAACATCCCCCGTGTAGCCTTTCCTGTAATCTATTTTAATTTTGCCAGGTAAGGCCCACCAAGCTCTATAGTTATTTTTCAGAAGTGACCTGGTGATCACAAATGATAGCTCAACGAAGTGGCTTATCACGTGGAAATTTCTAGCAGCCAAATGTTCTAAACGCATGTTGATTCTAAATGTGGAGGGGAAAAACTGGAGGACCCAGAGTAAAAATTCACTCCACCACGGGGAGAACATGCAAACTCCAAATATACAGCAGGCGTCAGTGTCAGGATCAAAGCCACAACCTCCTGTATACCAGACGAGGCAGTAAACATCTCGCCACCCTGTTGCCTATTGGAGCAAGTGCCGTGAGCCAGCAACTATGAGGGCTGACACGGCACACTAGGGGGGGTGGGTGGCCAACACCATGCCAGGCTGCCTTTGTCTTCCCAGCACTGATGCTCGCACACCATCGTAGTTACTCATTTAAGGCGGATTCAACCTAGGGTGGAGGCCCAAGACCGGTTCAAATATTATTCGTCGTGACCGGGAATCGAACTCTGGTCGCCGGGATTCGTAGCGCAGCGTGCCAACCGCTGCGCCAACGCTCCACACAGACACTTGCCCTCCTACATCGACACTGAAAGCTGAATTTGAACCCAGGATCTCGGTGGCACTGGCTCTGTCTCCGACCACCCCCCCCCCCTGCCCACACCACTCCGAGCCATCCCGTTCACCTCCTGTTGGAATAATCTCATTCTCCTGGTCGCATCCGCCATGCAGGTGCGCGCCGTGGACTGGCACTTTGAGGACGCAGAGGGTGGCGATTGCGGGGAGAAGCAGCGTTCGATCCTAGACTACCTGGCCGAGAATCACTTCCACCTCGTCATCAACCTCCCCATGCGCAACGCCGGCGGGCGTCGCCTCTCGTCGTTCGTGACGCGCGGGTACCGCACGCGCCGCATGGCCGTGGACTACTCCGTGCCACTCATCACCGACATCAAGTGCACCAAGCTGTTCGTCGAGGTGAGACGACGACGACGACGATGATGATGATAATTTTGCTTTATTTGTAAGGCGCCTTCCACTCAAGGCGCTGATGTTGATCGTGACAGCGATGATGTCGGTAGGTAAGATGATGATGATGATGATGAGATTGGGTGACGATGGGGGTTGACGGGATCACGTGGGCCACGCTGGTAAGTGTGGATTAGTCGGTGGGGGGAGTAGGGGGCGGGGAGGGTGTGGCACAGGCAGGACCAGTTCAGATATCGTTTGCCACTGATGTTAGCCATAACTGGAAATCAAAATCGGTCTCTTGCAATCATAGCTCAACACATTAACGAACGCTGCCTCCACACCACATGCAATTTGAGTACATCAAGTAATGAAACAAATTTTAAATGTTCAATTTAATGCATGCAACATGAGCATATTAATTTACTTTAATTACTGAATCGGTCAATTGTTACCTACCTGCTGTGAAAACACGTTCCTTCTGAGTGGGCAGGTAGGAACTTGGTTGGACAGCGCATTCGTGCACGACAGACAAACAAATAATCCCTGGTCGGCAGTGTGGAACCTGTTGTTCGTACCTGTATGTATAAAAGATAACTTGAATTTAGGTAGCCGGGCAGACATCCTCCTTAACTATCGCCCCCCCCCCCCCCTTAGGCCCCTCCCCCCTTAGGCCCCTCCCCTGACCCCCTTTCCCTTAGGCCCCTCCCCTGACCCCCCCTTCTGTTAGCCCCCTCCCCTGAGCACCCCCCCCCATATCCTTAGGCCCCTCCCCTGACCCCCCCTCCCTCAGGCCCCTCTGCTGACCCCCCCCTCAGGCCCCTCCCCTGAACCCCCCCCCCCCTCAGGCCCCTCTCCTGAACCCCCCCCCCCCCTCAGGCCCCTCTCCTGACTCCCCCCTTCCTTAGGCTCCTCCCCTGACCCTCCTCCCTTAGGCACCTCCCCTCTCCGTACCCGGCAGTAGGTCTCCACCAATCAAAGAGCTGTTTGTAAGGTCTCCACCAATCAAAGAGCTGTGTGTATTATATATTTATTTATGCACGACAGACAGACAGACAGTCAGACAGACAGCTAGATAATCCCTGGTGGGCGGTGTGGGACATTGTTCCTCCCTGTATAACGCTGTACATGGTGGGAACCCGGAGCGCACGGGGACACCTACATGTGCCACTCGGAGGAGAAGCGCCGCTGCCGGCTAACTGCGGCTTCCTGCTTGCAACCCCTGACCCCTCCCAGGCGCTGCGTCTGATTGGCGGAGCCCCCCGGGTGAAGACGCACGTGGACAGCATGACCGCACAGAGGATCGTCAGGCTCCCAGGTGCCGCCCCCGCTCGCTTCCTGCCAACTCCTTCCCCCCTCCGGCTGGCAATACCAACAGCCGCCATTTGCCACTTTGGCGATGACGTCACCATGGCGCCTATGCCAGGCCAGGTGCACTTTGAGGCCACGTGAAGTGTCGAAAGCTCGCTGACAGGAGGTCACGGGACAGACCCAGATGCCATGGGTTGACTGTTTGAGATGACTGGCGATGCACCAGCTTGGCCCCCTCCTGTGCCAACTTTTCCTGTATTTTAGCTACCCGGCACTCTGCTCGTTGTTCTGAGCGTCGCTACTCTGCCATCCGTTGTTGTTGAAGGGCGACTGCTTCCAATTGACCAGTAACGTTCTTCACGGGCCTCCTTCATAGGATATGGCTCGCATCCATCTTCACACCAGCGGAGGGAAAACCTACGACCCACGGGCCAGACACAGCCCTTGACTTAATTCGACATGGCTCACGGCCACACGAGTCCTACCACTTCTCTAAACGGCCCGCAAACGATGATTGTCCGTCACCGCGAGCATTTTGGTTGCACTAATCGGACACTGTAGGACATGTTTCCGACCTGGTACTGCCGCGTTTCTAATGTTAGCACGCTCCGGTCACTTCTGTCACGGAGAGGACCTGTTGGCCATGACAGAAGTGAAGGCGTCCGGAAATGTGGTCACATTTTGAGGTAGTGTTAAGACTTCGTTCTATCAATCGCATGCTGCCATGTTCGCTGCGCCACGTTGTTGCTGCTGCTCCTCGCCCCCTCCGACCAGGCCTCATGGACGTGCATGTGCACCTGCGGGAGCCGGGCGGCGAGCATAAGGAGGACTTCTGCTCGGGCACGGCGGCGGCGCTGGCCGGTGGCGTGACGCTCGTGTGCGCCATGCCCAACACAAACCCCGCGGTCACCGACCTCGACTCGCTCGCCGTCGTGCAGAAGGTGGGTCGGTTAGACCGTCAACCTTGAGCTACAATCGGCTAAGAGCCCATTTGACCAACGGGGTGGGAGGTGGGGGATTGATTGAGCACTTCGCCCCATGCACTCCCAGCCTGACCCAGGAGAAAAGGGGGCGGCTGCAGCACGAATAAGAATATCCAACCATGCGCCAGGGTCTGTTTTGTCGCTGGCGTGTCTGTAGTGCACATGATCAACGTAAAAACATCAATACTCGCATATACAGACACACGCTTGCGTGCACACACACACGTTTGACACCATGGAGGCAGTCATACAAGTGTGGAAATCCTGCTGTACTGGTCTGGCATGGGTCTGCTAGGCTCATGTCTTGCTACAATTATTTGTAAAGGTATGCCAATCACATGCTGATGTTATAGTTGAGTTTATCAACAAGATTTACAAGCAACATGGCACAATCGAGATGCAATACAAAGGAGGCGGTAGACAAAAAAACAATCGTTTCTCGAGTGAGTTGTCAGATGCCCCACCACCACTACCACGATCACCGTTGTTATTATTGATGACAAGCACAGACTCGGAACGCGAACTGCGTCTGGCAAAGAGGAGAGGAAGCCTCGATCATCTGCTCCGGTGTAGCCTTCTCGAGGAGCCGCGCATAGCTGATGATGGTTGCACCGTTACTGACAGTGTGCGGGCTTGTGCCCACGAATGATCGTCATCGGTTCCTCGAAGTTTGTATAATGATCATGAAACGAACAACGAACGAACGAATGATTGACTTGGTGATATCGATTGTTTTATCGCGGCATGGCAGGCGGCTCGCGCCGGCGCTCGCTGCGACTATGCGCTGTTCGCCGGCGCCTCTGTGGAGAACGCGGCGTCCGTGCGCGATCTGAGCGGCGCCACCGCCGGCCTTAAGATGTACCTCAACGAGACGTACTCCGCCCTGCGGCTCGACAACATGGCGCACTGGATGCAGGTGAGGCTGCTGCTTTCACACGATGGCGTCGATACAATCGGTCGGGGAGGAGTGCTTTCGCGTGTGCGTTGTTGAGTATGTATGTGGAGTTATGATTGTGTGTGTGCGGTTTAGGTGGGGAATGGTTGTGTAGTGGTTCTGGTGGTATGCACTACGAATCCAGCGATTCCGAGGTTCGATACTCTCCCACGACCAATAAGTGGTAAATATTTGAACCGGTCATTGGCCTCCCCTTGGTCGACTTGAATGAGTACCTGGTGCAGTGTGTAAACGGCGCTGGAGAGACAAAAGTGACCAGGCATGGTGTCTGCCACCCACCCCATGGTGTGCTGTGTTGCCGGCCTTCAGGACTTGCCCCAACAGTTTGTTAAAAGGGCGCTATATGGGGGGGACCTTTGTCTTCGCTTTGTTTTTTTTTGGTCATTATGAGTGGTCCATACCTTTGTGTCGATGTTTGTGCAGGTGTATTGTCTAGTGTGTGCCTCAGAATGATTGTGTGCGTGCAGGTATATGATTGAGCATTTGTACTCGAGCGAGTGCGATTCTGCTAAATATTTCCGGGTGTTGCCTGGGTATAACTAATTGATCGAACTTGCACGCATCGCAACGAGCGCGTGTCCGCCACGGTTGTTTGTGTGCGTCTCCGCGTGCCGTGGTGCAGCACTTCAAGAGCTGGCCGCGCGACCGCGTGATCGCGGTGCACGCCGAGAGGCAGACGGTGGCGGCGGTGCTCATGGTGGCGCAGCTGCACAAGCGTTCGGTGCACGTGTGCCACGTCGCCCGCAAGGAAGAGGTGCGCAGTCGGGAGGCCTGGGGGGCCGTATTTGGTCGTCGTCATTGTTGTAATTTTTTTGTTTTTTTCTGTAAAGTGCTCCTCGTTATTAGCGGGGGATTCGTTCCGAAGATGCTCGTGAATAGAACGTTTTGCGGATTAATGATAATACATAAGATATGAAATGAAAATTGGCATCAAATTAACGTGAACAACATATTTGTTAATAAACATTAAGTAAATTAAAATAAATATCACGGTATTAAATAGTTTATGATTGAACTTTCTTTAACCATCACTATCTCATCACATTCTCTCGCATCACTTTTATTTCATAACTTCCTTTCCCTCTCTCGATGCAGTCTTGTAAAGTTCCAGATGCGATTCGCGGATAGCCAAAATTGCGGCTAGCACGTCCGTGCCTAACGAGGGGAATCCTGTCCTTCACAACGATCAACTGAGTGATTTGACCGTTTAGACTGACCTGACCGATTGACTTCCCGATTCTTCTCTTCTCTACGCCGCATTTCTTGCAGATCCTACTCATCCGCGCCGCCAAGGAGAGTGGGCTGGATGTCACCTGCGAGGTGGCGCCACACCACCTCTTCCTGTGCCAGGACGACCTGGAGGTCATAGGTCAAGGCCGGGGTCAGGTTCGGCCAGAGCTGAGCACGCGAGAAGACATGGAGGCGCTGTGGGAGAACATGGACATCATCGACTGCTTCGCTACGGACCACGGTTCGTGCATTTTAGTGCCGACTGGCAGTCGGATGACAACGATGGTGGTGATAATGAATGTTGGTTTTGGAGTTGATGATGACGACACCCTCGATGGCCCTCAGCATTCAACCCTCACTCCTCCAACCCCTTGCTATTTTCTGCTTGCCCTTCACCCCACTCCCCTGACCTCTCCTTCATTACTCAAACCCCTGACCTGCACACCCCCCCCCCCCCCCACGACCCACTCTTGATCCTTCCTCAATCCTCGTCCGTCCATGAATTAACCCTCAACCGCCCCCTGGGCCCGTGGCTGTCTCAGCTCCGCACGCGGTGCAGGAGAAGGACGGCGCGTCGCCGCCCCCAGGCTTCCCGGGCCTCGAGACGATGCTGCCGCTGCTGCTCACGGCCGTGGGCGAGGGGCGACTCACGATCGACGACCTCGTGGCCCGTCTCCATGACAACCCCCGCCGCATCTTCAACCTGCCCAAGCAGGAGGACACCTACGTGGAGGTGAGCAAGCGAGCAACTTGACCCCACCTTTGTTTCACCAGCACCGTGTCCCATGGCCGACAAACGGCAGCAGCCGCTGCTGGCGGCGTTAACGACGCGCCAATGAACGTCGATTTTGATGTTGATTCTCGAGCTCGCGATGTGGCCAATGAATCGGCGTGTGTAAGAATCGATGCCGTTCTAATTTGTGTCTGTGTGTGCCTTATGCAAGTGGATTCGCGCCACCTGTGCTGCCACCATAGGTGCTGC
Organism: Lampetra planeri; assembly: GCF_965212315.1. Lineage (NCBI taxonomy): Eukaryota > Metazoa > Chordata > Hyperoartia > Petromyzontiformes > Petromyzontidae > Lampetra > Lampetra planeri. The sequence goes on from NC_136111.1 coordinate 8,365,253, forward strand.
CCTTTGCCAGAAATGTTTAGAAAAGAATAGATTCTTGAATCCAGTCACAGCAACTTATTGGATTTCACAGGGAGGCGAATCGGTAATTACTAAAAGGTTATAACGCAAGCACACTGATCGCATTGGTTGGCAGGATAATGTGGGGGTTTTGTTTATTGAAATAATAGAATTTCCAGTTTTGCCAAATAACTACACAGATCTGGGCATTGTTTGTAAGTTGTGTGGTGAATTTCACCGTAAATTGGTTTCAGGATTTTGTAGTTTTTTTTTTGTCAAAGTATGGGAAGGACAGGACTGACGGCTCGCGATTGCTTGTGGCCCAAGAAGAACCTCGTGTCCTCCGATACACGCCGGAAGGGAGAAGATGTGAAGTTTGTACAGCCAGACATAATATTCCCAAGGCCCAGCAATGAGTAGTCCAAAAACGGGCTCCTTTGATGCACATGCTGCCTCGTCACACGCTAAGGCGTCGTTTCTTCCCGACTCTCTGCTCCGGCACAGGTGGACATGGACCAGGAGTGGGTGATCCCTGAGCACATGCGCTTCACCAAGTCGCGCTGGACTCCGTTCGCGGGGCGCAGGGTGAAGGGGATGGTGCGACGTGTGGTGCTGCGGGGGGAGGTGGCCTACATCGACGGGCAGGTGGGTCGGTGGGCGGGCGGGCAAGTGGTGGCAGTTAATTTTGTTGTAATCTTTTTTCCTCTTGGGCTATCGGCATCTCGTCGTAAGATGAAGTATCAGTCGGAACTTCCACATGAAACAAGGGCACCGCGCACTGCACATTCCCACACTTCGTCCTGCTTTGGAGATTTTGATTACGTGGGAGTCAAACCAATATTTGGCTCGCGGCTGTTATTGTGTGAGCGCGTACGTGCTTTGTGTTGGACACGCCGTCTGCGATGACGGAAGCTGTAGCAACGTCACTGCAGCCTCGAAGGCTCTGACCCACCGCTTGGGGCCACGTGCGCAGGTGTTGGTGCCGCCAGGGTTTGGGAAGGACGTGCGGGCGGCATGGCCGTTGGCCCCCTTGGCTGCCTCCGCGGCCGCCGCCACCGTCATCACCGCGGCCGTTGCCGGTGTCGCAGCTCCCGCCTGTCCCTCTGCCAACGTCGTCCCACCTACCAAGGTGAGTTTCCCCGATCCTCGCCAATACAAGCCAATTCCTCACCCTGAAAGTCTCACGCCGGTCATGCGGCCTGCTCCACAGGTTCTGTACCGGCCAGCCAACTCCTTACCCTGAGGTCAAGCCGGTGGACACATTGGCCCCATATAGATGTAGTGTGCGACAGACTGTGTCGCACGATGTCAATGAGCAGGCCTCCCCTGACTGGACTCGACGGTGGTGTTGATGAAGCGGCTGTCGCCGAGCTTGGCAAGACGAGTTGACGATAATAAAGTAAAACATGAATAAACAGAGCGGGGGGGGTGGGTTCATAAACATTTTTTGTTATAACCCACAAAAAAGTGATTGTCCACACAGAACAGGCTTTTGTTGAGAAAGGCAAGGTCAGTGGACTTGGGCGGAACACTTCACGTGCAGGGATGATGACTGGTGGTTGAGATTAACGATGGAGAAGGGAACGCAGAGATGGAGCAATTTAAAATCGGCTCGTGTCCAAGAGCAAAATGGGTTTTGTAGCATTGCAGGGGCCCAGGAGAGATGGCGAGGACTTGCGGAGGCTTTCATCCAGTTGGTGGATGGTTGACGACAATCAGAATTGCAATGTTTATTTAGACTGGAGGAATCTGATGAGCTACGAAGCCTTTTTTAAACGGATGTCCAGCATGGGGCAGGTCGGCAAGTTACAACAGCAAACAAAGGATTGGAGTGCAAAATAGAGGAAAGGGCAAGTAAGTGACAATTGATTTTTATAATTATACAAGTGATTTTATCAAGCTTGGGCACAGCGGCAAAAACCAACAACGAAACGGTCCCAGACCACACCAAGATAACAGTCCCTCAATAAAATGTCACGTTAACATTGAACTTTAGATGATGGCGGATAACCTCGTTAACACACTTCTCAATTTGTCTTTCCCATCAGGTGGCTCCCATGAGCCCCCGTCGTGCCGTGAGGATGCAGTTACCCCCCCGCGTCCACCGCTCATCCGATCCAGGCTCCCTCCTTCCTGGTAAACCCCATGACCCCCATCACATCGCCGGTGACCCATCGCCCAATCAGATTTTTGAAACCGTTCCCCTTCCCCAAATGCACCCACGCACACATGCAATTTTTTTAATCGTTTATTTGTTTGTCTCTTTGCTTGTTTTCTCGTCCATTATTAATTCTCTGTTGTTCACTTGTTTGTGTATGAAATTTTGTCTTGTCATTCATTAATTCACTTCCGTTTGATTGTTTTTGACTTAAAAAAATATTGCTGTGATTTAATCTGTCGTCAGAGGTTTTTATCGAGATTTTCGCCGTCATCTGAAATGGCCTCTGAGCGTTTGTTTTGTGCATCTCTGAAACGAGCGTGGGGGCGGTGCTCACCTCCATCCGGTGGCCAAGCCAGTTGTGTAAATGCCACATGACCATGTCGAGGGCCGGTCTCTCCTTGGCGACAAACACTGTTGGCTCCCCTGTATATCCGTGTCGTCGACTCGCACCTTCCAGCGAGGCGGGTAATATTTATCCCTAATTTGTGTGTAGAAATCAACAGTAAAACGTCCTGTGGGGAGTGGCCGCCTGCCATGGAAATGTGGAATTTCCATCACAGCCTCGGCAATGCCGTTGGAGATGAGCGCTGTGCCAATGCTTGAATTGGCCCACATAAATGTTTTGTTCAATTAATGCTGACCGAGAGACGTCTTGACATTCTATTTAACTGAAACCACGGTGGCATTCTGACATGCCATGATAATAATGGGACCATGGTAACAAAAGCCTTGGTAACAGAAACCATGCAACAGAGGCTGTAGCTTCAGATGATGGCGTTGGACCACACTACTGTCTGTGTTTTGCACAATGAATGTTGACGTTTCCGTTTGCCTCTTAATGATGAACTCTACTTTTTGAATTGTCTAGCTTGTAAATGAAATTGGTTGTTATTTTTTTATGTTCATCGTTAACAGGCACTGTTAATGTGTGATTTAACATGCACAAGTGTCAGTCTATATACAAGGGGTGTAAATATTCGTGAACCAAACATTTTACTCAAAAGGACGATCATTAATGCAGCATTCGTTGTGAATGGGCTAATGTAAAATGGGACGGCAATGAAAACCATTTGCGAATTATCCGTTCAATAGCGCCAATTAAGGGTGGATTTGCATTATGTTATGGTATTTTCTATAAATCAATCCTGTTTGCTGTTGCCACTATCAACTCGTCAAAATTGAGCTTTTGAAAACCAATAACCAATTGCGAGCGAGTAGTTCCTCAGTCAATTTTGAAGGAGCGCCTTTCATTATCATCCAATCAGGAATTGGATATCTTTACCACCATCTAATCATGGGATAGGTATCTCAATTTCATTAACCAACCAATAGGTTGTGATCTTTCAAAACATTTGCTCAATTACACTCAACGAATGGTGCCTTCCAAACCGCCAACCAATCGTGAGTCGGCAGAGGTGTTGCATGTTAAACATATGACATAGTATCTAATGGTCTGTGTAGCACGACATTTAACCCCAACCATCCATTGTCGTTTTGGTTTTTACTTTCGAGTACAGCACCTTTCCAAATTCTCACAAATTGGCTAGCGCACGATGTCAATACATCGTCGTAATCTTCGTGATCCTCATCATTGCTCCGACCACCCAGCCCTGGTGTATATGGTGGCACCTGTTGCTTCCCGGCGTTGCCATCCGGTAGCATGAAATAATGGTCGCCGTGTCGCCGCATCGTGCCCGCGCAGTTGACGGCGACACCAAGGAGCAGAGCATCACGAAACCCAGTGAGCAGGACCTGCCCAAAATTGGTACTTGTGCCACGTCGCCACCGCCACCCCCCACCCCCACTACCCTCTTCCCGCTCACCCGATCGCTCCCTCGCTGGCTGATGCGGCCTCGTAACAAAAGCAACGCTCCCTCCTGACGTGGGCAACCACCTAGGGATGTAACGATTCGCTAGATTAATTTTTTCAATAGATTCTTAGGCTCACATTGCATGTATCGAATGGTGTGCGTGAGAATCTATTTACTTGCGATGTTTGCGACTGATATATTGTGCCATTCCGGATAATGGAGTGGATCAGAACTGTGCAAACGAACCAGGGAGGCTGAAAAGAGGTGGAGGAAAATAATTAATAATTTAATGGAATTGTGACCCCCAACTCCTGACAAATTCATAGAATCACCAGAGGATGAATGCATTACATGCCTTTATCGTTTCCAATCCATATATATTTATCATTTTGTGATACCACCGTAAATAAATGCCGACGGGTTTGTACTAATATAGTCGGCACATTGACCACTCTAGTTTAAAACGATGTATCATTCGATCATGTTGTCTCTCGAACTCGGCTCAGGTGCTGTGAACTTGCCTGTCCAGTTTGAGTCCAAGTTGTAAATTGTATACAGTTTTGTTTTAAAAGGTTGGCCATGCATCATCCTTGAATTCAACTTAAACCGTTCTCATGATTATCGGGGGCAGTGGTATTTCGTGCATTGGACAGTGTTTGTGTAAACGTGTCGAATCTAATGGGGGGGGGGGGGGAAATTACCGTGCTTTATTACTGGATCTGTTTTAACATCCTTGGCTTGCTATTTTGACTTTCCAATCTCTTGCTTTTTTGTCTGGCTTTATTTTTCCCTTCTATGGTATTTGCTCTTCCTGCATACAAATATGTTGTATTGTTTGACTAAAGAGAGGAGGCCGGGTTGCTCTGGAGCTTTAGAAAAGCTATTTGCATACAGGACATTTTGACGGTTTAAATGCTGGTTCCAATGATCAGTGATTTTAAACCGGGTTGACATTTGATGGTCTTAGCCCAGCCTACCAATGGCTTGTTCATTTTATTTTTCACTCGACAATATCCCAGGTGTTATATGAGCATTACAAAAATATGAGCTCAACTTCCATGCTACCAACATTTCTCTGGAGCGGGGCTCGTGGGTAAGTGCTTCCGCGTAGTGCTTGTGGACAAGAGGTCACTTGAAGAGATCTCAGAAGTAGTTCTGTGATGGCTCCTTCCGCCGGCCATTCTCAAACACTGGGCAATGCATTGCTCATGGGTCCGTCGTTTCATGGCACGATGCCGATGGCACAATTGGGTCACAATTGCCCAAAAATGATAACCTCCATTTTTAAAATGACTTGGGCCCTCCTTGACCTTTTTTTTTCTTCCAAATAACGTTTCGTACCTGTCCACCACCATTGTCTCTCACGGTCATCTCTCTCCAATCCCATCCCATCCCCATTAATCACGACCTCCCCTTGAACCTCCCCCGCCCACTCCCAGAGCACATCCTCTTCCTAGACGGTGGAGCGGCCCCGGTGCCGACGACCTCCACGCTGCCTCGCCTCGCCCTGTCCCCGCAGCACCCGTCGCTGGCCGCCGCAGGGCCTCCCTCTTCCGTGTCCCCGCACCAGGCGGCCACGGCGACCACGCACGGCCTCACGGGCCAGCACATCCTCTCTGTGCGGCAGTTCTCCAAGGATCAGGTGGGCTCAGAGGACAGTGGAGATCGTCTTTTTTTTTCTTTTTTACCCACGATGCTCCGGGGGGGGAAATGTAACTGCGATCGTAGTCGGCAGTCTTCGTCGGAGACATGTTCCCGATGAGCAGCTGCGACAACTTGTACGCCAGTGGTACAGCAGGGTTCTTAAACTGGCTGCCCGTGGGTCGTGTCTGGCCCATTAAAAGGCTCTTGGAGTGGCATGCAGAGCTATGGCGTGCCAAGAGATGCGGCTTACTGAGACGCATTTTAGTGAGATGACAGAGATAAACAAAGAGGGAGATGAGAACCTGCAGACTAGGTCCAGATAAGCGAGAACATAAGCACTAATGCCAATATGTTCAGGAGTAAAATGTCGATGCCTGCGAGCCACTGAGAGGGCTCCAGGAGAGGGTTTGTCGTTTTACTATTTCTCCTCCGTTGAAGGGGAGTGCAGGCGACAGTGGTTTACTTTATATGGTTCGTAGTTTGCGTTGCAAGGCCACAGTCGCACTAGGGCAGCTTGTTCTTTAATTTTCCATTCATGAAGGGCATGTATGCAGCGGCCTGTTTGTTGTACCGGTCACGACAAGGGGGAGGCAAGGTTGTGGGGGCTCAAGATGATGGCACTTGCCAAGTTGGCCCTGGTGTGACATCGTCCCAACCCCGGCGCTCTGAATGAGCGGTTGTTGTGTACCCCCTTGTGTTGCAGCTGTCGCATATGATGAACGTCGCTCACCACATGCGCATGATGGTTCAGAAGGACCGCAGCCTCGACTCCGTGCTCAAGGTGGGAGCGGGTGGGATGGCGGGCAAATCATGTCAATGTGGTGATTGTGGTAGTGGTTATCACATTTAAATGGTGTTCACAGTGGTAAGTACTCTGGTGCAAACCCGGCAAACAAAGTTAAATTCCGGTCACGACTAACGTCGGTGGTTATCAATGGGCATCCCTAGTTCGTCTCGGCCTTAATTGTGTAGGATGCGGTGTGTAGAGTGTTGGAGATAGAGGTGGCCGGACATCAATGCTGTGGCTACACGATCCCATCGTGCATCTTTCTGGCCTTACTCGGACCTCTAACAGCAACTGCCACAGAAGCCTGCATGGCTACATTGGTGATCTTTGTCTTTGGTTGATAATTGGTATTGATGATGATGGCGGCGTCGGTGAGGGTAAATGATGGTCCTGGTGGCGTTACCAATTATGGTGGGAATGGGTCTAGTTAAGATAACAATGGCTGTGGTGCAGATGATAGTGCCTAATGATGATGTTAGTTTTTGTACAGAAGGTGGTGATGTTGCTGGTTGCGGGGATAACAACAATAATAATGATGGTGTTGCCATTGGTGGGACACTTTTAGCGACCCTGGTGGTGTTAGCGACGCTTTCCAGGTGTCTCAGCACCGGCGATAACTGGGCGTTGCGGGGTGCGTCTGTGCGCGCAGGGCAAGGTGATGGCGTGCATGTTCTACGAGGCGAGCACGCGCACCAGCAGCTCGTTCACGGCCGCCATGCAGCGTCTGGGCGGCAGCGTCATCACCTTCTCCGAGGCCACCTCCTCCGCGCAGAAGGGCGAGTCGCTCGCCGACTCCGTCACCACCATGTCCTGCTACGCCGACGTGCTCGTCCTGCGCCACCCTGCTCCCGGTGCCGTTGAGGTGGGGGCCGCATCGCTCGCTCGCTCATTCATTCACAGCCTCCTCGCCCCAACTGAGCTCTCTGACCCTGTTAAATGCACAACCCCCGAGTACTGGGGTCTACAATGTTGGGTTTAAGGTGCGGGGGGTTTGGTGTTGAGGACTAAGGTTCAGCTTGGACTTTAGTAAGAGGCTGGAATGAAGTGTAGGGGGCTGTGCTGTTGTACAGGCTCGGCAGGAAGTCCCCTGTACACCGATCCCTCGGGCTCGCAGTGGTAAAGGCGTAATCGGGACTTTATGCTCGCCCTGCATACGCACACTGGGATTCGTGGGATAGCAGTGTGGGTTGGTGTTTTACTATCAAGTCTGGTGAGTGTAATAGTACGCAGAGCAGTGCTGCGTCTGAACTTTGCTGGTGTAACCGTATGCCGATATTTGTAGAAGAGACGCGGCTAAGTCAGGGCACGGTTTGACTCCACCACCACCACCACCACCACGTCTCCCTCAATGTGCAGATGGCGGCCAAGAACAGCCGGCACCCGGTCATCAATGCGGGCGACGGCGTTGGGGAGCACCCGACGCAGGCGCTGCTCGACATCTTCACCATCCGCGAGGAGCTGGGCACCATCAACGGCATGACTGTACGTCCGGCTGGAGTCCCCACCCTGCATACGCCTAGAGTTGGTCGTGAAGGCCGTGACCCGGGTTAGCGACACGGGGGCCATCGTTCTGAGCGCGGCTTGGGATAGTTCTGGAGGAGGCGGGGAGTATAAAGCTCGGGTGTCGTGTCTCTTCTCCCTGTGCTGCCTAAAGATCACCATGGTGGGAGACCTGAAGCATGGGCGCACGGTTCACTCGCTGGCGAAGCTGCTCGCGCTCTACCGCGTCACGCTGCAGTACGTGTCGCCCCCAAGCCTGCGCATGCCACCCCGCATCGTGCAGTCGCTCGCCAGCAAGGGCATCAAGCAGGTATGCACGGACAAAGACACAGATCCCCCGTATAGCCTGTTACAGACGCCTATGAAAGCCGGCACGGCACACGAGTGGGTAGGTGGCCAGCACTACGCCTGGCCGTGATGTTTACACATCTCACCAGGTACTTATTTTAAGGGAGACCCAGAACCAGTTCACATAATCGTAACTAGTGTCGGCCGTGAGGTGAATTGAACTTGGGTCCAGCGGGTTCGTAGCGTGGCGTGCCAATTGCTACACTGCACCTCCCCATAACAGTTCCACACGCACCTGCAACGTATAGACATCTGCACGTCACATGCGCAAACAGCTGCACACACGCACCGGCCGGTTTTGAGTCGGTGGAGCTGTTTCTGACGGGCGAGGTCTCTCGTGAACAACCCCCCCCCCCGGCAGGTGGAGTTGAGCAGCATTGAGGAGGCCTTGCCCGACACGGACGTGCTCTACATGACGCGCATCCAGAAGGAGCGCTTCACCTCGGAGGACGACTACAACAAGGTGCGTGCGGCGGCACCGCCACCGTCTCTCGCGCCGCGTGCCCATATCGCCTCACGGAATTCGTGCTTTAGAGCTCCTCTTCTCCGTCATCCACGCCTCCACGCCTCCACAATGCTCCTCATTCAATTGATCACCTCCCGTGTCCATCCCTCCTTCGTCATGCTTCAGTGGTTCTGTTTAAAGTTTTGACTCTCACTCTTCCCCCGGTCTTCCCCTCCATGTGCACCGTGCCTCAGTGCTCGCGTCTGGAGTTGGAGGGCTTCCCCTCCCCGATCCTCCCCTTGCAGTGTCATTCCTCGCATTGCTTCAGTTGAAGATTTGACTCTTCCTGCCTTCCCCCCCCCTGACTGTGTCCTGCGTCAGAGTCATCCTCTCCTCCCCCGACCATGCTCCTGCCCCGGTGTTTGTACTCAGGCGTCTGTGTCCCTTTTTCTCATCCCGCGTCCTCCCCCGTGCCGCTCAGTGCTTTGGGCAGTTTGTGCTGACGCCGCACATCATGACGCGCGCCAAGGCCAAGATGGTGGTGATGCACCCCCTGCCCCGCGTCAACGAGATCAGGTGCGAGCACGCGTGTGCCAACGCGATGGTCACATGATTTGTGATGACGGCGATGTAAGCCTTGATGATCGTGACTTTGATGTGGCGACGCTGAGTGGTGATTGCGGTAGCAATATTTATGTAGTTGCTGTTGATGTTTATGATGAAGGGGATGAAATATTATTGCTGACACTCCTAATGATGATGGTGGCTGTGATGCAAATGTTTAACTGTGAAAAAGTTATATTCATGATGGTGGTGGGATATTATTGCTGGTGGGACTTGTTACGAGTTGTCGAGCATAGGGACCAACGCACCAAGCGGCCAGCAGCAAACGGCACATACAGTTGTCATCGATAGGAGTCTCTAAGTTTTATGAATTGAGCACGATTATAAACAGATGGGGGGGGGGGAAAGAGATAGAAGGGCATTCCAAAGGGGAGCAGTAGGAGGGAGGAAGCGGAAAGAGAAGCGTTTTGACCTGCAAGCGTGGTGGTTCAACACGGATGCAGAGGACATTAACGATATCGGAACGTTGAAGTTGTTGATACCACGTGAATGCTGATGATCCCTGGATGCGGCTGTGTGACCCCCGCAGCCCGGAGGTGGACTCGGACCCTCGTGCGGCCTACTTTCGCCAGATGGAGAACGGCATGTACGTGCGCATGGCACTCATCGCATGCATCCTGGCGCGGGTCTAGCGCCCGGAGACCCGCAAATCACCAACAGCACCAGGAGAAGACAAGGGGGGGGGGGGGGAGGGGGTTAGTGGTGAGTGGTTGAGTTGTTGAGATGGGTGGGCAGTGAGTGGGGGTGGGTACTTGGTGGTGGATGGGTGTGTGGAGGCATGTGGTAATGTGGGTAGTTGGTGAGGAGTGGTTGGTGATGAGTATTGAGTTGGTGAATGAATTGAATTGTTTACCAGTTTGACCATTTCCTATCGGTTTGTTAAAACAAAAAAACGAATTATGGACTAATAATTAATCCTAACACTGCCTGGCTTTTTAATATGGCCACTTGATATGGTCAGATCCCGACTCGTAATGAGAAAAAGAGACGGGCTCTGGCAAACTCCCCTTTTAAGCGTGGAGACACTGAACATTTTTTAGTTACATGAGAGAGCCTCGCCGAGTCTCGATGGATTTTTTTTTTCAGGAGGGTTCTGCTTGGGTTGGGTCTACGAGCAGTACTTGTTCTCTACATGACCCACCAACCCCCGCTCCAGAGTACTGGACCGCAGGTGGCGTGCCACGTGCACCAGATATGGCCAGCGTTACCCGTCCCAGTCTCCACGTGGCCCCCCTACCCCTCCATCTAAATAGTTGAGTCCACCTGCGAGGTCTGCATCACTGCACCTGGGGTGTTCCATTGTCGTCCTTGATCATGAAATCTCACACCCTGGCCTTACCGCTGTCAAAACGCGACATGATGTTTGACCTGAGCCAGGCCGTGCGAAACCTCAAGACGTTCATGGCCCAATTCCCGTGGTTTTAGTGACGATCCAATTTTGTCACGCTTTTTGAACCATGTCACCAACAATGGAGAAAATCGCCAAGGTGATATTTTGTGGCCTTCAATGTCAAGATGTGAATCTGGCCCTTTTAGTTTCTCCATAGTGAAGGTTGTTGCGAAGGATAGAGGATGTTATTTCGGTTATTTTTTTTTATCTGCCTGGCAAGATAATTTCAGAGATGTTGGGTAACGGGGCTGTTAAACCCATGCCTTGATTCCTTTCTTCCTCCCTCTGGATGCTATTTTTTTCACATTTCATTGGTGACCGGAGCTGCTATTTGCAATCCTTTACGCTTACGCACAAGCCTTGCTTGCTTCTGCAAGCAGTAGGGCGTTTTAAGAAGCTATTTAGAAAATGTGCCGAGTCTTATTTTCCACGTTTTTATTATTGTATCGAATGATTTGCAAAAAAAAGTCTGCTTTCTTGTGTTTACGTTTTGAGAGAGGTTGTAAATTCCATTGTTGTTTAGAAACATGGAAGATGATGTAGAAAGGATCCATAAAGGTGGTGGTGGAGATGATGGTCGGAGCGGTCCGTCCGACTTTAATAGAAAGGGACTTGGCAAAAAGGAATGGCCTTTAAGCTGATGTGATCGCCACGAGTGGTGCGAAATGGTCGCAGGTCTTCACGAGTAATCGATGCGGGTGGCTGCACGGCAAAGTCTATACGAGGTTCCTCTTGTGGTGATGGAATTGATCGTTAAACAGTGTTGTAGTGCAGCGGTGGCCAATAGACCAAACACTATGATCCATTCTGGTGGATCTCAACGGGTTCTGTGATCCACCATCAGAAAGACAACTACCCTGCCATATTTAACCCTGTAATGTACGAAATACGTAAAGTACCAATGCCATCGATTGGTAGAATTTATTTTTATCAATGTATGAATTCTTTGAGATTTTTATTTGCCATCAACCGTACAGAGAATTGTTTTGTGCTTGTTAGTGTTGTGATTTGTCCTGAGAACCACAAAAAATCGTTTGCGACCTACGTATTGGCCACCGCTTGTGTAGCGCATCTTGCCATGAAAACCCCAGGTATAAGCTCAAATCTCTTTTCATCGCTTATTTTTCAGAGATCTAATTTCCCATTAACAATCACAGTTGTAAAAGCAAAGCCTGTTTTTTTTTTATTAACAAGAAATTGCAAAGTTAACTGCACAACTTGGTAATGTTTGAAAGTACAGATCAACTAAAATAATCAAAACTGAAATTGGGTGTTGCCATTTCATTGCCAGAATCCTATCATTCACCTGCAAGTGAATATGGCCCTCGCTTGTATATGACACAACAGAGCTATTGAGCAATATAAATGCAATGTCAATTTAGTTGAAGGGTAATTTTGGACCTCTTGGTGAGACCAAGATGTCCCTGGTGGGACAATTGTGCTTTAAAATCCAGGCGCCTTTGCTTTTGACTTTGGCGTTTTGGTACATTGGCCAATCCATGTGAATGGTTAACCTTTTTTTTAAACAACTGATGGTACTGTTGTTTGCAAAGATCTTGGTTTATAATAATGGTTTATGATGTGCTGCCAGAGGCTGTCCTCTTACTCTGCCGATTCGTAGTGTTTAATTGCATATTATAATTTCGGTTTTAAAAATGACCAATTGCTGAATGATGGATACGCTAAGATGTTTAATCGGGGTTTATGTAGGCTGCAGAACATAATGGGATAAACTCATAGTCCACAATGTATGTTCTACTTGAGTAGCAAGCACAGCTGGCGGTGGGTGACTACTGGTGGTGGTGTGGTAAGACGATTTAACACTACACTTGTTTAGTTCCGATGGTTATTAGAATTCTCATTGAAGAATGACCTCGCCCATCAACCGCCATGCAACCAGAGCCGATAGGCTTGTAAACATGTCACCGGCCAAGCGCTACCAACTCAATAAGATAAGAATCACCACGCAATTATTTCCGCAGGCGAATATTCGGGAAATTCTTAACCGAGTCTAGGGAACTTTTTTAAGGAAAGTCCTGCTTGGGGTGTTAAGCCATTTGCTTTGTGGGAATGTATGGTATGTTTCTCCCATGTTTTCTTGTTTAAAAGCCTCCTTAAACTTGTGGTGTGATGTTTTCTCACTGTTTTATCCCCAGTTAATGGAGATCCTCATTGACCAGGGAGGGCATTGTCTTGTCTTGCTCAGCTCTTAATTTAATTGCTTAAGAAAAATCTGGTCAAACTAACTCGAATCCCAGTAGCAATTGAAGCCAAACTCCAGTGCCTGCTTGCGTGGCAGGCCTGTGTAGCTTCCAACAATTATATTCTTGGTTCTTTCGGTAAAGTCACATAGAAGGGAAATAATAAAATAATACAAATAAAACATAATAAAATTCTCACGACGTTTCGGCCACAATGCAAGCAGCGGTCCTCGGGTGAAGAACAGAGCTGTCGGAAAGACAGCGTCCTAATGAACACTGCTAAGCTTGGCAGCGTATTTTAAGCAGGGTGGGAGGAGCAAAGAGCCTTGACAGCTTAAAATACGCTGCCAAGCTTAGCAGTGTTCATTAGGACGCTGTCTTTCCGACAGCTCTGTTCTTCACCTGAGGACGGCTGCTTGCGTTGTGGCCGAAACGTGAGAATTTATTTGTATTATTTCCCTTCTACGTGACTTTACCGAAAGAACCAAGAATATGAATCCCTGCAGCCACGAAAGCTTTAAATCGAAATTCCAACAATTACTTAAACATTCACCATGCATTTGAACCAAAGGAGATTTTATAGACAAGGCGGCAGCATCATGTATGTACAGTTCGTGTTTATTTACCGAAAGGTGAAACGTTACACGTCAACAGCCGTGCGCACAGCCTTTCGAGCAGCATCGGATTCTTCCACAAGACATTCTGAGTTTGAACTGTTGAGATCAGTGTGTCACTTCGTCCGTGAGCCAGAACAGATCTTGGTACCACTGAAGTTGCAAAACTTTTTGCAATACCAATTTATGTATATGATTAATACCTTGAATTAATTACTTGATAACCCACTCGTGGAAAATGGTTATTACAAGATTCACTATAATTGGCCACAAATAAATTGTAACAAAGCTATGCCACCTCGGATGGTACCAACAACTGAAATAACTGGTCTGGGTTCGTGGAGTAACTGCTGAGTGAAAGTTTACAGCCAAAGCGATACCCCTGTTGAGAGACGTCAGCAGTGGTCTTGTTGAGATTGGGCCTGCCAGGGTAATATGGAATTTGTACCACCTGGCTTGGGGCCTCTAAATCAGTTCAGCACCATTGCTTGTTTGGACATGGAGACATTTTTGACAAGTGCACAAATTGAAATGCGTTCACAATATACTTTAAAAGTTTATTTTTTAGCGCTGGCTTAATTTGTTCAACTTGCAATTGATGAGCATTGGATAATTGTGTTCCAGTTGAATGAGCATGGGAGGTGTACATCTTGGCTTTTATGCAATGAGCAGGCTGTTTGAAAGCCCCCCCTGTGGTCAATGTTTATTTGTAAAAGGCGAACTGCAATGTGTGGCTCATTACATCGACTGCAGACCAGTAGCAGTGTCACGGTTGTCTGACTGTCGAGAATTGGCCACGAATTAAGGAATCTTGCGTGTTTATTTTCACTTTGTTTTAATGTCTTTTTAGTTGATTCTTGTTTTTGAGAAATTCCCTTTTTATGCGCTTTGCATCTCCAATGCAATTTAGTTTGTAGCGTCTGAATAAAAAATAAATGTGACTCAGTTTTTACTGACAACTGGCCTTTGTACTGTTTATAAGGAATGTGTCATTCATAACGGTGGTTTGCCTTAATTGTGTTGCCAATGCCAACAATGAAAATAAATCAAGCTGAAAAGGAGAAGTTGGCAAGGGTGGCAAAAGGCATGAGTTTGGAAGCATAATTAGCCAAACACTTGCCCTAACTCAAATCCACGACCCTTCCCACTGAACCTAATGCATAACCATCCATCAGGTGTTTTGCAAAGTCTCCTTGCATGCAGTTTACCTTTCACTTTTGGTTTTTACAGACCCGTTATGTTAAAAGTGGTAGACATGAGGTTCTTTCCAACAAAAAATAACCCACAATTTTACAACTCTACAGCAGAAACCTTTTGGCTGAATAAACGTACAACAAATTTAGCTTAACAATTTGCAAATTTACATTCATTGCCGATTGTATACAGATGAGCAATGCCGCCTGAATTTAGCACCCTTCTGCCTGTTTCTATCTTAACGTTGTACCACGTTGCAGCCCATTGGCACGGGTGACCTAAATATACAAAGCAGGGTGGGTGCAAGGGCTGGCGATGGGGGAGGGGGCTGATGAAACTGGCCATGGAGCACAGCCCTGGAGAACACACATGGACAGATGCGCACCTTGCAATTGGGCAACTTCCACCTAGTTAATCGTCCATGGCCTACAATAAATTGGGAGCACCACTGACTCATGGCTACCAGTGGAAGCGGAGCACTGCCCAATCATTGTTTTTATTTTAACTTGGTTATTTAAAATGTCTTTCGATTGGCTTCGTTAAAAAGTGTTAACAAACAATATTTCGGTTTTAAAAGCTTTCAGGGTAATTTGTTAAAGTCAAAGGTAAAGATGCGACGCCGCAAATGCTTGCTCACGCCACTTCTGGCAGATGGGACTCTTGAGCAAACTGGAGCATTGTCTACTCCAAGTTGAACAGACGTATTGAAAGTGGCGGGCGTACCCAGACTACCCAGACTACACCAACACAAGCAACCTGCCAATTGAGTGTCGTGTACCCATTGTGTACGGCTTGGTGGACATGCAGAGATACTGTTTTTGAGAATCTTTCCCAAGGTTCCACTGCAAGAAGGAATCAAAATGCCCACCTCTGGATTGTAAGTCCAATGTGTGCAAACTATAACATGGCAAATCCCTAATTTTTGAATACAGTAATCCCTTGCCAACTACGGACTTCATGTACACAAGGTTTAACTTTATATAATTTTACCAACCTGCGGCGCGGAAATGTTGAGTATCCACAGGTTAGCACGGGTTTACAACACGCATTTTCAGATTTTGTGGGGCCACAGTTCTCTTCTACGCCACCTGTGGCGCTGCGTAGCGCATCGGCTGTCCATCTGTTTTTCCGAGTCTCGCAGCGCATCTTTTGCTTCTGTTGGTCCATCCATTCATCCGACATTTTTATAAAGAAAAGAACCACGCCACTGATTCAGCCAGCAGCGCCACTGTACCTGCCCCCTGACCTGCCCACACGTGTCATTGATGACCCAGAGGAAGAGGGGAAGGGTGGGCTGAACCCCTTCTCCTAACCACCCCTCCCCCCATCTCATTGTCAAAATCATGGACTTCTACCCTCGGTATTAAGGTATGTAAAGTAAATTTGATGTTTATTACGTTGTGATGTACTGTTTTATTTGTTTAAGTAAACGGTCACCTTAGTTTAGCTATGACGAGTCTGACCGTGGCCATGGTTCTTCTAACCCCCTATTTTCCATAAGCCCTGGACTGCTTTGCCAACTGCGAATGTGCCTTCCACAGCCTTTTCCAGGAACCTAACCCCCGCGGTTGGCGAGGGGATTGTTGTATTGAAGACAATTTTAAGGAAAACATCACCTTCAGAAAGAAAGTTAACTGAATTAAATGTTGACAGCTTATACACAGTTAAACGTGATGTTTGTCACTGAGAAATTCACCCTGCAATCTCCAGAATGCATTTGCAATAAAAGTTATTTTCAGACATTATAACAACTCTCAAAAAAACAATTACAAAATAAACAACCAAAAATAAGTTTTTACATTTTGGGCTATATATGCATTTGGTAAAAACAAAACTATACCAAATCAAAGCAGGGAAGCTGCAGAATCCAAAAAATGTGGATGTGAATACACTAACCCTGAACAACTGTCAAGGCAAATTTTAGTCTTTAGGAATTATAAATGGGGACCCTAATTGGGCCTGGACTGGGCAAGGAGGAAACTGGGCATTTGTTTCATCACATGGACCTAAAATTGATGTACCACAGTTCTCCTCAACTTCTGGCAAGAGGCAGCTGATTTATAGGAAGATTTTATACCAAAAAACAAAACTGCTCTTAAAGCTACACCCCCCCCCCCCCAAGCTTTTTCTCTGGTCTATACGGTTTAGGTTTAATAATGAGAAAATACTTCAAATCGATCGAGAGCTATCCATACAATTCTGAGATGGACACTGCAACAAGGTATTTAGATTGTGCTTCAGTTAGACCTCATTCATTTTTCCCTCAACCATTTAACCCCATGCCGTGCAGCCTGGGACAATACCTAAGTGCGTATCCAAAAGAAATGCGCCATTTGATATTGGGATTGCATCTTCCTGGAAAACGCAAGCTAGAGCCAATCTGGCATCTATGCTCCAGGAGTAACAGGTTTCGTCTGGGGTCTTGAGAGAGTATCCAGGACTCTGGAAGTTTTTAAATGAACCCAAGAGTTCACGACATGCTCTTTCAGCGGCGTCATTACGGCAAACTCCCAGCCCCTGGGGCTGGGTGGGGGTTCCATCTGCTCACATTCCAGACTCGTGAAGCTTACCCACATTTACCCACCACAGTCTCCTTACATATCCTCTTGGCTGTGGATACTGCTCTGCACCACCCTTGGGCCAGCCATTGCTGCCCTGCTCTAATGAAAGTCCCATTGAATCAAGGAGAATTGGGGTTTCGCTCTTCATCCACATTTGTGTGAACTCCGTGTCAGCAGAGCGGACACGGGCTTGCAAGTGTTACTCGACATGGATGTTTCTCTACTGCTGCCTGCACAGTTGTCCTTGATGCCATTAATGTAGGTCAATTTCCCCTCTGTCAACCTTAGTTTAATTGAGCTCAGCTGGTCCAAACTGTCTGTGCTCTATACCTCCCTACGAAAATCTGTTCATGTTATTTGTAGTTAGTCGTGCAATCCATGTAGATCAGCTGTCCTGCAGGAGTCTCAAGGTCTGCCCATGCTTGCGACTCCTACCAAAGTTGACCAGGAGCACATTTTAACGTAGCAGTTGTTTTCTGGGAGTAACAAGACGCAGCAAGATATCCCAGTTGCTTTCTCTGTTTGAGATGCTGTGAACACAGGTAAACCTACAAGAAAATGTAACAATCCATCTGATAGAAGGCAACCATGGCTTCTATGCCGAGTAGCACATTGTTTTAATAAATTAGGAAATAGTAATCAGGAGGTTGAAATTTAACAGCTGAGACGGCTCAATTTTATGTCTGGCCAACCTGGCAAATGGCCATTTAACGCTGATCCAATCCTGCCTCAGTTTCACGTGACAGGTCTAGGAATTAGCCTGAATGAGCAGACAACCGAACAAGTTTATCAGGACCAGGGCAGAATCCAGGCTCTAGTTTGAGGAGTCCAAACTCCAGCTCGGGTTTCCTTTTAGATGTTACATCCCACACCACCTACTAATCTCTTTACCCACAAATTGAACTGAACTTCATTGCAGGAGATCCTAATCAGGTTCGACATGAGTATCCCCAAGCACTTGTGATTCATTGAATTTCCCCGATTTCAAGGTTATTTCTTTCAATCAAAGATGTACAATTTGTATTTGTTGTTCTGTCTTATTTGTAGTCCATTTTATTTGTACCATGTTTAATTTGTTCTGTTCGTTCCATTGTCTTCAAGGTAACATTTGCATTTTTTATTCCATATTTGAATTGATATGTAATAACAGATTCTTGAAAGCACGATTTGATGTATGCATCTTGCACATAACAATGCATTTTAATTGATCAATCATTACATGACCACAGCGGGTGCAGTATATATTTACACCATGGAAGAGTCCCAGGGATCAATAAAGACACCGTAACAGAAAATCTGGAGCGCCTGCAGCCTTCAATGGTGAAACACATTTAGCTTACCTCTAAACCGCCCTACGATACCTGGCGATTATTGCCAATTGAAAACTATTGCATTTCTCTCTGCACTTTCAAAATAACATGAGGGGGATTAACTCCTCCCCGCTCTGACACATTTGAGGACATCCCCCATTGCTATTAGTTAAATTGATGTGGCAGGAAGAGGGGCGTTGAGCTGTCGTAATTTGCTATGGAGGTGCAGCATCTGCACACAAGCATCTGGAAAGCCAGCCTAAATCTTGAAATTGTATTAACTAAGGATTCAAAACGACATTTTAAGCCATGTACAGCATTTGTATCCAATGGGGTGGCACGGTGATTAAAGCACCTGACGAGTAGTAACGTTGTGAATTCAAATCCTGGGGTCAGAGGAATGACTCCATACCAGCATCCCTCTGGGGAAAATAAATGTATAAGGCTTTGTGGGAAGTCAAGAGTCGTCATCCTATGGCTAAATGGCCTCTGCCATGGGAATAAATAATTTCTCCCACTGGTTTACAATGGAGATAAACATTGCCCCAATAGTAACGAATTGGCATGTTCTGTTTACGTGACAAACAATTGGCTGTCTGGTGGTGGCGGGTTTAACGACACATTTATATTTATGCGATCTAACCCAAAAAAAACCTATATTATGGATGGTATTGTTCGCGAAAGCCTACGTGTTAAAATGCCCCAATGCTTGTTTGAATAACGAGGTAATTGTACTTAGTTATATTTTGTATGCTTTAAAGGAGATGCTGCCCAAATACTGTTAAGGAAAAAACATACATTGTCTGATGGCAGCTGTCTGTCAAAACAAGTAGCGATGGAAACTAAAGTGAATACTGCCAAAGTTTTCCCAGACACGCCTACCATTTGTTACAATAATATACAACAGGTACTGAATGCCAGCACAGCAACTTGAGCATGTTCTTATGCATCCATGGTGATTCCTCAGCCTTTGCCTCCCAAACAGGCACTTACCACATCTTACAAAATGATCAACGTGAAACATCGTAAACAACCCGGTGTAAAGGAATAATAATCATTGTTGTTCAATTACTCTAATGCTCATGGACCAAAATAAAGGCTCCCACGATTTCCTGTTTGTGAAGCACAAAAGTGGCATGTTAGCAGAATGCCTTAACATTTGCCTGGTTGGGTGAAATGCCAGAAATGTGGCTAGCATGCAGCATGTGTGTGGAGATCAAACCGCGAGCTTTCCTGCTCTTTACAAACGCTGCCATTGAAAATTAACGAAGTAAGATTACAAAGGGATCTAAAACTAAAGCCAATGCATCACTGCAAACAAATTCTGTCAACCATCGTTAACGACCACTGAAAATGCAAAACAAACTTTGCCTTTTGTTGACAAAACCGTGGAAAATTACATGCACATTTCACCGAAAGAAAACATCTTTCTTTTCTTGCCAGGTCGCTGATGAGCAATCACGATGAAAATAACTTACCGACGATTCTGTACATTACAAGAGCGAAGTAACGCATACGCAGATTACAGCAAACCGAGCCAGACGTCGGTCTAGCCCAGCGTCGATTAAGTCACTCTCCCTAACCCTTATCAAATAGGCAACATGACAGTCAAAGGTTAAGTCGCCTATACCTTCTCAACAGCTGCATTTGTTTCCATAGCCAAGACAATTCACTCGCGCATAGCCCCTTATTCCGGTGGCCAATATTCTCGTGCAGTCAGCCCCTATTGTTTAGTATAAACCAAACAAAAGCAAGGTATATCCAACCGAACTGAAACCAAAAAAACAACAAATCCACACCTTGTATGAATCGAGGAAACATGAAGGGAGGACGAGAGTGGTTCTGGCTCGGCGTAGTTGGCATTGGAGAATTCTGTAGAAAGTAGGAGGGGAGCGAGCGAGTTGGCAAGCACGCCGAAGGCCGAGTGAGTAGAGGGGGCGCTGTTTCACTTGAAGTCCTCTATGGTGCCTTTGCCCAGGTCGGTCATGCGCGGGTACTTTGCTTTCTTCTGGTCCAGCTCGTTCTGGGCCCACAGCAAGTGCTTGAGCAGCTTGGCCAGCTTGGGCGTCGAGTCCTGATTCTCGCAGTCAAGCACGGCAGCATTTACCTCGCTCCAAACCTGCGCAAGACAGAGTGCAGAGACGCCACACAGTGGTTCAGTGATTGCGAGTGACGCACGTCATGGTGCAAGTTGCAGTGTTGTGAAAGGCAGATAACAAATCGATGTTAATCAATTGACTGGGGCTGTGGACAATTTCGATATCTCAACACAATTGCAATACACTTCCACAATAATTGTCACTGACTGGAAAACGTCATTTGTAATGCTCTATACATAATGTATATACAAATTACATTTAAGCTCATGATCTGAAACCGTTTGGGAAATGGGTTGCATCCTGGTTTGTGTGGCACAAAGCCAGCGATTTCTCTGGCACCTTCTGTCTCTGCGAGGGATGAAGG
This sequence comes from Lampetra planeri, assembly GCF_965212315.1. Lineage (NCBI taxonomy): Eukaryota > Metazoa > Chordata > Hyperoartia > Petromyzontiformes > Petromyzontidae > Lampetra > Lampetra planeri. The sequence continues at coordinate 8,386,303 of NC_136111.1, forward strand.
AGCTCGCCAAAGGGCGACTCCTCTGGGCTGTCGAAGGCGAGCAGGGCGAGCGTGCGCTCCATCTCCAGGAGGCACTCACTGCTCTCCTCGCCACGCTCCGCCAGCTGCGTCTGTGCAAACTCCAGCGCAGCCTCCGTCTGCCGCTCGCGGATCAGCTCGATCAGATGCTGCTGCTACCTCACGCATGCACAGATAAACGTATGGACACAATTAGATGCGCTATTCTGAGTGCTGTCGTCATGTGATGAAGAAATGAACATTCGGAACACTCTCGTGGCAAGCAGAGATATTGTATAGCGTCAGAGAATGGCCTGCGAAGACAACTTTGCACGACTACTGCCGAGGCCATGTCACACCTGTGGTCCAGCACACTCAAGGGCTGGTGCATGAGCGATATGTGAGACTACCAAAACATGGCAAAGCTGCGCATTCAGTGACAAGTGCAATGAAGGTGTAAATGAATCTCAACGTGCTAAATTGCTACGCTCAGACTGTGTGCAAGCCGTAGGCTCTTAACCTGCAGGTGGAAGTAGAGGTAGCGGTTGGTGTCTAGCAGCTCGGGGTGCAGACTATTGATGAGGCCAATGGCTTCCTGGATGCGGCCGTTGAGGATGACGTCCCGGATCTTGATGCGCTCGTCCAGCGAGTCGAGGTCTGTACCCGGTTCGATGCCCGATTCCACACGGAACTTCTCCGCCGCCTCCTTGAAGCCCTCTACAGAACAGGCACATGGCACAGTGCAGTTAATTCCCTCAGGCAGTTTTAATACTTTCGAACTAAGGTTGACCGTGTGCACATTATTTCTGTTCGTACATTCCTTCGTAAAGATGAACATATGTAGTTGCATTGCTATTATCGGCTATATTTAAAAGCGCCGTTATTGATCAACGGGCTCCCAACAACGCGGAGACTCAAAGCAAAGAAGAGGGCTATTTCCAAATACACAAACACGTTTTGCCCTGACAACTATCCTTAAAAATATATATGAAGACAAACACGTCAGAAAGAATACGTCAGAAAGTGTTACATAATGAATGGAAATTATATAGTTTTCCTAATTTGTTAAATGGGCAGTTGGATTAAACGATTCTGTAATGAATGCGTTTTCAAATGCTTGTCTTTATTGTTTATATTATCAATCTGTTACTATTTCCGATTGTAAGCTGTTTAACCGATATCACGTCTAACTTAAGGTTACAATGATTTTCTGAATATTGTCACGTTTCGTAACATCACGCTCACTAATTGTCTCTGTGACCTTCCCAGCGGCAGGAGCTGCGCCATTCTCAATGTGGCTCGTTTGGAAAGGGTCATACGACCCTGATGTATAGTGAGCATAATAATCGATTTTTACCAATGAAGCAATGTAACGTTACATGCCAGTTATACACGTTTCATGAACACTACAAAAACCTCCGAAACAAACCTTTACGAAGCTCTCCACACGGTTTAGCAAAACAAATTTACCGTGGCTTATCAATACTAATGCCCAGGTGAGGGCTCCCACCTGTGACCAGGTAGTTCATGATGAGGCGATTCATGTCAGCGCGCTGGATATGGGCATTGGAAACGCGCTCCAGCCACTCCTCACGCGTCACCTCCTCTGCCTTCTCGGCAAAACTCAACTCGGACATCTCTGCAGCTGTGCCAGAGGCCTGTGATCGCACCAGCCCTGAACAACAAGCAACAATAGGGGCTGTTCATCACATTGAAACAAGTCTTCTGCACGAGGGAGGCCCTGTGTAAAGTTTGTTACAATATCATTAATTGCAGAAACATTATCTTGTATATTTCGGTAAAGTCACGTAGAAGGGAAATAATAAAATAATAAAAATAAAACTTTATTAAATTCTCACGACGTTTCGGCCACAACACAAGCAGCCGTCCTCAGGTGAAGAACAGAGCTGTCGGAAAGACAGCGTCCTAATGAACACTGCTAAGCTTGGCAGCGTATTTTAAGGTGGGTGGGAGAAGCAGAGCGCCTTGACAAAGGAGTTTACATATCAACAGAGAAATCTAGCATATTGACGCTAAAGAACTGCTTCTACCCTACTACCATACAATAAACCGATGTGAAAAAACTAGGTATAAACTTCATCTATATAATCAATGTACTCAATATACACTCTCCAATAAGCTGAGCTATTAACATTAAGTAACTGGGTATACACTACACTATATAATTCAGAAACATTAATGTAGTATATAATGCAGAAACATAACTAAATAATAAATGCTAAGAACAATAGAGTCTCAGAAAATCAACTGTACGCATACTAAATTTAATTAAGTGACAATTTCCAATTTGGAATTCTCACAGCAAGCATTGCCTGATTACCCACACTTTTGCCCCCACAATTAGTGTTGCATGTCAACCCGAAACGTTTAAGTAGACATATATAAGGCAAATTACGTGAGAAAAAAATATGAAATTAGAGTGTTTTGAGAAGTATTGGGTTTCAATACAAACTCACTTCCACTTCAGGATCACGCTTTAAGGAGGTGTGGGCCTACACGCATATCCTTCACCCAGGATCTTGTGGTACTGAATGGCTCTGTGCTCTCGGCACAACTAACACTGCAATAGCAACTCCGTGAGACAGGTGGCCACCTCGTAATGCTCGTAAATTTAACAGATGAGGCTTCACATCACCGGTCTAGTCTCCGTGACCAGGGCCCTTGATTTTCAAGAAGATTACGAGTTAAAATCCGGGCCTGGGTTCAAATCAGTCCTTTTATACGTACCGCACTCATAATCATCACGTCAAATACCACAATCATCCTCGCCACCATTAATCACCACAATCATCATCACTGCTGCCACCATCGACTAACATTAATCACCGTCATTGCCACCATTACGATCAACAATCATCAAGACCATCACCATACCGCCATCATCTCCATAATTAACAACACAATCACAACCATTACGACTCCACTCATCACCACCGTCGCATCTTCCCTCCGAAGTCGACAAAACATCGTCAACGTGCTCAGCCCCGTCACAGTAATGAGGAATGTCCATCAGTCGGTGCCAGGCCTACACTGCTCCCATTGGGCAGCGGCCTCCCACGACCCACACAGTCCTCTTGATCCGTCAAGACACTTTTTTTAAACTTGCTCGTACACGATTTAATATTATATTTATATTATTCCTCGACGAGACGATCCCACTGGGAAGGCCCCAGGCCGACGTCGCTGGGACGTCCCTGGAAACGCCTGGGAATTCCTCCAGGAAGGGCGAAAGGGAGGCGTGGGACCGCCACGATCCTCACCAGGACGAGCGGACCGAGGAACGAAACGGAACGAAACGGAACGAAACTGAACGAAACCCCCACCCCCAACTCGCTCTTTAACGTCTCCTTCGTACCTGGAGGGGCCCTCTTTGAAGTCCGGCTCCTCGCAACTCTGGCCGCTGTCAGCTCGCAAAAGCCACTGGAGAAAGAAACAACAACAGCAGCAGACTCCTTGCGGCGCGGCGACACTCGCGAGGCGTGCGTTTCGTTGATTTCGACGTGCAAATGTTTAGTTTTGTTGGTTTTTAACTTCTTCTGGACGCTGCGAAACGAGCGCCGATCCCCACTCAGTCACTGGACGCCGCGGACCTTCTTGGATTTCCCACTGCGCTTAAGCATGGAGGAGGCAAGGCGGGGGGGAGGGGAAGGGGGCGGTCACGTGGTGGCAAGCGGCCAATAGCGGCGCGCGGAGCGGGACGCGACGGTGGTTTGACTGAGCTATGGAATCTAATGGTGGGGGCGGGGCGGGGTCGCGGCGAATGAAAACGACTCCCAGAGAGCACCGCGTGGGATTTCCGATTTTGTTGTTGTTATTGTTGTTGTTTTATTTAAAATGGTTTTTTTTCTCTCTCTACGTTTCATTGTCGTAATAATCTCACCGTGTCTTTTATTATGAATTTGTAGTCGTAATAACATGTGCAATTTAATTAATGTAAATGTTTAGCTTTTTTTTTAAACGACAATTTACGACTCCAGCCCCCCAATCACGCTTTCGTGGTCGATAAAACCACTTAATTGTACGCACCATACATACAGACGGCAATAAATGAGGTCGTCGGTAAATATTTTTTAGCAATGCATTCATTAATTTTCCGACAAAAAAACACTAATAACACACGTAACTCATATCTGTCAACCCATAGGGCTCAACCGTATTATTGTACAGGGACATTGAGTTTTCAGGTCCATTTGGGGTACATGCGTTTCTCCCTTGTGATGGGACTTTTTAGGATGAACTTTGAGATTTAGAATGGCACGGGGTGACCGATGAAGTCTAAATTGATCTGTGCTAAGCAGTTCACAGGAATGTGTCCTGTACGTAATTGGCTAACGTTTCGTGGCAGTGGCCTGTTGCCTTCATACATATTCTTAGGGTTTTTTTTCGGTAAAGTCACGTAGGTAAAAAATTAAAATTAACAAAAGTAAAATAAAATAAAAATCACGACGTTTCGGAGGCAACACAAGCTTCCGTCTTCAGGTGGAGCTTGTGTTGCCTCCGAAACGTCGTGATTTTTATTTTTTATTTTATTAATTTTCATTTTTTACCTACGTGACTTTACCGAAAAAAACCTAAGAATATGAATCCTTGCAGTCACGAAAGCTTCAAATCTAGAATTGCCTTCATACAATTTGAGATGGCTCCGTGGCTTGAGTCCACGTCCAAGTTTGTCATCACGGGAATTGATTGCGTGGATTTATATCAGTTCTCTTTGCCTCCCGAGTCGTGGGAACGATGTGTGCCTCGTGACTTCTCATCCCATTAACGGAGCATTGCCTCTATTCCTGTGAATGCCAATACGTCCATGAGCTAAATGCCAATGTCAAGGACTGCAGGATTATGTTGTATTTTGCTACTCCGTTGAAGGAACGCAGTGGATTTTTCTCCGGGTCCTCCGTTTTTTCCCCTCCACATTTAGAAACGTGCGTTTAGAGTATTTTGCTGCTATAAATGCCTGCATGATAAGCCACTTCATTGAGCTACATAGCTCAGTGAGCTTTGCCTGGTAAGACGGGGATGGTTTAGTTTTATTTGTATGTTTCTGGGTGATTTTTTTATTTTACTATGCACCACGATCCTGTTCTCGTATTGTAACGTTCATACCCGCTCCTACTGGACATCTATGAAAAATAGCTTTAGAGCTTATCTGATTCTGTCTCTGGGTTTACTACATGGTCCATAGTTTTAGTTACATAACCACAATGGCACTGCTGTGGCTTGTATTTATGCGTTGTGTCACATGATAAAATAATAGTTTTCTCATTTCAGTACTGGATGGCTAAACTTCCACATTCCATGCCCTTGCGACGTAAGATTGTCATTGTCCGTTGGGCGAAGCTGTTCAACTGCCCTCCCCTCCCCTCTGTTTATTGTTTCCTGTAACTGCTGAAGTCGTCATCACAGTTTCGCTTAAAACTGGGGGTGGGGATCGGGTCACATGCTTCACGTGAATTGAAAATGGTTGATTGTTTAATTGTTTAAGCGTGCCTTATGGAATGTTTTCTTCTGGATTTATTCCTGGACAATATGCTCTGAGTGAGGCTGTCACATTGTTGCCAGTGGGAGCTCGAAGTTTTACAATGGACTGTGACCGATTTTTTTGAACGTGCAAACTTTCCCAATACGTTTTAGTTGCAGAGAAAACAAGACTTTCTCCCTTGTTAAAGTGTCTGCATCTTCGGAGTGGTGACTAGAGGCATAAGCAAGTCATTACAAATGTTTAGAGCTCCGATAAGCTCCTGAAAGAAAATATGGGTGGCAACAAATTCAACCCCAAATAAATACCAGATAAGCTCATTAAAATAAAACACAATGGAAACTCATCTCTATCTTGTCTGCAAGTTTCTCCTTATTTGTCTACATTTATCTCACTGCATTTATATTTCTCGTTATCTCAGTAGAATTGTATAAGTTGAAAGGGGGTGGGGGGAGGTAATGACAAGTTTAATATGCTTCAGGCCCCCCAATGGGTCAGCACCACTACTGCCTCCTCTCGGATGATATAGTCTTCATAGTACGGACTGTACTGTATATCTTCTGCAGTACATGAGCATGACTTGGATAAATTTTGGACAGCAGTTGCAAGGAATAAAACATTTAGCACTTCTAATGAGATCAATTGCTGTTTTTTTATTTTGTTTATCATTCCTATTGACCTTGCGAGGTTTCGTTCTCTGACGTCCAGAATGGAATATTAAATTACTCATCTGTGCATTTACATGTGATGTGTTATAGATAAAGACTTAAAAAACAACACTGGCCTTCCGACGGAGAGACAGGCCCCAACATTGGAATGTGGAATTCGCAATGCTGCCTCAGGGCTGCCAATGAAAATAAAAGCCATGACTAATATTTAACTTTTTTTTACATGCTTACGCCAAACATATTTTAGAGGACTAGACTGACAGATATGTTTTGTGAACGTTATAGGTGTAATGATGCGCGAATTTAATCGATTAATATCGATTCATAAGCTCGTCATACGTGCATAGAAGGGCACTGAATATTGCACCACCACTCCATTACGCTGGTGAAAACTCCGTCTCAATCTGGGAAAGCTCGGCCACAAAAGGGAGTTCTTTTCAAGGGGCTATTTAGCACGGTCAAAGTCTCCAATAGTAAGTGCTCCCAGACTGGGTTATATTTAAACAACCAAGTGATAAAACATTTTCCTTTGAAACACACCCTCTACTAACTAACTGCCCTAGTGGTGTAAAATGTCAATGGTGTTCCTGTTCAAACCGGCATTGGGGTGAGGTGGAATTCATTTCATGAGCCAACGGTGGAAATTCCGTATTCCCATGACAGAGAGCGATCTATCCATCCGTCACGGTTGACGTCGCAACATGTGAGATGCATTTGATCAAATTTGGGTGGGGATATTGTGTTGGCACTTGAAAGTGTTGTGTTCGCACTTGCAAGGGGGGGACTGCATGGGAATACCAAGTGTTGTAGACTTGGCTTGCGGGATGACCAAGCGATAACTACAGAAATAGATTTGTTTTAACCTTAATATAAATTGAGTACATATTCACACTTTTCTTATAGTGCAAGGCGATCACGGAGGCACTATGTCTCACATAGTCTGCAGTAGTTTCACAAGCGGGGTGATATTTCTTTATGTAATCCCAATTTAGTTAAATTGCAGTTTATTTGGAATATTTGGAACACGACGCCAACATACAACGGTCTCTTTTTTAATGTCACGGGATATTCGACGTCTGTTGTAAATCAGACGGTGCATATTGTGTGGTGAAATACACCTGCAGTACAGTATTAACCGGAACGGACAGATTCAAACCGCGAACCTCTCTGCAAAAAGCGGCGAACATGCTACCGCTGAACCATGTTAACGCTCCAACCCGATGCAGGATCCCATTGAAAAAGAGTCCCGAGGATCAGACAAAATTCCATGGGTAAATAAAAGGCATTAGAGTATGATAGAAAAAAATGTGTTTCACTCTGAAACTATTTAAACTTATTTCAGTCCATTCGCCTAAGGCAGGGGTCGGCAACCTACGGCTCCGGAGCCGCATGCGGCTCTTTACGGGCCGCTTCTTGACAATATGTACGTATGTACAGTATGTACTCAGATGCATTGCGGCTCTTGAAATACTGAATTTTGTACCGAATTGGAAAGAAATGGCTCTTCTTGTTATTTTGGTTGCCGACCCCTGGCCTAAGGGCTTTGTGGCGTGTTTCATCAGCATTTGTTTAAGCAGCTATCACGATATACCCACGCAACCTTTCGCAGGTAACTTTTGAAACTCATATCAATGTAAACCCAAGAATACCATTGGCTCGATAATCCCAAGAATCGCATTGGCTCTAGGACCCCAAAAGAACACAACTGGCTCTAAAATCCCAAGAATACTACTGGCTTTAGAACCCAAAGAATCACATTGGCTCTGGAATCCCAAACATTCCGGCTCTAGGAACATAAGAATGTCATTGGCTCTCGAAATCCAATAATCCCATTCACTCTAGAATCCAAATAATTCCGGCTCTAAGAACCCGATACTGTAATGCCATTGGTTCTAGAACCACAAGCATCTCATTGCCTCTAGAAACCAAAGACTCAAATTGCCTCTAGAAACCCAATAATGCCATTGGATCTAGAACCCAAATAACTTCATCGGCTTTAGATACCTAAGAATCCCATTTAATCTGGAAACCAAAGCATCCTATCGGCACGAGAAATTCAAGAATACCATTGGCTATAGAACCCTAAGAATCCCTTCGGCCCTAGAACTAAAAATCCCATTAACTCTAGAACCCCAATCCTCTAGAATCCCAAGAATCCCAATCCTCTAGAACCCCAAGAATCCCAATCCTCTCTAGAACCCCAAGAATCCCAATCCTCTAGAACCCCAAGAATCCAAATCCTCTAGAACCCCAAGAATCCCAATCCTCTAGAACCCCAAGAATCCCAATCCTCTGTTGAACCCCAAGAATCCCAATCCTCTAGAACCCCAAGAATCCCAATCCTCTAGAACCCCAAGAATCCCAATCCTCTCTAGAACCCCAAGAATCCCAATCCTCTAGAACCCCAAGAATGTCAATCCTCTCTAGAACCCCAAGAATCCCAATCCTCTAGAACCCCAAGAATCCCAATCCTCTCTAGAACCCCAAGAATCCCAATCCTCTAGAACCCCAAGAATCCCAATCCTCTAGAACCCCAAGAATATCAATCCTCTCTAGAACCCCAAGAATCCCAATCCTCTAGAACCCCAAGAATCCCAATCCTCTCTAGAACCCCAAGAATCCCAATCCTCTAGAACCCCAAGAATCCCAATCCTCTAGAACCCCAAGAGTGTCAATCCTCTCTAGAACCCCAAGAATCCCAATCCTCTCTAGAACCCCAAGAATCCCAATCCTCTCTAGAACCCCAAGAATCCCAATCCTCTACAACCCCAAGAATCCCAATCCCCTAGAACCCCAAGAATCCCAATCCTCTAGAACCCCAAGAATCCCAATAGGTTCTAGAACCCCAAGAATCCAAATCCTCTTTAGAACCCCAAGAATCCCAATCCTCTCTAGAACCCCAAGAATCCCAATCCTCTAGAACCCCAAGAATTCCAATCCTCTCTAGAACCCCAAGAATCCCAATCCTCTCTAGAACCCCAAGAATCCCAATCCTCTAGAACCTCAAGAATCCCAATCCTCTAGAACCCCAAGAATCCCAATCCTCTAGAACCCCAAGAATCCCAATCCTCTAGAACCCCAAGAATCCCAATCCTCTAGAACCCCAAGAATCCCAATCCTCTGTAGAACCCCAAGAATCCTTCCTGTGGTGACGTCACCGCTGGCCCCTCCCCCTCCTCCTCCCGGCCGCCGCTGCAGGTATCGCGTCGCCCATCGCCGCCGCCGCCGCACGACCGCCCCACCACCATCACCATCCTCTCTCACTCGCTCTCTCGCTCTCACGTCGTAGCAGAGGGACACACGCACGAACACCGACAACGCAGCGACGTCTTTCACGAAGGGGGAGGAGACCAGAGGCGCTCGCGGGGACGGCGTAGCGGTGGTGGTGGTGAGTCGGACGTCTGCTTTGGAGTCAATGGTGGACGTGTTTATGGGTGCTGTGATGGGGGTGGTGGTGGTTGGTGATGGGGGTGCTGTGATGGGGGTGCTGTGATGGGGGTGGTTGGTGATGGGGGTGCTGTGATGGTGGTGGTTGTGAGGGGGGGTCTTTGCGGTACTCCACTGCGATGGGTTTGGTGGTGGTGGTGGTGGTGATGATGGTGTCTTGTCGTGATGCCGGTTGTGGTGAGAGGCGGTGTCGTCGTCGGGGGTTGTGGTTTTATGTTTTAATTGAGAGCGGCGTCGTCGTCGTCGTTGTCTAGGGGCATGGTGATGTTTGTGGACGTGATGGGGGTCTGATGTTGATGGCGGTGTCTGCGGTGATGCTTGGATGATAGGCGATGGCGATGATGTTAATGTTTGTATTCGGGTGGGTGGGGGGGAATTGGCGATGGCATTGAACGGCGTAACGGCGAATTTTGGGCGTTGATGTTGATGGTTGTAGAGCCGCGACGTTAGCGGTGATGGTGGTGATGATGATGGTGGTGAAGGCGGTGATGGTGGTAATTGACGCTGGTTTAGAGTTGGGCGATGGTGTTAATTATAATGGGTGGTAATGTAGCGAGTGTCGTCTGTGATCACGACGATGTTCAATGAAAATGGTGGTGTGGTAGTGACGTAATGTGTGAGGATAATGGTCAAGATGTTGATGGGATGATGGTGGTGATGATGGTGGTGGTGATAATGATGGTGGTGGTGATGATCATCATCGGGCAACCAATGCTGACGTAACGTCACCACGGCAGTCATCGCGAATGCTGCTTGCTAATGATGCTGATGACGGTTCTGCATTGTGCCAATTTGCAACATTCGGGGATAAGAATAGACATTTTTCTTATCAAATTATTATAATAAAAGAATCTACGATAAATATAAATGTTGATCATCTTCACCATCATCACCACCACCACGATAATCGCTGCTTGCGGTGATGATCGCAGACCATGGTATCAACGTTGAATAACAATTATGTAAATTAACGGCGGGCAGGTTAATAGATTAAACCGTATCGATTATAGTACCCCCGATATACGTGGTTGTAATAAACATTCGTCTTGACGCTCGATGCAAATGATACGCAGCTGTGATCAATTGCGCATTCGGGTTGAGTGGTTCAATAACGACACGCGCACGAGGCCGAAACCAACAAGACGATAATGCAATTCGATTATTTAATCGAATCTTAACCCATCGCCCCCCTCGTGAACAATACATCGCTTCGCCGGGAATAGCAAATCGTTATCTCGAGAGCCAGGGACGGGGATGGGCTGTGGCGAATGAATGGGAGGGAGGAGGAGGAGGAGGCAAGGGGCTGGCTCGTGTAGCTACGTGCGTAAGAACACCGCCACTGTACTGGGCTTTGGGCATTTAGCATCTGGTGGTGGCCCTGCGTTCTGATTAGTGTCCTCTAATCACACTGTGCCCCCACGCTGCTTTAGGTCGGGGAGCGGTGTTTAAGGGTCGTCTTGATGTTGGTGACGATGGGGATGCTGCGTTGGCAGTGGTGCAAAAGAGCGAATAACAACAGAATGCTCAACACATTCACCAATAACACCTTTAAAAGGGCGATATATAATTTACGACGTTTCGTGCAATGGTCCTGCAAATTGAAAAGCCTTCTGTAAAGGACCTTAATAGAAGGGACAATTCCCGAAATGTCGTCGATTGTATATTTTTACTTTTATTGCCACAGTCTTATTGACAGATGTGTTGATATTTTTGTTGTTATTTGTGCTTTTGCACCACTGCCAACGCAGTATCACCAAATTATATCTTTCTGAAAATACTGATGATGGTTCTGATCTTCTTGGTTCTTTCGGTAAAGTCACGTAGAATGGAAATAATAAAATAATAAAAATAAAACATAATAAAATAATTCTCACGACGTTTCGACAGACCTGGTCTTCACCTGAGGACGGCTGCTTGTGTTGTGGCCGAAACGTCGTGAGAATTATTTTATTATGTTGCATTTTTATTATTTTATTATTTCCATTCTACGTGACTTTACCGAAAGAACCAAGAAGATGAATCCCTGCAGTCACGAAAGCTTTAAATCGAGATGGTTCTGATGTTGATGAGGTTGATTTTGCTGCTGCTGCTGATTCTGAAGATGCAGATGCCAATGATGATGATTCTGATGTTGATGTTGCTGATTCTCATGCTGCCGCTTATATTCTTGGTGATGATTTTATGAATGGTGAAATGGATGGTAGTAATAGTGTTGTACATGAGTATTCGGTTTGTGATGTTAATTATATAATTGTGTTGACGGTTTAGTTGACGGTGTTTGCTGCTGTTGATGCTGCTTCTGATGATGATGGCAGTGCTGATTGGTGGTTTGGTCATAGCTTGGAGTGACGATCATAACAGGGATAAAAATTTGAATGGCACGCGATGAACAGTGGAAGGTTTTTGAGGAGGTAGGTGATGAGTCATTATTAGGATATGTATAACTCGAACTAACTTACAGGACGAGACAGAATGATGCATATGAAATTGATAGATAAGGTGTTGTAATGAGATGGAGATGAAGGATAAGGACGATTTTCAGGATGAGGATGTACGCCCTGCCTTTATCATCACTACCCTTGCAGAAGTGAAACACATTAATATGTATCACGATATTATAAATCAACTGATGTGTAAGGGTCTCCCCACGCCTTGAGGGTTTTTTTTACCATACTTCACCAAGCTGGTCACTGCGGATTGGTGAAGGCTGGGATCATAGACATGGGACCACCTAAGTACAGTACAGTTCAACAATGCGTTTTGCCGCAATGTAGCCCTGCAAAAGCCGATTTATAACAGGCCGTGTTATGGATGGTGGTGAGCCATGCAAAAACCTATCCAGGCTCTAAATCTGCTTAGCTTTGACATCTGATGAGGTTAGCCACATTCTGGGTGATTAGGTCATAGGCAGGATATGAGAAGCAGAAGTGAAAATGACTTGAGAATAACTACGGCAACGTTCAAATGGCACTCTCTTTACAAACAATCGGAACCCACGAGTTCCTTGTCCTTTGTGAGCGACTTGGAGGCACAAGGAGAATTGTGAGCAGCGGGAAAAAATTGGTAATAGTCTCCAGGTTTTGCAATTGCGTCTCAATTAATTGGTTAGCTGTGTTTGCCTGGGAAGGATGAGAGAGAGAGAGAATAAGACCCTTTGAAAATGTGCAAAAGTGTAGCCTCAGATCGTGTCATGATCACAGTGCAGTGTGTTAATGACCGTGTTCATCATTTGCGTCGGAGTACAGGGCAGTTTATGGGGAGCTCTGCTACAGTGGCTTACCCAGTGCGCTGTCAACCTGGCGATCCGAGTTCAGTTCCTGGCCATGGCGAACATTGTTGGCACGTGATGTCTGACACGGTCCTGGGCTTACTTCCTTCCCCTCCCTTCACCAACCCACACTGACCTGCATGGTGAAGTATGGTCAAACAATATCCCTTTATCTTCTTGGTTCTTTCGGTAAAGTCATGTAGAATGGAAATAATAAAATAATAAAAATAAAACATAATAAAATAATTTTCACGACGTTTCGGCCATAACGCAAGCAGCTGTCCTCAGGTGGAGAGCAGGTCTGTCGAGTAGACTGCAGGGATTCATCTTCTTGGTTCTTTCGGTAAAGTCATGTAGAATGGAAATAATAAAATAATAAAAATAAAACATAATAAAATAATTCTCACGACGTTTCGGCCATAACGCAAGCAGCCGTCCTCAGGTGGAGAGCAGGTCTGTCGAGTAGACAGAGTCATTCAGACTCAGGTGGAGAGCAGGTCTGTCGAGTAGACAGAGCAGGTCTGTCGAGTAGACAGAGTCTGAATGACTCTGTCTACTCGACAGACCTGCTCTCCACCTGAGGACGGCTGCTTGCGTTGTGGCCGAAACGTCGTGAGAATTATTTTATTATGTTTTACTTTTATTATTTTATTATTTTCATTCTACGTGACTTTACCGAAAGAACCAAGAAGATGAATCCCTGCAGTCACGAAAGCTTTAAATCGAAAATATCCCTTTACCTGCATGGGATGGGAAGGCCTTCATCTAGCAATGGAATGACAATAGGATGAACTGTATACTATTTTGTTAGTTATATATAATAGGTAAATACGTATATGATGTGTGTGCATGCATGTGTATTTGGGTGTATAATAGTAATACATGTATATTAGGAATGTAACGATTTATTTATTCAAAAATGTTAATATATTTTTTATACACGTGATAAACACTGATGCCATGACGTCACTGCATCTTTGTTGAAACTTGCGGATATCATGGAAATCATGTCACGCTTGAAACTTACTTGAAAGTAATTGTAGCCTCTTATCGTAATTTATATGGCGCTTTGACCAAGGTGTCTTGATCAAGGCAATTTGCAGAAAATGAACAATTGTGCATATTCTTCAAACCTGTGTGGGGCGGTCCAGAACCGACACCTGAGGAATGTCGTTACAACGTAAGAGCTCTTGGTTTAAGGGTTAAAATTGTCCTTTAAACTGCATTCTCTAAAATAACAAAATAACTAAGCAGACAACATGTTTCCTTCACATACCCGTCTGTCCACTTGAAAAAATGTAAGTGTTTTTTACACAAGCCATCATCCGCACGGCCTTCTGGGAGTCCATTTCAGCAGCGTTTCAAGACAAGCAACCTCTGGACAGGTTTTGACAGTGTCTCATGGGTTGAGTCAAACTTGCGTCAATTAATGCTGGTGAACTGCCTATCTTCTAGGCAAGGATCCTCCCCTTACAATATGGGGTTCAAAATGGACATTCATGGCTTCAGTCGACAAACCAATTAGCCAATCGTTGCAGGTTAAACTTGACGAGTTTGATGATTGTACAAGCGCTGTGTTGTTGAGACCTTTCACTGGGTCATCTGATGAACCCCTCATACCCGCCAGCGATTAACAATTTAGCAGGTGTAACGGACGTTAAGTGGAAAGCATCGCATCCCTTCAACTGTCAGTGGAGCTGCCCTGTGATTGATTTAATGTGAGCGAAGGGGACACTACACTTTGAATGCCTCAAGCCCCCAAATAGTGTGATGCGGCGGCAGCCGCTGATGAAATATATGTTTGCTTGGTTCTCGGGATGTGACGATGCGTCACTTAATCGATTCGTCACTTCATCGATTCATATACATTCCCTAAGCTTCACGATTCATGGGTTCCAATCACATGCGCAAGAGTCCACGTGCTTCGATTTGGATGCATTGCATGCAATAGATTTAAGTTTTAGATTTAAGAATTACGTTTTTTGATTTGTCATGACAATTTAGTATATTTTTTAGATCATTATGTCTTTATGCAAAATGTCTTTGTGCTAACAATATTGATGTCACCCAATGCCACGTGATACCAAAATAATCAGCACACCCCAAGCAAGTGTTGGATTTAGATGAATGTGGCCATCCACTAGGGGCCGCTACAATGACCACATTGTAAAAAAATAATTGATTCTTGGATGCAATCGGGTTCTTGAATTGTGAATTTTTACAGCTGATGGTGACAATCTAATATCTGCAAAGCATGAACTCGTCAGCTATTTTAAGTCTGGTCAAATGGTCTTCCTGCTCAGCGATTGAGCCACGCTCATCTCCTCTGGCAGTCCTTGGCCACCGGTGGAGATTCCACATTCACATGGTGGGGGCCAGTCTCTTAAAAAATTATCAATGGACTGATTGGACCACGGACCAGGATTTGAACTGTTATCCTTCCGATTGTCCATCGATTACTGTACAGTGCTTCCGGGCCAGATTACAATGATCAAGACTGCCCCCTGCTATAGCAATGTGGAATTTTACACCATTTGCTAAAGACTGACAATGTAGATGACCACTGTCTAATGCTCACGGACTTTGACACAATGCATATAAAGGATGTGATGTGTGTGCATTATAAAGTTTAGGAATTCGTTTTTTTTTATGATTAGTTTGTCGGCACACCAAGAGCCACCCAATAGCTGTTGAGGCTTGTGTGTAACTATAGTTTTTTGTTGACAGCACTCGTGTGTAATTCCCGACGAAAGTTATGGGGTGGGTTGTAGAGAGAATGAAACTGCCCCACCTCTTGTAACTACCTCTTTTGTGGCTGCTCGTCCACTGAAATGCACACAATACTTTAACTGTGTATACAATACTTGTGTACTGTGTAGTGCTGCATTTGTCTACTGTGAAATAATCTATTTATCTCCGGATTATTGCTTTGTTTGATCAATTACCATGCGCTTTTGTGTTTCATTTGTATGGATAAATATAGAATTTCCACACATGAGGCTCAACGTATTTTAATGATGGCAGACTCCAGATGGAGGTGGGTGGGGATTTGACGGCATCATCGCCATCATCAGTGGGTATCCCCGCATCATGCTGGCTGTGTGCTGCACTGAGTTTCCCGCATTTTGGAAACCGCATGCCCGACGTCCGTCATTAAATAATGGCTTCTGAATAAAATGTCGTACATAAAAAAAGTTATATAATTTAAATAGATTAATTGTTTCGGCACTAATACCGTGACATTCACCAACATATACATGGTCTATTTTATGATAAGATACTTCATATGCAGTGTCAGACGATGTATTGGTAGTAGAAGACCTGTATTTAGGTCGGAATTTGCGTAATACGGGATGTTGTGAGGAGAAGATCAAGAGATGTATTGGGTTAGCAGAGCAGATGGCAGCTGTAGTGTTAAGAAATGGTTGTACGTGACAGGAGTGATGTCAGTGATACTGTGCAGGTCTGAGAGTTGGGCTCTACAAAAGCATCACTAAAAGAAGCTGGTGGCCTTTGGTTATAGGTGTGTGCAGAGGATATTAAGCATTTCATGGTGAGAGAGGGTAAACAACCTGGAAAGAAGATGTTTTAGATGTAATCAGGAAGAAGAGATTGCAATGAGTA
The DNA here is from genome assembly GCF_965212315.1 of Lampetra planeri. Classification (NCBI taxonomy): domain Eukaryota; kingdom Metazoa; phylum Chordata; class Hyperoartia; order Petromyzontiformes; family Petromyzontidae; genus Lampetra; species Lampetra planeri. Next base: position 8,402,804 of record NC_136111.1, read on the forward strand.
GATCACATTTTGCATGATGGAGGACGGCGGCTTACTGAGACTCACATTGGAGGAGCTCGCAGAGGTCGGTGACGAGAGGTCATACCTGTCAACCCATACGGTTTACCCATATTCTTGTACACGGAAATTTAGTTTCCAGGTCCATATGGTCTACAGCCGTTTCAATACGGGCACATTTTTTTTGTCTATTTGTTTGTGTTTCTCCCTTGTGATGGGACTTTGTAGGATGAACGTTGAGATTTATAAGGGCACGGGGTGACCAATAAGGTTTGAATTGGTCTGTAATAAGGTAGGCACTGATAATGGGTTGACAGGTATGAGAAGTCGACCAGAAGCCAGATACTGAGATTGAGTAAGAGAGTGGTCCTTGGAGATCAGTTGTCGACAGTGCAGCGGTCGCAATATCTGGCAGAAGGAAGGAAGCTATGGTGGGTTTTGATGGCAAATGGAGTGCTCGTGTAAAGGTCAGCTTGTCCAATGAAATAATAACGCCCTTTGCATGCTTCACAAAATCCAACATCATTGTGCGGTCAGTCTGGTTTACGCAAGTTTCACGATTCAATAATTGCTGTTTATTTGCACATCTTTCATATCAAGAGATTAATACTGTACAGTTGCTATATTCTTTGTGTCTTTCAGTAAAGTCACGTAGATAGGTTCAAAGAAAATAACAAAAAACTACGACATTTCGATCGCAACACAAGCGTTCGTCATCCAGAAGAGGGGGTTAGCTTCTAACGGGAAACTGTTTATAAAGGTTTGAAATGGGTGTAGCTCAAATGTCAGCAGCCAAAGTGGTGGGCAGCGACCGCGACATTGGTGGGTTTCCACCGATCAAAGGGCTGCCAAGTAAAAGTTAGCATGTTAATGTAAAATCGTTGAGCGGCCTCCATGGCCAGCGCACTGAGGTGGCTATGTTAATGTGAGAGAGATGAGCATGTTAATTGGAGATCGCAGAGTAGCGACTTCGAGCGAGGCGAGCGAGGTGGCTGTGTTAGTGTGAGAAATGTAACCTGTTAATGGGAACATCATAGGCAGTTATGACTTTAACTGGTTGATAACGTCCTTCCAATGATTGTTCAGTTTATACCCATCTTCTCGATTGAAATTGTCTGTATATATGGATGGCTCCATGAATTAATCTTTGTTGATAGCCAGTGAGTTTTCAAAGTACCTTCGTCTTAGAGAAATCAATTTCGTGCGAGCCCACCGCATTAAAACAATGATCAGCCACGGCCGAGGTATTGGTCCTACCGTGTTTCAGATCTGCCTGATGTTCACGAACACGGTCTGAGACATGTCGCTTCGTTTCCCCAAAGTAACTATTGCTGCAGACACAGCTTCTATAAGTGGTGGCTGCGGTGGGGTTTTGTCCTCGTTTTCGCTTGCACACAGCCCCCGTGTTATCCGACTCTTCATATAGAGACATGGTGGTGATAACAAAACGCTCGCTGTGTATTGGGTTTCCTGGATTCTGGGATTGCTTTTTTTGTTCATTAGATTTTTTTTAACAAGAGGGTGACTCACCTGGCGAGGCTGCATATCACATGGTGATGAAGTCGATCGCAGTTGTGTCAAGTACCCGACTGATCCTCGGCCATAGAATCATTTTATTTTTCCTGCCGCTCTCAATTGCCGACAGAGATGAGCGCTGGCTCTCCGTTGGGGGTTCGAAATGATTCACCTCGACGAGGATTTGATGAAAGGTGAAAGTTTGTGTGCGCTTGGGCAAACATGGGGCAGCTCTCGTTTCCTTTGGTGGCCCTGATACAGTAGCGGTGGATCTTCCACATTGGCTTGTCAGAAGCCGGGCAGTTTCTCGCCGCCACCGAATAAACACTACCGGCAAGTCCATCTGCCAATATGACACACAGGTGCTATACAAAGGCAGGTGCTGGCACAATGAAAAGTCAACGGGCACGTTTTTTTTTCAGAAGCAAGCAGCCTAGCAACACTTGTTGGCCAGACCGCACCCTGCTGGTGAGACTTGGAAAAAATATAAAATTGGTCCAGAATCTACAACAGACCAATAGGCTGATGTACATGTTACTTTTATTTTCTGATTAATTGCTGAAACTGACTCGTTTTGTTCCTCACAGTCCACCAATATATGAGGCACAATGTACACGTTGTACAGGTTTTTCCGCGAGTGTGGAACACCAGCCCTTCGTGGAGGATGTAAGCCGATGCGCGGCATTGTGCTGCGTCGGCAAGCGAGAGGGGGAGGGCAAGCGAGAGTCGGGGCAAGCGTCACCGCCGTCCAGACGCGACCACGCGAAACGTCATGCTTCCCATGGCAGCTGGGTTGGGTGGCCGAGGCTGAGACCATTGGTCGGATGCGCGTTTGGGTGACGTTGCGTATCACCTGCCCAACACCAAACGGAGGTCCTAATTGTGAGCCTTGGCCAAGTAACCTGTTGGGTACCTAGGACCGGTTCATATATCCCTGGCCACTGGTGTTCCCCTGCCAAAGGCAATAATTGAGCTCAGGTTATTGAGGTCAAAGTGCAGTGCACCAACTACTGTGCAGATGCACGATAACATTTACAGATAGCTATGAAACAATTTACCCCCCACATCGATGCAAGCAGCTGTCACGATTGAGGGTTGTGATTCGATTTGAGAATTGGTTATAATTTTTTGTCTCCTTTATACAGTCTCTTTTATATTGGAGATGCTATATAAATGAGTGATTATTCGTAACTGCTTGTGTCATGCAGTGTGACATTACAAAACTGCATGGCAAGCCTCGCTCACCTACCCTCCCCTTTTACAGCAATCATAGCCGCCACCACGACCAACAACCGCCACCAGAACTGCCTAACCAGCACTGGTGTCCTCTGTGCAACGGGGTGCCTTGCGGTGTTTTATTCATGAGGGCACCATGGGGACCTGTGGCAGATACATTGTGCCCGTGTCAGGTTTAAAGCACCCGGTCCACCAATTACAGGACGTGCGGCATTGAAGACTTCTGTAACAATTAAAAATACTGCAGGAGCCGATCAGACTTGGTTTTGTGGCTCATAGAACGTGAGAAGACAGTACGATCCATCATCATCATCATTACTACCGTCGTCATCATTGTCTTTTTAGTTCCTTATCACTGCTATTATTGCTGTCATCATCATTGCCTTCATCGTCGTCATGGATATAATTGTCATAATTATAAATATTTTTATCATCAGAGGTGTTGTCTTTAGCAGCATCACCATCTTCATCATCATTAGGCATGTAACAATGCATGGATTAATCAATGTGAATCTGTCCTTACCCTCCCGATATGTGTATCGGATCTCATGTGTAAGAATTAATTATGTACGATTCACTTAGCTTATTTGCTGTTACATTCAACTTTAAGGAAAACATGAAATGGAGCAGATTAGACAAAAGAACAACAAGAACTATACAAACGAGATTGTAAATATGAGACAACAAAAAAAATCAATTATCGAATCGCGACCCTCAAATTGTGATGATTCACTGAATCGCTGGGAGGAGGGGGGTATTAGCATGCACCTTGTGCCGGCTGAGTCAGGACCGCCGTTGATGAGAGCGTGGCATATTAATCGTGATCTCCGGGTGGTGCTGCAGGCGGTTAGTTTTGTAGTTCTGCGCCAGGCGGGACAAAGTGCTGACACGGCTGCAGTCTGAAAAATTGCTGCTCCGAAAAATAGTGCTACAGCCAATCAATCGCCAGCCCCCATCCCCAACGCTGTCCGTTAAGTTTAATGATTCGCCCTTTTGGCATTTAGATTAATTATTGCGATTCAGAGACCAGACCCGATTCAAGAATAGATATTTTTTTCATTCATTATCATTTTCGTGCACATATCAACTTCTAGTGGCTGCAGGGACTCACGTTAACTCATAAATTGCAATGTATATGAACTGAAGCCATCCATTCTTACACGCAGACGTGATTCGTGATTACAAAAATGCATGTTGAAATCACATAATTCAAACAATTACCCATTATTCCTTCTCATTCAGTCCTGCAGCCTAAATGTAACATTTGCGTATGGGTGGGTTACGGTTCGGCCCTACAATGTATTGCTCGTGCTACTGTTAGCGGATAGATCTCCACTCAAGGATGGTTTATAGAGCCCCTCTAAAGTGGTATTTAACCTCCTAATCCATTTAACACGTAGGCTTTCGCGACCAATATTATTGCTAATAAAGGTTTTTGGGTTACATCGCATTATTTATAAATATGTCGTAACCCTCCACCACGGCCAATCAGTAAAAAATGTGTCGCGTTGACCAAAGAGTACAAATAGTTCACTACTTTAGCCCACCGGTGTGTGTTGAAGAGCCACTATTCTGGCAAATTGCCCGATGATGCTGGATGGAATTACCAGCGAAACGTCGTACTCAAAAATTGTAAATGTTGGGGATTCACTCTTCAACACATCGGTGGGCTAAATTAGTGAACGATTTGTACTCTTTGGTCAATGTGACACATGTTTTACTGATGGGCCATGTCGGGTGGTGGAGGGTTACGACACATTTATAAATAACGCGATCTAACTCCTGATCAATGTTGGCCAGACATCTTGGAATAGGTGGCAGTACCCGCATTTTAATCCATTACACATGGCCATCTGATCGAACGAGTGTACTATTTGCATGTAATTTGCTTATCCCTTAAATAATCAATTATTGCGCACATGAATCACTTTGTTCCCGTGAGCTCAATCTATTTTAATTGTTGAATTGTTATCATCGACGGCCCTTGCATGCGGAATGACATCGCGTTGGCACTACGTTTATAAGTCCGTTTTTATCTCTGCTCGAGTTTCACTGCAGCAGTTTGAAATCGCTCTCTGGCAATCGTCCATGTAAATGTTGTGGGGATTCATGATGCAGGCAGCTACATGAACTACCGTAAGTGTAAATAACGTAGACAAGTGTTGTGGGTGGCCGACTAACGTATCCATTTAGCTTAGCTGTATTTCGTTTAACATGTATATGGCAGCAAGGGTTTTTAAAACTGATTGTGTTGGACGTACGGAAACATTTTCACATACAACGATAAAAAATAATGTTTCGAAAACTAAACTTCCGTGATTTTTATAGATTTTTACCGTTGAGTTATCTTTCTCGGCTGTGTTGTTTGTACTCTACAGATGTCTGTTTCGCACCGCAAGTCCCTAGATTATATAAGAAACCTTTTGCTTCTGTGGACTCTTGGTTGGAGAGTCTTAAACTGTGACAGGTTAAGAGGAACGCGTGAGCCTCATTACATCCTTGCTAATTAGTGCACAGATGTCAGTGTACGGTAGAGCTATAGTGTAGTTGGAGAACTTTATTCTAAATACAATACGATGTTGTAAATGAATAATATATTTCATTTTATCCTAAGAAGTGTCAGTCTCCAGACCTTTTCTTCAGGGAGGGTCTTGCAATGGAATATTTAGCCAAATCCATGAATGAGCGCGGCATGCTGCGTGTGGGCGATCGTACTTGTTGTGCGAGTGCACGATGTGAATCTCCGTTAATTTGGGCTCGTATAATGAGGTTCTGCAACAATGAATTGTGAATTGTGACAATTAATGAAGGTCCCTGTACCGGGCAAGTTGTTACATTTCTTGCTCGTTTACACCGCTTTCCTCGTTTTCCGTCTCTCATTTTAGCATAAATGTAATGGCACAATTTGCATGAATCCTAAATAACTGATTCTCAAGTGCACAATTTCACACGTATACTGTGTGCGTAAGAATCCCATTTTCATGGCCCACTGGATGGATCGTTACATGTCAGCTCTGTGCCATCCCTCTTGCCGCTGCATAGACAGCTCGCCGATGTGTGGCTCGCCGATGCTCCGCTCGCGTCCGCTGCTTGTGATAGAGACCCTCAGCTGCGCCGTGAGAACTGTGCGCTGAGATGAGTGGCGGTCACGTGGATGGATCGTGGTGGTGAGAGGGATGGAGGGTGGGTTTGGGCAGCGAGGGGTGTGAGATTCCCTGGTTGGAGACCCCCCCCAGCGCTCATGAGCAGTGGAAGGACGGATGGAACGAGACAATCGCCAGAAGAGTAACGGAAGGAGAAAAATGTGGAAGAAGAGCAGGAGTAGGAACAGAATGTTGAGTAGGAAAATCATGTGAGGAAGATCTGGTTGAGGTGCAAGAGGTACATGATCAGGAGCAGGAGAAATAGAAGCTGAGGAGTAAAAACAACAAAGAACACAAGGAGATGGTGACAGGAGGAGCAGGGGGAGACGACGATGGGAGGAGGAGAGGCACGAGCAGGAGGAAGATATGCCGAGAGACGGCCATGTCAGGAGGGAGCAGAAGGAGGATCGGGAAGATGGAAGCTGGAGTAGTGGATGCATGAGGAAGAGCAGCAGCATCAGAGGGAGCAGCGGGGGAAGCAGGAGGATCATCAGGAGGAGGAAGCAGCAGGAGGGGGGAGCAGCTGCTCAGCGTCTGCACCTAAAAATAGTGCCGTCGGATTTTGTGTGAGCGAGCGAGTGGAATCCGGTTTGTGGTTCTCGTCCGTATTTTCTCCTTTTTTGTTTTCCTTTTCTGCGCACGTTCTGCCCCGCTGCGCCATCGTCAACTGAGAGCGCCACCATTTTACACGGTTGCAGTGTTGGCAGGGAGACGTGTGTGCCTGTGTGTGTGTGTGCAGTTGGGGAGCGGTCGTGTAGCGATTAACACGCTGCGCTACTAACCCAGTGACCAGAGTTCGATTCCCGCTCATGGCAAACACCAGTGACGATTATCTGGACCGGTCCTGGGCCTCCTCTAGGTCGACTCAGCCTTAAATGAGTACCTGGTGCGGTGTGTAAACATCGCCACTAGACAAAGGGGGCCAGGCAGGGTGCTGGCCACCCACCCCCTCGTGTGCCGTGCCAGCCTTCATAGGTGCTCGCTAACAGCACTTGCCCCAGAGGGTCTTTGTTGTGCGTGAATGTTCGTATATGCATATTTAGAGCGTGTTGAGGCAGTCATGTAGATGCACTGAATACAAATTATGTTGTCTTTTGCAAGTAATATACACACGACTGTATTTTGACTCGGGTAGAAGGTTCTGAGTTAATATCCCAATCGGGTGTCAGCTCGGCCAATCATTTTACCCGACTTGAAACATTTATTCCCGCTTTTAGAAAGTCAGCAGTGTGTGTCCTATGGAAATACTTACTCTGCCATAGAAATGTTGAATTTATACACCTGGCTAAGAGCCGCAAACAAAGATGACCAGAGCCACCAACAGAGATGAGCCTTTATTTTGTTTCAGAGATGGTCGAGTGACTTGTGGGGGGGGGGCAGTCATAATGGTCATATCAGAGCACTGAGCCGGAATCGCTGAGCCTCTGCGTTTGTATCCAGGTTTGAGCCGCCTTGAAATGAAACCGGTTCTTAGGTGTAGCGAATTGCGGGCCTCACTACTGCCTGCACAAACCAAAAATTTCGAGGAAAATGTTGATTGTCACTTAATTTGCCTCTTCGCCTCCAAGAAGGAAAGATTAAGGTTTGATTTGACGTGCAACGAATATTCTTTTGCAGGGCGTATAAAATGTGTGCCCAGTGTGAGGAAAAGAGGCCTACCGAAGTGACGTCTGCATTAATGTTTGTCGTCATATTTCGGGACCGTCCTCTGACACACTGCTCACTGTCAACGTTCTTCATGGAACTCTTCTCGATAATTGTGCAAAATATGTTTTGGAATAAAAACGTAATTTAATGCAAGGCTTAGCATTTGCTCTGCAGTTTTGACGATCTGCCAAATGTCTGCATTATCACGCTCGCCTGATCTTGATTTAAGCACAAATCAAGCTGTCACACGTTGCACACACCTGATGATTGTTAAACGTGAACCTCTTGGCTATGGCGGAGCACTACCAACTATTTACAGAGGCTAGATAAAGAGGTGAAAATCTCAGGTGTTGTATGATTATCGCCTCGACCATCCATGCCAGATTTCATTCTACAGATTAGCGATCGCTTATTGACAGTCATGAGTGCCATTGTTTAGTACACAATGCAGGCAGCGATACCAACTCCGACTCGTCTAAACAATTGTCTTATGCTTGTAGTTGGCAGGGTGGGCCGGTCAACACTCTTATCTGTTTTACTTTTGTGTGAAAACTGTGGCCGAAAGCTTTGTTTCGCAAATTGTTGTTGCGCAGTTATATTTAATTAACATTTATTTCTGTTGGGTGATTTTAATGGTTGTACTAGTTTCGTTGGTGTCTGTGGGCGTCGCCTGGTTTCTCCAGCTGTGTACACCACGGGAAAGCGGCTGTATGCAGGAGTTCGTTCATTATTCTGCCGCTTCCGGTTGTTGTGTTGAAAGCTGCGCAAATAAATCGGTGATCAGAGTTTGATTCCTCGCCACGTCTTAACACCCGTGGACAACAAATATAACATGTCCTTGGACCTCCGCTCGGTTGACTCTGCCTCAAATGAGTACCTGGTGTAATGTGTCAACATCATCACTAGGGAGACAAAGGCGGCCCGGCGTGGTGCTGGCCACCCCCCCCCCCTCGTGTGCCATGGTAGCCATCATAGGTGCTCGCAAACAGCACTTGCCCTCATCAATTTGTTAATGCTCCACAGGGGATCTTTGTCTTTGTTCCTTGATAATCACTAAAACCACAGCCCTTCTGCCTTCGACGCTTTGAGCCGATTACTCGCAGGCAAGCATTTGAGCGACCAGGTGCGCTGTATAAATAATAAAGCCTGAAGCGCTCAACCTCACCCGCCTCCAAGTGTTTTTGCAAGCCAGTCAGCTTTCCATCCGAGGGCACCTGGCACTACGGCCGTGGATTGCTGATGAGACCAGATGTCGCGGGATGGGCTTAAGATAGTGGCGCTGTGTTGAGCCCGACATTTTGGCGACTGAACACTTACATTTTTTTTGGTTATGGAATCCGGCAGCATTTAATATGGAGCAGCAGCTCAAAAAATACCCGGATGATGATTGTCAGGATTAATTTATGATTTTCTTTCCTTAATTATAAATTGAGATATCGGCCTTGTTTGTGAAACCGTTCTGGCAAAAGTGGACTTGTGGGGACATGCAATTCTGGCCCAAAGCTCCTGAGCTGTAATGAACAAGACTTGTCTGTGGTTCACGTAGAACCGTATGTATTTTCACACTTTTTGCGTGAATGCTCACATGGCTATCTCACTCGTTCGAGAGTTTTACCTGGTAAGAAAAAAAATAGTTTAGTTTTATTTGAATTAATTTTTAAGTGAATTGCTTACCTTTCCTATACTTTTTAATCAAATATCGTGTTTTGTATTGTTTGTAATGTTCTGACCTGCCCCCACTAGATATCTGTGAAAATTTGCTTTATAGCTAAGCGGTTTCCTCCAGTATAAATAAAGATTCTGATTCTGACTTAGTTTGTCACCTTTTTTTGTATAATTTCCATCTCTTGTGGACTAAGAGATCCAGATTTAGGGTTGGTGGTAGACTGCGTGAGACGTGTCCTGTCCATGCCCCACGTACCTTAACACACAGCAATGAAAAAACTGACCACTTATCTTTGGTTTCATTCTGTTGCAGAATTCCACGTGAAAAGAGGAGTGCCCGCGAGAATTTGCTGAGCCCAGCCCAGTGCAGCTCGGCCACTCGCTCTTCCTCCCGCTTCATCACCCTTGCCACCCGACAACCGCCATGGCAAGCCAGCAGCGTCAAAGGTCCATGTCCACATCCGGGGAGGCCCTGTACATCGTACTGGGTCTGCAGAAAGGAGCCACAGCCGATGAGATCAAGAAATCCTACAGGTGCGAGGAGGTGGTCTGACCAGAACCCGGGGTGGGGGTAAGGGGGTGGCTCAGGGAGGACTGGTGATGCGATGCCCGTTAGGAATGATGATTCGCCATTTAAAATTGTTTATGCTTGTGACGCGTGCATTGAATCTCGAGGGATAGAATTAACTTTCCAATTTGTCCAAATGTGTGCACAGTTTCCATTCGTCTTACAATTGTAAAAAAATGACCTCACCCATCAAAATTCTGTGACAAAGAGCTGTCCTGGCATGTTTGTCCGTATATTAAACTTCTTTCGCACCATACATAGCCGACAGTGCTAATCGGAGGTGCGCGGTAAGGACGTCAATCTAAACACAGAGTAGTTCTAATGAAATTGGTTTTCAATATAGATTTCAAAGTGCATAGCTCCAGTGGCTTCCTAATATCGGAAGGAAGAGCATTCCAGACGGCTGTAAAAGTGCATCTGACAGTGTGCGCTTCAGTGAACGCCATTGTTCAATGGCTAGCCATCGAACAAAGTGACCTTAACACCCACTCGGCATCAGCTGAGTGGATGCTCAAGGTCGGGGGTCGTGTAAACGTCGAGGTCACGCAAGACATCATCGGCGTCGAACCTCGGCGAATGTCGCCCAGCTTCACTGTCCCTTGACAACGATGCGTTCCTTTCCCCTGCCCCGACACAGGAAGCTGGCGCTGAAGTACCACCCTGACAAGAACCCGGACAACCCCGAGGCCGTCGAGAAGTTCAAGGAGATAAACAATGCCAATGGCATCCTGTCCGACCTGAAAAAGCGCAACATCTACGACCAGTACGGCTCGCTGGGCCTGTACGTGGCGGAGCAGTTCGGCGAGGACAATGTTCACACCTACTTCATGTTCTCCAGCTGGTGGGCCAAGGTGAGCCAACAGTGCTTAACGAGAGAGGAGACAATGACTGAGCACCACTGAGAGCCTTGGTTCGCACCCTGGGTCTGGGTGTCTCCCTTTGTTTCTCTCGCGGGTTCACAATGGCCGTGTCGGAGACACTGAGCTTGCGCTGCTGTTGTCCAGGGTTTTAATCGGGGCCCCGTGCTGCATTATGATTAAGCTGGGCGGTTAAGTGTAGTGAGTTGGTGGTCTTGGCTCATTCACCAATGAATTGTCATCGTGGTGATGATCATTATCGTTATTTTCATCATTGTCATCGACTTAGCGATTTGATGATCTCGGCTTGATTACCATTGCATCGTCATCGTCTTTGTCGTCATCAATAGCCATTGTTTGATTTTCTGATCCCACAATACATCCCACTAATTTATATCATCACTTTCATGTCCATGGCATTCTCCTCTTGGGCATGTTCACCAATGACTACTCCAAAAAGCTATATTCGGATATATTTTAGCCCTGAGAGTTATACATTTGCACAAGTGTGCACTGTCTGGTGTGGATAGATATGCGGCTATTGAAATTATGTTTGGGTTGGAGTTAGATTAGGTTTAACGTGACTTTAACACTGCTCTTTGCTAGAGTGTCGATAGCGGAAATGCAATATAACTGATAGCAATAAATATTTATATTATTTTGGCATAGTGCTATGAACAATGATCATTGCCGTAAATGTCATCCATTATTTTTTTTTTCTTCTAGAGCAGTGTTTTCGACGAATGTAATGTTTTTTGTGACACTTTTAAATTCAACTATTAGATCGGCCAATCGTTTCACCGCTGCCCCTGTATCGCCCGCAGTCCCTCTTCCTGTTCTGTGGCGCCATCACGGCATGCTACTGCTGCTGCTGCCTGTGCTGCTGCTGCAACTGCTGCTGCGGTCGCTGCAAGCCGCGTGTGCCGGAGGAGTCCGACTACGCGCACGTCAACCCCGAAGACCTGGAGGCCGACGACGTGGCTGACGGTGACACTGGTAAGGCGACGGGCACAGCGGCAAACAGCGGGGATGGTGCACACCGGGCCAGCATTGCCACCGCTGGCCATGCATAGGCTTCTGACCTCAAACATTGCCAAAGTAAACTACAGGGTTATTGGGTTAGAGCTGAGCCGTCCGTTTGTTTAGATGATTGATTACGCTACCAATTATTGGTTCGGTAATTCGACTATTCGGATCACGAGATAATAATTGGGGCGGGGGGGAAAGTCTCACTTCTGTTCCCACATGTGACGCTAGCAACAGATGAGTCGTGCTGGGCGTGGCTTTTAGGGGAATTTATCGTCTTTGGGAGACAGGAGGGGTGGTGGGCAACCATTTTTAAATGGGCTCAAGTAATCAACCACACAAAGTTGATGGGTTACAATGTTTGGTCGATTCATTGGCTTGTTTGACTAATCTCTCCCAGCTGTTTCCCATATCAATTACGAGACCACCACTCATTGCCACAGCTATCCATGGGGTCATTCTACCAAATGCGATGTCATTCCTCACGATCTCACAGCTAACTGCGGAGTTCTCAGGTGAATCCCTAGGGTGGCCATTCTTAACCTGGCTCGACACAAGAGGCTTTAACAAACTTGGCCTCGTAGCCTTACGATGGTCAGGTTGCATGATTTGACCAAAGTGCCATCCACCATGGGAATGTGGAATTTCCACCACAAGGATTATGATGATGACCAATGACCAATGACCATGACCACCACCACTGCTCCACCAACGTGGATAGAATTTGTGTGTATGTAATCATTTCTTTGTTTTGTCCTTCATTCATTAATGTATTTTCTTTCTTCCATAATTTTTCGGTTGGTGAGGTAGCTAGGTGACTCAGGGATCTTAATACCTTATTAGGACGCTGAGCTAGCATAGCCAAGATCCTGGATTTAAATCTGGGTTTTTAGCCACCAATGATTAAATATATTCTGAAGCTGACTGTCTCTGTCCAGACACTAATAATTTAATTGTAAAAAATTATATGAGGTGTAAATAAAACTGCAAATATATAATCTTGAGTTTATGTACATATTGTAATTTTTGAACATTTAATTCCAAAGTGTGTGTCCACGTGCCATTGGAAATGCCGGTTTACTGCGTACAACCGTACGTCACTTTTGCTGGTTTGTGCACACGTGCTTCCCAGGGTTTTGTGTAAGCGTGTCCTTTCCTTCTGACTAACCTTGTCTTGTTTCACCTGGCAGAAATTATAACCAACCAGCCGGGCGGCGCCGTACGGTGCTAGACGCCAGCAGTAAGCCCAGACACCACCGCCCACAACGCCACCACCACTCACCCCACACGACTCGGGATGCGGGGACACATGGAGGACCTTTGTTCAGAATCCCAAAGCCAGTTTTGCGCTTACTAACTCGCTCGCTCGCTCTGTCTCTCTCGTGCTGCGTTTCCACAACCACTGCCAGGCCCACTCTCAGCCCGAGGTATGATCCTGGGCCATTTTCAGTATCGACCGCGTTGGCCCATTGAGGCTGCCGTGGGAGCACAGGCGACGCCCCCACTAGCCCCGCCGGTGCATTAGCCAAGCTGACTCCCTTCACAGTGGTGGTGGAAACGTCGCGTCACGCACACGGCCTTGTGCATGTCACAGGAAATAGGGTTTTTTCTGTTGCAAACGAATTGATGATCACAATTAAAGTGCAACACTCGCAGTGGAAACGGACATAATCCACGTATATTTCACTCTTGTACAAATGTCTAAAATACACGAGATCTTGGTGTATTGTAAAAACCTCAATTTGCTACCCAATGGGAATTTGTTATCTCTGCACTCGTACGTTAAATAGGAACAGTTTTCCACGCGGTAAAAGCAACCGTGTCACATTTGTTACATTTCAGATGAGCATTACGGCCAGTTTGCTTCATTACTCCAACAATAATGTAGCCACGGTCATATTTATTTCCTAACCTGGACATTTTGTCCACGTCTGTAAATTCAACTTTTCTTAAAAATAAATAACGGGTGGAGCTGTGGCACAATGGTTATCGCACTGTAGTGTGAACCCAGCGACCTGAGTATGGATAATTGAGGGGTCATCATTGTGTAAGTATAGGTGCTCGGGTAAATTTCTTCCGTAATCAGAATTAATGATATAATAAATTGGCAAAACATCCCAGTGCCGAACGCTCCTGAAAAAGTCTTCAAACTCAATGAGGTTTTCTTGCGTAAATAAGTGTACATATAATGAATATTGTTAAATTATTAAATAAATTAGAAATCATAATATTGATTTAAATGCTAAAGTCCACGTGCAATTTCATTTCAATCCAACTTAGAATCGAACGTCGTCATTTCAGCACAAATGCCAGGATGAACACGACATGGGTTCTTTTGATCCGGATCAGGAGCATCATAAAGAGCATTGGTCTTGATTCATTATTTATTTATTACATTTGTTTACCCAGGAGAGCCTCACTTGAGTCTCAAGACTCCTTTTCAGGAGGGTCCTACCAAGTTTTCGCAGTAGGGGGGGGGGGGGGTGCGATGTTGCTGCTGTGTGGAATCCTGATTGAGTAATTTGCAGGTAATTTGTTAGCATTTGGGAACGTTGGGCCAATACTAGTCACATTGTAGTAAGTGCGTTGATGTCTTCTAGCTTTATTAAAAGCTTTCGTGACTGCAGGAATTCTTACTCTTGGCTCTTTCGGCCAGGTCACGTAAATAAAATATAATTATTATACTTTTCTAGCTGTCGCATGAAACCAGAGAATCTGGAGGAAACGCATGCAGAACCAGGGGTAGAGCATATACATGCCACGCCAGAAAGGTAACCTAGTCGGGAATCAAACCTAGGATCTTCTAGATGTGAGGCACTAGTGTTACCACTGCACCACCCTGGTTATATTGGAAATGTCATGGATTTGGCATTCCATCTCGAGTCATACTATGGCACGGTTGTGTGCTGCCCTCTTCTCACCCTCAAGCCCAACCGCCCTGACATCTGGAGTCTGGTAGTGGAAAACCGCCCCTCACCCCCCAAGCCTATCTCTGCATGCATCCAATTGTTTAATTCACATAGCAAAGGCTGTGATAGAATAGAGGGCAATGTTACCACGGTTTACCGATCGGCCTAAAATAACACATTTAATTAACACCCCGCTCCCAGGGTGTCTGTCACTTGGCACAACGATGCACGACGTCTTTTTAAACCCTACGCTATTTTTTTGTAAGTAATCGACATGTTTATCTGCCACACACTTGGCCGTGTGAAGAATTAAAAATAATTACATCAACTTTCTGGAGCGCAAATGTTTCCGTGAGGGATCCCGAGTGGGTCTGCGGTGTAAAATCGTGGGCAATTAAACGGATGAGATATTTACATCCACCCAACCCACCCCACCCCACAAACAACACAGCTTCCCCCCCCCCCACTACCACTCGTTGCATAAATCCCAAGCCCTAAGCTTATCAGTAGCCGCGCATGGCTCGAGGAACCACTCGCGGCGGCCAAATCACGAGCGTTCACTTAAATTACAAATCGGCGCCTGCTGTGGGGTGCGACTGCAGTTTGCGCGTCTCTCGCGGTAAACGTCACGTTTGTTTGCTTAGTAATTTTTGTGTCGACTTGGCCTTTGAGTGCCGACTGTTGGTATCGGTTTTATTTCCCTCTCATGGGTTGATGTCCTGATCAAATCATTCCGAGTCCGCAACTCCCCACATGACACCCCCCTCCGCACCACAACTACTCCCGAGGCCCCTACATGGCAGTAACAACAAGAAGCTCTCTTGGGTGGGAGGCTGAGCAATGTACCGTTCGCCATGCAGCCGTCAATGATGTCAGCGGTGGTGAATCACGGCCACGCCTCCTTAGCGCTCCGTGTTCCATCGCTGCGTTCACTACGTTGCTTATTCCCGTTAGTCGATACCATCTCTTGATACGTAAGATCCCCCTGCAGCCGGAAAAAATAAATAAACGCGGTTAACAAATACAAAATAATTGATGCAAGATTAATTGGATCAACACGTTTATCTGGCATGCACTCGACCTCGCTTCGTCTTCTGTCGCTCGCGCCATGTGTTCTGACATCACGACCTCTGCGACTGTTAGACTGAATGGGGGAGCCTGTGCTTGGACAGGTGATGAAAGGCGCGTGACCTCCGTGACACGAGATCCCATGTGCGACTATATATTTTTTTTTAAAGCTTGAGGTCAGATTTTGCTGGGCTGAACCACACACGTTGGGTCAAAATCCGCCGACGTCATATCTGAAAAATACCGTGCCTCATCAAGTGAACATGCAGGCGTTGTTACTCGCACGATGAGAACATCGTTGAGCATTTCACTTGAACCTGGGTTGACCCCTGTCTGGGGCTGGGTTGTGGATGTCAGGTTTCTGCGCAAACAAACACACATGCACGCACGCTAAAATCATTATGGAGGGGGTGACATCACCAGCCAGGTCTCGCGCTCCCTGCCACCACAAAAGACGATGAGAACTGAAATTTAATTCTCTAAAAATGTAATGTAACTTAGAGAAAGATGCAACCCAATAAAACAAACTCTTTAAAGGCATGTACCCATGCCATCTGTCCTGGGCTATCTAGCGTGAGTTTTAAGCTTCGTTTTTGAGAATGAGAAAAAAGGCTTAAAATTTGCAGTCGGGCCCGCTACGATAGATATTTATTTATATCACTGCAGTGAAGTATTCAAATATATCTGTGTGACATAGTGATGTACCATTGAAGTCATTTCATTTTTTCATTACGAACTTTAAATTTCGTGACGGTGCAGCACAGTGGACATATCCCAGCTACGCGGTCTACAAGATAAAGAGTTTCTATTTTAATTTGCATCTTTCTTTAAAGTTATTTAATTCAAAGCATTACTATCCATGCACATTAAGACGTGCGGGTTTGATTTCTCAGCAGGTGGTGAAAGCAATCCTCACGCCTGTCAATCACTAATGCTTGTTGAGCACATCTGCAAGTGGTTGGACGTTAACATTTTTGGATGAGTGAATGGGAGGCGTGAGGTTGTCCGTCGGTTCGCACGAGGACTGGAATTGAAACACTGGTGCTGAGCGGTGGTTTCTGGGCTAGTGGTGATGTTGGTGGTGGCGTTGTCGGTGACAGTGATGGTGGTGGTGGTGGTAACTGACTAATCAAGCCTCTAATCAAGCTTAACCAAAGCTATGCTTTTGCGATGTACGTGTGCGCGAGGCATGTAACGATTCATCCTTCAACCCCCTGTTATAACTGGAATTTAATGACTTACAATTTATCGTCTAGATTCAGGAATCAGTAGATTTTTTGTTGTTTCATTTGTACCTCATTTGTATTGTCTGTTGCATACAATGTCTTTGACTCATCTCGATCATTCCATTTTCCTAAAATTCACGTTTTCAATATAAGTTACATAGAATCGATTTTGAGCGATGCGCTGAAGAATCGTTCATGTTCCTGGCATTCCACCAATGGCGCTTGAATGTGCAAGCGTGTTCAGTTGGCAGCCCAAGACAACGCCTCCTCTCCGCAGGACTTGTTCTGTTCTACAAACTCGCGGTCAAAGCTCCTCGTGCGCACTGGGCAGTGCCCATGTCCCATGAACCGGTTGGGAAAATTCCACAGACGCGTAATCGATGCCCTCAATTGCAATTTGAAAGTCTCGTGCTCAAATCCTCACCGGATGCCTGCTCGCCCCCAACATCCCTCCAGGGTCCGATAAGCCGTACTGTTGTCCAAAAATAAAACCCGGTGTTTGCCGACGGGGCGTCTCAGACCACGTGGCATCCATGTTTCTTGGAACGCAATTGCAGCCAACGCTGTTCAGCCGACAGGCAAATTCATGCACTGTTCATTTGCGTATGATGATAATGATGATATTGAAAATGGAAGGAAAGGATGACGCACAATGGTTATTAATGTGCATTGCAGCAATATTAATCGGGCAATTTTTATCCTCCCGGACAAAGATATCCAATGAAGTTGTGATTTTGTTAGATGTCTTTGCAATTCCAAATTATTGTGGTTCAAACATCTCCATTTTCTGGGATTGATAAAAAAAAAGTACCAATTTCTGGATAGATTGGCCCCCGGCATGGGAATGTGGAATTTCTACCACTGGCTCAGTGCCACCAATTGATATGAGTGCTGCCCCCCCCTGCTCATCTTAGCAGGGAGACACCTTGGAGTTGCCGATTGAGGCATCTGGAGCGTGTGACATCACTAACCCGTCTGTGCATTCTGTAAAATCGCGTGTCCCCTGGTCCTGTAGAATAAGATGCTGCATGCAGATGCAGGCAGTGGGAATCCTTATACTCACTTCACTCCGTTTCATAGCTTATGATTCTAGAAAAACAACATTATGGGAGCCTGTGTCTATAATGATAGTAATAATAATGCCCTTTACACAATAACAAGTCTCATTACTTTTGAATGAGGGTGCTGCATTGAGCTGTTTGGCAATTCCGTTAATGGGTGTTCAGCTTTGTGTGGGAGGAAACTGGAGTACCCACAGAGAACCGACCATGCTTACTGGCAGATAACGTTCATAAGCGCCACACGGATTCAACAATCCATTGTCCTTCCATCTTGACCACATCTCTTACAGGCCTTTCATCGCCACTACCCACCCACCACCCTCCCCCCACGCAACCCCACAGCAATTGATCCCTCCGTTTTGTGTCTCTTCGCAGAGGAGACGCCCGTTGTGGTGCAGCCATCTTCAGCCTCTGAGACAACGCAACTGAACACCGACTACAAGCCTCGCTACACCGACGACCCGTTCAACTAAGCTCGCGGGAGCCAGCTCGAAGCTGCGGCTGTGGTGGTCGGGTGGGGAGAGGGTGGGTAGGAAAGGAATGGGGGGGGGGATAGGTGTATGGGCTCGTGTGCATGCAAAGGCCAGTTCTAAACTCGGCGATGTGTGACGGCATCGGCTAAAACCCGCCCGTAGATCGCTCGCTCGTACCGTGTGTTCAATAGGGACTCATCTGGCACGCCATGGACGCGTGTTGAACAGCGTCACCGATCTCGCACACACACACATGTATGTGCGATCGGTGTAAAGGTCACCATCGCATGGGGATGTCTGTCGTCTGACTGGCGATCCACCGTGCGGTGTGCAGGCATGCGGTGCGAACGGTGCAGTTTCACTCGGTGCCACTGCCGTCATGAATCGCCCCGGTGTGGGAGCAGCCTTACGAACTCGGGGGGGGGGGGGGAAGGGGGGCAACAGTCGTGACACAGGAATTTGTTGCGTCGTGCGAGCGACGAATGTGTAATGTGCAAAACTCTATGAAAGCATCTTTGTGGGCTCTACGATGTGAATAATGATGTACGTCGATACCAGGTGGTTCAAGCCGTGTGATTTTTGATTTACGTTTTCTTTTATATATGATGTTTTTGTTTGGTTGCGGTCTTTAATTTACTGTGTTGGAGTGATCCGTGTTTGTGTGGGTGTGCGATTTTTTGTTTGCTTTTTTAGTGACTGTCAAACTTGTGAATCTGTAACACCGATCCTTGCGAACTTTTAATTTGTCAAAAAGAAAATCCAAACAGGACGTATATATACGAGCATGATGTGCTTATTTTTTCTGGCATTGTATTGTGTGCAGCGTTTAAAGGAGAAGATGTTCTACAGTGAATATATTGGCATCGACTCGTTCACGCAAACATTAATCCACTCAAGCAAGTGACGTGCGCTTGTGTGTTGTCGTGGGTTTCGTGTAACCCCAGCAATGGAATCCAGTCATTGCCACCCTTCCATGTGCTGGTTTCAGTCCCTTCCTATGACACGACATAATTAATAATGAACTATTTATTCGGCACGATTGGTTTAATCAGATATTTCGCTTACACGCAGTGCGACAGACTATTCGAGACTATTCGTTAAGGGATCAAATACTTTGGATTTGTACATATAAAGTAAGCTTCCCCCCCCCTCCCCTCAAAGCCATTGGTTGGAACTAAATGAACATATGAGATGGCACGAACAAGGCAGTACAGAAGAGACGGTGCGGACCAGTACAAACAAGGCAACAAAATCAGATCTTGAATGAAACCGTCACCCTGAGTCTTGACAATTCATTGCGGCGTGGTGGCTGGTCGATTGTTTCTTTGCCCAGTGCTTGATCAGCAAAGTCTCCCCGAGAGTTCTGCTATCGAAATGTCTGGACAATTATTTTGTCCGTAAGAATTTACCTGCAGGGGCAATAGCATTGCTTAAAAGCTCGTACATGAAGTAGGTCTCCCAAAGGCTATCCGTGCTGGATTGTGTGCATTTTACCTTTGCGTACCTGTGAGGTTTTCAACTGCAATTAAACTGATACTTAAAACGCATTAATTGGTTAAACATCACAGGCAATTCACCTTGAAACTCAATGAGTTTTTTCTGGTCAAAGAGAAAATATATTTTTCAAAAACAATCAAAAACCTGAGCAGACATCTTCCTAATGGGCATATAAGTGGTGATCAAAAAGTCCATCTCATGTCGGAGAAGTGGTGCAACAACAGAGGTCAGATGTTTAGTTCACACACCAGACCTGGTCCCCAGTGCCGTCCACATGTCTCCACAGTGAAGTAATCATCATGGGACCTCCTTTGCCAGTACCAAAATATGAGAAGAGGTTTTCCCCTTTTTTCTGGCAACAAAACAGCTGTGTTAAGATGTTAAAACACCAAACTGAAACCTTTTACAAGGAATTATGTCTGCATTAACCACAATGCGTGTGGTCAGAATGCAAACCAAAAACTCTGATAATATATGAATTGTCTTTGAATATTATCAGAGTATTGTGGTTAATGTAGACATGATCCTTGTAAAAGGTTTCAGTTTGGTGTTTTAACATAACACCTGTTTTGTGGCCAGAAAAAAGGAGAAAAACTATTATCGTGAAATAATCACTTCTTGGGAAAAGCAGCGATGTCGTGACAAGCGACATGTGGTAAGTGTTTGCGAGCGAGACAGGGTTCTCCTGGGTGGCGATTAAAGTCTTTGTACATTGACGATGAGCGAGTCCACGACACTTCAGTGGAACCATGTAGAGAAATGGCACTGCCCCCATCAAGACTATCTATTCCTCAATCTGTCAGGACACAGACATTTTCATCGCCCCATTGTATGTAATTCTTAGTTGGGCAGGGACTTTAGACTAATGGTTATGAATAAAATACCCAAAACATTGTGCTGGCCTGGGGCCACGTGTGACCTAATCAAATTAGGAGCGTGGCAGGTGTGATTACAGGGCTTGGCAATGTGCGCGCACCTTCTGATCGTGTTGGACTTCCTCGGTCGTGCGTTGGTCATCGCCGTACATCTGGAAACGTCTCCACAATGGCAGTTGATGGTTTTGGCTCAAACATTTCCAAAGATTATTTTGTTGTCGTGGATGTTCCAGTGGTTGGTTGTTTGGTGGCGAGATTGCTTTCTTTCTGGCTGGTTACCTTGGCAGGATCGTGTAATGTCTGGATGGATAGATGGCTGGCTTGCTCACTGCGTAACTAATTGGTTGATTTCGGTTGTAAATTATTGTTGTTCTGGCTGTCTGGTCGGCTGCATGGTGAATAGGCTAACTTGCTCGCTGATTGGCTCAATGCTTCGGTGAGTTATATGGTCAGCTGGCTGGGTTCCCTGGATGGCTGGCCAAGTGGCTGGTTGGTTGGCTGGGTGGCTGGCTAGCTAGCTTAGTGGCTTGTTTGGTTGACTAGCTCGTTGGGTGGGTAGCTGGTTGGTTGGCTGGTTAAACGGATTGTCGACGAACTAGCTTGCTGATTGCTTCGCTGAATGATTAGCTGGTTGACTTTAGGTGGATGCTTAGAAGGCTGGCTTTACTGGGTGGCTGGATGGTTGACGCGTTCTCTCACTGGTTCGTTGGTTGAGTGGCTGGTGGGATGACTCTTGCTCGCCGTCGGCTTTACTGGTTGCTTGGCAGGTTTCATCGAAACCACATTTATGCTCATCTGCCCTCGTGCGGTAGCGATTTGAGATGTGCATGCGTGGCCCCTAGGGTTTGTAGGGAATGGCTTGAAGAAATGACGCAACATTTGGCGCTGTCACATGTATTCCAACCGATTATATCATCCCAACAGCGCAGCAATCAAATTCGACGATGTTATTTTCTAGTGTGTACATGAGTACATTTTAAATGCACGTGGCAATTTACAGTACCTCTTTTTAGTGGCCGAGTACTCTGCGGAGACGCCCACCATGGACTGCACTGTCCACCCCCCTGGCATGCAATGGAATTCTCCAAATGCATTTCCCTGTGTATTTATGCGCTGAAGTTACTGTAGTTATAGAATTGGAATGTTCCGTTCTGACTGAGGTGGAATCGCGGTGTACTGTAGTGAGAAATAATACATTATGAAAATAAAGTATCTTTTGTATTTAAATGTATATTAAAATAATTCAATGTGTGGGTCATGGCTCGAAATTGGTTGCATTTAGCCATGGGGTTAGGGAATTAAGGCCAGGCGTTGTTTAGAGTTAGTAATGGGTTGATTACTAATCGGGGTTATAGTTATTAATCCGTTATTCGAGATCGCATCGGATTAGGGTTCATCACAGGTTAACTCGAGACTTGGGTTTAGAAATGAGTGCGAGGCGTGAGTTAGGATTTGGAGAAGTCATCCGTTAGTTAGGCGTTAAGTTAAGAGTAGGGTAGGGTCAACTGTGTATTCGTGTTTAGTCCTTGCTAAATTGTTCTATAATCTCTTTATTCGGGAGTGTCCATGTGAAGAGTCGTCAAGGCAAACATGGCGCTCACTATTTAATGTGTTTTGAGAAGTGTGCTGGAATAAACATCTCGGTGCATTTGGTTGTTGGCCGTAAACACGTGTATAGGATGCGGTCCCACCTTTCGAAGGTGAACCGAACCCATTGTTGTTTCGCCAGTCGTGATTACGTGGATATCAAAAGGGGTTCTGTACAATCTAGCCTGGTTCATTGCTGGGTTGAGGGGGGGGGGGCTCATTAAGCGAACGTTTGAATTTGTACCGTCAAGTGGAACCGGCTGTGCTTGAAGAGCAGCTGACTGGCGTGGCAGAACGTAGCTCCGAGAACCGGCGGCGATTCATGAACTGGCTAAAATCGGGGGCGCGGTGGTGTTTGTGGGGGGCGGGTGCGCAACCCACAACACCCTGGGTGTCGAACTCCTGACGGAGTGAGATGAACCCGAAAGGGCGCTCATGTTGTCTGTCAAGGCAAAACGAAACAAAAAGCGGACGAAAAAAATCAAAAGGTCGTGCAGTAATGGACGGTGGAGTGGAGGCGGATGGCCAGTTGCCGGGGTGAAAATGGGCGAGGTTTTGCCAAATCTTGGCCAGCTGGCTCGAAAAGTTCATAAATAGTGGTGGAGCAACCAGCCAGGCACCAGCCATACCCATCGCCCTAACCACGCTTACCAACTAAGCTCCAGAGTCTAGCCCTACTCGCTAAAATATCCAGCCAGACCCTAACCTTACCTCTAACCTCACCTAATTCGCCAGACCATAGCCCGAACTAAAGTGACATGTCCCCCCTTGTCCTAACCCTCGCCACAGGTAACCCTAAACAAACGAACCAACCCCCCTAAACGTGAACAAGCTGATCCCCAACCAACCCGTCCCCCTGACTGCCAACCTCATAACCCAAGGCCCACGCCTGATGAGTCAACCGGCGCCCCCCTCCCCACCCCACCCCATTTAGCTTTCCGATCACTTCCCTTTGTGGTGTCGACACTGCCAAGTTGTTTCCTGCTCGTGACGTGAGTGTATTTGAGTTTGGATCCAGTCCACGTGTGCAATGATGATTCGAGGTCGTGATGTCGGCTTTGAGCATTACGTGTCACGATTTTACTCCGACTTAATAGTGTAACGATGCATCCGTTCGTCGATTTAATATCGACATTTCTCGCTCCGTCGTACACGCATCGGATGTTGTTCGATTTGCATACGTTAAATTGGGCTGCGGTGCGTTCACGTAACCTCCAGCCACGGGATGTCGCTCCGTTCAACAATGTGAAGGATATAAACAAATTCGATTATCGAGTGAAGAGCGAATCGTCACACCGCTAACGCTCGTTCATGTCGCGATTGTATGCTCACAAAGCGAACATAGAACTTGATCACGTTGTTTGTACATTAGCTTGCAGCATTCTAATTATTATCGTTATTTTTAATGAAGATGCAACCCCCCCCCCCTACGTTGAATAAAGTTCCCATGATGACTTCGTTTGTGTATCGTTGCCGTCAATCGTCCCCTCGTCGTCGTCTGAAACACGAACTCCCTCCTGGATCTCTCTCGTGGTGGGCAGACCTCGACAAAGGCATTCAGCTCCTGAACAGAACACACACCACCCCATATTAAGGCATCGCAGTGGAGTGGTGACGCGATGCAGTGCCCGTCTTTGTTCGATGGTTAACAGACGGTCGTTGGATCATGATCTTTCAAAATGCGCTTCAGGGGCCGTCTGGAACGCTCTTCCCTCCGATATTAGAAAGTCACTGGGAACTGTGCACTTTTACATAATCTAGATAGAAAATTAATTTCTTCAAAACTGATTTTTGTGTTTAGATTGTTGTCCTTCACCACGCGCATGCGATTAGCACGGTTGACTACGTACGGTGCGAAAGAAGTCCAACACACCTGGACAGTGATTAGCGAACGGTGCTATGAACCCGGCGGACCTGAGTTCGATTCCCGACCACGACTAACATCGGTGAGGTAGCGATATCTAAACCTCCGTTCTGGGTCCCCCCCCCCTCCATACCAGCCCGCACTGACCAGCGTGGTGAAGTATGGTAAAAAAAAAACCTCTGACCAACACGGCGTGGAGAGAGAGAGGCCCCCATGTACGCAGTGAATTGGCAAGAGTGTTGTGCGATGTTGATACACGCAGTGGCTGCCCCCTATTGTTGATAAGCGGTCACTGTAAGCCAGGGACCCAAACAACTCAACATGTCAACCCCAAATGCTGTACACACCGTGCGGTATATTGACAAAGATCCCCCGTACAGCCTCAACAGGCTGTTGGGGTAAGTGCTGTTTACGAGCGCCGATGAAGACTCGCACGGAACACGATGGGGGTGAGTGTCCAACGCCATGCTCGGCCGCCTGTGTCTCCCGAGTGCAGCTGTTTACACGCCTCATCAGGTGCTCAATCGAGGCTGAGTCGACCCAGAGGATGCCCACGACTGGCTCAGATAATCGTCGCTGCATGGTGTTGGCCGTGAGCGGGACTCAAACTCATGGTGGCTGTAACGGCTGCGACCACTGCTCACGAACTGAGACACGCGAGTCCACGCACTGACTCACTGACACACACGTGCTTCTGAAAACGCACTGACACGGGCATTCTGCGGGTCTTCTGATAGACCCACTGACTCACGCACCACGTGATCCCACTGTTAGACACGGAAACCTACGCAAAACACATTCCTGCGGAGGGAGCTGGTAGGAACGTTGGGTTGCTCGGTCAATGGCCAGGGTCAACGGCGGCGTGGTGTATTCCGCAAATATGCCCGACTGTGAGGGCGGGCACAAGCCGGCGTGAGTAGGTCAAACGTTGAGTTTTATAAGGGTACTATGAGGTGACCAGCCCCTCCCCACCCAGCCCCACCCAAACCCTTTACTATGCAAGTAAAAAATGTGTGTTTAAATATTTACGTTTTTTTTAATTTAGGGCCCCTGTATAACATATGCTACAGGCCCCGCACTAACTTAATCCGGCACTGCCAGGCGATGCAGTTCAGGGGCCATCCATTTAGTAGGTCCGCAAAAATCTGTCAAAACTTGACCCCTCCCCCTCCCTGTACACACGCGGACTTTAACACCCCCCCCCCACCTGCGTACGCACGCCTGACACCCCCCCCCCCCCCCGAATCCTATAGAACGGCCGATAGTTAATCCACGCAGAAACGATCAAGGATTAATTATATTCACGGACTATCTAACTCATTTGAAGGCCAATGTAGACAAATTATTGTCGAGGCTTCACCCCCCCCCCCCCCGTGTCCTATGCGTCCATTGTCAGTAGACCCCCCCCCCCCATACGCAAGCGTACGCATTTGGGTTAACCCTCCCTCCCCCCTCCATGCGTACGTACTCAATGGATGGCCCCTAACATGTCGCCACCAAGTAGCGAGATGCGAGAAGGGAGGAAAGGTGGGCAGGACCCAATGCATGGAGGAAGAAAGGCGAGTGTCGTCAGCCTGGGACCCGAACAGGGCCAAGGAATCGACAGACTCAGTGGGCAGCATAAGAGAAGAAGCGACCTCCCACTGACTCTACGCCACGTGCCCGTGGCCAGGTGTGCTTTCGTGCGCAGTTTTTGCGTGGAGCGGTGGCGCAGTAGCGAGCGCGCTGCGATAAAAAAAACCCCGTGCCTCGGGCCTCTCCAAGGTCGACTCAGCCTAAAATGAGTATCCTGCGTGCGGTGCGTAAACATCGTCGCTCGGGAGACAAAGGCGGCCGGGCGTGGTTGCTGGACACCCACCCCCTTGTGTGCCGTGCCGGCCTTCACAGGTGCTCGTCGCTAACAGCACTTGGCCCCGAACAGTTCGTTACAGGCTATACGGGGCCGTCTTTGTCTTTTTGTTGTTTTTTGTGAGTGGATATTCTTGGTTCTTTCGGTAAAGTCGCGTAGATAGAAAATAAATTTAAAAAGAAATAAAAATAAAAATTGTGAGTGGAGCTTGGCGCTCGTGGCCGTTTCATCCCCTCTCGCCGTCCCAAACATTCACACATAGCAACTCCTGACGTCCCGACGAGCTAAAAACAGCCTCGTGATGTGGGTCGGGGGTAGAGGATGAGCGTAAGGGAGCAGCTGCCGACACAGATCGAGAGCAGAGTTCCAGTGACACTCCCAGCGGGCTCCGTCGAGAGCGTTAGGAGACCAGAAAGTATCAGCCTGGAGTTCGTGTTTGCGTTGTAGCGGCTCTGCCTGACATTTTAAGATTTGTGTTTAATAGACAGAGAGAGATTGACAGAGGTTGAGTGTGGAGGAGAGAGAAGACAGTGAGCCACAGACAGGCCGGGTTGAATTGGCGAGACACTGAGACAGTGCGTACAGAGAGAACGAGAGAGAGACACACATTGACAGGGCCCTGAAGGAGTGACCGAGGGAATCTTGAGAGAGAGAGGAGGGATTTGAAGAACAGAGATCGATCGACACATACCAACCAGAAACACAAAGAGACTCACACATCGAGTCTTGATAGGCTTACACAGACAATGAGCGCATTTTGAGAGATAGAAACAGACGCCCATTATTATAGGGACACACGCAAAGATAGACACCCATAGATAGACGCACAGAGGAGGAGGACACGGCAGAGCTCAGAGAGGACAGAAAGAAACAGGAAGTGAGGATAGGGAGAGACAGAGATACAGGAGAGTAAAGGAGAGACAGGGAGAGGCAGGTGAGACAGGAGGGACAGGGAGAAGAGGCCATGGACTTTAGTCCGGGATTCCGGGATGCGCAGGCGATGGACAATCTTGAGAAGCAGCTGACGTGTCCCATCTGCCTGGAGATGTTCACCAAGCCCGTGGTCATCCTTCCGTGTCAACACAACCTGTGCCGCAAGTGCGCCAACGACATCTTCCAGGTGCGGGGCCCATCCATCATCTTGGCATTACAGTCGATTCGTGGATCTTAACTTGGGGTGCAGGCATCCCCTGGGGGTGAGAGATGCTCTTTCTGGGAGTTGGGGGGGGGGTGCGAGACATGGGCAGATTTATTTATTTAGAAGGTAAATCGTCGAAACACAAATTAATGACGGGCACGTAAGTACAACTACTTTGTTTCATCAAACCTGTGTATGTATTTACATTGTAAAGCATATTCTTGGTTCTTTCGGTAAAGTCACGTAGAAGGGAAATAATAAAATATATTTTTTTAAACAATGAAATTCTCACGACGTTTCCATTGCAATACAATCAATCATCATCAGGTGTGAAAACCACAGCAAGAAATTTTGAAAAAAGGGGCGGTTTTTTTTTAACGTCAGCACCACGGACAACGTTGAGAAAAAACCGCCACTTTGTTCAAAATTTATTTCTGTGGTTTTCACACCTGATGACGATTGCTTGTGTCGCAATCGAAACGTCGTGAGAATTGTATTGTTTTATTTTTATTATTTCCCTTCTACGTGACTTTACCGAAAGAACCAAGAATATGAATCACTGCAGTCACGAAAGCTTTAAATCGGAATTGTAAAGCATGTTAACGATTGAGAAACTAAGGGGGTGCAAGGCTGCAGTAGAGTTGAAGTTCCACTGCAAGGTGATCATCGATTACCCGGCGGCAACGGGCGTGGGAAGGAGTCGCCGGATTTTTCAAAAGCGCCGGATAATCACGAAATGATTATTTTAAAAAAAATGTTGGCAAATTCTTGCGTAACATTATGTTTTTGTGTGTGTCTTTAAATGTGTTTACGATGTGAAATTGGCATAAACAAACATGAAAATAGACAACAACAAAATCTCTTGCTGTATAAAGTTACCGTATTTACTGTACCGTACTTACCACGAACATCTCGAAGATTCTGCACGGCGTGATGCTGTGCCTAGTTTACTACTACTACGACTACTACTACGACTACACAAACTTTACACGAACTGTGTTTGACGATTGCCGGACTGGTGGTTACAGCCTTTGGAGCGGTTTCGCCGGATCGGATAACGTTGGAAACAGCCGGATAATCGATGGTCAAACTCTATTGACGATTTAATAAGTGGTAGGCTTTCGCGACCAATATTATCCATAATAGAAGAGGTGTTTTGGGGGGGAGGGGGTTAGATCGCGTCGGTACAGACCGAAACCTGAAACGTCGTAGTTTTTTGTTATTTTCTTTGAACCGATCTCCGTGACATTACCGAAAGACCCAAAGAATATGAATAGGAGTTCTCGACAACTCTTGCTGGCCTCCTGGTGACGCTGGTTGTCGTTGTTGTAATTACCGGCGAAATGTCGCGGTACTAGAATTGCAAACGTTGCAGTGGGTTCGCTCTCCAACACACAATCGGTGTGCTGGACTAGTAACGAATTGCCTTGTTTTGTTTGTGTGACAAATCTTACTTATTGACCGTGTCGGGTGGTGGCGGGTTTAACGACAACAAAGTGGACAAGGATCGCCCTAATAGTATTTAACAGGCTGTTGGGGCAAGTGCTGTGAGCGAGTAGCACCTATGAAGGCCGGCTCGGCACACGAGGGGGTGGGTGGAGAGCACCACGCCCGGCCGTCTTTGTTTCTCCAGTGGCGAGTCGACCTAGGGGAGGCCCAGAACCGAATCAGATGATCAAATCCGGCGCTCCGAGTTCGTAGCACAGTGCGCTACACTACCGCTCCACACAAATACATGCGCACATACACACACGCGTACACGTTACGCAAGATTCCACCTGGGCTGTCACACCACTGACATTGTTCAGGTGGTTGGTGTGGCATGCAGCTTCGCTGTCATCACCGCATGTACTCTCAGTTTCAGTTTTTTCAGTTTCACTTATTTGGTATAGCCCTGTGAGCCATTCGGCTCTTGAATCGGGTGCAACCGCAACGAACAAAAAACTAAAACATGAACAAGAAAACATCTTAAAGTGAATATGTGACTATACGCAAACAGAAAATCCAGTAAAAAACTGCAAAGTCTTCCAGAAAAAAAGCACCATACACCAACGCTGTGCAAAAATTCCAGTGGGATGCAAGTCAAACAACAACAACCACAACCACAAGACAACTTAGATTAAAGCAATCATTCTAACTCCGTATTACAACAAACAGACATGGCCAAACCAAAAAAACTTTTCGAAATCACCAAAATAAAGCCATAAAAGCAATGTAACAGGGATCATAGGAACTGTGACCGAAATTTCACAATATACGTCGTAAACAACATGTACCACCAAACCCTGTAGCCATAGCTGGCTGCATGAGTCACTCCACAACAGCAGGAGCATCTCAGTGCGTGGGTACATGTGCAGTACTATACTGAAAGTAAGATGCAGACGTGGGGTCAGGTACATGACAATACTGAACTACTAAGTTGTGTTTCATTTTCAGAAGCCACCTGGCTACAAATTGATAGCTCTGGAAGTGGCTTATCATGTGCAAATGCATGGCAGCCAAATATTCTAAACGCATGTTTCTAAATGCGCGCTTCTGGGGTGTTACAAAAGCACGTGTTATCATGTACAGCACATGCGTACGTATGTATAACTTCTTTCGCACCGTACGTAGCCCAACTGTTATAATCGGCACCAGACCCGGCCGCCTTTGTGTCCCCAGTGCTCACGTTACACACTGCAGCGATTAATGTACTCGTGTCATGTTCAGTCGATCTCGGCTTCTGGGGGATGCCAGTGTGTGTACATTGTTACACACACCCACACGTCTTTTGTTTAGCATTTGGAAAGCATTGTTCAAGTGTGCCTGGGTTCAAACGAAAATTCCACATTCCTACGGCAAATAAATATATTCATAGGTCCAACCACACTGCATGGCCACCTCCTACAAAGTGGCACCAATCATTCCTCAGGGCATCGATACAATTATAACCCATTTATTGGAAAGTCTTGTTGTGGTCAGTTTCTAAACTCGTCTGCCTGCGTCAGTAAGAATAGTTTCTGGGGGACGTAATTGAAGGCATGTTGCTCAAGATCCGTGAACTCACGTGACCTTTACGCGTGCAATAGACTCGTCTGTACCCTCGTATATACAACGGTTATCATGGGTGCCACGGTAGCGACATCTTAACTACCTCGCCTGGTCTACAGGAGGTCGTGGGTTCGATCCCGACCCTGACGCCTGCTGTGTATTTGGAGTTTGCGTGTTATTTTATTTTTATCCGGGTTCTCCGGTTTTCCTCTCCACATTTAGAAACAACGTGCGTTTAGAGTATTTGGCTGCTTTAAATGTCCACGTGATGATAAGCCACTTCGTTGAGTTCTCATTTGTGGCCAGGCCGCTTCTGAAAACTAGCTCTATAGCTCCATGGGCCTTACTTGGTCAAATAAATGTTAATAAAGTTAGTAAAAAAGTATTTGAAAGTGACGGGTTTGCTCATGGGGTTCATACTGGCAATGCCACAAAGGCACTGAGCCAGAACGACTGAGAATCCTGGTCTTGATCCCTTGGCTGGGTTCGCGTGTCTCTCTTTGTCTCTCTCACGGATTCCACAATGGCTGCGTGAGAGACACTGGAGCCGGCGCGGCTAAGATCCTGCGATCAAATCGAGGTTTCAGCCACCCGGGATTGAAACGGGTCGACACTACTCACTGGATGTCCTCGATGTGAGGACATCTGGTGAGTCGAGCTCACGAGCCTCTCGTCTCCATGGTGGTCCCCATCCACTGCATTGTCTGTGGTAGGACTCCTGTTGAGTGGAGGAGGCCAATAGTCAGAATGTGGCAATGGCCAGAATGTGGCTATCGCCTGATGAGGCTGGTTGTAATCACCAGCGAAACGTCGTACTCGAATTGGCAATGCTGTGGCCTTACTCTCAAACACACCGGTGTAACTAATTGCCATGTTTTGTTTACATGACAAACCTTACTGGTGGCAGTTTTAACGACACATTTATATTTACGCGACCTAACCTAAAAAACCTCCATTATGGGCAAAACACTTTAACGATGGATAATATTGGTCGCGAAAGTCGACGTGTCCTGCATGGGGCAATTGGGGCAATTCCGTTGCTAAGGATCGTTTTTTGTTAAAAAAAAAAGTAACTCAACTGTTGGTTGTTTCTTTTTGTGTGTCTGTTGTGGTGTTAGAGAGTGCCGTTCAATGTGTGAAAGTGTGTAGTGTGTGCTCGTGATTGTGTGTGTGAATCAGAGTGTGTGTGAATCAGAGTGTGTATGACCGTGTGAGTGTCAACGTGAGTGTGAGTGCGTCCATTGTGAGTGAGTCCATGGCAGTGCGTGCAGCAGTAGTAAGTGAGACAGGAGAAGTACTTGTACACAAACTAAACACGCGGTCTTCAAGTCAATTAAACGAGTCGTAAAATCACAGCCGCACAACACCGGCGAGTGGCCGCTACAGAAATACGCTTACATCTTGGTAGGTGCTAAAAGTGTGTCGACTAACTGCCGAGGTTGTAATAGGTCGCGCTATTTCTCCGACTTCCATCCCAATAATTTTTGAATGGACATAAAATCCAATTTCTCAAAGAAACTTTCGTCCGAATGATAAAACAGGCGTTAAGAGGTTCAAACACACAAATAAGATAACATTTTGCAAGGCTTCACGTCTGCATTAACCACACGTACTTGTGGCGAAATATATGCAAACAAACAACCACTGATAATCTTGATTTGAAGCTGATAATATTTGCATTGTCCTTGAAACTGATTGGCCTGCACCAGAGACGGCCTTCTTGGTGGCCTCGCCTCACCAGTGTTAGACCAGAGGACGCCAACAGGCGAACAGAACAAAGATAACGCACGTGTCAGAGTAGTCATAGCTCGGGGTGAGCAGCTATATCGTGGGACCTTTTCGGCCACCATCAAAAACGATGATAAATAACAACATAGATCTTTGCCCTTTTCTGGCAATAAAAGCGACACTTATTCCGAAGGATGACGATGACAAATTTGGGAGACTTGGCGATAAGCGTTGGGAGAAGAGATTCTCTGGATTAAACGTGTAGGGGGGGGGGGGGCAGGGGGGGGGCACGAGATTCCATCTCCTACCCGCTCCGCTACGGAATGCGCTCGATTTAGCTCGCAGTTAGACCACCGTCCGCTGCCACGCCGACTAAATTTGGACGTCGCAAATCTCGGGCAGCCGACGATAACCCCGCACCCCCCCCCCCAATGCCCCCCTCCCCCCCGTCCTTTACAGCTCCCCTCCCTGCCCCCACCGCTCATAATGAGTCGGGCATTAGCATGCGGCGTGACGATGTTAATGTCATCACCCTTTGTTTTAGCCACGGTTACAGTGGCTTCAGAGATGCTGTATTGTTTTGTTCCACGACAGGTGTGTGTTTTTTTAGTTTGATGGACTTCATGAACCACTCTGGAAGAGTGGAGAGGTCGACGTTGGTGCTGAGAGATGGGTGTGTATGAGCCTGGTGGTTGCTAAGAGATGGGTGTGTGTGAGCCTGGGACTTGGTGGTTGCTAAGAGATGGGTGTGTGTGAGCTTGGAGTTTGGTGGTTGCTAAGAGATGATGGTGGTTGCTAAGAGATGGGTGTGTGTGAGCTTGGAGTTTGGTGGTTGCTAAGAGATGATGGTGGTTGCTAAGAGATGGGTGTGTGTGAGCCTGGTGGTTGCTAAGAGATGGGTGTGTGTGAGCCTGGTGGTTGGTGGTTGCTAAGAGATGGGTGTGTGTGAGCCTGGTGGTTGCTAGGAGATGGGTGTGTGTGAGCCTGGTGGTTGGTGGTTGCTAAGAGATGGGTGTGTGTGATCCTGGTGGTTGCTAAGAGATGGCTGTGTATGAGCCTGGTGGTTGCTAAGCGATGGGTGTGTGTGAGCCTGGTGGTTGGTGGTTGCTAAGAGATGGGTGTGTGTGTGAGCCTGGTGGTTGCTAGGAGATGGGTGTGTGTGAGCCTGGTGATTGGTGGTTGCTAAGAGATGGGTGTGTGTGAGCTTGGTGGTTGCTAAGCGATGGGTGTGTGTGAGCCTGGTGGTTGCTAAGAGATGGGTGTGTGTGAGCCTGGTGGTTGCTAGGAGATGGGTGTGTGTGAGCCTGGTGATTGGTGGTTGCTAAGAGATGGGTGTGTGTGAGCTTGGTGGTTGCTAAGCGATGGGTGTGTGTGAGCCTGGTGGTTGCTAAGAGATGGCTGTGTGTGAGGCTGGAGTGATGTACACTGTTCTGTGTTTCCATACGAGAGTAACTCGTCTGGCTCGAGTCATCTCTGTCCCTATCTCACTCTCTCTGTGTCACACTGCTACAGCCGCTGTCATTCGGCCCCATATCTTTAGTTTGATGGTGACCCAAGGCAAGAGGACCACAATGCAGTTCCTCGACAACTCGGGCTTTGCGGTGTTCAGTGTTCTGGGTGCTGCTTGAATATTTGAGGCTGTTTAAAGTCAAAGTCAAACTTACGATGGCGTTTGTCATTAGTATTATCTCGACTTTGGCTGTTGTCAGGAGCTTAAGTGTTTACTGGCAAATACATTTGTATCCTTCTTATAAATTCCTCCAAACGGGTGGCAGTGCGGTTCGCAGCGTTCGGCGTTTTGAGACGCAATTGGCGTGAACGGCGCTGTTTGATAACGGGAAAATATCACACGATTATAATCATTATGATTATCCGCCTATGTTTTTTGCGCATCACACACGAAGACCGACTTCGTTTTGTACACGTGTCTGTCTATCTGTGGCTTTTTTTTGTGAATTCTATTTTTTCCCGGCCTACAATTGTTTTGAAGGATTTTCTCGTTTTGGATAAAAAATCACGACCACGTTGTGGGAAAACGAGAATGCGGAATTGCCACCACTGGCCCTGAGCCTCCAGCAGAGTTGAGCAGAGAGAGATGCTTGCACTCACTTTTTATTAATTACTTTATTTTATCCAGGAAAGCTTCACCAAGTTTCGGGACTTGTTTTTTCACGAGGGTCTTGCATTGCAATGTTTGGCCAATCAAATTTTGTTTTCTTTTGTGCGGAAGGAAAAGTGAAACGTCCGGAGAAAATCCCAGACACAAGAGGAGATCCCATTCACATACCCACACCGATATGTTAGCATCCTACATGCTGTCCTGCACTTTCTAGGCATTTGCCTCGTATTCTCTCCCAACTTCTCTCTGCACGTCTTACTATTTCTCACCTTGCCCGTCTCGTTTGTCTCATGTCTTCCGTATCACTCCATCCCCTGTCCTCTTAGTTTTTTTGGTAAAGTCACGTAGGTAAAAAATAAAATAAATGAAAACGTTTAAGCGGTTTGTGCTTTCGCTAAGTTGTCCCCACCTGAAGAAGGACGCTTGTGTTGCGCCCGAAACGTCGTGATTTAATTTAGTTGTTTTAATTTATTTTATTTATTTTTTACCTACGTAACTTTACCGAAAAAACCAAAGACTATGAATCCTCGCAGTCACGAAAGCTTCAAATCCATCCCCTGTCTCTGTCTCATGCCCCTCGTCTCCCTACGTCGAAATATGTATCTTGCCTCAATTCCTCCGTCTCGCTGTGTCCCATATCTCCAGGTCTCTCCTCGTCTCTCCACGTCACCGCATATGTCTCCCTGTCTTCTTGTGTTCCATATCCTGGCTCCTTTCTAAATCCCTCAACCAATGTCTTGAGCTATCTCGCTGTGTCCCGCTGTCTCCAATATCCCCAAGCTCTACGTGTCTCTCTTTATCGCCCTCGTTTCTCCACGTCCAATATCCCCCGTGTGCCTCCACTCTCCGTCTCTTTCTCCCGGTACCTTCACGTCTCTTCCCTGTCGCTCGAGATTCCAAGTCCGCTGTTTCCCCGTCTCTCTCAAAGACAAAGGTCCACCGTGTAGACTTAACAGACTGTTGGGGCAAGTGCTGTTAGTGTGGACCTATGGAAGCTGGCACGGTACACAAGGGGGTGGGTGGCCAGAACCACGCTTGACCACCTTTGTCTCCCCAGTGGCGATGTTTACACACCGCACCAGGCACTTATTTAAGGCTGAGTCGACCGAGGGGAGGTCCACGACCCTTTACAGATAATCGTCGCGGGTGTTGGCCGTGAGCGGGAATCGAACTCGGGCGCCGGGTTCGTCGCGCAGCGCGCTAACCGTTGCACCACCGCTCCTCACATCTCGTACAGGCGTCGAACCCGTTCTGGCAGTCTCGGAGCTCGGGCGTGGGCTCCGGGGGTCGCTTCCGATGCCCGTCGTGCCGGCACGAGGTGGTGCTGGATCGACACGGGGTCTACGGCCTCCAGCGCAACCTCCTCGTGGAGAACATCATCGACATCTACAAGCAGGAGTCCACCAAGTGCGAGACATCCTCATCATGCACATCGTCCATTCACTCACTCACTCACTCGTCCATTGCACAGACCGTGCACTCAATTTCTCAATGCCTTATTCTTTCATTGACTCGTGGAGAACACCATCGACATCTACAAGCAGGAGTCCACCAAGTGCGAGACAACCTCATCATGCACATCGTTCATTTAATTTCGATTTAAAGCTTTCGTGACTGCAGGGATTCATCTTCTTGGTTCTTTCGGTAAAGTCACGTAGAATGGAAATAATAAAATAAAACAAATAAAACATAATATTATTATGTTTACAAATTATTACGTCCAGGCAGCAACGTGGCCACAGCCCCACAACTGACCACATAACCGTGGTTTTAGAGTTTTTATTTTCTTAAATTTGGTTTTAAATTCGGGTCGTGAACAACTTGGACACACCGCATTGGTACGCATCAAACGATGGGAACTACGGTGGTTGATGTTCTGTTTTCTTTCAAGCTGTTTCTGGTTTTCAGAATTGTAATTATAGACGCAAGTTATGTTGTTGATTTAGAAAAAAATAACTCTCATTGCTTGTTGTGAGCATGCTCCTCAACTGCCCCGAGCAATCGGCAGAGGAAGCGTATTTGAGTGCACATTCTGAATGTGCCACCCAGGCACATGACCTTGTTTCGCAATGCACTTTGTAAATGTGTCACCCAATATGTTGGCACGGCGGCCTTAGCTACACTTTGTAAATGCGCCCACCCAGGCAGATGACACACTCGCAATGGGTACACTTTGTGAATGTGTCATCCATGGCAGGTGGGGCATTGCCTTGCGGCTGCACTTTGTTTACGTGCCAGCCACACGGATGCCATTCTCTTTGGCTGCACTTTCTAAATATGCCACCGAGGATGACAACACATCGCCCTTGGGTGCACTTTTCCGCATGTGTCACCTACCCTGGTCACTTCACCGCCATTGCCCTGACACACACCCCAATCTCCCCCTCCCCCCCCCCCCCCCCATGCACTTGGCAGGCCCATGAAGAAGACGGACCAGCCGATGTGCGAGGAGCACGAGGACGAGCGGATCAACATCTACTGCATCACGTGCGGCGTGCCCACCTGCTCCATGTGCAAGGTGTTCGGGGCCCACTCGGGATGCGAGGTGGCGCCACTGGCCACCGTCTACAAGAAGCAGAAGGTGGCCTACATCTGTGGGTTGGGGGTAGAGGGGTGCCGGACTGGCTGGTGCGGGTGAGGGGGCTGGGGGCCGCGGGGTTGCGGGCCAAGGGGCGCTGATTGTGAATGTGTCACAGGTCACAACAACGCCCCCCTTACGGTCAATCAATGGATTCTGGGTCATCCAGTTTGCTCCCACACCAAGCCCAACACTCGTTCGTGGCAATGGCCAAGTGTCTCAATGTATATTGAACTTATTTCGCACCGCACGTAGCCAACCGTGCTAATCGGAGGCGCTGGGGAAGGACAGTTCTCAACGAATGTAACAGGGACCCTCCTGACAAAGCGTCTTGAGGCTCAGTGTGAGGCTGCCCAGGGTAATTAAAGACCATGATCCTTCAAACGAGATTCGAAGCTTTCGTGACTGCAGGAATGACTCTTTGGTTCTTTCGGTAAAGTCACGTAGAAAGAAATTTAATTAGATAATAATAGAATACGAGGTTTCGATTGCAACACAAGCAACCATCATCAGGTACGAATGAATGAGAAAACAAACATAATAAACTTGTAAATATAATGCAATACAACACAGAGAGTCGGCCAACACAACAGTCAACACCCCACCTGGTTGATTACGTTCTTCCAAAGATTGCTAAATTTGAGAGAGAGACAAAAAAAACATAGACACGGAGACACACAGACAGACACGCAAGCAGAGAGAGACTCACACAGAGACACACAGACAGACACACAAGCAGAGATAGACTCGCACAGAGACAAACAGAGAGAGACACACACATAGGCACACATGGGGTGGAGCGGTGGCGCAGTGCTTAGCGCAGTGCATTATGAACTTGTTTTTCCCACTGAAGGCCAACACCGTGGTGAGTGATATCCGAACCCGTTCCTGGCACACTACTCTCCGATTCAGCAACCCACACCGACCACCTCCGATTAGCACTGTTGGCTTGGTAAGGTGCGAAAAAAGTTCAACATACATACATGCGTGGTCAAATGATCAAACAGTTCCCTCCAGCTGCACGACATTGCGAGGCCCTCATCCAGCAGTGGTTTTCGCAAAGGTTTGCACATCCCATCGCGTCAATGAGTCGGCTATCAATCTCTCCCCCCCCCCCCACCCCCGTTCACACCCACCCCATTTCTGCCGGTCGCGCGCCACGCGCAGGGCGACCTGAGCGACGGGATCGCCCTGCTCGTCGCCGGGAACGACCGCGTGCAGGCGGTCATCGGACAGATGGAGGAGACCTGCAAGGCGCTGGAGGTGCGGTCGCAGTCCACGTTTTATTCGGCGTTGCCGACTCGTCTCGGAAACGCGTTTGTCTTTTCTTTTGTAATCTTCGAATTTTTTCGTTCGAAAGTTCTGCTCTGCTTGGCTTCGCGTCGTAAAAAAAAAATAATTCGTCTGGAGGTTTTTGCAGTAAGCAGCACCTTGCCCCATGCGCTAATGTTCCGCGAAAGGAGATATCAGAGATTCCATTGAAATCCCTTCAAGTCACCTTTTTAAGCCACACCCTTAGGGAGTAATGTAATTTTTCGCATGCCCTAGCCACAGGGATACCACAACAAAACTACTTTTTATTTTACTAGGTAAAGCCCACTGAACTATTAGCTCTTTATCAGAGGCGACCTGGCCACAAATGATAGCTCAAAGAAGTGGCTTATCATGTGGAAATTTATAGCAGCCACATAATCTAAATGCATGTTTCTAAATGTGGAGCAAAAAACCGAAGGACCTGGAGAAAAAAACCACGTGACAACGGGAAGAATATGCAAACTTCAAATAGACAGGCGTCAGGGTTGGGATCAAACCCACGACCTCCTGCATACCAGGCAAGGCAGATAACATCTCGCCGATAATTTAAATTTGCAGAGCAAGAAAATATCCAAATTAGGTGACAAAGCATTGTCACTTAGTGTCTACAAGAAAATTAGATCACACTCAAAGCCAGGATTCAAACTTAGAATCTCAGTGGTAAGCTGTTTAGTAACTCTGACTCGGACATAATGAATCCACCGAGAGATACACCCAGACCCAGGACTCAAACCCAGAATATCATCAGTGTCTCGGACAGAGCCATTCTGAACTCATGAGAATGCCAAAAAAAGACGCCCAGACCCAGGACTCCAACCCAGAATCCCATCATTGCCAAATCCCATCACTGCCAAATCAATGTCATTACAAATCCACCAAGAAACCCAGACCTAGTGCTTGAACTCAGAATCTCATCTGTACGAGCTCAGCACTTCCAACATGGCCATTATGGAACCCCTGTGTTGACTTTTCTCTTCTTGGTTCTTTCGGTAAAGTCACGTAAAAGGGAAGTAATAAAATAATAAAAATAAAACATAATAAAATAATTCTCACGACGTTTCGGCCACAACGCAAGCAGCCATCCTGTGTTGACTCTTCCATCTCCTGCAACTTCTCCTTCGACCTTTCACCTCACCGCCACCCCCCCCCCCCACCTCTTTCGCAGGCGAACAGCCGCCGCCAGAAGCAGATGCTGTGCGAGCAGTTTGACGGGCTGTACGCCGTGCTGGAGCACCGCAAGCAGGAGATGCTGCAGGCGGTGACGCGCGAACAGGACGAGCGCATGCAGCGTCTGCGCACGCACATGCGGCAGTACGGCGAGCACCTGGAAGTAGCCTCCAAGCTCGTGGAGAACGCCCTGCAGTCCATGGAGGAGCCCGAGATGGCACTCTTCCTGCAGGTGAGTAAGCGGCGGCGGCGGCGGCGTCTTCTCAATCTTTCAACAACAACAACAACATCTTCGTCGTCGTCA
Organism: Lampetra planeri; assembly: GCF_965212315.1. NCBI lineage: Eukaryota > Metazoa > Chordata > Hyperoartia > Petromyzontiformes > Petromyzontidae > Lampetra > Lampetra planeri. The sequence continues at coordinate 8,442,245 of NC_136111.1, forward strand.
CCATCATCAGCCAGCAGCCGTGACGCTGTCGAGCGTGCTGGCCTGTCCAACCGCACCGAGTCGTCCCACGCGCCGAGCTACGAAGTGGGGGGGTAAGGCAAGCGGTGGGGAAGTGGGGGGGGGGGGTCCAATTGCATTCCTTTCACCACAGGGCTCATGCCTACCATGCGAGGTCACGGTCATCAGCCATGATCTACCCGCTGTGGAATGAAGGCCACCACAAGCCGTCACCGCCTTGCACAGTCACCGGATGTAACGCATGACCTGGGTCGCCGCGGTGGCTATGAGATGTTAACTCCCTCGCCTGCTGTGCAGGAGGTCGTGGGTTCGATCCCGACCCTGACGCCTGCTGTGTATTTGGAGTTTGCACGTCTCTCTTTCCGTGGTCTCGTGGATATATCTCCGGGTCCTTCGTTTTTTTCTCTGCATATTTAGAAACATGCGTTGAGAGCATTTGACTGATATACATTACCACGTGATGAGGCACATGGTCAAGCTAACATTATGTGGCCAGGTCGCTTATTATGAAGAGCTATAGAGCTCAGTGGGCCTTACCTGGCAAAATAAAAATAGTTTTTTTTAGAGTTTAGTTTATAACAAACCCACCTATCTCTACAATCCACCACAGTCCTGCACATGAGCCGATCTCGTCATCGCTTCATCTCCGCGGTCGATGTCTTCTCACTGCTGCCCAAAGTGCCCTTACCCTGCTTTGCAGGCAGTATGATCTCTGTAACTCGAATTTGTTCTCTGAACTATGTGTGTCCGGGTATGTGTGTAACTCAGCGTAAATATATCGCCTCGACGTTACTTATTTTATGTTCGTCTTTTCCTCAGTAGCATTGTGTTGTACCTTTCTAATCCCTGATGGTACCCTTTGCAAGTATTTATTGTATCAATATCATCCAACAAAACTTATTGACTGCGTCTTCAAATTTTGTGTGTGTTTTCTCTCTTATCAGAATGCCAAGCCACTCATTCAAAAGTAAGTGTATCTTAAGTGTTTTTTTAAATGATGATGATTATGACCATAATAATACTGGTAATGGATAGTCATGATGACAATGATGATGATGATGATAATGAGAAAGACTACAAATAAAATAATAATCACGATGGTGATGATGATGTAATGTGATTATAACGCTGCTGCTAGTGATGATCATAGTGATGTCATAGATCTGTAAGATTATTCACAATGACGTAACAATAAGTGTGATAACTACAACGACGGAGATGACACTCAACAAATGACAATTCCGAAAAAAAAATGCAACTATATAGCGTCTAAATGCAATTTAAAGGGTGAAATGGTGGGGCGGGGTAGGGGGTGGTGGGGGCTGGTCAGGGCAGGGAGACAAGAAAGAGCAACACCACGGCACTGCTAACGGTCATCAATAAACAATAATGTCAATCGTGATGACGCGAGTGGTGATCCAACAATAATTCTGATGACGACGACGACGATGATGCTGTTGATGGTGAGACGACGTGACGAGGGTTAGGAGATAATTGGGTTTTTACCCTTCTATCTGGCAACAAAACTGACGACTTTTTTACAAGGAGTCATGTTTGCATAGACCACAATACCTGCAGTCATAATGCAAACAAAAAACATAACACTGATAATGTGCACTGTCCTTGAAGTTGATTGGTCCACACCCGAGACAGCTTTCCTTAGAGTCTAGTCTCACATGGGTTGGACCAAATGACGCCAAAAGGCGCACAACTCAAAGACAATGCACCGTCAGAATATGAGAGCTCGGGGTAAGCAGGGTGGCAAATGAGGTTCTAATGGTGAGGGTTAGGAGGTTGGCCCATTTCTCGATGCCGGCCGTGTGTCTCCACGCAGGATCATCGAGTCGTCCCAGGCGACCCACATCCAGAAGATGGAGCCGGGCTTCGAGAACATGGACCGATTCATGGCCAGCTTCGAGCAGGAGGAGGCCCTGCTGAGGAGGATCACCTTCCTGAGCAGTGGGTAGAGCACGGCCACGTCCCCCCCCCCTCGCCGTAGCAGACCTGATGGTCTCACCTCTCCCGTCCATCGCCCGTATTCCCTTCGCTGTAAGGGATGACGGAATTGGTGGCGATGGAACAGCAGCCGAACGAGCGAGCACTGCCAGAGATGGAACGACGCAATAAGCGTCTGTGCAGGAGCGGAATGGACTTACGGCATCTCGAGACCACGGTGGAGGGTGAATATGTTGCCAGGCCTTCATCCAGCGATGGATTTCACACAGCCGTTGGTAACAATGATCTGTGTTTCTGTTGCCAGCTGTTCACGCTGGCCACTGTTTCTCAGTGTCGGATGTCTCCAGTATCAGCTATATCGCATTTTTATTGCCGCTTATCCTGGGGGTGTCTCCACCGCTAGCCATCGATCGTGTCAGCCGCCTCAAAGCTTTAGTTGTCTCCAGTGTGTTTCTATTCCCCAGAGACAAACTCCCCAGTGTCAGCTGCTTCCCCGTGCATCTCACAGCGAGTGGCGGAGGCGGAGGTGAGAAGCGAGACGAGGAGGAGGAGGACGAGGAGGTGTTGGTGGAGGAGGTGGAGGTGGTGTACACGGAGGGGGAGGATGGGCAAGCGGACGACTCAGTCGAGCAGGGCGCCGTTGGAGTCGGGGTGCAGGCGGGGCCCAGCGGGGTCAAGGGGGCGACGGGGGAAGGGACGCGAGCCCCCCGTGAAGACGGGGAGGTACGTCAACGCATCACCACCGTCGGGGGCTATCGTTGTTTGTTGTCGGCGTAATCATTGTCATCACAGTATAAAGTTCATCACGTCACAATCATCGTGTTATCATCGTCACCATTCTCAAATTGTCATCATCCTCTTGAGTACTGGGTTTCATCAGTGTAGCTTAAACCCGGATTAAATTCCAGGATCTCGGTATTGCTGACTCTGGCCCATGAGCCAGCCAGCTACCTCCGAGTTCCTACTGCAAGTTCTGTTTTCCGCTATTAATCTCCCACTCCCCATCTGCCCGTCTCCCACTTCCCCAGCCTCAAGCTGCGTTGGATCCGCATCTGGCCGATTCCAGCACAGGGGAGGCACCCAGCCGGCACGTGTTCTCCTTCCCGTGGCTCAACACCGCCAAGCACTGATCGCAGGGAAGCCGTGTTCGCCGTCTCGACCATCTCGCCCCGAGTGAGAGGCGGAGAGTGGGGATCGATCGGCGCCTTGGGTCACCCAATTCATCTCGGTCAACCCACGGCACCTGGTCCTGTCCCGTGAACTTCAGTTCAGCCGGCGAGCCTTCGACACTTCACGCGGCCTCAAAGTGCACGTAGCCTGGCACGAGCGTCGTAGTGACGTCGCCACCGCTAAAGTGGCGAATGGTGGTTGTTGTTGATGGGCAATAATGGGAGAAGGTAAATGAGGGGGAAGGAGGTCAAAATTGTAATGATTGCGATGGAGAGGAGGCAACTAGCAATTGATGAATGAACTACATTCAATTCTTGTACTCAGGATTAGTGCATTGCGTTGTGCATCTAGAAATTGACTATTTACATTGATACATATTATATGTTTATGTGCATGCCTTTAGGCTAATGGAACAAATAAGAGGCTACATGCAAAAACATACGGACAACGATGCAAACGCGACGAAGAATAATCGATTATTTATTTGAACCGTGAAGCTGAATAATAGCAATTAATAGAATCGTTGAAGGGGTGAATCGTCATATGGCTTGTGGAGAGGGAATACAGTGTAAGATGTAGGGGCGACATCAAATGAGATGCATGCAGAAGTGCAAACACTTCCTGTGGATTCATTTTAATTTTGTAACATTTATTAATGGGAATTATTTTCCTTTTCCCAGAAAATGCTTTGCTGTTTAGCTGAACGTTGTTCTACTGTTCGTTAAAATTAAATTCGTTCCTGCTCAAACGAGCATTGTATGGCATTCACTTCTGTAGGTGGCCCATAGCCAGAGGTGGAAATTCCACATTCCCATGGCAGGGGCCAGTTTCTACACGGGATGACCACAATTCACTTGCCACAAAGTGATACTCATTTTATCGTGCTGTGAATGGGATGCTGGGCTGATTGGATACCCGATCGAGAATTCAACTTAAAACCTGCTCATCAAGCACCTAAGCACATATAAGTGTCAATTGATGTACTTTCATTTCTGAAATTATACAAAAGCCATTGTTTCTTTACATATTGTGTAGGTTCGATTATATGAAGGGGTCATACATCTATCTCTCTGTCGGCGTCAGCTTAAACTGACAAAAAGGTTTTTAAATAAAGACACGAGCTATATTAGAACATCTTTTTTCGTGCAGATATAAACTTGGTATCTTGCGGGGTTTTTTGTTTGTTTTAAACTTTCCCAGAATACATTGTTTCCGTTAGTGCGTAGCAATATTTACGGAGCGAAAGTCACCGTGCCCAGCTATCGTCACTCAGTGGCGCCTCATTCTCACTTATTCCCAGCGTGCGATTGGGCCGCACAGGCCAAACTAGATGCGGCTAAAAAGAAACCAAAGAGTATGAATCCTTTCAGTCACGAAAACTTCAAATCTAGAATTAGATGCGGCTGTTTTGGTTGAGCCAAATAACGATAATCACACACTGGATTTCCATTGAACAGTAAAAAGAAGAAAAAATTGGGATTATTTTAATAAAAAAAAATATTCGTACACATTGGGCCACTTGTGTGCTGTGATTTGTGCACCGTTTTTCACAGTCGCGTTACGTGTCGCCTATTTTACAGTAAATGACTGCTGATAACTCCGTGAGCATTGAGACTTTACACGTCGCGTTACCACTCTGTAGGGAGATGTTAAATAAACCCTTGTGGCTGCTCTCTTGAGCCACCGTAACATTGCAGTTGAGGTCGACACTTTGTTTTTACCAGTGAATCCGGCCCACGTGTCTCTTGAGTAATGTCTATTAATAATACTGTGCACAACAAGATGTAAACATGCTGAGATGTAAACGGTCACAGCGACGAGGCTTTGTGAGCTTATACCCGCAAAACGTGACAACCCTCAAGAGATATAACGCCACGCATAGTGCCGGATTAAGCTAGTTCGGGGCCTGTAGTATGTTATAAAGGGGCCCTTAATAAAACAACACAAATATTAAAACACTTCTTTTTTACTTGCATAGTAAAGTAATTGTATTTTTTCATTTGGTATACAGCCAGATAATACAACACATAGCTAACATTAAACACCCAGTCATTCATAAAAGTTGAAGGCAGTATAGTACTTTAGTAATAGAGCAAGTGCGGGGCCCGTAGCATTTGCAGCTACTTGTGTGCCTAGGATAATCCGGCACTGCACACACACATCACTTGTGTATGTTTACAGCAGCTTCTTTCAGATCGTTTTCGTCTTCTCGAATTCATATGGAAATTGTTCTATCCGCGAGCTTCAGTGTCCATCCGCAACTCTGGCAGAGCAGCAGTGTGCTCGAGAACGGAGCCACAGAAGGGGATAACACACAACTGATTCAGAGGGCATTTAAAATGACCTTTACTCCACACCGTGGATGCTGCACTTTTCTACGTTGTTTCCTTCTCACAGCTAGAAATTTGGAAAATGAAGTCGTGGATTATTTGTGCAGCGATTGATGACCAGGTTGAGAACATCAGCTCACTAAAACTTGAGGCCCCACTTTAATCGCAGGCAGCTGAAACCCAGATTTGGACCCAATATATCAGCTTTTCCGGCTCAGCGTACGTGTGTTGAACTTCTATCGCACCGTACGTAGCCAACCGTGCTAATCGGAGGTGTGTCTGACCCTTACGCCAGCTGGTCACCCCTTGTTTCTGTCTTGAACATCCTTAACGCGCGGCCTATAAGAACTGCTTGTGTAATGAAAGCAATGTTGTAACTCTACCCATGGTGTATTCTACTTGTCTTGTGAGGCATTGCCATCACAGCGAAACTCGAATGTCCAAGCTGCCAAGCGAGTACGTCCCTCACCCTGAGTGGGGATCGTCAGTGCAGTGTCGCCACGCTGCAGAGAGTGTGTCAGCTGCTTCGGTGTTGTGTCTGCTGTCAAATTCGATTGGCTCTGCACACGCAGTTCGGGAGTGTTGTTCACGTTGTGTACATGGACACATTGCGCCACATCTACATTAAATGAGATTAAAAACCGAAAGGTTTTGTTTTGGTCATGTAATTCCTGCACCCATCTTTGTGTTTCCCCATGAGTCAATTTGAGATGTTTCACTTGGGTAACGATGGGGAGGGGAGGGGGGGTGGAAGAGGGGTGTGGGGGGGGTGGAGGGGGGAGTGGAGTGGAGGGAGTGGGGGGGTGGAGGGGGGAGTGGGGGGATGTGAGGGGGTCTAGGGGGATGTGGGGGGGTGGAGGGGGTGAATGGGGGGGTGGAGGTGGGGAATGGGGGAGGTGGAGGGGGGTGAAGGGGGGGGTGGAGGGGGGTGAAGGGGGGACTGGGGGGGTGGAGGGGGGTGAAGGGGGGGACTGGGGGGGGGGTGGAGGTGGGCGGAATGGGGGGGATGGAATGGGGGGGTGGAGGGGGGTGAATGGGGGAGGTGGAGGGGGGGAATGGGGGTGGAGGTTGGCGGAATGGGGGGGATGGAATGGGGGGGTGGAGGGGGAAGGGGGGAATGGGGGGTGAAGGAGGGGGACTGGGGGTTGAGGGGGGTTGGAATGGGGGGGGGGGAATGGGGGGGGGATGGGGGGGGTTGGGGGGGATTGGGAGGGGGATGGGGGGGGTCACCGTGTCACGTGGAACGCGCCTGCACGTCAAGGAGGAGGAGGCGGCGTCTCGGCACCGTGGAGCAGTCGCTGCGACTTCGTGATGGAGGACATTAAAGGTGAATCTCTTGCATTCAATAAAACAACTTTATTATTATTTATTATTACGAGTACAATGCTGTGTGTTATCGTTCACATGTGGTGCTCGCAGTCGCGTCATCTGCGCGCCGTTGCATTTGTGAGTTCAGTTTTGACCGAATTCAGTCTTGACCCGTGCAATCGGAGTGCTCTGCCGGAAGAGACGAGGGAGACCCGGCGGAGCGTCTAGGCGACGAGGGGGCTTGCCTAGGCCGCTACGGGATCTGTCTTGTCGAGGCAAATTATACTTTTAACGATTGACAAACATAATTAATGCGCACATCAATACACGCATACACACAAGGCAAAGACAACCCATCGTATAACCTGTTCGGACAAGTGCTGTTAGCCAGCACCACGCCCGGCCGCCTTTGTATCCCCAGTGGCGATGTTCTACACACCGCACCAGCTACTCATTTGAGGCTGAGTCGACCTAGGGGAGGCCAAGCACCGGTTCAGATAATCGGTTGAGATAATCGTCACTGATGTTGGCCGTGAGCGGGAATTGAACTCGGGTCGCCGGGTTCGAAGCGCAGCGCTCTAACCACTACACCACCGTCAACACACACGCACACGTGTGTTGACGTGTGCGTGTGTGTGTACAATACAATGTACATACATACAATGTGCATTTATCTAGCGTCACATCCCAACAACAACAACAGCAGCAGCCGCCGTTCGCCACGAAGTTGGTGGTGGTGGCTGTCACCAGGGCGCTTACGGCTTGCGATGCCTCATCCCACGTGTTGACCAAGCAAAGACTCTTTGTCGGCATCGTCTTGCTAAGTTGTGTCGCAGTAGGAGGGACGATGGTTGTTGTTGTTGGTGTGTGTGTGTGAGAGAGAGAGGTCCCCCATTGAGGCAGGAACGTAGCGAGCTCGGGGAGCAGGGGGTGACTTGCCCCCCCCCTGGTGGCCAAAGCTTCACACCCACCATGAGGTTTGCTTTCAACAGTAGAAACATAACAACACATTAAAACGCGGTTTAAATTAAAGCAAATTAGGGAAATGCTTTAATTTACGTTCCACGTGTTAAATTTCATTGTGGAGCAGCAACGTTTGGCTTCCGCAAAGTGCGCAGATCAAGTGTTGGGGCCACACTTGCCTGATTTCTGCACACCCCCTGAGCTGATCGTGTAGTTAAGCCACTGTTATTGAGTGATGAATTGGCGGTGTAATTGAAGAAATTTGTAGTCGTGACGCCGGCACACAATGGCCTAGCTCTTGCTAATAACGTCACGGGGCTTGTAACGTCCACTGAGTGAAGTAGACGTTGTGTGGTTGTGGTAGTGTGTTTTTGCGGTGAATACACACCGCAGTATTTACCAGGGTGGCCCACCGGAATCGAAGCGTGTACCTCTGCAACGAGTGGCCAAGTTTTTGACGCGGAGGGGTCAGGGTAGGGTCCGTGTCAAGTCAGTCAAGGGCTGGCAGACTCGGACCTTAATCCGTGATCCATACTCCCAAACCAGGTTTTGAAATCAGGACTCCAGGATCCTGAATCCATAACCGGGACTCCTAATAGACTGCAGGTTCTGAAATCTAGGCGTGAGATTCCTGAATCCATAATCCAAACTAGGCTTCATATTCCAGACTCCGGGTTTTGGTATTTGGACTTCAGGTATCTGAATCTAGCATCCTGACTTTATACTCTGGATTCTGGAATTTGGAGTGTCGGTTGTGGACTCTGGGTTATGGCCTCTGTGATCTGGGTCTTCAGGCGGCGCTCTCCTCCCACAGCACAAGAGCAGAGAAGTGGAGATCACCAGTGATGCGGGGGACAAGGGAACGGCAGACCCTTGCAGCGTCCTCCAGCACGGAGTTCTTGCTCAAAGGCCCATGGTCCACCGGGGCTGACTTCCACCCGTCTAGCTCATAGTTTGCCCTCCCACGCCACCAGCGCCACGTAGTGGAGATCCACACTTGACCCCTCGGCCGTCACCTGAAACTGGCCTTGACTCCCACAAGCGAAGTGAGCCTTACGAATGGCCTCGTCACTCTGAAGCCATTCTCCTTGCTTCTGGCGGCTCAGCAACTTCGTCTCCTCAAGGAATGTGTTGAAGGGAGAGTCACTGTCCCGATGCATCGCAGCGTGGGGCACGTTGGCCAGCGCGTGCACGATTCCAAGAATGCCGCGCAGCGTCTGCACTGGCTGGGTTACATGGTATACGTCCCCGTGGGTGGCCGCCCCCTCATCTTCTCCGCAGTGGTGGACAGCTCGGGACAGAGGTAGGACGAGAGTGTGCGTTGGGTGAGAGACTTGCGACCACGCTGCTCCCGTCCAACCTCAGCAGATCCCGCGCCCCCAGGCCCTAGCAGGGGCAGCAGTTCACCACCTCTGGGTTGGATTCCAACGGCATAACACTTTGGTGTGCAGCTATGGCTGTAGAAGACAAAGAGAGCTGCAAAAAGGAGAGGGTAAATACAGGAGATACAGGAAATACAGGAGTAATACAAAGGTGGCCAGGGCGTAGGTGTGCAGTGCCAGGCTAGGTGCACCTTGAGGCCATGTCAAGCGTTGAAGGCTGCTGGCAGGAGATCACAGGACAGACCTATGAGTTGACTGAAATGACTGGCAGATGCGCTCTCCACAGTACCATGTTGCTGCGTTTGTGAGCACTGCTCTTCCCCCCTCCGCTGTTATTGGATGCCTGCCTCTCACGGCCCAGTAGCATCCTTCATGAGCATACTTGCACCTATACCTAACCTTTTTTGGTACCCCTTGCTGTCATATTTGCACTGTATTCTTTAAATTGGTGTGTTTTGTTTACAACTGTTAAATACCTCGTTTATTGGTTGTGCAATGCTATATTCCTGAGCACCATGTACTCGTTTTCTGCAATATAGATTTTTCTCAACGGGATCGTCTGTGTAATAAATAGTTAAGTTGGTACCAGTCATCGGCAAATCTGATTAGCTCCACATCCTTCAATACCACATCAGTCCATCTCTTCTCCAGCCCGTACTGCAACTGTTTAGTCCCCTCTATCTGGCCAAACAGAAGCTGCTTAAGCAGTACACAAACAGTACACACACAGTGCACACCGTACTCAAATCGAATAGTGTCTTAAGAATACGTTTTTACGTTCATATAATATGTATATAATTGGATCCTTTACTGCATTCACTAGAGGCTCTAGTGAATGCGGTACATGATCCAATGGCAAAAATTATTCTGAATTCGAATCGTGATCACGAAATGAAAACGATGAATGGGATTGTGAGGTGGTGGATATACAGACAGGCAGCATAATGGGTGCCCTCATGGTCAAACGATCGCGATGACCGGAGTAAGATTAGGGGCTTGTATGAGATGTGGTCCTTTCAGGGTACACTTGTTATATGCTAGGGGTGAAAAATAATAGAGTACTGCTCATGCAATACAAACACTGAATATGATAATGACACATTACAAGTCAGAATCGGGATCAACCTAACCTACTGGAAACAAGTTTCGTATATTTACTTAAATACCAACTTAATGACGTTATATATTGTGTTAATTCCAAATAACCATTGTGGTAATCATTACATATGGTTAACGTCAGTCTACATTGTAATATAATGATTGACATAACATATACCTTGTGTAAAAGTTCTAGATGCATGCATGAGATACTTCTTAAAACGTAAGCTTAGTTGTGGCTACAATTCAACATTTGGTAACATAATTGAAATGAACACTGCAACGAATCTTGGCTTGGGTTTGAGCTTAGTTTAAGGGGAAGCTGCAAGTTGAATACTAGCTTAAATGTAATTGAGTTGAATCCAAGTTTAGGTTTATGCGTCGCTTAAGTTAAAGGTCTGTGAGTTTCATCTCAGCTTCATTGTGAGCTTAAGTTAAGTGACATTTTTGAGACCAAGCTAAGTTTATGCTTAGCTTTGTTAAAACATGATTCCAGTTGAATGTCGTTTTGCGTTGCTGGGTTGAAGATGGCTGTGGTTGAACGAGCCTGCTTACCACTCCCCGTCTCACCTGACAGTGTTCCCGCTACGCTGCGCCGTGCAGCAGTACGCCTGGGGCAAGCTGGGCCTGGCGAGCGAGGTGGCGCAGCTCGTGGCGGCCAGCGACACCGCCCAGCGCGTCGAGCCCGGGCAGCCCTACGCCGAGGTGAGGGACCATCGGCATCACCGGCAGCGTCTCTTTGGGCGTAGACATCAAGCAAAGGGGGTCGCTGTATGGGCGCGCGTTCCTATGAGCTTCTGCGGCCGTTTGGAACGCTCTTCCTTCCGATATTAGGAAGCCACTGGAGCTATGCAGTTTTAAATTTTGATTGAAAACTCATTTCTTTAGAACGGATTTACGTGTTTTGTTGTCCTTCTCCCGCGCCTTCGATTAGCACGGTTGGATACGTACGTTGCGAAAGATGTTCAACATACATACATACATAGGCGGTGTCGCCCCTTCATATATGTGTGCGGCAGACACAAGGTGGAGGAGGATATGGCTTGGCCTCTTCATATCTCACGCTCGTTTCTCACGATTCATTTTAGACATTCAAGGCTAGAAGAGCCAATACAAATTCACGAGAGAAATGTCAAGCACCGAGCATGTCTGCTGTCTTGTTTAATCTTCCTCCACTACTCTCCCCGGCACTGCCATCGCCGCCAGCTGTGGATGGGCACCCACCCGAAGGGGGATGCACAGATCCGGGATGATCGAGTGCAGCCGCCCATGCTGTCGCAGTGGATTGCAGCTCACCCAGATTCACTGGGGTCGAAGGTCAGGGATCGCTTCGGCGATCAGTTGCCCTTCCTCTTCAAGGTGCTGTCCGTCAACATGGCGCTGTCCATCCAGGCGCACCCCAACAAGGTGAGGCATGGGGCGTGCGAGGGAAGCAGATCTTGTTAGGGAATTCGTAAACGGCAAAATAACTGTTTGGTCTCTTGAGTTCAGGCATCTGTTGCTAGGATGCTATAAATTTCATGGAGAGGGGATGCAACTGGAAATTTGTGAATATAAAATGAGAGGAAAGCATTGCAAATGTTGGCAGGAATGTGAGAGTGATGGGTGGGACAAGTGTCCAAGGTGGCGTAGAGCAGGTTATCGAGACAGCCATTGGAGTGGGACCCAGAATTTTGCAGACTAGGGGAAGACTTAAAGCCACATAGGGGAAGCGATGAGGCTGTAAGATGTGTCCTCTACGGACTTGTTGACTGTATAACAATCTAGAGGGTGGCGATGACAAGACTAAGAACATTTATTCTTGTTCGTCAACTGCAACAGTTTGGGAATCTCTAACAGAAGAAAGGTTCTGATAACAAAGTGGAGTGGCATCATCGGCACTGGCTGAAAGATTTACTCTTGACCGTGGCATGAAACCACCCTGCTTAATAATGTAATGCCTCATTGTGTTGTTGTTGTTGTTATGATCCGTGTATGTATGTTTGCCTATCTCCACCGGGCAGTCTCACGCCGAAGAGCTTCACGCCAAGTTTCCTCAGCACTACCCAGATGCCAACCACAAGCCCGAGATGGCGATCGCCCTCACACCCTTCGAGGGCTTGTGCGGATTCCGCCCGACACAGGAAATCCTGGATTTCCTACATAGTGAGTGATCCCTGCAGTGCTGCGATTGAGAAATGTGCTTCCGGATGCAGCTGTAGCCGTAGTGTTCGTCTGTGCTTTGAGGGTGCGGTGTTGCCTTCTGCTCCGTTAAGGTGAACAATAAAGAAAGCACAAAACGACCTATAAGGTTAAGACGTTATCGTGACCAAAGGGGTCGGAAGTCATCACACCTCGTGATCACGTATCATCCTTCTGTTTCACTTAAATAGTGTCGATGCTGCTCATTTACAACCCTGGTTATTTGAGGTGGTGGCATTGCATTGAATGAACTAACGTTGACGCACCAGCACCAAAATAATCACGTTGCATTTCATGTTAACTGTTGCCAACATCGGATAATGCACCTCTCTATAAAGAGGCATTAAGCGTCGCCTTTAATGCATCGCTGCTGGCTGCTTCCCAAACAGCTGGCGGCAAACATTTTTTTTGTATAATTGAAAAAAAAACCTTCACCCAGTCCATCAGAGGCCACTTGTGGTTAACACACAACGGCCCCCTTTCACTCAGAAGCGGACGTTTCTATCTGGTTTGCATCTGGTAGGAATGGAATTACAGAATATATCCTGTCGCGGAATTGAGAGTTTTGACGCACGTGCGGTAACTTGGCACCCATGCAGCGCCGAGGTTTACACGCACACGGCTTGTTCCCGAGAGCGCCGGGGGTGTGTGCATTCACGGAAACTCTGCGCAACATTTTACAAAGGTCGCTTGCGGGTTTGTGCCGCACTCCCAAATCCCGCTGGCCCGGGTATCGCACTTCACTTTTCTCTCTCTTGACCGGAGCCTCTTTCCCCGTGCAAATCATTAACGACGAGGAGGGGGACAGATGGATGAGGTGCGATTTTAACTTTGTAGGTACAAAAACGATTGTGTAAATGAAATCGTTTGTAGTACTTCATATGGGGCAGTTGACTGTATCCCGAGGCAGACTGCAATTGGTTGTCTACAATGCTCATCCTGGTTTTGGTGGAGCTGTCTGTGGTGGGCTGTACAGGCAAGAAAGGAGGTTGGGGGGGGGGGTTGTATGGTATTGTGCATTGCTCGCCTCTGTTGCATGAATGATGAATGACATAGGCCATGATGTTCTGTCATAGCAAAAACTATGCCTTTAACCTGGATATGTTCTCGTATCCATGTTGTTTCTCTTTCCGTCTGTCATTGTAATTCCAAGCATGCACCTCACCAAGCGTGCCTTCTTTACGCAATTTTAAGCTCTTTTTATCCTGGAACTTCAGCAATAGGCCGTGACCACACGATCGTCCGGTGACGAGGGTACCTCGTGCCGTGGCATTTCTCTGCCCGCAGACGTTCCCGAGTTGCGGGCCGTGGTGGGAGAGGGGGCGGCCGCGGAGCTGCAGGGCGGCGTGGGAGACGACGCGAAGGTGGCGGCGGCGGCGCTGAAACGCTGTTTCTCCGCCGTCATGACGTGCGACAAGCGGCTGTTCGCCGAGCAGCTCGGGGGCCTGGTGGCGCGCATCTCCAAGGACGGTACGGGAGATGGCGCCGGGCGCGGGGGGCACGGGTGCGTGCACGTGCGCACGCGCACACGTACGCACGCACGCGTGCTCCAGCCACTGCAGAAGGTGCAGATAGAATAGGTCAAGCGCTGTTGTGATCGCAATCACAATTGGCGACGTACGTTTGAGAGCGCTGAGCGATTGCCAAGAGGCGTAAAGGAAGATGAAACGTAAAATACAATTTTTTTTACCGCTCGTCCTGTTGAGAAACTGAGTGGGGATGAGCGCCTCACCTACACTCAATGGGCAGGAACTCATGAGGACTTTGGCTAATCTGTGTCATAATGTCTCTGTGTGTGAGTGCCTTCGTGTCTTGGTGTATGTGTATTTGTGCCTATCTGTACCTAAGGCACACAGTTTTATCTTGCAATATGAAAGAACAAGAGTGTTCCTCACCTGGCCGAAGCATCGTGGTTATGTGATCACCAATTGGCAGTAGCTGGTGGTGGTTACTGCGCGTGCCTTACGCCTGCGTGTGTGTGTGCGCGTGCTCACGTGTGTGTGTGTGCACGTGCTCACGTGTGTGTGCCCACAGTCGCCGAGGGCAAGGACACCTCATCGAGTCTCGGGCCCCTCCTCCTTCGTCTGCACTCCCAGTTTCCCGCTGATGTCGGCTGCTTTGTCATCTACTTCCTCAACCACATCACGCTGCAGCCCGGAGAAGCCATGTTCCTGGGCGCTAACGAGCCTCACGCCTACCTGTCCGGAGGTGCGGCTCTCGAGGTCATACCGGTCGCCGGGTCACGCAACAGTTAGAGAGCTTGGCAACCAATCAGCGAGGTCTTATTCCAGCAGTGGATAGAGGATAGCTGCTGCTGATGATAATGATGATGATGGAAGCTGAAGGTAAAGAGTTCTGCACTTGGTTGAGCTGGGCGTGGTGGTGCATGCCTGTGATCTAACTTCTTGGATGTCAAGGGTTGGTGGATCACGCTGATTTATACGGCTTCCACAACCTGCTGGCCTCTGTGAAGTGGCCAGGAGATGGCGGTATGTTGAGCTTGTTTGTGAAACCAAGCCGTGTCGACGTATGAAAGTTCATAGTGTGTGTCGCGAACCTACGGGCCCACACTTTTCAACCTGGCAACACTGCTCCAATTTTAGCGCCCTTAATCACAACGCATTTGAACTTTCACGTAATTAGTGGACAACGCTAAGCTGCGTGCCAACGTGTGGCCTGCGAAAGGTGTGTTTAGTGGTTTGGTCTCTCAATAATCCAAAGGTTCCCTGCCCCTGATGTCAACACTATATAGATCCAAATTGTGTTGTGTGGACTTTTAGTTGAAACCCGTCTTGCTGTGGTACTTAATTGTTTATTCTAAGAGACATTTTTCTCACCCCTGCCCCCTTTGGGGGATGGACAGAAGTTAATAGTTGCCCCGCGGGACCTTTGATGGGAAGTTCACTTGGCGCGCCTGTAGGCCCCCCCTACCTTTGTACCTCTTCCCTTATCTTACCCCCACCTCCCATATAATAACCGATGCTCCACCAATCTCCTCCGCCCATCTTTGGACCCGGGAGTGCTGAGTTCGGGGCGCGCCTGTAGGCCCCCTTGTTGCGGTCTGTACCTTCTACCGGGGTTCTTGTTGTTTTGCAAAAGCAAAGAAAAGAGGGACACTTTTCCCTCTGGCGTTTGTCATTCAACATTGACCCGGGACCGCCCCCGCGTGACACCGACGCAGACTGCATCGAGTGCATGGCGTGCTCCGACAACACGGTTCGCGCGGGACTCACGCCCAAGTTCATCGACGTGGACACGCTGTGCGGCATGCTGCACTACGCGCCGGCGCCCGCCGCCTCCAAGCTGTTCCCGGCGCGGCCTGACCCCTCGGACCGCCACGCCCTCGTTTACGACCCCCCCGTGCCGGACTTCACGGTCATCCGTATCGAGGTGCTTGCCCTCGCACTGATTCGGCGATTTAATAATCGATTCGTCTGCCGTAATTCGTGCATCGGATTGTGCCCTTGAAGCTCGGATTATTTTCGATTCGCATATGTTGTATGCCATGGATTTGTCAACCTTACGGTCACGAGTGGTACTAAGTAAATGAATGTAATTGTTACGTACGTAACTCTTCAAAATAACATGTAACCGTGAATCAATGGACATTGTGGCACGTGTAATGGTGCAGTTTTTATTTGCTCAACCCCCCTTTTCGCTCACATTCTCCCCTCCATTGCCGCTACCCCCCCCCCCCCGCATCTCTGCCAGGTTCCGGCTGGCGAGCGTTCGTACACATTGCGCGCACTGGACTCTGCGAGCATCGTGCTGACGGTGCGGGGCGAGGCGCAGGCTCAGGCCGCGGGTCGCGCCGTTGCGCTGGGCCGAGGGAGCGTGGTGTTCGTGTCGGCCGGCGAGAGCGTGCCGCTCACCGTGGGGCCCCAACACGGCCTGCTCATGTTCCGGGCCTGCGCGCTGCTCTGAGTCGCACACCATGCGTGTGTCACCCCTGTGTGTCGCACGTGTGTGTCGCGTGTGCATCACGTGTGTGTCACGTGTGCTGTGTGCCTGTGTGTGACACCCGTGTGACGCTTGTGTTTAAAGTTTATGTGTCGTGTGTGAAATTTGCGTGTGGAGCGGTTGGCACCATCCACACTGTTATAAGTTCTCGTTCAGCCAGGGGGCGCTGTGGTGAGCACTTGCAATCGCAATCGTAAGGATTGTGACTTTCAAATTCCCTGCGTCCCCTACTTTCGAGCCAAGCAGAGTGCAGATAAGCATCCACTTGTTATTAGTATTAGCAACTGTTTATCCACACTACGGGAAACATCTTTCATGTGCTCGAATGAATAGTGATCATTGCATGGCAGCATAACCATATGTCGCCGAGAGACTGAATGCAATAGATAACAATGAAGTAAAACAACATTTAATATGATGATGGGGGTTTTATTTCGTGGCAGCGATCGTATGAGACTATCAACTCTCGTGACCTGGCAATCCGGTTTAGTTACGGAAATATGAACCCAGGATCTCACCCTGTGTTTCCATTGCCGTGCCAGCAAGGCTCCGCTTCTTGTGCTGGTGCTGTGGCCGAACGATCTCACTCCCCCGGCCCTTGCCCTCCTTCATCCCCCCTTGTCCCCTCTTCCCAATTGCAATATTGTTTTCCATCAACATTCAATGGCTTGCCTGCTTGAATTGTCTCGCACTATCCCAGGCAGTCATATTTAGAAATGTTTGAAGCGTCCTACGTCGCATCTCCTTTCTGCGTCGATCCCGTGAGTGTGCCCACGGGCAGTTCACCGCAGCTTGCTTGGCCGTGTCAGGCTGCCGTGGCCATCTGCACACGGCCCATTGGCCCGGTCCATGAACCGGGACGGCTCGGTTTAAAGTGGTCGTGGGAATGCAGCATCAGTTGGTGCCCTCTCACGCGTCTCTGCTATTTGTGTTTTAGCACTACTGAGCCACCTGCAATCGGCGTCAAGACTTTCCCCATCTCTTGTGAAAATACCAAGGGGGGCATAACAACTGGACTAATTAAGTTACGTGATAATTATTTATGAAATGGCACACTGTGCAGTACTTGCCTGTCAACTTGCGACCAAATTACAGTTTGGAAAGTCAAATGTATGGGTGGTTGCAATGGGTAATGTTTTTAGCTGTAACCAGGTATATAGTCGCGTTTTAACAAAAATAAACTCGCCACATTTGTCATTTACACTGCCTTATAACTGGAATACATCTAATAAGCTAACGTGCATAATGATCCTTCGGAATTTCTGCCGTCAACATCTGCACCAAGGACCGATGCAGATTTCACTGACCACTGGTGTTAGCCATCGCTGGGAATCGAACTCGGGTCACCTGGTTAATAGTCCAGCCCACCAACCACCGTGCCATTGTCCAAATGTAATTATGGGCCACCCTGTATATTTCCTTCCGTGATGAGGCAAGTGTTTATCACACGTGCGGTGAGTTTTTGTGTTTCTATGAAAGGGTATTTCACTTGAAAAGTGAGTGCATGCCACCAATGAAATGTTTGCAGACGCACTTTTTACATGCAGTGCATACACGAGTTTACTTATTTATTCCAAGCTATGAGTACGGTACTTTACCTAAGGGTACTTTACCTACGCGTGTTAAATTAAAAATCGTGTTGGTGCAATCGAAAACATTTGGGTTATAACCACTTTTTGAAATCCTTTATCGTTTTCAATAAAGTTCTTGTGCAGAACCGCGCATGATGGTTTCATATCCACCGCTGGGAGTGTTCTTAGTGCAGTGCGCATCTTATACACAACTCTGCAGTGTAATTGTATTGTTATTATTCTTGAAGTGTCCATCTGGGTGTAACTATTGTAGAACACTCAAGTTCACTGAAGGTGACGAGTTCAAATCCCCGTTTGGGCTGGACTTCACCTTTCCGCTTGGGGTGTGACGATTCACCCTGCTGGTGATTCAATTGTTACGATTCGGCACCACAATCCGATTCGAGAACCAATTCAACTGGTGAAATATTTCACAATATTTTATTAAATGAGCATACACGTGTCATTAGCATATGCAGTAATTTGCATTAATCTAACACATGCAAATTGATGCATTCACCCTCCAACAATTAAGGGTGGTGGAGCGATGCTCACAATGAGCGGAGCGCCAGGGGGCCGTACATCAAGGTGGCACAGTGGGCAGCACAGAAGGTGCATCTGTCGGTCATCTCATGTCCATAGTCTAAGTCGATGATCGCCAATCGTGGAGGACTGCTGCTTCTGTTTTATTTTAAAACATTGTTTCTGCAATTCTGCAATTTTTAGATCGGGGCTCTAAGACACATTCGGCCACTATTGATTGGTGACATCGCCAGCACCGTGGTGTGTAGCATAGTATCAACAATTGCAACTCACTACTCTACGGGATGTATGGCAAAAACAGCAAGCTGCAGTCAGTGGCGGATAATCCTCGTAGCACAAGTAGCTACAAATGCGACGGGCCCCGCACTTTCAAGGGCCCCGCGCTCCATGTTGTCAAGCTATCAATTCCGGTTCAGCGATTCTGCACTTGCTCTATTACTATAGTACTATACCGCCTTCAACTTTTATGAAGGCTGGGTGTTTAAGGTTAGCGATATGTCGTATTATCTGGCTGTATAGCAAATGCAAGTAAAACATTTGTGTTTTAATGTATATATTATTTTAATTTAGGGCCCCTTTATAACATATGCGAAAGGCCCCACACTAGCTTAATCCGGCACTGGCTGCAGCTTGTACACAATTATTTGCAAAATCCAACCGTGTCAGCCCGGGCTTGCTGAGCTGCATTGGCTTCCGTTTGGTGAACGAATACAAATGAAGGTCGCACTCATTACAAATTGCTTGCCACAAATGAACCACAATACCTTGCTGGAGCATAAACCATCATGCAAACTCTGGTCATCTTCACAGCAGCTTTTGGCTAATCATCCAACAAAAATGCTCTTCCTTCCGATATTAGGAAGTCACTGCAACTATTGACTTTTAAATCTAAATTTAAAACTATTTTTCATAACTGCTTTTTGTGTTTATTTTGTTGTGCTTTCCCCCGCTCATCCGATTAGCACGGTTGGCTCCGTGCGGTGCGAAATAAGTTCAACATACATCAGGTTCACGTGTTGGTGAATGTTTATTTTCCGATTTTTTTACTGCAATGCTCCAACGTCTCCATCGGCAATGGGGCAAATTACCTCCCCCGATGTGAACTTGGTTGAGAAGCATTTAATAATATTTGCTTAACCACCAGCTCCTGGAAACACTGATGCAGAAGCGTGGTGGACCAGTGATAAAACACTTCATTGTTACGTGATTTGCTGTGCTGAATGGCCCAAAGGCCCTCCAGTTGTGCATGGAGGGAAAGCCCAAAGATTTGGGAGTGTAAATGGGCCAATTGTTCACCCCAGGAGGTGATGGGTAATGCATTTCAGTGGCGATTCTGGCCAGCCGGAGTCGGTGGTGCCGTCGGACTGCCAGCTCCCTTGGTTGCTTTTATCATCACACGCAGCAATGTGCATTTTTGAAAATGTATGTAATGCACTCATTGTAGACCATAAAACAAAAGACGTCGCTACCGCTAATCTAAGCACAGCGAGACTGTGCAGAAAGTATGTAATATTCAGCGATTGATCAATGCCATGTATACATGTGTTGAAGATCTACATCGCCAGCATTTTCAGCCGCATTTAAAATTGTCATCAACTAAACCATAATTAAGAAACGTCACCTTTCACTGCCACTACCTCAACCTCTCCCTGCAGCGCCCGCCCCCTCCTCCTTCCCTGCTCCCTGCCTCTCCTCCCTCCCCGCTCATCCCTCTCATCCCTTCTCATCCCTTTCTCTCTGCACCTCGGCTCCTCTTTCCCTCGTGCACGCGGCTGCCCCCCCCCCCCATTTGTTGCGTCAGATTGACGCCGCCTGCCGCCGCCGCCGCCTCATCGATCGCAGGAAGGTGGCCCCGAGCACCGAGGTGATGAGCAGGGTGGTCACGCCACCCAGGGCGACACCCATCAGCGCACCGCCCAGTCGCGACGTCTCGCACAGCTCGCCCGAGTACCAGAGCGCGCGCCCCGAAGGGCACCTGCGTGCGTGCGTGAGATCCACAGTGGGCACGGGGGGGGGGGGGAGTTGTAGTGTAGCGGTTAGTGCGCTGTGCCGGGAACTCGGTGCACCCGGGTTCGATTCCCGCTGGTGACGATTGTATTATCTGAACCGGTCCTGGGGCTCCCCTAGGTCGACTCACATGGGAGACAAAGACGGTCGTGCGTGGCGCTGGCCACCCACCACCTCGTGTACCGTGCCAGCCTTCATAGGTGCTCGTTAACAGCACTTGCCCCAACAGTCTGTTAGGGCTATACGGGGGATCTTTGTCTTTTATCCACAGTGGGGAGCAGCAGTGTAGTAGTTGGCACGCTGCGTTTAGAACCGTAACAACCGAGTTGGATTCCCGGCCATGACTAACATCAATAGCAATTATTTTAACTGGTTCTGGCCCTTTCCTGGATCGACTTGGCCTACGATGTGTGAACATTAACGCTGGGGAGACAAAGGCGGCCAGGCGTGTTGCTGGCCACACCGCCCCCTCGTCTGTCGTACCGGACCTGTGAACAGATGCTGGCTACCAGCACCTGCTGCAATAGTGTATGGCTATAGGGGGATCTTTGTGAGACACACGGTGCATGGCATAACACGTGACACACAATGCGACACGTGACAATACAATACACAACAAATGACACGGCGTGTGGACCAATGCGCAGCCGTGTGTGTTTGCGACGCATGCCAGCTGACACGACAGCACACAACGCATGCCACACGACATACTCTTTGTGATTCAGTTGCCACAATTCACGGTTCGAGTCAAGCCATTGTGGCTAATGTAGTGCCTCTCGTAGCTGTAATCTTTCGGCGATTCTCGGCACGCTCTGCGAATCGTGATTTCACATCGATGATTCGGTTCATCCTTAAGGACAAGGATTTGCACGCACAGTGGCGCTTGCCTAAATTCCTCGACAAATCGTAGCACCACCATCTCATCTCAACCATTTCAATGCCCCGTTGTAGCGTGGCCAGGGCGTCCCCGAGGTAGCAGCTGTCCCTGCGTGCCACAAGGTGAACGCAGCACCGGCATGCACGTCGGTCGGTTACTGCTCTATTCACATTCTTAGGTTTTTTCGGTCAAGTCACGTAGGTAAAAATGTTAAATTAATAAAAGTAAAATAAAAATATTATATTATTATATTATATGATATTATTTTATTTTTATGTTACTGTTATTAATTAAATGTTTTTACCTACGTGACTTTACCGAAAAAACCTAAGAATATGAATCTTTGCAGTCACGAAAGCTTCAAATCTAGAATTACTCTTCTATTTCTTTTCGGTCGCTTTCACCTGCAGCTGGCGCGCCCGCCCTCCACCCGGCACAGGCCCCCGTTGCGGCACGGGTTCGGCTCGCAGGTGCCCAGCCGCTGCGCCTGTTCGGAGTCGTCGGCGTGGCGCCGTGACCTCGCCAGCCTCTCCGCCATCGGCGCGCGTCCGGCGGCCCCGCGAGCCGGGGCGGCGCCGTCTCCCGAGATCGGAGCGAGCGGCTCCCGCGGGGCGATGACATCGGCGGCGGCGGCGTCGATGTTGGCGACGATGTCGTCAACGGCGACGTCGTCGCCGGTGGCGATGGCGTTGACGGGTGCGACCGGCACCTCCGTCTTGTTGAGGTGAGTGAGATCTGTGGAGAAAGAGAGACCTTGTTGTTAAGCTGCGGTGTTGTGGTTGGAGGGGTAAAGAAAGGGGTTCTCATGAAGATGTCTTCTCACGCATACGATGTCTCTAATTTGTGTTCTTTGATTCATGTGTTCCTCTTTCTCTCTGTGTGTAATTCCCAGTGTGCACCTCTGCATGCTTATTTGTACACTTTTCGCAGACACGTGCATATATATACAGTAGATAGACTGATAGGTGACCTAACCAAGGAAGAGTCAATTGTGACCAGAAGTCTCTTTTTCAAGAAGATTCATGACAATTCATCGAATCTCTGGGGGATCAGGAGGCTGCTCAGTCCAAAATGAAATGCACAGTGTGCCATTTTATCTTGTGCAGAGCGGACCACCGCGTGCGTGCACGGGGGACACTCGCCGTTAAACTCGACGAAGATGTAGAGGTCTCCGCCCTTGAGGAAGTCCCTCTTGCGTAGGTACTCGTGCGAGATGAACGTGGGCCAGCCCAGCAGCGGCCCGCGGAAACAGTTGCACTGTGGATCGAAGTTGCCCGTCACGGAAGGACGGTCCCAGAACAGCTTGTCCGTGTCTGTGCATCCCCGCAAGACGGGCAGGCAGGGACATAAGTAAGCAGACAGACAAACAGAAATATAGGCAGAGAGACAGACAGACTGTCAGCAAAGTAGGTGGACAAGAAGGCAAGCAGACAGACAGGCAAGTAAACAAAGAGGCAGACAGATGGGCATGCAGACAGGGAGACAGGTATAGAGGCAGGAGAGAGATGGGTAAGACGGGTGATAGCCGGCAAAAGAGGGAAGGTAGATGTAGGCAGACAGATGGAAAAAGGGTGGGGAGGAAGGCGAGGAGACAGACGAAACTCACTCTGGACGAGCCGCGTGTCGTCCGAGAGGAACGTCCGCACGTTGGACATGCACAGCCGCACGTCGCTGTTCTGGTCGACGATGGTGATGACGGCCTGGCGGTTGGCGGCGGGCCACTCGAGCACGTCGTCGTCGGGCCTGCTCAGCAGCTGGAATCGCACGCCAAGGTGGCTCGCGTTGGACGAGCTGAGCTCGTGCGGGTACACGACGATGGCGAAGCCGTAGCCCTCAGGGCTGACGAACGCCGGGCTATAGATCATGGTTCCCGGCACCGAAGTCTCCATGAGGTTGACGGCGTCGGGGATGCGCATGACCCCCGTCGGGCAGTTCCGCTCGGAGAGGCTCACGTCGTCCAGCAAGATGCCGCCAGCGGCGGAGGCGTTGGAGGCGCCGCGCACCGCTTGGAAGACGTAGCGGAACTTGACGGCGGCGGGCAGCACGAAGTGAGCCATCTCCCACTGGTTCAATTGCGAGGCTTGAAGACGCACGGGAAATAGACGGGGGGAGGTGGATAGGAGACAGGGAGGTGGATAAAGGGATGGGGAGGTGGAGGTGAGACCGGGGAGTTGAATATGAGATGGATCGGAAACGAGGAGATAGGGAGACATCATTTAATATATTTACGATGCTTGACATATCATTACATCTCAAATTGGATTGACATGCCTTATAAATACAACAACCAGTTTTCTCTACAAAAAAACATACAAACTACATACGATATATCAACAATAAGCATTAATTATCCATCCATTTCCTCATTCATACGCGCGAGACAGACAGGAGAGACAACAGGACAGAGATGACACAGGGTAGAGACGTCGACGAGGTGGTACAAACAAAACGGTAACCGATTCTCAGATTGAATCGCGTCGCTGAATCCGTGACCGTTTCACCGAGCCCCTCGGTTTTGTGCCGGCTCGGCCGCCTCCGACCCGGCCATTGTGGACCCCCGGCCCCGGCCGTCGCTCGCTCACCTTGCACGGTGCCGATCTTCACCATCTTGCGCACAGCGCCGGCGCCGTCGTCCAGCTTGACCCAGATTGCGAGGACGTCCTTGTCGCTGCCGCTCATCTTGAAGGAGAACTGCAGGCACTGGCTGCTGCGGCGCGGGTAGTGTATGCGCGACTCGAGCAGCGCTGAGCTCCCGGCCTCGCCCACGCTCGTGTCCACAAACATGAAGCGGCCCTTGCCTGCCGGGGCCAGGGTCAGAGGTCGCGGTGTGTTAGGAGGTTGAGGGGCCGGCCTGGTATGCAGGAGGGTCGTGGGTTCTATCCTGACCCTGACGTCTGCTGTATAGTTGGAGTTTGCGGTGTCTCTCTCCTCGTGGTCGCGTGGATTTTTCTCCCGGTCCTCTGGTTTCCCCGCCCAACATTTAGAAACATGCGCATAGAGTATTTGGCTGCTATAAATTCCAACGTGATAAGCCACTTCGTTGAGCTATCATTTGTGGCCAGGTTGCTTCTGAAAAAGGGCTATATAGCTCAGTGGGCCTTACCTGGTAAAATAAAAACAAGGTAAATAGTTTAATAGTTAGAGGTTTAGAGTGTTGTTCCACATTTGGGATCCAATTGTGAGATAGGGTGTGGTTCTGGTGTTAGAGCAGGGTGAGGGTTAGAGCTGGGTCAGGGTTAGGGTCAGGTTAAACTCTAGATTAGGTTCAGGGTCATACCGTTTATGGTGAGGAGGTAAGAATCACCGTTATGGTCACATTCTGTGTTTGACCAGGTTCTAGGTTAAGGGTCAGTGTGAAGGTTAGACCAGGGTTATAGTATTTTGAAGGTCTTTGTTAGGAGGTCAGAGGTCAGGAGTTTATGTTCAAGGTTAGTTCAGGGTCAGGAGTTCGTCAACAGGCGAGGGGTTAGGAGTTCAATTCAGGGTCAGGAGTTGAGCATTTCGATGGGAAGTTTATGGTCTTTGGTCACGATGTCAGTCAGGGTTATGTCAGGTTTAGGAGGTCAGGGTTAAAGGCCGAGGATCAGGGAGGTCAGGGTCAGATAGAGGTCTCACCTGGACACTTCCCGCCCACTGTGTGGTCGTTCCCGTTGGGGCCCCCTGACCACATGTGGACCCAGTCGCCCGTGTCCTGCTGGTCTTGGATCATCCCGCAGATGTTCATCTCCTCGAAGTCGCACTGGTCGAGCAGTGTAGTGGTCGAGGCTGGGACGGGAGAGAGGAGGGGGGTCGAGGAGCGGCGAACGACCAGAGAATGAGGGCAGCGGGATAAAGCTTTGAAATTTCAGCCGCCGAGGAACCCGTAGCCCCGCTGCTGCTTCAACGGTGGAGACGCCGGTAAACGGGTGGCGACGACGGATTGGAAGTGTTTGTGGATTATGATAAACCGGCGCCTGGTGAGCACACGGGGGTTGATTCTAAGAGCCCTCCCCACCCTCCACCACCTTTGGTTGTCAAGTTAAAAGCAGAATGACAAACGCCTTTCAATGCATCGATTGTAATATGACTATGATGATGATGATGACGACAGCTTTAAAAGAAACCAAAGTGTGATGATGATGAAAGATAGTGAAATGTCCAAGCGTCTCTTAACATGTGCCTGGAGGGAACACTTGCAACCAATCACTGCATTCAATTACTCTTCCTGCTCTCCAAAGCAGATAAGGCCCTCTTGAAGGAGAACATAACAAAAACAAGCTTGCAGTTTGGAAACGGGATATTTTTTTTCTCACTTTCAGTAAATCACACATCCCTGTGCTGCCATACTTCACCATGCCGCTCAGTGGCAGCGGGTGAAGGCGAGGGCACTGAACCGATTCACGTACCCACTCACCAGGGCGCACTTCCCCCCCCTCTCCCCTACCTCCCCCTACCCCATCCCTTTCCCCCCTCTACTTTGGTTCCTCTTCCCTTACCTTCCCTTCCCCATATGAACACCTACCACTTTCCGCTCGCAGTCCCTAACTGCGTGAGTGGGGGGGGGGGGGCAGTGAGCCCCCTTCCCAGAACCCAGGAGCACTGAGCTCGTAATTCGGTCCGCAAAATTCCTGTACCCCCCACCCAACCGTTCCCCTTCCTTGTTACGGTTCGTGCCTTTTACGAGCCTCTTGCCAAACGCAAAATAAAAAAAAAATCATCGTTCACACGGACATTGTGGCCCGAAGCCCTCTAGTTGGATTCCCGGAACCATTGCGATCATCGGTGGCGAGTACCATCCACCCCTCCCTCCCGTCCCTTCGTTAACCCACACGACGCAGCGTCGTTCAAGCAGTACGCTCAACCCAACGTGCCCCCCCCCATCCACCACGACCCTGGGGAGTCCTTCGCCTAGCAGCGAACCGAATAAGGGCCGTTAATCTCCGGCCCGGGTCGTGACTTGCGAGCCGAGCGACAACCCACTGCAGCCGTAGAGGCGGTTCAGCTTGAGCAGGTCGTAGCCGCTGAAGTCGAGGCGCTGGCCGATGACGTTGTCGAATTCGGGGATGTTGGCGGTGATGGTGGGCACGCCGTCCTGCTTGTTGAACGAGAGCGGCGCGTAGTGCATCACCGACTCGTAGTCGTACGGCGTGTTGAGGTTGTCCACCTCGTCGTCGGGGTACTTTTCGAAGTTGTTCTCCTTTCCTGTTTTGCGCGCACGCAGGCACGCGCGGGGCGGGGGTCAACGAAAAGGTCAAAAGCCCGGAGCGGGCACGAGTTGCCCCTGAGCCAAACTGCGGCAAAGCAAGGTGCTCGGCGCACGGGTCACGTCGCATGCGAACTTCCCTCGGGCGTCAAACGGACTGAAGTTCTCGCCACTTGTACACGGAGGACTATTTCGAATATTATTATTATTTTTATTCCCAAGGCTCGCCGAGACTCGAGTCTCTTTTTTCGCGATGGT
This sequence comes from Lampetra planeri, assembly GCF_965212315.1. Lineage (NCBI taxonomy): Eukaryota > Metazoa > Chordata > Hyperoartia > Petromyzontiformes > Petromyzontidae > Lampetra > Lampetra planeri. Next base: position 8,469,049 of record NC_136111.1, read on the forward strand.
TTCTGCTACATTGGGATGTTTTGTCGTGTTACCGTCATCGCTGTGTCACAAGCTCAAGACCTTCATTTGCTTGTTCCCCTCTGCCCGTGACGCGAGTGCCTCTCCCTCCGTAAACTAAACACGCACACCGATTTGTGTCCAGCGTCTCGGGATGCGTTCACACACAAGCGCACCAACGCTTATTTTGGAAACGCGCGCATTTGCTCCCCGACCGCCTTCGCATCGCAGCAGCATTTGCTGCCGGAGGAATCTCGCACCGTCCGACAAAGCGCTCACGCACCGGCCAAGATCTCGTCCCAGTGGATGGTGACGTAGTCGTCGCGGTCGGAGCGCGACTGCTCGTGCCAGAACCCCACCGCGTGGAGAATCTCGTGCTCCACCACGGCCTTCTGGTCGCAGTTCTGACCGATCGACAGCTCCTGTCCGCCGCGGACGTTCCCCACCGATGACCAGCACCTGTCGCGGGGACACGGCGAGCAGGCAATGAGCGGCGCAGCTATCGTGGGGCGCGCAGGCGGTGCGACTGCACCCACGGTCTACGGGCCGGAGGGGCCCAGGCAACGGGATATGAAGAGGGGTGGAGGGTGGTGGTGGTGGTGGTGGGATTGGACAAGGGGCCTTGTTGCACCAGGGCCTATGCCATCCGAGCGACAATAATGGCAAGGACCAATGATTAAAGCGAGGGGACCGCATGAGGGCCTAGTTTCCCTGTGCCCCTTCACGGTACAATGTCGGGGGGACGCAGGGGTAACGCATCACCTGACCTCGTACGTGGACACTTGACAGTGGATTTTTTTTTACCAGCTGGGGGCTAACCGCTCTTCCGTGCCCCCCCCCCCAGAGTGAGATGAGTGGGGAGAAGTAGGAGAGTGCATGGAGAGGGGTAGAGTGAGAGTGGAGAGGTATGAGAGTGCATGGAGAGGGGTAGAGTGAGGTGAGAGTGGAGAGGTAGGAGAGTGAGTGGAGTGGGAGTAGAGTGAGAGTGGAGAGGTAGGAGAGTGTGTGGAGTGGGAGTGAGGTGAGAGTGGAGAGGTAGGAGAGTGAGTGCAGTGGGAGTGAGGTGAGAGTGGAGAGGTAGGAGAGTGAGTGGAGTGGGAGTAGAGTGAGAGTGGAGAGGTAGGAGAGTGAGTGGAGTGGGAGTAGAGTGAGAGTGGAGAGGTAGGAGAGTGAGTGGAGTGGGAGTAGAGTGAGAGTGGAGAGGTAGGAGAGTGAGTCGAGTGGGAGTAGAGTGAGAGGGGAGAGGTAGGAGAGTGAGTGGAGTGGGAGTAGAGTGAGAGGGGAGAGGTAGGAGAGTGAGTCGAGTGGGAGTAGAGTGAGAGGGGAGAGGTAGGAGAGTGAGTGGAGTGGGAGTAGAGTGAGAGTGGAGAGGTAGGAGAGTGAGTCGAGTGGGAGTGAGGTGAGAGTGGAGAGGTAGGAGAGTGAGTCGAGTGGGAGTAGAGTGAGAGTGGAGAGGAAGGAGAGTGAGTCGAGTGGGAGTAGAGTGAGAGTGGAGAGGTAGGAGAGTGAGTCGAGTGGGAGTGAGGTGAGAGTGGAGAGGTAGGAGAGTGAGTCGAGTGGGAGTGAGGTGAGAGTGGAGAGGTAGGAGAGTGAGTCGAGTGGGAGTAGAGTGAGAGTGGAGAGGAAGGAGAGTGAGTCGAGTGGGAGTAGAGTGAGAGGGGAGAGGTAGGAGAGTGAGTCGAGTGGGAGTAGAGTGAGAGTGGAGAGGAAGGAGAGTGAGTCGAGTGGGAGTAGAGTGAGAGTGGAGAGGAAGGAGAGTGAGTCGAGTGGGAGTAGAGTGAGAGTGGAGAGGTAGGAGAGTGTGTGGAGTGGGAGTGAGGTGAGAGTGGAGAGGTAGGAGAGTGAGTGGAGTGGGAGTGAGGTGAGAGTGGAGAGGTAGGAGAGTGAGTCGAGTGGGAGTAGAGTGAGAGTGGAGAGGAAGGAGAGTGAGTCGAGTGGGAGTAGAGTGAGAGTGGAGAGGTAGGAGAGTGAGTCGAGTGGGAGTGAGGTGAGAGTGGAGAGGTAGGAGAGTGAGTCGAGTGGGAGTGAGGTGAGAGTGGAGAGGTAGGAGAGTGAGTCGAGTGGGAGTAGAGTGAGAGTGGAGAGGAAGGAGAGTGAGTCGAGTGGGAGTAGAGTGAGAGGGGAGAGGTAGGAGAGTGAGTCGAGTGGGAGTAGAGTGAGAGTGGAGAGGAAGGAGAGTGAGTCGAGTGGGAGTAGAGTGAGAGTGGAGAGGAAGGAGAGTGAGTCGAGTGGGAGTAGAGTGAGAGTGGAGAGGTAGGAGAGTGTGTGGAGTGGGAGTGAGGTGAGAGTGGAGAGGTAGGAGAGTGAGTGGAGTGGGAGTGAGGTGAGAGTGGAGAGGTAGGAGAGTGAGTGGAGTGGGAGTAGAGTGAGAGTGGAGAGGTAGGAGAGTGAGTGGAGTGGGAGTAGAGTGAGAGTGGAGAGGTAGGAGAGTGAGTCGAGTGGGAGTGAGGTGAGAGTGGAGAGGTAGGAGAGTGAGTCGAGTGGGAGTAGAGTGAGAGGGGAGAGGTAGGAGAGTGAGTGGAGTGGGAGTGAGGTGAGAGTGGAGAGGTAGGAGAGTGAGTCGAGTGGGAGTAGAGTGAGAGTGGAGAGGTAGGAGAGTGAGTGGAGTGGGAGTAGAGTGAGAGGGGAGAGGTAGGAGAGTGAGTCGAGTGGGAGTAGAGTGAGAGGGGAGAGGTAGGAGAGTGAGTCGAGTGGGAGTGAGGTGAGAGTGGAGAGGTAGGAGAGTGAGTCGAGTGGGAGTGAGGTGAGAGTGGAGAGGTAGGAGAGTGAGTCGAGTGGGAGTAGAGTGAGAGTGGAGAGGTAGGAGAGTGAGTGGAGTGGGAGTAGAGTGAGAGTGGAGAGGTAGGAGAGTGAGTCGAGTGGGAGTGAGGTGAGAGTGGAGAGGTAGGAGAGTGAGTCGAGTGGGAGTGAGGTGAGAGTGGAGAGGTAGGAGAGTGAGTCGAGTGGGAGTAGAGTGAGAGTGGAGAGGTAGGAGAGTGAGTCGAGTGGGAGTGAGGTGAGAGTGGAGAGGTAGGAGAGTGAGTCGAGTGGGAGTGAGGTGAGAGTGGAGAGGAAGGAGAGTGAGTCGAGTGGGAGTAGAGTGAGAGGGGAGAGGTAGGAGAGTGAGTCGAGTGGGAGTAGAGTGAGAGGGGAGAGGAAGGAGAGTGAGTCGAGTGGGAGTAGAGTGAGAGGGGAGAGGTAGGAGAGTGAGTCGAGTGGGAGTAGAGTGAGAGTGGAGAGGAAGGAGAGTGAGTCGAGTGGGAGTAGAGTGAGAGTGGAGAGGAAGGAGAGTGAGTCGAGTGGGAGTAGAGTGAGAGTGGAGAGGTAGGAGAGTGAGTGGAGTGGGAGTAGAGTGAGAGTGGAGAGGTAGGAGAGTGCGTGGAGGAGAGTAGAGAGATGAAGGTGAGGAGGGGGTGAGTTCATGAAGGTCACAGTACTCTGGGTACCAGGGGAATGGTGTTGCTATCGCAAATTGTCTAAGGTCAGAGCCGTTGAGACCACGAGGTTCAAAGTTCGCACTCTACACGAATGTATTATACAGCCGCATTACTGTATCCGTTCCAGCGGTATTTCGATTCATTGCCCTCCAACCCCGGAGATTTGTTGAATTATCACGATTAGGGGGTCATATTTACATCACGACCACCTCATCGAATCAAGGTGGGATTGAATCATGAAATGCTTGACAATGGTCCCCTCCTAGTTGCATAAATGTGTGTTGAACTTCTTCCGCACCGCACGTAGCCAACCGTGCTAATTAATAAAGTACAAGCCAGAGGTGGAGCAGTGGCGCAGTGGTTAGTGCACTGCCCGATGAACCCAGTGACCTCGGTTTGAGTCTCAGCGAAAACGAACATGAGTGGCGACTCACATCTCAACTGGCTCCTCGGGCCTCCCCTTTCACCAATCTGAGCAGCGTGGTGAAGTATGGTCAAACAACCCCCATTGACCGACGCTGCGTGCGGAGGTTTCCATCCAGCAGTGGCTTGACTCGATAATTAGTAGGGGTGCGTGGTTACGCGTGCGTGCGTGCGATCTACGCACAGTGCCTTATCACAGCAAGGGGACGAGGAGATATCTCTGCCGTCTGTTATCACATCGTCGGGATTGGCCTGGGCCAAGGTTCATTGTCTCTGGTGGTGAAACGCTTGACACGAACTTCTATGTTGGGAGGGAGGCACGGGTGTGGGATCATACAAAACAAAGGGGGGCGGGGGTTACGAGGGTTGTGTTCCCAGGGGATGCCCTCACAATTTGGAACAGGTGGGATAAGAAGGGGGGGGGGATGAGGATCATGATGTGCCATCCCTTTATTAACAGCCTATTGGGGTTTGAAGTGTGGTTAGGACTGAGATTAGGGGGCTAGTTCCGAGTTTCGAGGCATGTCTGAGTTCTGCATGTGCGTATTATGTTGAACTTCTTTCGCACCGTACGTAGCCAACCGTGCCAATCGGAGGTGCGGGTGTAAGTGTACTGTAGAGGTTAGGACACGATCGAGGTTAGACTTAGCGCTTGGGTTAGGGCTGCTGCTGTTAGGACTTGAGCTGGGGTTAGCGTCAGGACGAGTTGTTCAGGTAAGAGGCTCGGGACGAGGCGTAGGGCTTGAGTTCGGGGTCAGGCTGGGGCAGGGGTCGGCAACCTGCGTCTCTTTAAGGACTCACATTGCGGCTCTTGGAATATTGAGGGTTTTTTTGTATTTTGGTTGCCAACCCCTGACCATGGGAGTTCAGTTTACCATAGAAATCCAGTTTACCATTGAAGTCCAGTTTACCATGGGAGTCCAGTTTACCATAGAAATCCAGTTTACCATAGAAATCCAGTTTACCATTGGGTTCAGTTTACCATGGAAGTCCAGTTTACCATGGAAGTCCAGTTTACCATGGGCAGGAGTCGGCAACCTGTGGCTCTGGACCAGCATGCGCCTCTTTAAGGGCTGCTTCGTGACGTTATTTATTAAGGACCGACGTCTCGTATTCACCAAGGTGCATTGCGGCTCTTGAAATATCGAGTTAAAAAAATATATATATACCGAATTCGAAAAAAAAAAATTATTCCTGCTATTTTGATTGCTCGGGCTCGTTGCGGGTCATGGTATCAAGATTTTTTGGTCGTCTGGTTCGGTGGAGCTTGTGTCGGTGAGGCGAGCCGCGCGCCCCGGACGCACGCACCCGCCGAGCTTCTGGAAGCGGATGAAGTCGCGATCGCCCGCGTAAGGTCTGAAGTCGAGGCATGACTTGAGTCGGAACTGCTCGAAGGCCTGCAGGATGACGCCCTTGGCGTTCAGGTCTGGGTCACCGTGGGGGGGGGGGATGGGGGGGGCGAGATTGGAGAGGTGATGAAGTGTTTGTTGAAGGAAGGGTTATGAATGGGGGTTCAGGGAGGGAGGGAGGGAAGGGGTAGTTGGATGAAGATGTTCACGGTAACCCGGGGGACGTAGGGGTAAAGATCGCGTTTGCCGGGGCTGTCCCGCAAGAGTTTAAACTTTGTTGGCCAGACATAAAAATAACGCAAAGTGAGTTTCTGGCAGGCCGCAATAATATATATATATAGCGACGCCACTGCATAGACATTATGTGGTCTTAAATATATAGGAGTTACACCACAATGCGGTCAATCGTCATCATGACCAAGCCACGATCTTCCCGCTGTTCCGTGAGGGGTCTCGATGGCGCCATGTTTATGACGCGCTTGGGCCGTAACTTTGAAATTATTTTGTTTATTTTTTCTCATCAGAGAAGCTGAACACACAACTTGCGTCGGCCATCCACGGACACAAGAGTGTCAGAGTTATTTCCCTCTCCAAAATAGCACCGTATTGCTCTTTGCGTTGTCTCGTTATGAGGTAGTGGCTCGAGGAGGAGTGAGTGGTGAGGAGGAGGAGGAGTGAGTGGTGAGGCGTGGTGGGGTCATTGGGCTGGTTCGGCAAAACATGCATCAATAAAGACACGCAAATGACACTGTCCCATCAAGTTTGCACATCGTTTGTCCTTCGAAGAAAAATGTAAACCACTCAAGCAAATAAGCAAATCACTCCGCTGCGTTATAGTACTAATGATAAGACTTGATAATCTCAAGTGATTATAGATGATATAAATAGAGGTAACTGTAGCAACCACTCCCAGGTGTAACGGACGATTGCCTTCGTTGCAGTGGGTTTGGCCCCATGTGCCGCTGCTACATCAGAACACCCGTCTCTCGCAATGCTATTGGGTAACGTCAATAAACATATAGTAGCGTCCTAAGCTTCACACAGCAAAGCCCGAGTCCCCAGACTCTCTCAAGATGACCCCTGCATTGGGATGCAAGACCAATTCCATCCGTGAGCGGGAATCGAACGCGGGTCGCTGGGTTCTCAGCGCAGTGTGAGAAACACTGCATCGCCACTCCCCACACACAGCCTGTAACAGACTGTTGGGGAAAGTGTTCATACTCTGTGTTGTTTGCGAGCACCTACGAAGGCCGGCCCTGCACGCGAGGGGGTGGGTGGCCGGCGATGTTTACACACCGTACCGGGTACTCATTTGAGGCTGAGTCTACCTAGCAGAGGCCCAGGACCAGTTAAAATAATCGTCATTGGTGTTGTCCGTGAGCGGGATTCGAACTCGGGTAGCCGGGTTCGTAGCGGAGCGCATTCTCCGCTGCGCCACCGCTCCCCACAAGGCAAATAATCCAAAGACAAAGATGCCCTCCCCCATATAGTCTTACACACAACAACAACAACCGCCATTCGCCACTAAGTGGCGGTGACGTCACCACGACGCTTGTGCCAGGCCACGTGCACCTTGAGGCCACGTGAAGTGTCGAACGCCCGCTGGCAGGAGGCCTTACACACACACACTAATCCACACACACGTGGGCTCGAGTGACACGGTCCTCACCCAGGTTGTCGGAGAGGATGTATGGGATGGGCATGGGCCATATGTATTCATCGCCAATGATGGAATTCCTCTCCTTCTGCAGAAACACTCACCCCGACAGACAGCTGCAGCGCTCGTGTCCACATGATAACAGAACTCGCGTGGGTAGTATAGCGGTCATCTCGTGGACATGATGTATGTTGAACCTCTTTCGCACCGTACGTAGCCAACCGTGGCCAATCCGAGGTGCGAGGGAACGACAACAAACTAAACACGAAGATCAGTTCTAAAGAAATGAGTTTTCAATCTAGAATCTAGATTAACAATTGAATAGTTGCAGTGACTTCTTAATATCGGAAGGAAGAGCATTCCAGACGGCAACAGAAGCGCATCTGAAAGCGCGCGTTGCAAGGAACCACCTTTGTTGGATTGCCAGCCAAAAGCCGCTGTGAGGATGACCGGAGTTCAATGATATCCGCTACCATATGGCCCCGACAACTATTACATGGCAACGAATGTTACATTACAACAAGTATACTGGTAGGAACTTCCTGGTTACACCAGCCCATAGGGGATTATTGTGTCCGTCGTGCAGGGAGGGTTGGGTGGGGAGGGAGGGGCTGGGTGGGGAGGGGCTGGGTGGAGAGGGTGGGGGGTGGGAGGGGTGGGGCTGGATGGGTGGGGAGGGGCTGGTCACCCCGTGGTGCCCTTATAAAACTCAACGTTCAACCTACTCACGCCGGCTTGTGCCCGCCCTCACAGTCGGGCATATTTGCGGAATACACCACGCCGCCGTTGACCCTGGCCATTGACCGAGCAACCCAACGTGTTCCTACCAGCTCCCTCCGCAGGAATGTGTTTATCAGGCAGCTGATGATATCACCGATGCGTCGATTGCAATCGACTCCGACGCTCGCGATCATGTCGAGTTTGCCTACGACGCGCAGGACCCATGTCTCACGCGAGTTGTTGACGTTCAAGGCTGTCACGGCAATTGGCACTGCACCGATGAGCCGGGGAAAGCGAGACACAGGGCAGATGTTTTACGTTCGCCGTGGAACAGACGGCGCGTAGCGATGCTGCGGTTCATACACCGCTGTGGAGGATACAAGTCACGGGTGTGTGTCTGTTGAACTTCTTTCACACCGTACGTAGCCAAGTCGCAACGTGAATTAGCGGACAATTGGCCTGCGTCACGCAATCCTGCTCAAATGATGCACTGCCAGATGTGCCGCACTTGCGGTTGATGGGAAGGGAAAGACGACGAAGTGATTTGTGTTTGCTGTGCTTGCTGCAGTCGGATGGTGGGTGATGTGAGATCGAGTGCAGTTGCGTGAGGTTTTTATTATTATTATCATTAAATTTAATGAGTTTTTGATATTTTGTCTTACCGGGGACGATGGCCCGAGGATATCGCCCTGAGTCAATCGAACCATGACATCTGGAAACAAAACACAACGAGGGTTCGTAACAGGGACGTGTCGATACGCGTTACAGACTGAGCGGCCCTACTCTTAGTTTGTTTTTTTCGGTAAAGTCACGTAGGTAAAAATAAAAAATAAAATAACAGACATAATAATAGAAATAAAATAATGGCCCTGATTGACTGACTGATGTGAATGTTCATGATGTTCAGTTTTACTGTACGTCATTTAGCAGAGTCTATGTGTTAACGTGTCTGCATGTGGATATGTCTGTGTCTCTCAATGCTTTGATGTATCTGCGTTTGCCTTTATGTTGACTGTGTTGCCATGTCTATGTGTTCACGTGTCTGTGTGTATGTTGACTGTGTGCTAATGTGTGTGTGTCTATGTGTTCACGTGTTTGTGCGTATGTGTGTCTACGTGTTGACTGTGTATTTCCATGTCTGTGTGTGTGAGGTTTATCTGAACCGGTCCTGGGCATCCCCTAGGTCGACTCAGCCTCAAATGAGTACCTGGTGTGGTGTGTAAACATCACCACTGGGGAGACAAAGGCGGCCGGGCGTGGTGTTGGCCACCCACCCCCTTGTGTGCCGTGCCGGCCTTCATAGGTGCTCGCTAACAGCACTTGCCCCAACAGTCTGTTAAGGCTACACGGGGGGTCTTTGTCTTTTTGTTTTGTGTCTAAGTGTTGACTCATGTGTGTTGACGTGTCTGCTTGTCGATGCCTCACCGCGGTTGATCTGAGGGATGTCGATGACATCATCAAGGTCCTCCTCTGTGGGACAGGACAATCGTTCACGAAAACAAAAACTTTTAAAGTTCATGGTCAGACCCAGGCGCGCTCCGGTGACTTTTCGGCTCCAACACTCCTCCTCCCCATTGTTTTAACATCACTTCACTGCAGCGATACCGCCGTGCAATCCCTGAATATTGTGGCACCGCAAACTTGGTGCCATCGCTTCCTGAACCTTCTGCCCGTTGTTGTAAAGTTGCCACCCGCCCTCCAAAGTCGCATCAACACCCAGTGCCCCGGATTATCCCAGTAGCTCAAGTAGCTACAAATGTAGCAACAAATGTAGCTACATTTGTAGCTCCATTTGTAGTAGCTACATATGAAGCTACGGGCCCCGCGCTAAATGCTTTCGAGCTATCAATTCCGGTTGAGTGATTCTGCACTTGCTCTATTACTACAGTACTATACTGCCTTCAACTTTTATGAACGACTGGGTGTTTAAGGTTAGCGATTTGTCGTATGATATGGCTGTGTAGCGAATTAAAAAATACAATGACTTTACTATGCAAGTAAAAAAAATTGTGTTTTAATCTTTATGGGGTTTTTTGGTATAATTTAGGGCCCCTTTAGAACATATGCTACAGGCCCCGCACTAGCTTCATCCGGCACTGTCAACATCACCTCCGTCTGGCCTTAGGTCTCCCACTTGGTCACTGCCCTCTCTGGCTGCCCCTCTGGGTGGCACTGCCCCTCTCGGTGACCTGCCCTCCTCCAACACGTGCTCCCACCCATGGCAACCTCATCTTCCACATTACATCCCTTATTACCTTTCTGCCACATTCTATTACCAACTTCGCAAGTTGCTGGCCCTCTCTTGCGATGACATTCACAGCACCGCCCCTCTGCACGCACGCGTACTCAAAGGCGAGTCGCTGATTTTATAGCTGCTCTGTCCAAATCCTTGCCCGCCAGACATTGCATGACTGTGCATTATTCGTAAATTAAAACATGAAGAAGAGTGAAAAGAATGTAACGGTACCTATTTGTCCATCCGGTTTCACCTGGAAAATAAATCAACACAACGCGTTTATTATTATTATTATTCCACAGTCAAACAATACAAATTTAAAACAAATAGTTTAACAGATAAGGCCCACTGAGCTATATAGCTCGTTTTCAGAAGCGACCTGGCCACAAATGACAGCTCAACGAAGTGGCTTGTCACGTTTCTAAATGTGGAGGGGACAACCCGCAAGACCTGAAGAAAAATCCACACGACCACTGCGAGAGAGACACCGCAACCTCCAAATACACAGCAGCAGGCGTCAGGGTCGGGATCGAACCCACGACCTCCTGTATACCAGGCGAGGTAGTTAACATCTCCTAGCCACCGTGACGATGATGAGAGAGAGACACGCAACCTCCAAATACACAGCAGCAGGCATCAAGGGTCGGGATCGAACCCACAACTTCCTGTATACCAGGCGAGGTAGTTAACATCTCCTAACCACCGTGATGATGATGAGAGAGAGAGACACGCAACCTCCAAATACACAGCAGCAGGCATCGCTTTGTTTTACCTCGTCTCTGTTCTACCTCAGCACTCACCGTTGTTTAACACAACCCCTCATGTCAAGCTAGGACGTGTCCATCACCACACACACGCACACATCCCCGATCTTCATTTCCCTCACTCGACATTTGTCGGAACGCTGCCGAGGCTGACACGGAGCGGGAAAGGAATTATCGGCGTAAGGCACTACAACTAGAGTGCAATGTCCGCCTATCCGTGATAAACCTAGGGATCCTATATAATTCTACCCTATACAGTCATCCTATATATGTATATGTGTGCACATGTCCGCACACACCACCAAAACCACAGTAGCAGTGATAGTGTGCACATGTCCACCCTGCGATGTTGTCCTGTAACTGCCCCCACTGCTGACGGTCTTGGGCGATGGCCATCCTCGCGACACGCGTTAGACACATGAGATAAACACACGTTAGACACATGAGATAAATTACATGTTAGACACATGAGATAAATACACGTTAGACACATGATATATAAACACGCGCGGAGAAACCCCGTACGACCGATTCCGCGTCTCACCGAGAAGGCGACCGCATGTCCCACGACCAGAGCGAGGGTCAGGAGGAGACCCCACAGGCTCGCCATGATCCCAAATGCCACTTTTTTGGGTGTCCTCCTTCTTGTCCTCGGCGCCGTTTCAACGCCAACGCAATTCCCTCTGAAGACCCTCTCCCTTCTCCTGCCGGGGCCTCTGTATCTCTGCTCAGCACTTTAAAACCCCTCCTGGACTTTGCCCAGCCAAGGAGCAAAGTTCTCGGCTGTCGGAGATATCCGCTACCTTCATTCACCGTTATCGCGACGGGTCGCCTTACAATGTCTTTATTAGTCGTGTTTGGGGGTTGTAACGGGCTGGAGAAGAGATGGAGCTGATGTGGTACGGGAGGATGTGGGGCTGAGTGGACTTATGTGCCAGTGGTGTCAAGATCGGCCTCTGTGGAGGAGGAGGATCGTGAAGGACGCTGCTACTGGGCAGTCGGAGGCAGCCGCCCTCCAGCAACAACGGATGGCCGAGGAGCGACGCTCACAAGAACGAGCGGTGCGCCGGGTGGATAAAGCGCAGCAAGTTGGCACAGTAGGGGACACAGGTGGTGGATCTAGCGGCCATCTCAGTCAGCCAGCGCGTGGCGCCAGGATTTGTCCCCGAGACCTCCTGGTCAGCGAGCCTTCGACAACTTCACGTGGCGCCGTGGTGACATCACTTAGTGACGAATGTCGGGTATTGTTGGTTGGTAGCAATTGTGACTAAGGGGTCGTCCATAAATGACGTCACGCACCTAGGGGGGGGGGGGCGGTCAGACATTTGTGACGAGGGGGGGGGGGGGTTTGAGAAGTGTGACGTCACGTAAAAATGCGCAACTTTAAATACATATAGACAACACGTTCTACTTTATTAAATATAATTTTAAATAAATGTTTTCTCCTACAACATCAGAGTGCAGCGCCACATTAAATACGCACTACAATGACAATAGTTTACAGCGATTTGAAGCATGTTTATGGTTTGCGGGGGGGGGGGGGCAGAGCTTTGTGACGTCATATTTGAGGGGGGTCTGACTTTTTGTGACGCCGTGTGACGAGGGGGGGTTCAAAAATCGTCCAAAATCGCGTGACGTAATTTATGTACGGCCCCTTAGTCCAATCCAAGCGGTCCTTAATGCTGTCGGGTTCAGTTTACGCCACGAGGGGGCGGCAGAGACTCAGGCAAGGTGGCCTTCGTCTTTAAAAGTCCAACGGGGGCAGCGACCATCCATCATATTTGACAACTTTTCATTTTAATTTACCAGGTAAGGCCCACTGAGCTGTACAGTTCTCTTTCAGAAGCGAAGTGGCCACAAACGATGGCTCAACGAAGTTGCTTATCGTGCGAAAATGTACGATTCTAAATGTGGAGGGGAAAACCCGGAGGACCCTGAGACAAATCCACGCAACCACGTGGAGAACACGCACGCTCCATAGATACAGCAGCAGGCATCAGGGTCGGGCTTGAACCCCCCGACCTCTTGCATAGCAGGCGAGGGAGATAACATCTCAGCCATCGTGGCATTCCCACTATAGTAATATGGCAGGGTACAGGTTTCATGAAAGCACGAACATTGTTGACTTCCCACGAAGTAGCGCTTGCTTTATCGACCCCGGGGTTGATGATAGAGCGAGTCGACCCCTGACGGTTACTTGAACCCGCATGAAACATTGATGCGGCCCAGTAGGTACAATGTCGACAATAAATGTCGTTATACAAAAAAGAGAGACTCGTTATTCCTTTGATGTTGATTGTTTATTAATACGTTTTATTTATTTATATTTCTGCTGATCATTGCAATATCTTATCTTAACGTAATCTATATAGCGCCATAACCAAGGCGCCTTACAAACAATTAACACCGGGCACAGCGTGTGAATGTCAACGGTACGGATGAGGTGAATGAAACGGATGAGAGGAAGCAATGGGGGCGAATCCGTGCTGCGTGAATTACGTGAAAGCGAATTTGATGACAGTAAATGATGACGGATGGAATGAATGAATGGGGTTGATGAGTGATAGTCATAGAATATGAATATAAGGTGGTTGTTCGGGGGGGGGGGGAGATTAAGGGGGTGGGGGGAGGTGGTTATGGGGTTAGCTAGGGAACAAGTTGAGTTTTGAGTGAGGAGCGGAAACTCGTGAGCGAATGTGACTGTTTAATGCGGAGGGGCAAGTTTGTTCCAGCGAAGGGGGTTGGCGAGAAGAGAAAAAGAACGAAAGCGTGGATGGAGCACACGGAGGAGGAGGAGGAACAGAGAGAGAGAGACGGCAAAGATTGAGAAGGCAGATGGCGAGAGAAGGCGACTTAGAAAGATACAAGAGTGGCAAGACATGGGGGGGGGGCACACAGCGCTTTCTTTACGTCAAGGTATATTTTATTTCCCCTCCACCCACCAATGTGCGTGTTGTGCTCTCACTGCCGCCTTCTAATGTTGTGGAAGACATTTCAATTCGTAACTCTCGCAGAAAGCAGTGCACCACTCCGTGCAAGACGAAGAGCTTCTTGGATGGTGACATCACAGAACTTGATGCCACCTTCTCACCCCCGACCCTTGGGGGCCGTCCATAAATGACGTCACGCACCTGGGGGGGGGGGGGGTCAGACATTTGTGACGATGTGTGACGAGGGGGGGGGTTGAGAAATGTGACGTCACATCAAAATGCGCAACTTTAAATAAATATAGACAACACGTTCTACTTAATTAAATATACTTTTTAATAAATGTTCTCTCCTACAACATCAGAGTGCAGCGCCACATTAAATACGCACCTCAGTGACAATACTTTAAAGCGATTTGAAGCATGTTTTATTTTTTTTGGAGGGGGGGGCAGAGCTTTGTGACGTAATTTTTGAGGGGGGGTCTGATTTTTTGTGACGCCGTGTGACGAGGGGGGGGGGGGGGTCAAAAATCGTCTAAAATCGCGTGACGTCATTTATGGACGGCCCCTTACTCGAGGTGGCCATCGCTTGACAGTCAAAAGAGAAGTCGATTAACTCCTCTACTTACGAACGTTCGGCTTACGAACTTTCAGAGATACGAACAAACCGGTCAGCATGTCCAGTTGCCTGTTCGGACCGAGAGTCGTAAGTGAAATCGCCTGCGTAATAGATGGCGGTGGTGACATCTACATCTGCAGAACGTGAAGAACCGGTGGCATCTACATCTACAGGACATCATACACCTTTTTTAAGCCATTCTCCGTGTTTCGTGTACATTCTGTACAACATGTGAGGAATTGACAGGAGTAACGTTGGACTTACGAACAAATCGACTAATGAACAGACCTCTGAAACCTAACTCGTTCGTAAATAGAGGAGTCCCTGTGGTTTAATCAATCGGACTCTTAGGTTTTTTCGGTAAAGTCACGTAGGTAAAAAATAAAATAAAAAATAAATAATAGAAATAATATTATTATTTCTATTATTATATATGAATCCTTGCAGTCACGAAAGCTTCAAATCTAGAATGAATCAATCGGAGTTGGAATATCCTGAATTACGTGAAAATCAACATTTTCAGTGCGGTTACATTTGCGTGCAGACATTGGTGACCGCGCTGAGACCATCATATCGTCATCTCAATCCGGATTAATCGCGATTGAACGGCTGAAACCCGGATTAGAACCCAGGGCTCTCATCGATGTTGGTTGGCTCAGTGTCTTGCGAAAGCAGGAATCTGATTACTGCAACCAAAGTGGCTCTTGCGTGGGTCTTCTTGGGTTCTCACTCGGTGATGCAAATTAACTTTGAACTTGTCTCTGACGCCGCTCCGGTATTGAGAAAGCGCTGGACCTCGGTCTATGTTTAGACAGCGGTCGTCCTGGATCTGCCTTCCAATTTGTGTGCGTGACAATTACGCCAGCGAAAGGAAAGTCGAACTTATTCAAAGTCAAACTGTCCACTTTACGTCATCGAATGCAAATATCTCTCAAGGTCAAAGGTCAAAAGCTGCTTATCTCCGGCGTTAAGTCTCAAATTGCAAATGCTAAATGACTCCGGCAGAGGGTGCGGGGCGCAGTGTGTTAAGTATGTTACGCAAGGCGACCCAAGTAATTGTGAAATCTTGTGCCACATTTGGCCATTATTGGCTCAACAGGTTCCAACCACATGCCGACGCTGGTCCATCGTTGCATGTTAACTGGATCCAATGCTTTATCGACCCAGGTTGGGAGGATGATGATAGGTCGATTCGACCCCTGGCCAAGATTTGAACTTTAATCGAATGACCGCAGTGACACGCGGCTGTTGTGTGACTTTGTTGTTGTTGGTAGCGATACGTCAATTAATCGATTAATCTCGTGAATAAATCTCGTGCAGGTTATAGGCAAGTCATGATTCACATCCAACATCAATGGCAAGTGCTGTCCGCTCCTGCCCTGGACCTCCCCAAATCTGATTGTCGTCTGATGAAGCTGGTTGTAATTACTGCAAAACGTCGTACTCAGATTGTAAATGTTGTGGCTTTGCTCTCCAACACATCGGTGCGCTGTACCAGTGACGAATTGGCCACGTTCTGTTTACGTGACAACCCTTACTAGTTGGCTGTGTCGGGTGGTGGCGGGTTTTAACGACACATTTATATATTTACGCGATCTAACCCCCAAAAAAACCCTCTATTATGGATGATATTGGTCGCGAAAGCCTCCGTGTTAAACTTTATTTAAAGAAGACGAACAAGAGAAACCCGCCGGAAACTTCTCCCCGTCCACGAGGACGGTCTGTAAGGCTACAATAGAGAGGCATCTCTGTCTTTCCTTCATGAGGTGGATGTACCGCACGCGATGTCAAACATTGCTCGCATTCCTGGAGACAATGCCCAGCCTTTGTAGGCAAACTCAAGACATCGTCGTAACCGTAGGAGGCCCCGTTTCACCCGCCCACGTGGCACACGAAGCTGACGATGAACACCTCCGCCTCCCCATTGTTTTGCCGTGCATGGCAAACTTCGCTCTTCATTGTCTCGCGAAGTGCTATTTAATGGAGGGTGTGTGGGTGTTCGGGTGGGGGGGGTGGCACCTCTGTAAGGGGAACGTTTGTCGGCGATAAATAGGCATCGCGAGAATGAATGCGCCTTTCAGGCGAGACTTCACACGCGTTCAGCGGCCACGAGGAAGTCGTCGTTGCATTGTTCTACGACGAAGCTCGGCCGACAACACGACCACAAGGAGGCACGAGGTCATCGGCGCGACACTTACCCTTTCCATTGGGGGGGAAGCGCGTGCAGGTGGATACGCAGGTGCCAGGTGGGAGCCGTTGCGAGGAACGACAGCTTTCTTTTGAGGGAAGGGACAATGCCACGTGACGTTCGTTCCGTTGGCTCGAACCCACAAAGCGAACTGGTCTCTGTGCGTAACGTCGACGCCACAACGCGTGACCTTTATCAAATGAGGATGTGCGTTAATTCAAATGTTGTCAGAATGTTACTTAAACTAAAACGAAACTATTTTTTTTTATTTCACCAGCTAAGACCCGCTGAGCTAGATAACTATTTTTCAGAAGCGACCTGGTCACAAATGATAGCTCAACGTAAGTGTATTATTATATGGAAATGTATAGCAGACAAATACTCTAAACGCGTGTTGATTCTAAATGTGGGGGGGGAAACCGGAGAACCCGGAGAAAAATCCACGCAACCACGGGGAGAACACGCACGCTTCAAATATACAGCAAGCATCAGGGTCGAGATCTAAAATGCCTTAATATGTAGAGGACCACAGAACATGGGGCAGGCGGGGTGGGGGGAGAAATTAACGCCAGCGAATCGCCTGGCTGTCTTCCCACTTGTCTGTGGTTGCTCTTCGAGAGTGAGCGTTACAATTTGAAATTATTATTAAACGGACTGTAATCCGGTCTCCCTCGTGGAACTCAGCTCCCCCTTGAAAGTGAGACCTGCAGTCCCCATGAAGGAACGATGACCGGTGGTCGAGACTAATGACGGAGTCGCAGCCAAAGGAGGGGAACTCGTCTGAGAGAGAGAGATTCGATTCCGATAGAATTTATTTCAGCAGCAAGGGCCCAATAAGCGTTTCGGCTCTAGGCTATGAGCATACTGCGAGCACATCCACTTGCAAGAGATGGAGCGATGGAATCACCGCTCGCGTGGAGGAGGAGCTAAGACGGATGGTCGAATTTGCGGGAATCATGAGAGACGTGGTAACGGCTTGCAGAGGCCTTCATCCAACAGTGGATCGATCATGAGAGTGGCGATGGTTATGAGAGTGGAGGCTGGTGGCTCAAATGTCTGTTGGGGCGGTGTCGTTCAGTGATGGAGGAAGGAGACTCTGTGACCTGTGACCTCGCCTGGCTCTCTCGTCGAGAGCGCATCCACCGTGGAAACGGAGCGATGAAATCAGCTCAAACGTGAAAGAGCCGGGTGCGTCGTGGCATTGAAAGGCCTGTGATGCGGTTGCCTTCATCGAGCAGTGGATATATCGTGGTTGATGAAAGCGAAAAGTGGCCGAGTGACTCCCTTTATCACAACAATAAGCCACCACGCATGTAATTAACACCGCCTTATAACATACAAGATAGCATGCAAGTGTAGGCTAACGTTTCGGGCAATCGTCCTTCTTCGGAATCTGTACTTAGTTGCCATCGGTTGAGGACAGGAGTTAGGAAGTGAGTTCCTTGTAAATCAGTGGTTCTCTGGGGGTGCGTGACGCTCTTTCTGGGGGTGCGAGACGTGGCCAGATTATTTTTTTATCGAAACACAAATTAAGCTTGGGCACGTAAGTACAACGACTTTTAGTAGTAGGGTTTTACCCTTTCAACTGGTACAAAAACTGACACCTTTATACAAGGTGTCATCTGGTCCAACACCAATGGAGACTAGGCTCTAAGAAAAGCTGTCTCGGGTGTGGACAAATCAACTTCAAGGACAGGGCATATCATTATCATCATCAGAGTTGTTTCTTTTTGTTTGGATTTTGATTGCTTGTGTTGTGGTTATTGCAAACATGATGCCTTGTATAAAGGTGTCAGTTTTTGTACCAGTTGAAAGGGTAAAAACCTATTACTATATTTTGCCACTGGTAAAGGAGGTCTCATAGTACAACGACTTTGTTTCATCAATCCTATGTATTTATTAACATTATACGTTTTTTTACGATTGAGAACCAAACGGGTGCAAGGTTGCGGTACAGATGAAGAACAACTGATCTAGTTCAATATTGCTTGATTAAAGTGAGACACAAGCCAAATATATGCAACGTAAACAGCTCTTATCTTGGAGCTCCATGCTTTGGATTGTGTGTCCCGCCCGGCCTGTCCCGCACGGCCTGTCCCGCACACGGAATGCCAAACCCAAGGGAAATGTCATTTTTTTTAAAATACCCCCAGAGTACTAAAATCTCATGTACGTATCAATCGCTACCCTCTACGGTACAAAAAAAACCCTTGCCAGGGCCCTTTCTGAAAAAGTCACGAGACTCAGCTCGGCTATCCTGAGTAAACAATCGTAGTAGCAGAGTAATAAATAAGAATCACCATCATCCTTGCGATTCCTAAAGTTCACCGTTAGTTCCGAAGGCTCAGGAAAAGCAGTGTGAGCCATCGTTGGCATCCCTGGGATTTCCATGTCAACATCCAGGGGGGGGCGGAGGGGGGGTATTATCCCCCCCCTCTCGAGGGGATTCACCGCGCATGTGGGCACAAGTGATGAGAAGAACGGGGCGTTGTTTGTTAAGGCGTGGGGGGATTTACAGGGACGGCACCAACCTTTCTGAGATCATCGCACTGCAATGCTGTGATCTCGGCTTATAAAAGCACAAAGACCCCCCGAATCGATTTGACATAATAAATATTAAAAACACTTTTTTTATTGAGCTCTTTAGCTTTTTCTCAGAAGCGACCTGGCCACAGATGATAGCTCAACGATGTGGCTTATCACATGGAAACGTGCAGCCGCCAAATCCTCTAAACGCGTGATGTTGATTCTCAACGTGGAGGGGAAAACCGGGAGAAAATCCACGCAACCACGGGGGGGAAAGAGGCACGCAAACTCCAAATATACAGGCGTCAGGGTCGGGATCAGGCAAGGGGGTTAACGTCTTGCCACCTTGGCGAAAGTATGCATACCATACTTTCGGGGCGGTGTGCTGTTAGCGAGCGCCAATGGAAACCAACATGGGACACTGAATGAGGAATCGGCTGGCGTGGCCAGAAGACCGGTCGCCTTTGTGTCCCCAAAGCGCCGATGTTGTTTACATTGCGCTCCAGGGACTCACTTCAAGCCGTGCCGACATTGGGAGGCGCAGGACTGCCTCAGATCATCGTCTCTGGCGTTTGGTCGTGAGCGGGAATCAAACCCGGGTCGCCAGGTTCGTTGCGCAGCGCGCTAACTGCTGCACCACCGCACACACTCACACACCCCTCCCCCACCGCACACACTCACACACACACCCCTCCCACACCGCACACACACACCCCTCCCCCACCACACACACACACACACCCCTCCTACACCACACACACACACACCCCTCCCACACCGCACACACACACACACCCCTCCCCCACTGCACACACACACCCCTCCCCCACCGCACACACTCACACACCCCTCCCCCACCGCACACACACACACCCCTCCTACACCACACACACACACACCCCTCCCACTCCGCATACACACACACCCCTCCCCCACCACACACACACACACCCCTCCCCCACCGCACACACTCACACACCCCTCCCCCACCGCACACACATACACACGCCTCCTACACCACACACACACACACCCCTCCCACACCGCACACACACACACCCCTCCCCCACTGCACACACACACACACACACCCCTCCCCCATCGCACACACTCACACACCCCTCCAACACCGCACACACACACACACAAACCCCTCTCACACCGCACACACTCACACCCCCCCCACCACACACATACACACACACACCCCCCACACCGCACACACACATACACACCCCTCTCCCACTGCACACACACACCCACACCCCTCCCCCACCACACACACACACCCCTCCCCCACCACACACACACACCCCTCCCCCACCACACACACACACCCCTCCCCCACCACACACACACACACCCCTCCCACACCGCACACACACCCCTCTCACACCGCACACACACACCCCTCCCCCACCACATACACACACACCCCTCCCACACCACACACACCCCTCCCCCACCACACACACCTCTCCCCCACCGCACACACACACACACCCACACCCCTCCCCCACCACACACACACACCCCTCCCCCACCACACACACACACCCCCTCCCCCACCACATACACACACACCCCTCCCACACCACACACACACGCACACCCCTCCCCCACCACACACACCTCTCCCCCACCGCACACACACACACACCCACACCCCTCCCCCACCACACACACACACCCCTCCCCCACCACATACACACACACCCCTCCCACACCACACACACACACACCCTTCCCCCACACACACACACACACCCCTCCCCCACCACCACACACACACAGGTATCTAGGAGTGACGCGACACTGGAAATCCCCGGCTCAAGCCGCTGCGATGCCGAGTCCAGAAGCCTCGCGGCACGGTGACATGAATGGCATGTAATGTGAGCCCCCCCCTCCCGTGTCTCTCTGTGTCTCCGAGGGTGCCTGTCGGTGTCTCTGTATCTCCCTACTGGACATTTGTGAAAAATACAACTTCATAGCTCATCGGGTTCCGCCAGTATAAATACGGATTGTGATTCTCTCCGTGTCGATGTTCAGTTGCTGTCCCCTCTGAATGCGTTTCTCCCTGTGCGGCTCACGTTCCTTTACTGTCTGCCTGCCTCCGTCTCTCTCTCTCGCCGTGTCTGTGTGTGTGTCTTGGACACGTGTCTCTGTTCCCTCTCGACGTCCCCGTGTCCGCCTCTGCGTCTCCCAGTGCGCGTTTCAGTCTCCTCCACACAGACAACACATTCCTGTTGACGCCACGAATGTCCGCGACCTTAACGAACAAAGAACCCCCCCCCCTGTCTAAGCCACTCCACAGACTGCTTGGGCAAGTGCTGCTAGCGAGCACCTATGAAGGCCGGAACAGAACAAGCAGGGATGGGTAGACGCCCGGCCGCCTTTGTCTCCCAAGTGGCGATGTTTACACACGGCCCCACCAGGTACTAATTTTGAGGCTGAGTCGACCTATGGGAGGCCCAGAACTGTTTCAGAGAATCGTCACTGGTGTTGGCTGTGAGCGCAGCGCGCTTACCGCTGCAATCAAGCTCCCATCCCAAAGACAAAGATCCCCCGTACAGCCTTTAGCACACTGTTAGGGGCAAGTGCTGTCAGCGAGCACCCATGAAGACCGCACAACGCGAGTGGTGATTTGAGAACCCACGCCCGGCCGTCTTTGTTTCCCCAGTGCTTATGTACACGCACTGCACAAATGACTAATTTAAAGCTGAGTCGACCTAGAGGAGGCCCAATACCAGCTCTGATATCCCTCGCCATCACTGTTGGCAGTGGTGTGAAAATCAAACCGAGGATTGCCAGATACGCAGCGCGGTGCGCTAACCACTGCACCACCGCTCCACTCAATACACATAGATGTCCATCATACAGGTTTTTTTGGGGGGTTCCATCGCGTAAATATAAATGTGTCGTAAGGAAGCCTACGTGTTAAACTGACACATGTGACATTCTCAACATACACGCGCACAACGATACATGTATGCACACAGACAGCATATGATCAAATGACAAAGATCCCCCGAATAGCCTTTACAGACTGTTGGGGCAAGTGCTGTTAGCGAGCACCTATGCAAGCGCCAAGCGGCACACGAGAGGGTGGGTGGCCAACACCACGCCCGACCGCCTTTGTCTCCCGAGTGGTGGATGTTTAGACAAGGCGCCAGGTACTCAAATATTTGAGGATGAATCGACCTAGGGGAGGCCCAGGACCGGTTCAGATAATCGTCACTGGGGTTGGTTGTGATCGGGGAATCGAACTCGCGTGGCCGGGTTCATAGCGCAGCGAGTTAACCGCTACACCACCGCTCCCCACACAATGTTCAGAACGGAATGTATTCTCGTACATGAACACGTATTCGGTATTAAAAAATATATATATTTTCGGGTTTAAACTTTGAATTCGCCACACACGGCACAGCCAATTAGTCCACGTGTCGGTATAACAACACTGGAGTGACTTTACTGGAGCTCAGCTATGACTATTCGTGGATTTAAGTAATCGATTACTCTATCGATTAATTATCGGTTTGATTGCCCAACCAAACGGGATAACACGAAAACCATTGGTGGTGGTGTCGGGGGGGGGGGGGGTAAGTCTCACCTCAACCCGTGCTCAAGTGTGCCGCTGGACGGGCGGCTGATAGCTGGAATCGAACCCATTCCCTCCAAGGTCAGTGTCTCCGACTCGGAATTTCATTCCAGTCGTTGCGCGCCCATTCGGCACTACAAATAGAGCAGTTGTTATCCAATTACAGAGACCCCATACACAAATAATTAAGATGAATTGCAGAGGAGATTAAACGTGAAAAACACATACTCTTAGGTTTTTTCGGTAAAGTCACGTAGGTAAAAAATATAATTAAAATTAATAAAAGTAAAATAAAAAATCACGACGTTTCGGAGGCAACACAAGCTTCCGTCTTCAGGTGGAACCGTCACAGCACGATTGCTGTATCAAGTAAAGAGAAATTTCAAGAGACCCGACCATGTATATATACTGGTTGAAACGTCGTGATTTTTTATTTTACTTTTATTAATTTTAATTTTATTTTTTACCTACGTGACTTTACCGAAAAAAACTAAGAGTATGAATCCTTGCAGCCACGAAAGCTTCAAATCTAGAAGTGAAAAACCCAATTGTTGACCTTTCCGACACTTTTCACTGCTCTCGTTGCTTGTTTGTTGTAACTTTCCGACGTCCCTTAACAAAGAGCTCCATGGCTCATGGGATTCCTCCTGGATAAGTAAAGATTCCGATTGTGTTTGAAAGCCTCTCTACGCGTCTCCAACCAATCTAAATGGAACCTTGCTCTGCGTTCTCCAGATTAATAAGGCGCATTCGTGCCACGTATTTTACATCACGAGTTGGAGGCGCGTCCTTTTAAATTCGGCAGGTGTGTGCGTGTGTTATCACAATGGATTAACTTTACTGATACCGGGCACACGTTTGGGCTGGGTATTACTTTTCGACGGTTATTATAATCCGGAAACACGGTAAATTTTCTATTTTTTGGAGACAACTGACATTTTCTCCCAAGCGCTGTGACTTAATTTCTCTCTAGGTGGCTGTGTGTTTATGGTCAGTGTGTGTTTAACCTTTTCAACGGGGGTTTCACGGTAAATCCCCCAGCATACCAATCGCAAGTTTGCATCGCTACGTCAGTAGAAGCTGAAAAAAAATGGAAAGGTGTTGAAAAAAACATGTTGAAACATGCCTGCAATTGCAGCGCCCTGAGCAAGGCGTTGCGAATCAGGGGGGCAGGCAATCAGCGGCGGCGACTTGCGGCTCGAAATTTAGTGGAGGCGTCGCAGTCAAGCCGAGTGCGTTGCTGGCCCATGCACGTGCAAATTGTATTCCTGAAATCCGGAGCTTCATTTCAGCCGGAACGGTCCACGAACGCCGTTCTCGGGACTATTTTTTGCCACGACACGTTTGTCTCGCGGTGTTTTGTCCTGAATGATCGATATTCATCGATTAAAAAGCCAGGCTGCTGTGCGAGGGGCGGTGATGTCCCGCGCGGCTGAGCTCTGAGTCACACATTGTGGTCCACATTCCTGCGCGATGCAGTGACGAGACATATTGGGGTCCGGAATGTCCTCCAGGGTCGCCAACTACCCCACCCCGACCTCCACCCACCCCGACCTCCACCCACCCCGACCTCCACCCACCCCGACCTCCACCCACCCCGACCTCCACCCACTGCTCATGCGGTGCCGGCACCGCCCCACCAAACTTTTTAGACACCATAAAATACTGCAGGTTGCTTCGCCCCCCCCTCCCTCCTCATCGGGAGGGGCCCCTAGAAGCTTCGCACGCTCCTGTGCCCTTGCTCCGGTGACTCGCACATCACGATCACACGCATCCGTACCCCGGCACCCACCTCCGGCTAGCACGGTCGGCTACGTACGGTGCGAAAGAAGTTCAACAAACATACATGCCGTAGATGCACCGTCGAGAATGTGCCGCCGCATGTCTCGTGTCACCGTCTCGCTCGTCGAGGGTTCGACTCTGCCTCGATTGGAGAGCGCCACGGAGGCCACCGCTGTCCACTTCCACGTGATGAGCCACTTCGTCGAGCTGTCATTTGTGGGCAGGTCGCTTGTGAAAAAAAGCCATATTGGGGCCGTCCATAAATGACGTCACGCACCTAGGGGGGGGGGTCAGACATTTGTGACGATGTGTGACGATGGGGGGGGGGGGGGGTGAGAAATGTGACGTCGCATCAAAAGGCGCAAATTTTAATAAATATAGGCAACACGTTCTACTTAATTAAATACTTTTTAATAAATGTTTTCTCCTACAACATCAGAGTGCAACGCCACATTAAATACGCACTACAATGACATAGTTTAAAGCGATTTGAAGCAGGTTTTATATATTTGGGGGGGGGGGGGTGGCAGAGCTTTGTGACGTCATATTTGAGGGGGGGGGGCTGACTTTTTGTGACGCCGTATAACGAAGGGGGGGGGGGAGTAAAAAATCGTCCAAAATCGCGTGACGTCATTTATGGACGACCCCATAGCTCAGTGGGCCCTAGCTGGTAAGATAAAAAATACAATTGTGATTAGTATTATCGCTTTCGTACGGTCTCGTTTGTACCGCCTCGTATGTAATGGCAAAGGCCGTGTTGCCGTCTTGTCTGCACTCTCTCGTGTTGTCTCTACTGTTTGTGCTGTCCAGTCTCGCGACTGTCTCCTTTGTACTTGCGTCACGTCTTGTGTTTCCTCTCTCATCCATAACGTCTGGCGCAATGACACAATAAACGCGAAGGGGAAAAAAGAATACTGTCCCAGCCTCGCTGGCGTGTGCGGCTTGGGGAGATATTTTGGTCACTTTGTGTGTAATTCGGGTGCAATACCTGTCACGTGCATTGAGCAACTTGTTTTTGTCGGCGCTTGCGAGAGCCTTGCATCATAACCAGCTGCAACAGCGGTGTAATGAGTCAGCGCTATGAACTTGCAATGCACAGGTCACCGATTCCATAAAAAATTTCCGGCGGGGCGGTTGAAACAATGGAAAAGTTTCTCCCCCCCCCTCCCCCATGTCACCGCCCTCCCGACGCCTATTATCTGAACCGGTCCTGGGCCTCCTCTAGGTCGCCTCGGTCTCAAATGGTGCAGTGATGTAAACAGCAGCACTGAGGAGATAAAATCGACCAGGCGTGGTGTTAGCCACCCACCCCCTCGTGTGCCGTTCTGCCCTTCATGATGTCCTCGCACTGACAGCGCTTGTGTAATGGCAGGGTGCCACCTGCCGGCCTGGAAGGGTAATCACGGATATGGGCAAGGTTATGTAACAACTAATCAGAAGGGGGCGTGTCTGGGTTAAAGGTCAAAGGTGGGGTTAGTCGGGAAGCTCCGGGAACCTGCTCGAAGGTTCTGGAAGGGGGCGTGGCCAGAGGCGGGGCCTGGCTACGCCGAGAGGTCTAGAAGTGGGATGGAACCAGAGGTTCAGGGTTGTTGCTGCGGGGTCGCGGGTCCTGGCTGCGCCACTGCTCGCCGTCATCTCTCTCCGACTTCCGGCCACGTGGAAGATCCTCTGCACGGCTCCCAGCGCCGTCATCGTCACACCAGTCAGCCAGCTGTGTGGTTGGATGTAGGCGATGGGACTATGTCGAGAGGTCGGCTGTGCGTGGCTAGAGACGTGTATATATGTATCGGCCTGCGTTGTGCCCAGTGTGAGAATAAATAAGAAGCTCTCTAACACGACGCGTCTCGGAAGTCGCTCATTACACGTGCGTGTATCAAGGCCGTAGCCATGGAGTCAACATTGGGGGGGACCACATTTTCCAGTGGGTCTGGGGGCCCCCCCCGCCCCAGAAAAAAAAATCTAAATTTGAAAACGAATTTCCTGCCATTTTCTGCCTAAAATATAAAAAAAATAATTCACCAACACATAGGATTGACTTTTATTTTTTTATTTTTTACAATAATGTCTAATAGTGTATTGTATTACATTGCTCTGTTTTTCCTTTTTTACCTTTTCTTGTTTCATTGTATGTAATAACAGAGATTGGGGATTAATAAAGTACAACCATAACCACAATTATATAAACAAATCTATTTTATAGCAATAGTTTGGGGGGAGGGGACATTTTGAGCATATTTGAATATTAGGGGGGGGGGTGTTTCCCCCCCCCCAATGTATATTATAATTACGGTCTTGGTGTGTATGTAGAACTTCCTTCGCACAGTACGTAACCAACCGTGCTAATCGGTGGTGCGGGGCGGGGGGACCAAAAGACTAAACACAAACAGCAGATTGAAAGGATTTTAAAGCGCATCGCTCCAGTGGGTTCCTTATAGTATTTGCTCCAGCACGCTGTTAAGGCTGTGGGGGGGGGGGGCTACTGGGGGGTGTGGGGGGCTGTTCTTTTAAGCCGCAGGGGTGGGGAACCTTTTTTCTGCCAAGGGCCATTTGGATATTTATAACATCATTCGCGGGCCATACAAAATTATCAACTTAAAAATGTGCCTGTTATATTTGATCAAACATTTGATTAACTCACCCCTTAATGGTATTGATGATGTTGCTGCTACTCGCAACTTCTTTTTCCAGGCTTGCTCCTAGATGTATTGAATTTCGAGTCCCGCCAGCGGTTGCCTTGGCAGGGCCACACTAAATGATTTCGCGGGCCTTATACGGCCCGCGGGCCGGACGTCCCCCACCCCTGGGTTTAAGGGCACGGGAAGGGTGCGGGGCTGCTTGCGTCACCTTAGGAATGCGGATTCGGTCGTGCGCGTCAAGAGGTCACGTGCGGGGGAATCACCGAGCGCGTGCTCACGCGCGCGCACCACGTGCTGCTCACGCGCGCGCACCACGTGAGGACAGCCACGCGTCTCACCCACCTGGCAATCTTCCCATCGGCATCAGGGCCACTGATTTATCAGGGTGTACTTTCGCGGACCAACACAACTCTACGGACACCGCCTCCTCTCTCTCTCTCTGGTAGAGTTGGGGGGATGGGGGGGGGGCTTCAGGACGACCGCAATTCCTTTCAGGACAATATAATTACTGTGGAGGCATTATGTTGAGTTTGGTCAGGGCAGCACAGCGATAAGGGATGATAACCGATGAACGCAGATGGAGCGATAAGATCAGAGCTCACGGGCAGAAAAATCTAGGCGGCTTTTTGGCATCGCAGCCATGATTGAAGGGAGGTCTTCAGACATCAATGGATAGATCATAGCTGATGACGTATTTGTGAAATTCGATTCGCTCTAAATTTGGTGAGGAATTTTGAACGTGTATCCGTTTTGTGCAACTTTTATTTATATGTTTCAACAGTCAACACATAACCATCCGTGACAATTACAAAAATACATATTTTACATTCCAAAAAAAGTATTGCATGCACACGTCATATGACGCGTGTGCACACGCAGCTCTTGTACAGGGCACCGTGATGTAAAGTTTAAAAATACTCTTACTATAAAAACACTGTGGCGTCAACAAAAATGTGGAGGGACTGCATTAACCAGTCCCCCAGTATTTGACATTAGCGGTACATTACGCTCTGCTCCAGAAATGTTTCTCTAAAAATCTTAGCAACGCAATTTTGTCGTTATTTTTGTTCACATCAACACTCTTCTGGGAACCGTTTTGACAAACCGTATCCTAATTGATCCTTATTGGTCCTTATTTTGTCCATATTTTTTTGTATAAAGCTCTCATTGGATTGATTATAAGTACATAGGGTGCAATAAACATAGTGATGGAATAATAAAAAAAGGAATTACCCTTTCTGCCAATATGACGGGAGGTGTTAAGAGGTTCAAACACCAAATGGACACCGATTACAAGGCATCCAGTCTGCGTTAACCACACATACTTGCGGTAAACCGTTCAAACAAATATACTTCGGTAATGTATGCATTGCCCTTGAAACTGATTGGCCTATACAACAACATGGATTATTATAATAGGTGTATCACACGCTCGAGTTGCAATGCCTTCTGCTAGTAATTCCTAACTCCAAGCCAGCACAGTAACATTCTGGAAAACATCGAGAGCCCTGGTAGTAGGAGAGACTTGTGAATACTGCTGACATATTTCCATTCTCTCTTCACGTGAATCACATCCTTGTCATCGACGAAGCTTCTTCAAATCGGGGATTTTTGTAACATTTTAGATGGCACGGTGGTCGCTGTTCGTAACTACACCGCACTCTTCTGCACCTTATAGCAGGGCAAATGGTCTGAAATGTTCAGCGATTAAGGTTTCAGTCGTGAGGAGGTGTTTGTTAATAATGTCGGTTTATTAAAGTTATTCACTGTTATGTTGTCCCCAAAACAGTTTGTGGCATGCGGTAACCTTAATGTGTGTCCTCTGTTACAAGCTATGCCTCAATTTACGGAATGTAATTAAATGAATCATACCTTATCGTCACCACTCGTCGTGAAATTATTAAGCCCTCTCCAGTTGATTCAATTCATGCGATGAGTGTTCTATATTGGATAATTTAGAGGGCTTCAATCGACGGCCTTGAAAAACTCCGGCTACAGCTTATAAAGCTGTCATCTCTTTCCCAAAATTGTTTTTGTGCAGTTTGCCCTACTGGCGTCATGTCATGGGATGAAGTGTCCATTCCCAGCTCGTCGGAGAACAGAGCATCATCCTGTGTTAGAGAACGGCCCACAGAAGCACGTTATGCGGAACTACCGTCAGGAGCCACAGCTTCACTACACGCATGGCGATCAAACCACTTTTTTTTTTATTCTGAGAGACCCAGAATTATTCAACAAATCAACTTTAAGATGGCAATGTTTGTGCAGTCATTGGAAACTGGGCCAGGACCGTCAACTCACTGAACTGAAGAACCCAATTTTATCATGGTTGGGCAGCTGACAACATGGATTTAACTGCAACATCTCTTTGGTTGCTATATCAATGTTTCTGAGCCCTGAGCCCCTTTCAGTGGAAGACCTGCTCAAACTTGTTTTTTGACTACATGACCATTTAAAAGGCCCTTCCCATCTTGTTCGACCACGTTCAGTCCGCCGTTTTTCTTCGTAACGATGAACCGTGTATTCTCACCGACCCTCCTTGCGATGTTCTTCTTGCGCAAACCCGGAGCAGCAGCTTCTTCACGTGTTTCTCCATCCTGCTCCCCTGCTTCGTCTTCTTCCCGCCTTGCTTCCTGCGCCCGTGTCGCTGCTTGCCCACATTATCTACGGCACTGAGCAGAAGCTTCCGGATGTAGGCGTTCACCTCTGGCTTGTGGCGGGCCAGGCACGGCGGAACCAGGTGACGAACACTGTCCACGAATTGTAGGGTCGCGGCGTTGCATGGGCCCTCCGGCTGGGGCGGCAGATTAAGCGACGACGATGGAGGCTCGGCACCATCGTCCCCTGCGGAAGGAAGAGGGATGTAAAGTGTGTTGTTCCGCCGTCAACTGTTGTTCTGGATAACTCTTAACAGGATGGACTTTCTTTTTTTACTTTACTTATTTTGCACCGCACGTAGCCAGCTGTGCTAATTGGAGGTGTGGGGTCGTGTCAATTTGCAGCCAGGCAATCGAGTCGGTCTGGGTTGGCAACTCAAAAAATATTTCCATACCTGGCAAGACCGTGTCAGAATACCTCTCGCTATACTACCGGTCGGTCATGTGCCATCCCGTGGAATTTAGCGTCTCATTCAAATGGCGAACGTTTCTATCGTTTCCTACTTCTGCAATGGGAGAATGAACTGGCAACCTCTTCATCATTGCATCAGACCAGATTGTGAACGCACGTCCAACCCGGAGCACTCTCCGACTAGGGCATTGATCTACGGTTGCCGCTCAAATCATACGTCCGTACGAAAAGCGTGAGCGAGAGAGCAGTCGTCACGAGCAGCTCACCTGCCGGCCTCGTGTCCCCATGCTCGCGACTCCGCGCGGACGCCCGTCGCTGGCGGCAGGACCAGCAGAGCGCGTCGTGCGTGGAGGCCCCGGGCAACAGCTCCGTGGAGCCCAGACTGGAGCAGTCGGTGTGCGGGCGGCACGTGGCATCCGCCGATGCCTCGGGGGAGAAGAATCCCCGAGGACACGGGGCGCAGTGCGTGTCTTCGTGCGGGGATCCTGCGGAACACGGAGATGCGTGACGAGAAGAGTGTGAGACGGGGGGCACGGGCAGACAGAGAGAGAAAGATGTAGAGATGCGTAGAGAGAGAGAGAGAGAGATGAGCGAATAGGTATAGATTGGAGCTCGGAGATAGCTAGGCGATAGGAAAGTGGAGCTAAGATGCCCTGACTTGACGAGCACTGGTGGTGGGGCATAGTAAATACATGTACGAATAAATGATCATCAAACGAATGCATGTAGGAACCAATTTCTGAGTGGGGTAGAAAGCTCGTGCTGTGCATGAGGAAGCTCCATCCCGATGGGCACTGGTGATTGGAGCAAACAGAACAAATGAAATCATGCGCAAATTATTTAACCTCTGCACGAATGAATGGGTAATTAGCACTCGTGCCTTTAGCGAGGACATCTTACCCGTGCATGCACGAGCCGTTTGATATGCAGAACGAGTTACTACAATGAATGAAGAATGCATGAATGGGCGTTTGTGCCTTTTGTTTCCCCTTGTCCATCGCAGGGATTTGGTGACGGGGGGCGGTCACGCGGAAAGAATTGTCATCGATTCAATTAATTAAATGAGATACAATAATTGAGCAGCGACTTGGTACGAGTGAATCGATCGCAGAATGAATCGCAACAAACACACGTGGCGCGCGCGCGCGTGCGTGCGGTGTAGCCACCCCCCGTGCTTGCCTTTGGTGACGACGCCGTGCCCCGCCGCGCAGCTGCTGTGCCGCACGCAGAACTCGTTGAGCAGGAAGGTGCCCGGCTCGCACTCGCACACGCGGTCGTGCGTGGGGCTGCATTCCTTCGCGAGCCGCTGCCCTTCCTTGCACGGCGGGCCGCAGTAGCGACACCGGTCCAGGGAGTTGGAGAACTGCGTGTAGTGGCGCGGCGGGCACGGCGTGCAACGTGTCTCCACGTCGTCCGCGTCCTCCAGGAGGAGCTGCTGCTGCTGCCCCTGCTGCTCCTGCTGCTCCTCGCTGGCCTTCGTGGAGCACGGCAGCGAGACGTGGTGGCCCGGGGGACACAGCCCGCACGGCTGGGATGGAGAAGGCATCTTCGCGCCGTCTGCCGACACCGTCGGCGCCGCTAACGCCCCCGTCATCACCACCAGCGTTATCGTCATCGTCGTCGACATTGCTATCGCCATGACGGTGGTCATCGTCATCATCACCATTGTCGCTGGCGTAGCCCTGATGCGATCTGCGAAGTGGGGGGGGGGGAGGAGTGCACGTCTGTGTTTAAGCGCAGGTGAGGGATGTCGTGCGTAGCGTTACATCGTTGGTGCGTCGTCACGCGACCGTGAGAGGTGGCCATGGATTGGGGAGGTCTTCATTTCCGCGGAGGATCGAGCGTGGCTGATGACAACGATGATTATGTTGAGATCAGGGAGTATCGCCGAACATTCGATCGGCACCGGTGTGATCACCACAATTGTTCGGCAGGCGCAACGAAACGAAGGGAAAACTACCGAGTTCAAACGCGAGTTCACAGACAATGGGGATTAACAATGAAACAAATGATCCATTCTTCTGGAATCTACTCGACACAATCGGATCGTGGTGGGGGGGGGGGGATGAGGACGGGGGTGTTGGGACATCGGGGGAGGGGAGAGGGGGGATACGATACGGGGAATGTTGGGTGGAGTGCGAAGTTGCATGCTGAGTGGATAATGGCACCACCACAGTGCCACATCCTGCCGCACAGACACATCAGCAGGGAACTCGAGCCAAGCCCAGGGGCAGTGTAACAATCTACTTAGGCGTTCCTCGGCGAACCGCTAAAATCTCACGTTCCAATCATGGGTCCCACTCTTGATCAATTGAACGATTATTTCTACATTTGAAGCTTTCGTGACTGCAAGGATTCATACTCTTAGTTTTTTCGGTAAAGTCACGTAGGTAAAAAAAATGAAATAAAAATTAATAAAACATAAATAATAATAATAATAAAACGATTATTGTTGATTTCTCAAGAAGTGCTACTCGTTTTATCGAACACCCCCCCCCCCGCCCCCCCCCCCCCCCCAGTGGGGGGTGGTGTGAAGGCCGAGTCGTCCCGACTTGGTTTTAATCGATTTCTGTGCACGCCAAAAAGGCGGCAGACGCCACTCATGTGAACCGCGGCAGGGGAGGTCGAACTCGGGCCGCCGCCGTCTGCGGCCACGCACTGCGCGCGCTGCAGCCGCACGCTCGATGTGCCCCAAGACAAAGATCACCCAAACCCGTTTCGCTCGTGACGGGACTGTTGGGGCAAGCGCTGTGAGCGAGCAGCACCTACGGAAGGCCGGCACGACACGACGAAGGGGGTGGGGGGGGGGGTGGCGACACCACGTCCGGCCGCCTTTGTCTCTCCCGGTGGTGACGTTTGCACGCCGCACCAGCTACTGATTTGAGGCCGAGTCGACTGAGGGGAGGCCCAGGCACACACACAGTCGCACACCCTCGCAATGAAATAATCTAAATGATCCCACACAAAACGAAGATTTCCCCGTGGAGCTTTACATACGTGTAAGGGGGGGGGAGGTGCAAGTGCTGTTAGCGAACACCTGCATACCTTCACGTACCGTACGCATACGTACATGCATGTACGCATACGTACATGCATGCTCACACACTCGTGCTCAATCCTCGCGTACACACGAAGACACGCGCGCATACACACACACAAACTCTCGTATACTGTAGACACAAAACAAATACACGCGCACAATGAGATCACTCACACAAAGACAAAGATTCCCCCCCCCGTATAGTCTCTACAGACTATTGGGGCAAGTGCTGCTAGCGAGCACCTATGAAGGCCGGAAAGGTGCACGAGGAGGGGGTGGGTGGCCAGCACCACGACCGCCCGACCACCTTTGTTTACACACCACACGAGGAGCTCATTTGAGGCTTAATCGACCCAGGGGACGGCCAGGAACGGTTCAAACAATCGTCACTGGTTGCGTGTTGGCCGTGAGCGAATATCGAACTCGGGCCGGCCGGGTTCGTAGCGTTAGCGAACCTGAACAGATCCCCACTCCCCTCCCATGGCGCACGACTACGCACCGAACCTCACGTCCACTGCTCCATCCTCGCCGCGTTCGTCTCTTACCGGCGCGAAGGCGGTGCCGGCCCCGGTCAACTTTGAAGTGTCACCCTTGGCTGTGCCGCTCGCTTCTCGCCAGCAGCAGCGAAGTAGCCGGCTCCTTTATACGTGTGTGATCAACCCCCGCGCCGACCGCCGTAAAAGCAGCCCCAAAGGGCGTGGGCGGCAGTGACGCGCGCGCGTTTTTGTGTTTGTGTGTGGGGGGGGGTGGGGGGCGTCTGTGTGTCAAACACGTGGCTCCTGCCATGGATCAATCTTGATTTCAAGCTGTCGTGACTGCAGGAATCTATACTCTTTGGTTCTTTCGGTAAAGTCACGTAGGTAGAATTTTTTTTAAATAGGTCACCAGTGATCTATTTCTTTTTCTACCTACGTGATCACTGGTGATCTATTATTGTTTCTACCTACGTGACTTTACCGAAAGAACCAAAGAGTATGTCTGTATGTGGATGTATGGAGAACTTCTTTTCGCGACCCACAGACGCTTCAAAGATTTGGACACGGCCCCCCAACCCCATTAACCAGGGCCGGATTGAGGTTCTTGTAGGCCCTGGGCACTTCTGTTTCGTTAACCTTCTAGAGTTGGTACTACTGCCCATGTTACACACTATACCGCTGCTCTTACTCCGCTTGTTTCACGCATACTTCGTCCAGCCGCTGGACAGATGTCGTTAATGATACCTTCATTATTTCGTCTGTGCCTTAATTCGATGGGAGCGCGCTGTGCGCCGTAGATAAGCCGAATGGATTTGAAATTATTGGGGGGGGAACCCAAAGTAAGCCGAAAAAAACTAAAAATTTCGACTATTTTTTTACTATGATTATCATCGGATGGCGCGGCTTTAAAAGGATGCCGTTCGTTTTCATCGATAACATTGTAGATGTTCTGACAGGACGACCTCATCGCGAGCGCCATAATTCTTTACTTTTATTCAAGCTTAAATATTTGTTTGACTGGCATTCAAGAAGATATTTTGGTTACATTTTTTTTATCATACAAACAAATAAAAATAAACATGGTCACATTGGTTTTCGTAGGATCATGCTCCCTGGATAAAAGCTGTCCGGATATGAAACTGCCTTCCTGAACACATTGTCGGAAAAATCAGCGATTCTGGTCTTCGGACATTCTAACGCCGGGCACGTGGACATGTCCTAACGTGACCACACGCCTTGTAGGGACTGAGTCTTTGAGTTGCAGTAAGCCCATGATTATGCCGATTAGATGTACTAATGATGTCTGATATGGCTATTGTTCACAATTGCACCCAATAAGAACAATGTACAGTGTGGAGAACTTATTTTTCGCACCACAACAAAGGCTTCAAAGCTTTGAACACGTCCCTTATCAGCGAGCTATTCCCGGCCACGGCAAACAGCAGTGGGCGACTAACATTTCAACTTCAGAATCTTTATTCAGACTGGAGGAATCCGATGAGCTCCGAAGCGCTTTTTCACAGACGTCCAGTAGGGCGCGGGTCAGCAAGTTACAACGACAAACAAACGATTTAAGCGCAAAAAATATCTATTATTCTAACGCAAGTCACGAAACTTAATCTAAAATATATAAGTGCAAATTGCCCCCTGCGGCTCCGATAGGTAGACTTAAAAGGAGCACTGTACCTGGTGCGTTGTGTCAATATCGCCATTAGCGAGGCAAACACCAGCCAGGCCATTCCTGGTTTTCCTCTTCCTCCTGCAGTCGTCCTAGGGCTGCGAAGTGCTGCAGATCCTCGCCGCAGACTCTTCCTCCAGAAATCCGGGGACGATCCTGGGCAGTCGTTCCCCACGAGTCGGTGTCGGCGTTGTGCTTCTGTCCCTGACACCGATTTGTACGCTCACCTTTGTTTAGCGAACGCCTCGACTGAGGTGGGAGAATATTAAACTCGTCGCCTCGAAGCTCGCGTGAGAGGACGTGAATGCTGGCGCGTCTGTCTGTCTTCCCGACTGGTTTCGGATGATCTGCCGCAGGCAACTTTGACGGTGCTTTTCCAAGGGTCTTGAGTTGTCTCTTCCTGTTATACTGACCGCACCTCAGCTCGGTGCGGTGTGGTGGGGGGTCACTGCTTGATAAACCTGCATCGTCTTGGTTTCGGGATATGATGTTGCGTTTCTTCTAACACCAATTTCTTCAGGCGACCGCAGGCTGCACTTGCAGATTCGAGGTGATTGGTGGATTTCTTCATTCTGTGAAAGGTTGCTTCCAAGGTACGAGCAATGTTCACCGTTCGTTCTCTAGTCTCACCATGAATCTGAATTGCCGACCCGGGGAACTGCTGAAGGATTACTTCTTGATGGAGGTAGTTAATCTTATGAGTGTTAAGCATCCGTCCCAATGGTTCATATTCCTCGGTAAATATGTCAAAAGGACTGCCCGCACATGTACAACCCCTTGTTTTTGCTCGTGATTTTGAGACGAAGCTTCCTGGGGCTACGCGTGACATCTCTGAGTATGGGAGACATATGACTCATTGGCAAGTGATCAGGTTGAGTCTGGTCACGCGGTGTTACGACGTAGATGTCGTGCATTTTTTGGTGACGTTGCCGCGTTGGGAATGGCGCACAAGCAAGTTTTCTAACATCAACACGAACGTCATGTGCTATGAAGAAGGGCCATTACCCGGACCGTCTATTAACGCAGTGTCATTTACCAAGGAGTGCTGCTCTGCGTGTGTACACAAGGAATTATAAAAACATTACCTGGAGTACAACATTCAGGGAACCCACGCGTTTGGACTCTTTCGGTTAACTCCGTGGTCTGGTCGTGCTCTCTCGTGCGTCTCATTTCACTTTTAGTTAACAATGAAATTAAATAAATGATTCAATCACCTCTGAAAAATATTTTCAACCTTCCACATCCAGTGAACCTTAACCGTCCACCTCTGCTTCACAGTGATGGTGATTCGCCTGATACTTGTACACGAGTGATTCGTTATGTGTTGGTAAAAGCGACGTATTAAATTGTAAATACTTAGTTATTTGTTATTCAGTTGTTCGGCGTTAAATAAATCCCATCGCGGGAAATTATGCGTAAATAATAAAAAGTATATTTAATTACGTAGAGCATGTAAATAATTGAATACATAGTTGCAGGGGGCGCTAACCACTGTGCCACTGCTCGACCCTGTGTGGTTAGTTGCACGCCAAAACGAATTCCTTGCTATTTGCATATTCAGGATGTAGAAGCCCCAAAATATGTATATAAATAACATAGAATTAAGCAATGACTCTAGTCCTTCACCCTGTTCTTAAGCCCTCTCGTTATCAGACTAAAGCCATGGGGTGTGCCCTTAAAGCAGCCGAGTTTGAATGAAGCCGACTTTGCCGGCAATTGTGCATTGTACACCACGTGGTGGCGTGTTCATATTATTTATACTGGTAGGAACCTCCTGGTTACACCAGCCCACAGGGGATTATTGTGTCCGTCCGTCGTGCAGGGAGGGGCTGTGTGGGGAGGGAGGGGAGGGTGGGGAGGGGCTGGGTGGGGAGGGTGGGGCTGGGTGGGGGGTGGGAGGGGTGGGGCTGGGTGGGGAGGGGCTGGTCACCCGGTGGTGCCCTTATAAAACTCAACGTTTAACCTACTCACGCCGGCTTGTGCCCGCCCTCACAGTCGGGCATATTTGCGGAATACACCACGCCGGCGTTGACCCTGGTCATTGACCGAGCAACCCAACGTTCCTACCGGCTCCTTCCGCAGGAATGTGTTATTGTTGCGTCGCGGTGGCAAGATGTTATTTCAATCGCCTGGTACGCAATCCCGGACCCAAACGATTCCTGTATATTTTGAGTTTTCGTGTCTCTCCGTGTAGTCGCGTGGATTTTTCTCCGGGTCCTCTCGTTCTGCCCTCTACATTTAGAAACATGAATGTACATTATTTGGTTGCTATTATCAAGTGTGATCGGCTTTACCTGGTGCATAATAAAAGAAACAAGGACGCTTTGACAAAACAACACCCTATTATTTCTTTTCAAAAAAGGGTAAATACTAAATTTGTCAAATTTAAGCAAGCAATCATTTCTCATTCCTGTGTTTGGGTGGCCGTAGTGGCGCATTTGCCTCGTTAAACTTCTGGCCACGGCTAACATCAGTGACGAGTGATATCTGAACCGTTCCTGATCCTGCTCTGCCTACCCCTTTCACCAACCCACGCTGACCGGCGTGGTGAAGTACATTCAAGGAACCCGCATGTCACATGGCATAGGGGGGATTTTATATATATTAGTGGATTGACAAAGTGCTACAAATTAATTATTTGTAATTTCTGTTTTGAGAAATAAAACAAAAACAACATTTCTGAGTTTAAAAAAAATACTTTTGATCATAATCGTTGCTGCTACTCTACTCCCATTGTTACTGTTCCCGTGAACTTCACCAATTCATTCCTCCTCCCATGCTCAGGACAGTTTCGTCTCATCCGTACTGTCACAACCACAAGCGTACAATCCAGGTGAAAACAACACTTACCAAGATTTGAAGCTTTCGTGACTGCAAGGATTAATATTCTTAGGTTTTTTCGGTAAAGTCACGTAGGTAAAACATAAACATTAATAAAAGTAAAATAAAATAAAAATCACGACGTTTCGGAGGCAACACAAGCTTCCGTCTTCAGGTGGAACCGTCACAGCCACGACAGCTGTATCAAGTAAATGAGAGATTACAAGAGCTACCACTCCGTATATATAATGGTTGGAGAGGGGGAAGGGCCAAGTACGGCACACTTTTTATTAAACCTAAGAATATGAACACTTACCCACTCAAACATGCACTCACCCACTCAGACATCCACCCACCCAATCACCCACCCACTCACCACACCACAGGTCACAACCATTTATATTTGTACTTCCTACCTCATGTCCTAAGCTATGAAAACCTTGCTTAATTCAAGAAAGATATCAACTCTGATCGATTACACCTAGAATCGTGCTGTTGTATTGCTGGCCGCTTGGCGTCTGGACACTAGGGCCTGCAGTGCTCAGCAACCGTGATGGATAGACAACAACAACCGCCGTTCACCACAAAGTGGCAGTGACATCACCACGGCCCTTGTGCCATGCTCGGTGCACTTTGATGCCACGTGAAGTGTCGAAGGGCCGCTGGCAGGAGGTCACGGAACAGATCCAGGTGCCAGGGGTTGACTAAGATGACTGGCAGATACACCAACTATTGGTCCCTACTGTGCCTAACTCTGTGTTTTATCCGCCCGGCGCTCCGCTCGTTGTTGTTGACGGTCGCTTCTCTGCTGTCCGTTGTTGCTGGAGGGCGACTGCCTCCAACTCCCCGGCAGCATCCTTCACGAACCTCCTACACAGCGGCCGATCTTGACACAGCTGGTACCGGTCATCGGAAAGTCCAATCAACTCCACATCCTTCTGTACCACATCAGTCCATCGCTTCTCTAGCCCGTGCCCGGATAATATGGATGGATACACGCTAATTGACTCAGCCCACGTGGCGCCTGAACGGGATGCATTGGTGGTGCGGTAATCACGAATAAAGATACATCTGTAAGACCCACATCACCTCGTTAACAATACAAGTGTTAACCGTTTCCCGCAAACGAGTGTTGATTTTGCTTGTGTAGTGTTGTTCAACACGGTAGCACACACTCTGGACTGGGAGGTAACACTTTTATTTAACAACTTCCCCAGCGGATAACACTGAACGTAACTCGGGTTCTATAATAGGTGATGTGGCTCACTACGTGAGTAGCAAGTTAACTCGAGATGAAGACCCGTAGATGAAGAGACGCGGGACCCAGGCTTGATTCCACAGAAGAGTCAAGAACATTCTCGGGACTGCCCCTTGATGCTCCTGGGCGTGGCCTCACTCCGCTTTGGGTCACGCCCCCTTCGAGACCTTTCCCGAAGGATCTCGACCGAGCATCACATGCCCCACTCAGGCGACCACGTTCCCCCATGCCCTCTCTTTCTCAGGCCATCACCATGACGATGCCCCCTTGGGCTGGCTGACATGCCGCACTTACTCTGGTGCTAGAGAGAGGCTCCAGACGCACTCCTGTAACAGTAGCTAGCGCGAACACCCTAGTGACAACATTTACGTCACTACACTTGTATGTGTTCACTCTTGCCCATAGAAGGTTAAGGAATGCTTCCTGTTATGAATTCAGCGATGATGAGTGGTGAGCCACTTTTTAGAATGTAACAAAATACATAAGCAGATAAATGTCGCCTTTCCATATCCATCTGTCCACATTTTTTTTTATTTCTTACACCACCCAGCACGGTCCACTAAGAGTGCATAATTTCATCAGCATTGTTTTAAAACAAGCAAACTTTGTGCCGGTTTCGACACACAGTGTCTCATCAGTCGAATCAAACTTGCTTGAATCAATGCTGGTGAGCTGCCGATCTTACAGGAAAGATATGAGTTCTCAGATCGACACAAATTTTTACTGTAAGACTGTTGATTGGACACTAAGTGTCGAAACCGGTCAGAATTTGCTTGTCTCGAACAATGCTGCTGAAATTATGCACACCCAGAAGGCTGTATGGCTGATTATGCGGAGAGACGGGTATGTGAAAGAGATACTGTGGAGGATACAATTTTAATGCTGTTATTTATATTCTCCAAAACGACTCTTAATTATATATATCTGTATCGATTTCCCCTCCCCGTGAATCGATGAATTGTCACGGTTTCGGCCTCGCGAGTCGTGAGCTATCTGGCCAAACTCCTCGTCGAGTCGCCTTAAGGTGTCATTAGGACACTGCCGCTGAGGCCACCACATCTCGCCATTGCTTGCTTTCTTTATTCTGCCAGAGCCATTAGGTTGTGGCGGAGTTGACACTCGACTTCCAAGGACCACAAAAACTTCAAATCTAGAATTCCAAGGACCACTTTTTATTTTCTCGTTCGCTCTTCCCCTTGGTTGCCGACCTCAGGTTACCACTCCAGTGCCCGTCTCTTTAACCTCCTCGCCTCATCCTGGATACGCGTACCCCACCTAACACAAGTTCATCTTCCAGATTATATCTACAGCACTTTCCTGACACGTCCTAATTCAAAATTACAAATTGCCAACTTGCTTAACCGCCTTCAACCTGCACACGTGCCCAACCAATTAAACCAGTCCCCCTAATCACATCTAAACCTCTTTCTTGCCACAGGTTATATTCCGAACGTTCAACTTATCATCTCATCATACTCCACGGTCAGATTATTGGGTACAACCTAGTGTACGAGGAGAAAACCTCACGCATACGAGAGAATGGCATTCAAAAAGACAAAATATTTTTTGTACCGTTTTCCACCAGCCGGCTGGGGGGAAGTGATGGAGTCAGCATATCGAGTTTATTCTACAAAAAAACCCAAGTCTAAATGTCACTGCAGTAACCATTTGGCACATATAACGATAAAAAAATCTTTAGTATAACACGGCTATTTTATTTGTGAAATTTAAATTGACCCAAGACATCGGGACAAAGATGTTACATGCAATTCCAATTGATTAATTTTCAAATACCGACTATTTTAGTAACGTTACCAAGTAATCAACCTTTCGACTGCTTGAGGTAACCCTCCAGAGACGGGTCACACATGGCGTTGTTAACGTCGCCCATCGTTTTTAACTTCTGAAATTATTTCACATGCTTCTAGATTTGAAGCTTTCGTGACTGCAAGGATTCATATTCTTATGTTTTTTCGGTAATGTCACGTAGGTAAAACATTAAAATTAATGAAAGTAAAATAAAATAAAAATCACGACGTTTCGGAGGCAACACAAGTCTCCGTGTGTTGCCTCCGAAACGTCGTGATTTTTATTTGATTTTACTTTCATTAATTTTAATGTTTTACCTACGTGACTTTACCGAAAAAACCTAAGAATATTTCACATGCGTTTCAAATGTTCCTTTAAGTTTTCGTGTAAGCAAATGGCCCTCCATAGTTCAATGCTGTATGAGGAAGAGCCACTACCCGAAACGTCGCCTTTGTTATACTTGTACAATTAAGGCAGTGTTACTTTCGAACGCGTTGAGTTTTCTTGTATGGCCAACATTTTTAAGTCGCTTTAAAAACAAATGCGTGACAATTGCCCCACGACTGAGTGTATGGAAGCGCCAGATCGCCATCTGGTGGGGCTCATGGGGACATTGAAGGGCTCTCAGAAGATGGAGAACATAGATGGGATTTACATTGGGACCTCCTTTTTATCTGGCACCAAATATGATATCATTATCAGAGTTGTCTCTTTTTGTTTGCATTTTGACTGCTTGTGTTGTGGTTATTGCAAACATGATCCCTTGTATAAAGGTGTCAGTTTTGGTGCCAGATAAAAGGGTAAAAACCTATTACTACATCATAGATGGGACTTTAATTAACAAAAACTACATTATTTTACTCAGTAATTGTATGTTGTTCAGCTTCAGAAATCTGGGCTGTCGGGGTTTTTTTTCTGTTCTCCACCTGAGGACGGCTACTAGCGTTGTGGCCGAAACGTCGTGAGAATTATTTTATTGTGTTTTATTTTTATTATTTTATTATTTCCATTCTACGTGACTTTACCGAAAGAACCAAGAAGATGAACTTGCTGTTTGTTTGTCTTTTTTAAAAGTGTGGGAAATCGATTGGATCGATAAAATACTTCTTTGGAAAAATGTCTATTTAAGACCAGGACAAATATTTACACATTCCACCCTCGTCCTCGAATGCGTTTATAATTCAGTATGCTTTTTTTTATTCATACAATCTAAATATAGTAATTGATCTTATTATAAATCTAAGATAAAACTAAAATGAACGTAGTCGACTCAAAATCCCCTGTATTTGAATACGTTTTGGGTAAGTTATATAATCTGAACAGTTTCTGCCTCAGCCGATAGCCCTTCTCATCAGCTTCATTGGGGTTCATATTCTTGGTTCTTTCGGTAAAGTCACGTAGAAGGGAAATAATTAAATTAAATAAATATAAAACAATAAAAAATATCACGACGTTTCGACTGCAACACAAGCAATCATCATCAGGTGTGAAATCCACA
Organism: Lampetra planeri; assembly: GCF_965212315.1. Lineage (NCBI taxonomy): Eukaryota > Metazoa > Chordata > Hyperoartia > Petromyzontiformes > Petromyzontidae > Lampetra > Lampetra planeri. Next base: position 8,511,535 of record NC_136111.1, read on the forward strand.
GATTTCAAATTTTCTTTCTGTAGCTCATGTCGTTGAATTCACCACATGTCAAAATGCGTTTACATTTTTGTATTCCTGCAGAGGACCGGCAAAGCCAGACCCCACCTGGTTGGGAAAATACCCAGTGTACGAATTAAATGTTTTAGTTGTTCTATCGATGTTTACTTCTTCTCTAAACCATTGCTGTTGTACTTGACTCTCAGCCTGCATGCCAGTGAGGAAACCATGCCTCCCACAGCCAGTTATAGCTGGTAGCCTGCAGACTTTGCCAGGCAAGATGTGAACTACCTCGCCTGGTATGCAGGAGGTCGTGCCTTTCGATCGCGACCCTAACACATACCTGTCAACCCATACAATTTACCTGTATTCTTGTACAGGGAAATTTAGTTTTCAGGTCCGTACGGTGTACGGCCGTTTCAATACCGGCAAAAAAACACATTTTGTATATTTGTGTTTCTCCTTTGTGATGGGACGTTGAGATGTATACGATACCTCCGTGACTTTACCGAAATAACCAAGTTGTATGGATTCCTGCAGTCACGAACACTTCAAATCTAGACCAAGACCAATAAGGTCTGAATTGTTCTGGTGTAAGGTAGGGGGGCACTGACAAGGGGTTGACTGGTTTGTTGTATATTTGGAGTTTGTGTGTCTCTCATCTCTCCACGTGGTCGCGTAGAGTTTTCTCTGGGTCCTCGGTTTTTCCTCTCCACATCTAGAATCGAGATCACGCGTTTGCGTAATTTGCGCGCTATAAATTTCCACATGATGATAAGCCACTTCGTTGAGCTCCCAATTGTGGCCAGATGGCTTCTGAAAAAAGAGCAATAGCTCAGTGGGCTTTACCTGTTAAACAAAGTTAAATAGCTAAACAAATATATACGTTTCTAGATTGCAAGGATTCATACTCTTAGGTTTTTGCGGTAAAGTCACGTAGGGAAAAATAAATAATAAAAATTAATAATAAAAATAATAGAAATAATAATAGAAATTAGTATGAGTTATTTTATTTATATTATTATTTCTATTATTGTTAATATTTATTATTTATTTTTAACCTACGTGACTTTACCGAACCTAAAATATATATATATGTGCCATGCTATGTCAATGCTTTAGTTTTCCCCTCCTCATATGTCATTGGGACCCCCCCCCCCCAAGATATCCTCGTCTTCCACGTGCGAAATAAATCTTAAAATCAAGTGCCGGAGGCTTTGGGGAGTAGCTTGGAACAGCAACGGATTGTTGAATCCGTCTGTGCAGCGCTGTGAGTTCGGCTGCTTTAAAACGAGTGTTGGGTTTTTTTTTCCGGGTACATTAATCAGGTTTTCCTCCCACATGCAGCCAAACGCTTAATTAATGGAATTTAACCGAATGATCCCAAACAAGACCCTCCTTCAAGTGAGGCCTTTGTTGATGTGTACGCTACAATTCGACGTTATTCCAACAGTGAGTGCCGGTGGTGTTAGTTTAACGACGTGGGCTTTCGCGACCAAATATTATCCACGACAAAGGTTTGTTTCTTTGGAGAGGAGAGGGGGAGTTAAGGCAACCCTGACTAATTTTCTGTGTCAATTTGTGACCGCCAGAGGCCGCTGCTGATCGCCTCAGCGGTAACGAAAACGGATTTCGATTTTCCCGCGCTTTTTATCTGGCCAACGGTCATTTCCGGTCTCGCGCTCAACCCCTGGGGGTGGGGGGGGGGGTCAGAAATTGGATCAAGAGGGGGGCTTGGTCAGTGGGGAGGGTGGGGGGCCGGAAGTAGGACCGGGGGAATAGATAAATTGGTGGGGGGGGGGGGGACGAAGAGTAGGGGCCGGAAGTAAGATCGGGGGATTAGATAAATGGAGGGGGGGGGGATAAAGAGTAGGGGCCGGAAGTAGGACCGGGGAATAGATAAATGTAGGGGGGGGGGGGGGGGGATGAAGAGTAGGGGCCGGAAGTAGGACCGGGGAATAGATAAATGTAGGGGGGGGGATGAAGAGTAGGGGCCGGAAGTAGGATCGGGGGAATAGATAAATGTAGGGGGGGGGGATGAAGAGTAGGGGCCGGAAGTAGGACCGGGGAATAGATAAATGTAGGGGGGGGGATGAAGAGTAGGGGCCGGAAGTAGGATCGGGGGAATAGATAAATGGAGGGGGTCGGAAATTGGATCAAGAGGGGGGGCTTGGTCAGTGGGGAGGGTGGGGGCCGGAAGTAGTTCTGGGGTAATAGATAAATGGGGGAGGGGGGGGTGTCAAGAGTGGGGGCCGGAAGTGATTCCCTGAAGAGGGCAGTGTGGTCGAGAGCCAGAAGTGGGAGGATCCGGGAATGCGAATCGATTCATCGATTAGATATATCGATTAATCGATTCGTTATTATAAATCGTTAAGATCACGATTGCGCTCGTCGAGCGAGGTGAGTTCGAGTTATTCTAGATTCGTTGGTTTATGGCCACAACGAATTGTAAAGTGGAAATCGATGCCCTCTGTAAATTTAATTGCGGCCATCAATCGTGACAATTGATGGACTTGTTCAGGCCAAAATTTGTTATACTCGGTAGTGTGAGCAATGATGGACTGATTAATCATTAAACTTAATTTTAACAATATGCTTGCACTCCGGTATATATTTTAAGAGTCCGTCTTAAGGTATGATTTCCATATCAACTATAGATGCTATAGTTTTACACCGCTATGAATTATATATCATCAACGATACTGGTACATAGTCTAACTGCATTAAACGGATTCACAAAATTGCGTATTCAAAAGATACACAACACCACTATGGAGTGTAAAGATTCACAAGATGAGTTTAGAGTCGCAATTCCTAACATTTTCTCATCGAAACGTGGAGAGGGGAATTCATTCCGGCTCGTAAAATCTTCAATACACGTATCATGAACGCAATCGACGTAAATCGATGGATTCATATCAGAATATGTATTTATACTGGAGGAATCTGATGAGCTATAAAGCTCTTTTTCACAGATGTCCAGTCGGGGCGGGTAAGAACTTTACAACAACAAACAATACAAAAACATGATAGGAGTGCAAAGTGCAAGAAAGGTAAATAAATCACCCAAACACATAAAAATAAACCATCCGTATCCCACCAGACAAAGCCCACTGAGGTACACGACAAGAGGCAAACAAAAACTCAACAAAGTCTATAACAGGCGACGTTTCGCGCAAGGGCCACATTTCACTGCACGTGGCCAAGGGAGAAGAGCCCTCGGTGCTCTGAATAATGATCGCTGCATGATACGTCGCCTATTTCATGTTACTTTAAGGCAGTTTTATTGACGAATGTATTGGATGACTATAATTCTAGATTTGAAGCTTTCGTGACTGCAAGGATTCATACTCTTAGTTCTTTCGGTAAAGTCACGTAGGTAAAAAATGAAAAAAAATTATTTTAATTAAATTTTTTACCTACGTAGGTAAAAAATGAAATTTAAAAAATTTAATTTTAATTTCATTTTTTACCTACGTGACTTTACCGAAAGAACTAAGAGTATGGATGACTATATTTTGTTATTTGCGCTCGTGCACGACAGCCAACGCAGAATCGCCAGATAATTTGACAAGAGGCAAGGGAGGTGTTGGGGCTGGTTTCAGGGTGGTGGGGGGTGGAAGCTCCTCCGGGAAGATGCGAGGTGGTGGGGGTCGTGGCGAGACGCAGGTGGCCAGGGCTCGGGAGAGAGGAGACGGAGCTTTTAAACCAACTAGATAAGCAGACAATATCACATGCGTTTTGTTTAATCGGGTGAGAAGTCGAGAGACGGGGAGAGTCTCATTTCCAATAGTGTTCTGGGTCACTAAATTGACAAATGCCAAACTAAAATAAAGAAACGAAGCGAATAGATATACAGTAGATAGTATTGTACGTCTTGCATAACCCATCCACCCCTCGGCCTTGCAAGAGTGCATAATTTCAGTAGCATTGTTTCAAGACAAACAAACTTGCTTGAATTAGTGCTGATGAACGGCAAGCCAAGGATTCTCTATTTAAGATATCGGACCTTTTGTTTAAATTATCCACGACGCCAATTATTGTTTTGAAATAAAGAACTCGACACGTCCGTCAATAACACTGCCTTCAGAGGGTAAGGGCCATTCATCATAGCTTTTACATTGCCCGAATCGTCGCCTATGATATAGTTTCTCCTTTAAGGCCACTGTCGTTGACAACTTTGTTGAGTTTGCCCCTTTATATTGCTGGTGCACCACTGCCAACGCAGCAGCATCACCAAAGTGAGTAGCAAACTAGGTTTAAATTCCATCCGTGTAACGGCCCCAGATCTCTGGAATCACCCAGCGAACATGTTTGTGATTAAAACCTTACCATCCTTACTCGTTATCAGGCAAAGGCTGATGACGACCGCTTGTGTTGCGATCGAAACGTCGTGATTGGTTGTATTTTATTTCTAACTACGTGACTTTACCGAAAGAACCAAAGAGTATGGATTCCTGCAGTCACGAAAGCTTCAAATCAAGATTCTTACCATCCTTGTCCTACTTTAATTCGATTTTGGACCTGCTTAGCAGCCTTTAGGTTATCCTCATTGTATGTGATGTGTTCTATGAATCTTGTATATTTATGTTGTACCATGATGATGCACGACCTTGTAATTCGGACCTGACAATGTCTACAGTATTTGCTTATTGATAGTTTTTTTTTGCTGTAGCCAGGCTTCTGTGGGATAACCAATTCCCTATCCAAAATGAGCATTTATCGCCCAACGGGTTTCCATACCTGTCAACCCCTTATCAGTGCCTACCTTATTACAGACCAATTCGGACCTTATTCGTCACCCCGTGCTCTTATAAATCTCAACGTTCATCCAACAAAGTCCCATCACGATGGAGAAACAACCAAATATACATTTGTTTGCCTGTATTGAAACGACTGTACGCCGTATGGACCTGTAAACTAAATTTCCCTGTACAAGAATACGGGTGAACCGTATGGGTTGACAAGTATGGGTTTTACCCTGTGCCAGAATAAAAACTCCTAATAAACAATTGCAGAACAAATAGGTACGGTACGTATTCCTTGGGTCTTAATAATAACAAAATAATAATTATTTTTCTTCTATATACGTGTCTTTACCGAAAGACCCAAGGAATATTAATCCCTGCAGTCACGAAAGCTTTTGAGTCAAGATTTAGGTACGGTATGTTCATTTGAAATAATAGGTAGGGGTCCCACGTGGAGAGGGGGCGTGGTCTGCTGGCGGCGAGGGCGGGGCTAGAGCAGGAAGGGGCGGGGCTAGAGCAGGAAAGGGCGGGGACTAGAGCTGGTGAGCGGGGAGGGGCGGGGCGACGGGGGAGGAGTGGGGCGAAGGGGGGGCGTGGCGTGACCCGTGACCCCGACGTGGAGACCGCGCCATTGTTCGCGCGGGCGCCCCGAGAGAAGAAGCGCGGCGCTCGCGATGTCCGCCCCCGCGTCGCTCCGGCAGCCCTGACGCCTGTGAGTGTGCCGCTCTTCTCTCTGCTCCTCCTGGCCGCACCACGTCGTCCCCTCTCCTACACCCGACCGTTCGTTCCCCAACCACCTCCTCGTCGCTCTCGTCTCTCCGCTCGCCGTGCGCCGCTGCTGGCCGCGAGGGTTGTTTTCACGGCGGCGTCGGCGGCGGCTCCGTGCACCCCGGTGGTGGTGGTGGGGTGGGGGGTGGTGGTGGTGCGGGTGATGGCGGGAGGATGAGGATACCTTCACCTCTTCTTTCTTATGATCATCGTCATCTTTGTTGGTGTCGTCGTGTTGTTGTTGTTGTGAGTCGGGCATGGAGCGGGAGGAGGAGGTAGTCGTCTTTGTCCTCGCAGGTCTGTTGGTTGGGATTTGTCTCTCTAGTCCTGTGTGAGCAGCATGGGGGATGATGATGGGATTTGTTCAGAAGCGATGTGTGGTGGTGGTGGTGGTGATGGTGGGAAACATCATCTTCACAATGACCACAGTTGCCAACGGGACTGTCATCGGCATTATCATCACAAAGATCCGCAGCAGCACCATCATCATAATCACAGCTTTATCGCCGTCACTAAAATAGCCATCAGCACCATGAAGTCGCCGTCACTTCTTATCATGGTTGTACATTATGGTCATCAGCATCATGTCCACATCATTGTCATCACCATCGTCATTCCCATCAATGCCGTCACCAACATCGTAACCATCGTAATCGCAATAAATATAACTCGCATAACCATCACTAACACAACGATGATCATTTTAACGGCCAACATTGTCACCACCATCATCATCATCGCCGTCTCAATGTGGTGAGAATGCTCCTCTGCTCCTTGTTGGCTTGGCCAGGCAGCGCCCAATACAGCCGTGAGGCCTATGTCACGATTGTACTATGGAGCATCACGTAGTCCCCAACATCATAACAGTCATCATCTTGATCAGCATCATGAACATCCTCATCAGCGTCCTCGCTCACCTTCGCCGTCATCACTTTAATAATCATTATATGATCGCAATGCCCACTGCAACCGAGATTGCCTTCTCTCGATCGGCTTTAGCGTCACACTCCACGGGAGGTGGATTACTTGGTTCATTGTTGATGAGGGTCGTGTATTTGTACGTTTAGCGCCAAGCGTAAGTATTTTAGAACTTTGGGCTTGACCCCCTGCCCTATGAGTGAAATCAACCAACGTGAGAGTTGATCGATTGTTGTGTTTTTTGTGAGGAGTAATTTGAAATTTGTTTTTCAGATTGTTCAAGTGATAAGTGTAAAGTCCAAAATTTTGGCTCAACGTTATTCCAAATTTCGGCTCCATAGCTCTTTTAGAAAATTATTTATTTACATTCGTCCCTCAGTTACGATCGCGTCCATACAGTACATACCATTGCATCTCGTCTGCCTAATGTGCATGTACACCATTTCAGAACTACGAACTGTAGCAGTAACATGCATTTCTAAGTTGATGAAATGAATAAGCATATACTTCTATTCAATGAAACTGTTTCGGCACAATTTTAACTATACTTTAAATTTGGCTAACAGTCTCCTTAACTTCAGGATTAAACCGTTGTAAACTGGTTTTGCATCAACAGTTTACAGAGTTCGACTCTTACTAAACCGGTTTACTTCACGTAAGATGGACTCGTGGATTAGTATGCGCACAGAGGAGGAGAAACTGGGAAAGTGAGAGGCAGTAAGAATTGAGCCGGGGGCTACGAAGAAGAGACGAGGCCACGGTTTCTCTTTATTGTTCACCACCGCCTTCATTAATTCAACGAGGAGGATGAAGCGGCAGTCTCGGCTCGTTTTTGTTTTGTCTTTTGTCACGGGTGGGTTTAGGGTGAAGCTTTGGTTTAGCGTGTGGCCCCGCAGCTGGTCCCCAGCCCCGACGCCGACTTGGTGTGGCCGCTTGGCCCGTGAACAACCCAAGACTGAAGGAGTGCACAAAAAGAGAAAAATGGGCCCTGACAAACGCCGAACTTGAGTTTTTTGGCCACGGTGAGGGTTCGTTTTAGGAGATTGTTGTCTAGTTTGTTTGGTTATTATTTGGTTCTTTCGGTTAAGTCACGTCTAAAGATAAAATATTAAATTAAATAATAGAATACGACGTTTCGATTGCAACACAAGCAATCATCATCAGGTATAATGAAATAGCGACATAAAATCTAACCAGAAAACTATAGACAGACATATTAGCAGACAGATATCACCAAGATACATAGAGAGAGCAACACAGGTAACAGAGAGAGGTGATCGTCTCTGTGGGGTGGCCTTAAATAGACAGAGGAGGGCGGACGCAGAGAGAGGGACGGGGGTTAGAGAAAAAATTAGCATATCAATGAGTGGACAACAAAACGATATGCTAATTTTTTCTCTAACCCCCCTCCCTCTCTCTGCGTCCGCCCTCCTCTGTCTATTTAAGGCCACCCCACAGAGACGATCACCTCTCTCTGTTACCTGTGTTGCTCTCTCTATGTATCTTGGTGATATGTCTGCTAATATGTCTGTCTATAGTTTTCTGGTTAGATTTTATGTCGCTATTTCATTATACCTGATGATGATTGCTTGTGTTGCAATCGAAACGTATTCTATTATTTAATTTAATTTATTATTTTATCTTTAGACGTGACTTAACCGAAAGAACCAAATAATAATTCCTGCAGTCACGAAAGTTCTAAAATTAAGATTAGTTTGTTTGGGTTTGGACTTATACTAACGGCTTGTTAGTTATGGTCATTGTAAGGGCTATTACAAATAGCTGGGCGGCTAGGTGATTCGGGTTAGGACTTGGACTAATGATTGTCTTGGCTAGTTTGTTAGAGTTAGGGCCAGTGTGAGGTCTAGGACAATTATCTATACGGGTGGTTGAATATGATTAGGGGTTGTACAAATGGTTGTTTGGTTGGTTCTTTAAGGCCAGTGCAAGGGTCGCAAATAGTGGCTGGTTGATGAGAAGTAAAAGTGATTGTGGCTGGTTGGTTAGAGGCAGGTCTAGAATTTGTTTGGCTCGTGTGCTCTGTCCACTAAACTGCCTTCTCTGCTCCCCAGTGCAACGTTCACCTTCTTCGGTTGTTGGCTGCTCCTTGTTTCTCGTGGTTTACAGTGCCTTCATGAATGAATACGAATCCAACTCATGCCCTCTGAATTTTGCACAGCTTATGCAAAACATCTGATTGCGCCCGTTCTTTGGTGGTACGAACTTGGCGCGCGTTCACCAGCGGACTAATATTGACGCTGCTTTGTAGAAACATGCGGTTTCGCTGTAAGCGTTCAAATCGGTTCTCACAGTATAATGCGTCGCATAATGTAGACAAGAAAGGTCGTTGTACAGTGATACCGACGGGGAGGTATTTTAAACACTTTTTTTTCTCACCGCAATGTTTTGGCAAGGGAGCTGTGAAAACGCCTGGGATAACCAGTGGCATGATTAAGTTGTCAAAATTTATTTTTGAAAAAGCAAAACTATGCAAGCATTGGAATCTTCAGACATCACGAAAGTCAGTATCTCCATGCTCAATTGCAAGATGGGGCAGTGCTCATTTGCAATCATGGCCCTGAGCGATTTATGAAAATTCCACATTTCCATGGCTGAGATCGGCCTTACGTTAGGATTAGCCTATGACCAACTCAACTTCAATAATCCCCATGTGGTCATGCCAGAAGCAAAACATAATTTTTCCTCGTTGTTTCTTGAATAGGTGGCCCTGGGCTTTCCAATTGCTTAAGGTGTGGATTTGGAAGCTAGACAGAATATGGCAGTATCGAGTCCCTCGTATGAATGTTTTTTTTTCTCTGAGTATTGCTTCCTCCCACATGCGAAACAAATTGTTAATGGTCTACGTTCAGTTTAAAAACTCACCAATGCAGGACCCGCCTGAAAATGTCTTGAGACTCGGCGAGGCATTTCTGGGTAGATGGCCATCCGCACTGTTCCCCCAAAGTGGTGGTTGTTTTTTTTTTATCAACCTCTGAAGGATGATGGACTAAGTTGGCTCACAACCAAAATAAAAACTCTGCATTCTGAATGCGAATTGAGTGCTTTGACCGCAGTACCACTCCGTCGGATCTACATGCAAATGAGTTTAACTAAAACATTCTTCATTATAGCACTTATAACCTCATAACATTAGACTCACTGGTCAAATCCAGTGTTCAGGGAGTCACAAACAGTTCGTAGAATGTTTGTGCAAATGTACGTACTGCACACTCGGTGCCTTGGGACAGCAGGAGGATGCCACGTGAATTTCACCTCTGTGCGAGAGTGGCCGTCGCCTGTTCTGTGAATATTGTTCCCTGAGCATCACTATTGCGTGATGTGCATTTATTTGTCGTGGAGAGCTCCTCGCCAGAGTCTCTCTCACTGTTTGCCAGTGCAGTGGGAGTGACTGGATCTCTTGATAGTGCTTTTACATGCTGGGTATCCATTAAGAAGTAGGATAAATAACTGCTTATTTGAATCCAAATTGCCTGTTTTTATTTTCATAAGTTGAGGAAATGTTACTGTTTTTCAAAGCACAGTTGGCGGTGTGTGCCGTGATTTGTGCGGTGTTTTTACAGTAACCTCCCGGTTATAGCTGTAATTGGATGGAATCCATCCCGTGTAGCTCATATTGACTTAAGACCTATTTACTATGTCCAGAATGCATTTATTCGCTTCCACACCTCCGATTAGCGCAGTTGGCTATGTACGGTGTGAAAGAGGTTCAACATACAACACAAAGCAAGATATATTTTTGTTATGAAGTATAAATACTCATCCAGTTATATCTATTCTCAAAGTAACTCTTATTCAAATCAACTACACTTATTCGAAGAAATACGTGAATTGGAAACCCAGTAGCGGTGGCGCTTCCACCTCTGGCAACAGTGCTATGGAATTTCAGCAGATCACAGAGAAAATACAATTCGCTTTGACCCAGAGGGATTTTTTGGCCACAGCGAGTTCCTCATTGCTGGGCCCTCAAGCTGAGGATAAAACTCCTCTTGGCTGAACGGGTGAAGGCGTGCCACTGCCAGTATTTAAAATTGCACTGCTCTGAGCACCTGTGATGCACATTTTTCAGTATTCTTGTAACTTCATTGATTACAATTGGTTAATGTGCTCATGCGTTACGTGCATCGAATTGTATGCGTAAGAACGGTAGGTGTATGAGTTGTTTATGTCGTGCATGCTTTGGCTTACAAGATGTGCGAATCTGTGCACCAAATGGGTATCCATTGCAGAGATGGAATGAGAAATGATTAACTCATCTCCAGGCGCTTACTGGGTTGTTGTATTGTACAACTGTCAGATATGGCGACAACTTCATCCAGCAGTGGACTAATCATGACCGATAATTATATATTGTACATATTTGGTTCATGTAAACCCTGCAGCCACCAGAGGTGGGTGCTACGTCAACCACGGTTGTAAATTAATAAATAATTGGCTTCATTTGTGGCAATGCATCCTCTTACAAAGGGGCCCAACTTGTTATATGCCTATTGCAGCTCACGATCTTGCTTATAATAGAACATCCGGATGGCACTTAAGCCATCAATGGGATGTGTAAATAAATACTTAAATTTTTATGATGTGGAGAAACAAATACAGACAGGAGCCATAGTCAACATTTATTTTTTTACTAAGTGATATACGCCACCCAGTGCTCATTTGAATTTAAGAAAAAACATGTTTTTGTATATTGAACATGTCTCGTGCGTGAAAAGATTCAGAACCGCGTTATGTTTGAAGGATTGAAAAAGAATGATTCTAACACATGCCATTCGATGCACGCTCGCATTGTGGGCGTACGTATTGATAGCGATCAATGTGTCGTGCCCACCCCTAGCATTTACCAATCCGGATTAATCCCTGCTGTGTTCATTTTGTATTTGTAACGGTGAGCTGAAATGGCTTTGTGCATTTTTAACTACATTCACGTTGGTTCATTATATTTGCTGTATTTTCATGAAATATTGGTTGCGGTAAACAATTCTCAGGCCATCTTGTGCTGTTGCTGGAAAGTGGTGTGTGTGTGTGTGCATGGGTATGAGTGGGGAGCGGTGGTGTAGCGGTTAGCGCGCTGCTCTACTAACCCGGCCTACCCGAGTTAGATTCCCGCTCACGGCCAACACAGTGACGATTATCTGAACTGGTCCCGGGCCTCCCCTAGGTCGACTCAGCTTCAAATTAGTACTTGGTGTGGTGTGAACATCGCCTCTGGGGAGACAAAGGCGGTTGGGCGTGGTTCTGGCCACTCACCCCCTCGTGTGCCGTGCTGGCCTTAAGTGCTCGCCAACAGCACTTGCCCCAACAGTCTGTTAAGGTTATACGGGGGTCTTTGCATGCGTGTCACCACTTCTCTGATACTTTACCAGTGCCCCATCCAGGGGGCATCACGGGGGGTGGGGGTTGATGCGTGTTGTTGCGTGTGGCGAGAACACTGCAAATATATACATTTCAATGAAGGAATTACAATTGAAATGCATCCACATTGCACATTTGAGGGCAGGCCACAACATGGCACAGCAGTGCATCTGTTTTTCAACAGAGCCGTTGTTATTGCCACCCGTTGCGTTGTTCGCTCCTGTAACTGATTAATGTTCCCTTTAAATATACTTGGGTGTCTTGATTTTGGTTTTAGTTGGTTGTCTGTCGCCTACAAATGCACCCAGTTGCACGATGGTCTGCTAATGTAAAGGTTTTTTTGTCAATAAAAGTCTACTTAGGGGAGGAGGTTTTGCACATACAAGTACAGTACATTAGTTTACTGCAGATCCTTGGCTGGATTATCAACATAACAAATGTACATTTTCGTCAGATTTTTGGTGAAAGTGTGCCGATGTCTCTCTGACCAAGTGGGGCACGTCCGTAGTGTTTTGGCTGATACGGTGGTATATTAATGTGATTAATAGTGTTAAAGTGTTTTCGATATCTAAACATTAATTGTTAAAACGTGCCTTTAGAAAGCGGTCAACTTAACGTAACAATGCAGGACCTGCCTGTAAAAGAGATTTTAGACTGAGAGGCTTCTCGGATAAATAACAGACATCGTCATTTTCCACCTAATGGTCCGGTCCGTTTTCGTTACCACTTAAATGTCATTGCCATGGTTGATTAGGACAGTCATTTAACGTGCATCTCAAGTCCTTTGTTATGCCAAGTGCCTGCTTTTGTTAGCATGCTGTTTGTGTAGTTTTTATGACTTCAAGTGATAGAATGGCTGTAAACTATCCCACCCCTCTGTTTCACTTATTCGCTGCATTGCGGGTCGTAAAGCGTCTCTCTGTATTGTCCCTGGTGAGCACTGAATTAGCATCACCTGTGTGAACTCACACCTGGTTACTAATTATGGGTAAGCGTTCTGTAAATAGGCAAGGGCTGTTAGGTTTTTATTGCGGTAGCGTCTTAAAATAGCTGTGGGATCACGAGTGTGTGCGTTGTAAGAAGGAGCAGGTGCTCCCGGGCATGTTGTGTTTTAGATAAAGTTGGTTTAACAAAGTACAAATCAATACATGATGTGTGGCCCAAATGCCCCTTTTTACTGCCTGAATGCCATATGTGTTATCTGGGCCCCACCACTCATCCCTGGCTGAAGTGAGGGGGGTGTTGGATGAAGGGGTATGTGAAAAGGGGGGCTTGTCTGCAGGGGTGCATGTGTGGGTGGAGATGCGTGCATCATGGGGGTGCATGCATAATCATTGGCCCATAATATATTCACTGCTGGATGAGGGCATCACGGTGTTGGATATCTTGGGGGGGGGGGGGGTGTTTTGTCCTTTGGCTTGCTACTCTATAAATTTCGATCACCAGCCATCATCTTGTCCTGCCGAAACCCACTACTTTGCTCAATGTTTCCAATTAATTTCATTTCATGGTAGGTCATATGTACTGCTTGAAAACTTACTTAATGCAATCCGTAAGTTGCTTTTAATTTTCAAATAAAATTTCCCTGAAGCTCTCTAACCTGCTCTCGTTTGCCCCAATAAAATGAACTCGACTTTGCCTTCAGTATTTGCCCGAGGTATACATACACACTCGTGTATTTTTCAGTTGTCCCACAAATATTTTCATTGGTTGAGCTAACTTATTGTACTTGACTTTTGTTTTGCTCATTTATTTTGGACCCAGCTTTTTAGCCATCTTTGTCCTTCAATAATCTCCTGTAGTTCATTTCCGTTGGTTGTTGTAATGAATTGTAAGCAAATCTTATACTGGCTAATGTTTTCGTTTGGTTATACCTTTATTTCTTTAATTATATTCTCAACGTCGATGTCCCATGTTGGTTCATTACCATATCGATTTGTTTGAATGAATGCGTTAATATCCACTGCATCAAAAGCCTTTTCATAGTCCACAGAAAGCAGGCATAATCGTATTTGATATACATAAATGCATTAATGCATGCATAAATAAGTGTGTAATTGAAGGGATGCTCTCCTCGAGGGGTTTGTGAAGGGTTTATTCAATAAATAGTCGAAGAGAGTAGGGGCGTGTGTGAGATGGTTGACTAATGAGTGGGTGCATACATGTATATTCTGATACCTGAGGGGTGTCTGAAGGGGGTTCGTGTATTAACCGTTGAATAAAGTATAGTGTATTGAGAGGTGCATGAATGAATGGGTACATGTATAGGCTGTTGCATGAGGGCTGTGTGAAGGGGTTCATCAATAGTCAAATTAATAGTGTGGTGTGTGTGTAAGAAGAGTGCTGAATGAATGGGCATGCACATATAGGTTGTTGCATAAAGGGTGCTTGCTTTAATGAAGTGGGGTGTGTGTAGGGACCCCTGTATGAATGAGTGTGTTCATCAGGGAGTGCGAGTGAACCGGTCCCTGTATGAAAGGCGGTGTGTTTGAAGGGAAGCCTGTATTAACTTATGTGTTCATAAAGGGGGTGGTGCGGCAATGAAACGATGCACGCACAAACTGGTGGGTGTTTGGTGGGGTGTATGTGTGAGTGATATTATTTGTGCATGGTGGGTTGTATGGGTCACGGTGTGTCCCTAGTGATAGTATGTGTGTGATGAGCGATGCGTGTCAGTGCAGGGGCGTGTGTGTGTGATGGTGCACACAAGTAATGGTGTTGGCGAGTGATGGTGCGTGCGGTTATCCGAGTAGTTGCGTTTCGCGGGTCCATACCAGAGTAAGCCATTGGCACTCTCTCCACATTCCCGGAGCCTGGACGTGAGAGGCAGACCAACCGGCATGATTTATCTTCCGTCTGAGAGCTTGTCTCAATTTTGATAAATGTCTGCTTGCAAAGATAGCTCCCCTTTGATAAGGCTCCCCGGTGTTTGTGCGCCTTCACATTGTTGTTGTTGTTGCTGCTGCTGCGGCGTTTTCTGAAAGGGCAACGCATGCCATAGATGGCTAAAATATCTGAGGCCACGTCCCTAAGAGAACGGCTTACTTGCAAATGTATAAACACAACAGTGTGGCCGTTGTGTGCCTCTGGGGTTGCATCCATTGTATCGGGCAATATTGATGTCGTTTTAAAGTGCACAATTCAGAGACCACTCTTATGCGCAAAGCTTCTTGCGTGTGCTGGGGTAGCATCATGCACGCACGTGAGGTCGGCCCATCACCATTTGCATTTGCCTGACGCGTACAGCATTGCACTGCCGCTCGCAACCCACGTTCATTAAATTGTTATTTAAAAAAACTATGTCTCACTGGCGCGAGGGTAAACAGTTTGAGATGTTTAGGTAGTAAACATGCCATGATGTATCGTTTTGTCGATTAAAACAAATTCTCTCGCTCTACATGCGTTAAAATGTGCGTGTGAGAAACTAATATTGTTTATGCAAACCACATTCCAATGTTGAATAATCTAGTGGAGTGAACAATATTGTACATATGACACTTAAGACACGAGAAATAATACAAATGAGACAGCACTACCTTGGTATTGCCTGGTAATTCTGACATTGTGTAACACCCTGGGATTAAGTATCCACACTCCACCCCTAGTGATTTGATTGTCAAATCACGGATATGATATTGCACAACATGGGAAATATTTACGAAATTACTTTTGTTTAAAGTTTCTCTGTACAGTGCCTTCATGGTGTCTCAATGTATTTAGGAATATATTGACATTCTATTGCAATACATTCTGTTGCGTTGCTTGTATTGTAACATGTCAGTATTGCGTGTTCTACTCAGAACTGGTACTGTAACAGTTACATGAGTAATTTGATTAATTGTGAGTTTGCAAAAAATGTATGAGTAGTTGTAATCATCAAATAATTGCTAAAGTTTAGTGAACATTTTGTGCGGTGTGGGCTTGGTAAAACACGTCTAAGAGACACCGAGTTGACACTGCTGAGGTTTTGGGTTTGAATCCCAAGTTAGCTGATGCCCGTGATTAAACTGGTTTTTCAAGTGTAGCGCATTGATGGTTTTAGCCAATTCACCAATGAGCCTACATAAACGATCACAGTTGACTTGGTTTGTCACTTAATTTGGCTTATTCCAGTTCTGTGAATTAAAACTCTGTTTGTCGGATGGGCAACAAACGAATACTCTTTGGAGGGCTTATGAAAGTGTCCATACGACCGATAATAGACTTAATGAAGTCTTACAGGGTCATTTTATAAACACAAGGTGATGTCCCACTGTTTGCTGTGAGCGTGCCAAGTGCGAATGTCTTCTATCAAGACATCACGGCGATGATAGCGCAATTGGAATATAATTGGGAGTAACCAAAAAAACAACCGAGAGACAAATTTCGATTTAAAGCTTTCGTGACTGCAGGGATTCATCTTCTTGGTTCTTTCGGTAAAGTCACGTAGAAGGAAAATAATAAAATAATAAAAATAAAACATAAAATAATTCTCACGACGTTTCGGCCACAACGCAAGCAGCCGTCTTCAGGTGGAGAACAGGTCTGTCAAGTAGACAGAGTCTATCTACCGCTGCCAAGACGAACAATAGACGAGCGGTGGTAAACTGGAGTTGCCGTGGCCGTACAGTGGAATATCCCCACTCGGCGGGGCCTAATTAGGCGGGACACGCACAGCATGGGTGCCTAACCAACGCCGACAGTGTGGCCTTTTCATGGCCGTGCTGTGTGCGGCGGTGTGGAGCTGGCGAAGGGGGATGGGTGTGTGGATGCGGGGCGGCGTGCATCTATTGAGGCAGGGCCGTCCCGCAATCTTAGGTGGGCCTTCTGCGGTTTGTTGGGTTTTTGTGTGCGCCTTAATCTCTCACTTGAAAAAGGATTTTTTTGTTTCTTAAAACAATTATGAAATGTTTCTGCTGAATTTATGGTGGCCTTCTACACTCGAGACTAAATATTTTCAGTCCTTAGTTGGCGTAGATGATTGATGCTCTTTCAGAGGTTTTTTTGTGACAAAGTATAATGGCATTAAAGGCAGACCCGCGGAGAGGGACACTTTGTCGGCTGGCGTGCGTATTTTCAAATGGCCAAATGCCACTGACTAATCCTGCATTAATGCGATGACATGTTGAGAAGCCGGTTAAAACAGAGAGCCTGAGACGCACCCATTGGCTGGAACGCTCAGGAATGTGTCGATCTTGGGGAAAAAAGTTTGGAAAATTAATTTGGGGGTGAAATTTGGCCGGTGCAAGGGCTTCAGCAAACCCGGGCACCAGGCCCAACGACTGAGCAAGCGAAAGCGCCGTGGCACGCTGGAAAATGTGCCACGTCGAGACTGTTCTGCCCTCGTGTGGGCAAGGAGGAGGAGCCGTCGAGGGCACCCATTGCTCCCCACCGCTGCCGCCGCCACTGCTAGCCCCCTCTGCATAGCCTCTCTGACCGACGGCTTGCTGTTGCGTTTGGGCAGAGAGAAACTGCCGAGGGGCTGTGTCTTTCAGCACAGTTGAGTTTTTTGGAATCCTCTGGCTCCTCCTCCCACTGCTTCTGCTGTTGCTTTCCTCACCCCTTCCACCCACCACCTCACCTACCCCCACCACCACTACAGCCTGCACGGCTCCCGAAATTCAGCAGCACGCGCGAGGGCCCGGCAGGGTGAGAGGTTGTGGAGAATGTCAGTCACTGATTTGAGCTTTGCCAGGTCCTAGCCTGCGGCCAGTGCTACCTGCACTGCACAGACTCTCCACTTAACTTGCAACGTGGCTGTGCTGTTCCTTAACGTAAGGCAAGCACATGCTTTGTGCCGTCTCGCTTTCTCTTTCTTGTTTATTATTTTATTTTCTCCGACACCGCAATGAAAAGCATAGGACGTTTACAAATGGGAGTAAGAAGAATGTAATTTGTTTACGCAGAAAAAACCTCACTGTTTCGTTTTTTCCCTGTAGAGTTCTACTGCATTGGGATGTTTGTCCATTTCTATTTTAAGAAGTCTTGCCTGTGGGAAGAAACTGGGATACCTGGGAAAACCCACCCTGCGTACAACATTCAAAGGTCCCCGCAGATGACTTAATGAACCCACTTGCTGTTGTATCCTATCCTGGCCACCTCGCAGCCCAACAGGTATTGGACTTTGACAAATCTGCATGATCCATCCAGTGCTGGATCACAAGCCTGCACTACCACAAACGTTACTATTGTAGAGACGTTATTGCAATCTGTTGCATTTCACTTAGACGTTGTTGTTTTGTTTGTCTGACTCGGTGGGCTTTGTAATTACAAGGCTTAGTGTTTTAAACACGGCATCAAAGCACTGCTAATAATGGCTAGTTATTGCCAGAAACATGATCGACTGTACTGATAACGGTTAAAATATAATTGTTGTATATCAAGTGCTCACAAAACAAGGGGAAACAAATTGGTGGTTAAGAATGTGATGTCACGCAACATTCATGGTAACACTGCTCCTTCGGTATTTAAAGCATAGTTACAATCAATATATGAAAGGGGATTAAAAATCCGTGGTCTGATAGTAATGAATGTTAAGTTGAGTACATTTTTCTATGAAGGTTTACCTTAACAGCAATATATCGGTCTAGAAAAATCAGATCTAGAGACATCCGGAGAAAACCCATGCTCATCAGACCTTGTTCCCAGTGTCTTCCACATGCCTTCACAGCTAAAGATTTAGCCACCGGGGAAAGTTATTTTCGAGTGACTATGAAGCAATGTGTACTGTCAAGTAGTGCTTTGAGGCCCTAGAAAAATTGTTCTTCCCTGCGGGGATTACATCCTTGTGACGTTGGTGATGTGCTGAAAATATTGCACTTAAAGAGGACCATGTAATGAAATAACGCCACTTCATCAAGCCATATTATCGACCTATATCAAGATGAAGATTTTTGTTCACCCATTATGGATCAAAAAAGTTAAGAAGCATTGGCTTC
This sequence comes from Lampetra planeri, assembly GCF_965212315.1. Taxonomy (NCBI): domain Eukaryota; kingdom Metazoa; phylum Chordata; class Hyperoartia; order Petromyzontiformes; family Petromyzontidae; genus Lampetra; species Lampetra planeri. Next base: position 8,530,256 of record NC_136111.1, read on the forward strand.
TCAGCCATTGTGTTTGAGAGCCACAGGTCTATGCAAGTCGCCTATGTCTGCTAATCTTTATTCAGGATAACTCAACTTGAGTGGCAAGGAGCAAATCTCCAAGTGCCAAACTGAGACATTTTAGTGAGTCGTAAGCTTGGAAAGAGAAACATGCAATGCTGGCCTCATTTTATTTTCTCTCATGTCTCTGTGCAATGCGTAAGCATTTAAGTTGTTATTTTTACTGCTCTGTTATACAGATGTGGCTGGCCGGATAGTACTTTGGTTAGATCATGCTAATCACAAACGGTTCATCACACCAGGCCTAAGAATGACTTTCACTTGGTGCTGTCCACAGTGAATTGTACGCGGAAAGATTTTCCCCCGTTATGGCAATCCTGACTTACACCACCAGTTGAGATGAGCGTCAGGTCTATCCATCGCTTCAGTATGGAGACTGGCTATAAAAAAAACCGCAGTACTGTAACGTTGGGTGCCGTGTGCATCAGCGGGGTACGGGTGACGTAAGAGTTTTTGTTCGAGCATTTAACGCGCCTGCTGCCCAGGAAGGTTGGTATTAACTCTTCGGCTGTGCCTTAGCGGAGGGCACGAATGGTCGAGAAATTGAGTCTCGCATGGGACTAAAGCGGGGCTCGCTTTTCAACCCATGCCGGGCCCTCTCGTCCGCGTAGTGGATTCCGCGAGGGAGTTACCCCACCCTCGCATGCCCGCCCCTCCCTGCAGCCCAGGGATTTACATGACCCCGCCACCGCTTGCAGTGGAAAAAAAGCACACTAGCGCGCACGCACACACACGCACTCACTTAATAAAATAAATTTACCAGAGGCTATGAAAGGATGCAATGTGTGGTGGTGGTGGAGGGAGGGTGGTGAGTGGGCGGATGGGCGGGTGGGCTGGCGGTTAGAGTGGGTGGCAGAAAAACGAAGTTGTAAATGCAGAGTTGGCTGCCTCCTGCCCTTGTGAGCGCTAACTGTGAAACCCGCCTGTGTTGCGCATCGTGTGTGCGGGTGCCCGTGTGTGCCTTGCAATCAACACCAGCCGCTTTCTCCCGCGGCCCGCAACGCGAGCTTACCATACTCCCTATCGCTTTACCTCTACCCTCACCCTGCCCAGTGCTACACACAATATGACGCGCACCCACAAACAACCACTTGCCTGCTAACGCACAGCCACAAAGCCCTAATACAGGCCTTTCTCAAGGCCTAACACAGGTTGATTAAGCCCCTAATGGCTGGGTGCGTTGCCAGCTGAACTACTCGCTCACAAGGGTGACAATTACTGGGGGGGGGGGCTCCTGCCTGGACGCCCGGGAGGCTGCCAGCCCCACGGCCGGCGGTGCACAAAGGGCCTCAGTCAACCGGCCAGCGCGTGGAACACTTGCGTTCTTTCATTTAACAGTTTTTTTGCAATCAAGTGTTGAATTTATATATTTTTAAGCCAGTGCCAGCAATGCGACGCTGCCTGTTCGGCTTTGGCTGAGAGATCTCGGGCGGCATGCGCTGTTCTCTGGCTACCTTGTAGCCACTCACCCCCCCTGCCCCCTACCCGATGTCGTTATTCGTGATGCAGGGTTGGGGGAGTTGTACAGAGACCCTGCTGGGAGAGCAGCCACACCACAACCGTGTGTTTATGCTCTTTATAACTGCTATAATAACAGCAATAGTTATTTGGCCAGGAAAACCATCCTGGATACAGGAGGCCACCATCTTTCCATAGGATTAACAATGTTATTGGCTTCCCATAAAGTGCGTACTTATGAACCTGGAGTGATGTCCGGCTGAGTGTATCATCCGACTAAGACTTTTACTCAAAGTTACGATTTTGAGATGGGTGATCTAACTGCAGCGCCACCCAGTCACGTTTGCAGTTATGAATGTGTAGCCATTACCTACTTTTATCCAGATAGAGCCTTGCTGAGTCTCAACACGTATTTTTTCAGGAGGATCCTTGCATTGGGATGTTTGATCAGTTACTTTTATTTGATTGTTTTGCATCGTAGAGGAACTGTATGTCGTGCTTGGGAGAAAATCCATTCTACATGAAAGGGGATTACATCTCAAGCTCCAGGCAATACGGGTCTTGAACCCACTTGCTGTACTGCCACCTGGCCACCTGCCAGCACAGTAAATAGCTAGTTACATAAAGATCCATGAACTAAAATATATTTGTACGTTAATGATACGTCGTATAGGGTAACAGTCTGTTGTTTTCAACTATTATTTTGCTTCCATTGTAGATTCTAAATGCTTAGATGGCAAGCACTTTATATGTACAGTTAAACCCCGGCTTGCCGAGCTTCGAATAGTCGGATTTCACATTTAGCTGCACCAATGTCGGCTAATAATAATACAAATCTTCAACATTTTAAATGCAAGAACATATAGTAAATGACATAACTTGCTATATCTTTTAGAATATGTTATATACAATGTATAATCTAATGCACGATAACTTGTTACACTTTGTGTTGTTTAAACTGTAATTACGTATTAATTGTACCTGCTGCAATGCATTAGTGGTGAGGTATGGGAGTAGGGGGATGGTAGGGAGGGGTGGGAGATGTGGGGATGTGGTGCACCTCGGACAGATGGACATTACTGTACAGCATAGCGCACACCGCACATGTACCGAAAGTATTTTGTATTGTTTGGTGTATAACAGTACACGCACTGCACACCAATATCGTGCGTTACTTACTACCTAGTCCTCGTTTAACGCGGTAGATGTGTTCCTGAAAAGTACCGCGTTATGCGAAACTGATTTCCCCACAAATAATAAAGTTTGGCGAAATACGTTGTACGCACACACAGTAAGATGGTCGGACGAATAACTGATGGTAAGTTGCCGCGTTTCTGTATCATTCCGCGCACTGTATCTTACCGTACAGTCGTGCAGCTCAAGAAAGCAGTTCGTTGTAGACCACGCGTTATGACGGGTTCCTTCCGCGTTGTAGCGGCCGTGTGTTCCACGGTATGCGAAAAGTGTTTCCTAATAGTAGAAGCGCGTTATAGCGAAAACGCGTTTGGTGAACACTGGTGCGTTAAGCGAGGACTTGTTGGGTTTTTTTCTATAACATGCGTTTTAATTTAAATCGTAGAAAGCCGGACTTGTCAGCTAGTCTGACCAGGGCCTCCCCCCAATTAATCTGGCTAGCTGGAGTTTTACTGTCGTATTCTTCCGCGACAGTATTACCGCAATAGGTTACCAAGCGGGCGGTCGTGAGTTCAGTCGCTTGTTGTGGTTGACTGATGAACCCTATTACTGGATGCGACATGTCACTGTTTGCCAACAAATCGTCGTGGTCCAGGTTCACAATTTGATTCAATAATAAATTGTTTTACTTTGCTGGGAATATAACACCTCTAGTGGCTGCAGCATTCGCATGACTATTACATATATTATCAGCTATTATCAATCTTCTGATGGATGAAAGCCTCCCCAAGCCAATATGTTAATAAAAAATAATTGATTCTCATGTGCACTAGTCAGTGAGTGAATAGCGAGCTTAATAAGTGGATTGTAACACATGAATCCGTGCATCTTTAAATGTCCGCCCCCCATTATCATCTTCCTCATCCTTTCATTGCCTGTAAAATGAACACCAGCTGCTGAGGCTGCATGTCTGCACAGCATTAGCTGCTGTCAAGACTGTGGTACCCTTTAAAAGAGACGAGTCCCTGATGCAAGAATGCAGACTTTCCTTGACCAGCTGAGGATCCGTTAAGATACAAATAGCTCTCTATAGAACTGGGCTTCTTTGATGGAAACAAACATCACACTGTATTCAATTACCTAATGTAGCAACGTCATTACGAATGCAGGTAGCGCGTGCAGAAAATCAGAATTAAATTATTATTATTATTGTTCAATTTTTTTTTTACCAATGATTTTTCCGTCCATCAGTACCCACCAATTAAATCATTGCTCCATTAGGGTAATTGAATAGTCGGTGCACATCGCTCCACAAGCCACAGAGTCTCATTCCTTAAATGCGGAGCGCTCTTTTGTATTAGCTCCCCTGACGTTATTTTCTCGAGCTAACCATTTCTAATTTATTTTTACATTTTCTAAGCGTGGCTTGGTGAAACGCCAGTGAATGTGCATATTCATCCGATTTATTTATGTAAACTTTGTCGTTCAACCGCAGAAGCGGGGTGTTTTCTAAACATAGGGGATGGGGAGGGGGTGGTATAAATAAATAAAAATGCCGTTCGGCTTTCGCCAACCTGGATTGTGAGGTCCCCTACTGTGTTACGCCACAGTCACTGCCTGGATATCTCCTACGACCCAGGCTGGTTGATTTATCTCCAGCAGCAGTTGGCTGATCCCTTTAATAAATACACATTTGAAACGATTCTCTCACTGAAATTCGATGAATTGTCATGATTTAATCCAAGAATAGATTTTTTTTTATTGGTCTCATTTGTGCTGTCGTTTTCTCCCGTCAAACTTTGACTCCTTTAGCACATGTTTCTATTAGCTGTCACCTTTGTGACCCCGGTTGAATTCGTACCTATTTCATAATATCTCTCCATACGGTCTCTCTCATGTGTACGACGTAATTTGTATCATCTCACTCAAGTCCAACCTTGGGATTAAAAGTAAAAAAATGCACACGTTTGCACAAATGGAAAGAATTGGTCTTGTACGTGTGTGGATGCACGTTCCCTTTCGCTCAAAGTTTGTTTTTAATGGATGAATTGTTACGTGACGGGTAATGGGCATCATCTGGTGAGGTGGGAAAGTGTGTTCAGCAGGAGCATGTGGTGGCGGAGCCGCAGGTGTGTCACGTGACCTCCCATCGTGGCTCACTAGCAGTACTTTTGCGAGCAGTCTGTTGAAGCCAATGATTGAGTTGGGGATCGATGTCAGTACTTCTTCATATGCATATTTTACAGATGGTGTACATTTCACAAGGTGTGTGTGTGTTAGTGTGTGTGTATGTGCGAGTGTGTGTATGTTAGTGTGTGTGTATGTGTGTGGATGCATTATGTGGGGAGCGGTGGTGTAGCGGTTAGCGCGCTGCGCTATGAACCCGGCAACCCGAGTTCGATTCCCGCTCACGGCCAACACCAGTGACGATTATCTGAACCGGTCGTGGGCCTCCCCTAGGTCGACTCAGCCTCAAATGAGTACCTGGTGCGGTGTGTAAACATCACCACTCGGGAGACAAAGGCGGTCGGGCGTGGTGCTGGCCACCCACCCCCTCGTGTACCGTTGCGGCCTTCATAGGTGCTCGCTAACAGCACTTGCCCCTACAGTCTGTTAAGGCTATACGGGGGATCTTTGTATGCATTCTACATCATGTTTATTCGACTCTCCAGCTGGGTGACACTGGCTCATAAACTTGACTCGCAGCTCGCAAGGTACAATTTCCAATCCCAGTTGAATGAGCTCGGCCTGGGGGGAATTGATCAAATAAGTTTCATTGTGGTAAGTCAACACTACCAATCCATTTAGGAGGCTGACTGCCGTCATGGAAATGTGGAATTTCCATGGAAATGTGAAATTTCCATGACGGAATTGGGGCCAGCAACAGAGATGAATGCCGTTCCAATGTTCGTTTGAGCGTAGAGACACTTTGGCACTAATAGACTGTTGGTTGTACTGACTGTACTGTCCAGAGCTTGTTTTGCTGTTCCGTTGGGTGTAGTCGGGAGCGATTTAGTAAGTGCCCGTAAATATTAACTCTCCGCACTCATTATTTCTAAAATTACACCCCTATAAGGGTGGTAGGGTGAAGGTTCAGTGGTGAATATAATAATAATGTCCTTTGTTTATCCAGAAAAGCCTGCATTGGAATGTTCAGCCAAGTCCTTACTGAGTTTTTTTTGTGTGTGGGAGGAAACTGGAGTACTCAGAAAATGCCCACGCACACGAGGGGATAACATTCAAGTCTCTCCAGATAGGCGCAGTACTGCAGCCCATTTGTTGTACTGCCAGCTCCTGGCCCCTTCATATCACAGTTGGTTTGGAGTCTCATAGCACACGAGGATCTTTGTGCGATCCACCAATCCCAACTCAAAAGCACTGGATTGCAAGTGCAAGTCGCCACACCCAAATTATATCAAGCACTAAATATGGGCCATGTTCAAGAGGGAATTATCCTTCAAAATGTCCCAGATATTATCATGAGAAATCATATTTGCTTCCATTTTGCGAATGAACCCACAGAGGCACAACTGGCAATCGGGGAACAAATAGGCAGCGTTTTTATATAAAAAACGAGTAATGTTGCCGTAGAGATTTCATTTAATGCTCTAGATTTTTTTCTGACAATTGAAACTCAGTGGAATGTTGATATCCCGAGGGTCGGGTCACTGGTTACTGAGTTATGAGCCCGTCGACGTTGACAGTGCCTGCAAACAGCATAGATCTGCAGAGCCAGACCAGACGGCTGCCACACACCATGTTCCTTGTGAGTCTGGACCAGGGGTCTGCAACCAAAATAACAAGAAGGCCCATTTTTTTCGAAATCGGTACAAAACTCAATGTTTCAAGAGCCGCAGTGCATGTGAATACATACGCGCGAAGCGGTCCGTACAGAGCCGCACGCATCTCTGGAGCCACAGGTTGACTACTCCTGGTCTGGACGAAAACTTTGAGGTGATTTACTTTTCTTCATTCTCCCTTATTAAAGGAAGACACAACCCAAACGACAATTGGGAACTCGTATTTAGTTAACCAGAAACAATATTAATTTGCAGAAATACAGCAATGAAATGTTTTAACTATATATATTAAAAACACCTTGTTATTCACCTCTGAAATTACAGCGAAGCGTTTCAGATCCTGGACCAAACTCTGACATTATCTAGTGTGTGCCTAATATGGCCACCTATAATGTACCACGAGTAGGGATGTAACTGCATTGAAAACTCCTATCATGCACTGCGTATGGAAATGTTGCTATAGTGGTTGATTGACATACTTTAGCTGTAATGCCGGTTCCCAGCATGCATTGCACAGTGAAGTAGCAGGAGTGTTTTTACCCAGTGTGCACTGCACATCGTGATGGAGCTGTAAAAACAACAACACAGGCCACAGTGAAGTCACTAGAGCGTGCCAGTACCTGAATGCTTATTTATTTAGTTTCATCTTGGCTTTTAGTGGCAGTGTTCAATACTTTACGAGCCAAAATAAGGTTATATTTGAAGGAGAGTAGTCTTGTGCCAGCCTGCTCTTCTACCTTGTTGAAAAAAATCTCACCATTAAAATCTAAATGTGCCATTGGTGGTGACAAGAAGTCATAAGATGAAAACATTTCCATTCACAGCTCTCACAACGAGCACTACACCACCGTGTGTGTTAAAGAAAATGACTAACTTTTTAATGAAGTGTTAGGTAAGTAGAGCTCATTGAAATGGGGCTTCAAAATGGTTTGAAATGCACACAGGGCAGAGAACTGTTAAGTGGATATTTAGATAAGATTTTCTTTATTTAAAGCAGGTAAGTCCCAATGAGAATTCTAACATAATACGCAATCCAAAATACAAACAGCTCTTATCTTTCAGATACGCCCAGTAGCTAGGCAGTGTGTGCAGAGTGGTCGGACCATGAGTTAAGCTTTAAGAAACAAAAACATTAAAATCATTGGCAGATGCCCTGTTATTGTGGCGCTACTGCATTGACATTGAAATGTACGAGTGCTATTACATTGACATCACAAGTATCATAATGACACCCATGACTGTGATGTTTTTTTAAATCGAAACTTCATACTCTTGTTTGGGCAACCTTGAATCCTCTTCCTTTATTTTACAAATATATTGTGGTTAACCATAGTTGGGTAAAAGGCCAGTTATTTGTTTTGAAATGTATTTCAATTATTGAAACTAGCAAAGAGCCCATTAAGATGCCATTAAGATGGTTTTCATAACCCTAACAAATGTTATTATTGGTAACTAAATTGTAATTTATTTAGACTCGAGCAAGAGATCATTGGTGGAGTGGTAGTGCAATGGTGTGTGCGTTTCACTGTGAACCCAGCGACCCGTGTTCGATTCCTGGCCTCGGCAAACATAAGTGGCTAAAGAGATCGCTGAACTAACCAAGCACACGTCTCTCTCTTCACACACCCACATCTAATCCAGCGTGGTGAAGTACGGTCATATAACCCCTCCGTGACGAAAGGATATTTTCATCCAGCAGTGGACTTATTTGGGCCGTACGTTATAATAGTTCATTGAGGTTCTTTATCACTTTTTAAATGGATTAATGGATTTACAGGCTTTATTTGATACCACTTGAGAAATACAAAAATATTTTTGAGGTGTCTGGTTTACTCTGGGATTGATGACACGTTATAATGAAGTGAGAGGAAAAAAAAAGCATTAGCGTGCACAACCGAAATGTAAAACATCAAACACACAGGCTGGTGAGAGTGGAGGAGGACCCAGTGTGTGTGTGTGTGTTTTTTTTGTTTGCGATGGCTAGAGGTGAATGGGGGTAGTAAGGATTGTCCCGCAAGTTAATGTTTAAAGAGCGGGGCGCAAGCGGCAAGCGGCACAGTCAACAGCACGAGCTGAGCGGGCTGAGCCGGGCTGTGCGCCCCATGGCAACGGCCAGCGCCACACCACCACCTAGCCCAGGGTGTCGGCAACCTTAGACTCACGGAGCCGCATTCGGCTCTTTAAATATTGCTTAAGAACCACCGTCTTGTAATTCACATGCACTGCGGTTCTTGAAATATTGAAGGGTTTTTTATTGTCTTCCGAATTCGTACAAAAATGGCTGCTATTGTTATTTTGGATGCTGTGGCCCCCGGACCTCTAGCCCCTCAACTCTTCTCTCTGGCATTCCTCCTCTGTTTGTCGATGGAAATATAAACAACTATGGTAGAGGTACCGCTACCATATATATTCAGTCACTGGTATAAATATAGAGGGGTATGTGTGCAGCCTGTGGTGATGAGTCTGCTATGGAAGGAATTAAGTTTTGTTTACTTCTCAACTACTAGTCATGAACAAAACTGCGCAGAACCCTATAACCTGTAGCCTCATTATATTCTTTTCCCTCCACCACCTGGTCTCTTTGTACATGAGGTGTGACACAGTGCTCATTGCAATGAGAATAGAGAAAGTATTTTGTCTTGGGTTTATTTTACTTGCATCAAAGGTCATCGATCATGTTGAGCTGATCAACACCATTTGGGGCCTAGCTCCTTACACTCAAAATGAGACCTCGTTCCCGTTGGGAAAAATATATCCAAAGTGCTGTGAGTGACCGACTGACGTTCACATTAATATTCTTCTTATAGGGACGTAGATGTGTGTTTCTCTGTAGCCCATTGCTTAATAAGGAAGATGTCTTCTAGTAATCTAAGACTTATTCTAATCGGTCTATTCATGTGCCTTGGCCTCAAAATATCTTAATCTCTTCGTTGTTAAGATGTATTCCGCTTGAAATCAGTACTATTAGTGGCATGCAATACACGTTCATTTGTGCAAGAATTTCAAATATATTTATTTGTATTGTGTTACCTTTGGTTTTGTTTGCCGTGCCAAGGACTCCACGCCCCAAAAGTAGATTACATTTTCAGCTTTCTTGTTTCAACGTCTTCAAATTAAATTCCACTTCCATTTGTCTCATGTCGGCGCCATCACAGTGAGTCGTGCGCCACCTAGTGGCCAGCGATTGGTCAATGCTAGGGACATTCGACTCGACAATAAACGTTTTTCACTTATTTCTCAAATAACACTGCTCAGTGGAGAAAGGGAAGTGATTTGTTCGATTATTGATTGTTTGATGTCAGATACGAAATTTGCCGATAGTGTTTACCTTAAGGAACGTGTCACTGCCTCATATCAGCATCAGAAGCAACACCGTCTAAATTATGCGATGTAACAATCACGGGGTATAACCAGGAAAGCCTCGTTGAGTCCTGCAATGGGATGTTTGGGAAATTGCATGAATGAGGGTTTATCTTGTGAATAATCTGGAGTACCAGTAGAGAGCCCACTCATGACAAGATAACACTCAAATGAGCTTGCCCGACTACCTCCTGGTCACCGTATGGCCCATTGGGTTTGTGGGTCCCACATGTGTGTGATTCACCAACCCTTGCCTCCCAAAGCGCCGCATCACAGGAGCTCGTCACCACACCCATCACTCATCGAGTAGGTTAATTAAATGTCAAAATGGCATCCCTTGGCAGCGTTTTGGGCAAGTCGGAGCAAAGAAAAGGTTGCATATTAAAATTGTTCAATAACAATAAAAGCAAACCTCTTACAGCGAAAATACACTGTGAGTCAGGTGAAAGCAGAGCCAGTAGGTAAAGTTGAGCCACGACATTCACGTGCCTGTGAGGCTCTGGCTGTTTGGCCAGGGCTCCCCCTGTCTGCACACAAGGTGGTCACAGAGATGGAATCCAGACAGGGGTCTCAGGGAAAGACCATGGGGGCACTGGCGAGCCCTCCTATGTGTTTTCAGGTTGTGCTGTTCGGGCATGATGTCTGACATTGTGCTGCACGTGCTGGGAACTTGCTAATGCCGTACAAAGGACAGTACAACCGCAAAAACCAACGCGGTACTGTAGAGGTCACCCGCATCAGTGGTCATTTGATGAGTGCGCGTAGTGCGTGTGTGTCGGTTTTATAGTGGTAGCGCATTGTGCAGTGAATCCAGCCACCTACGTTTGGTTCCTGGCCACCGCTAACATCAGTGGTGAATGATATCTAAATCACACCTGGGCCTCCCAAAGGTCAACAAGTAATGTACACCGCTTTGTCAATGTTGTGTCAGTCATGGATGTTGTTAGGCCATGCTTCACCCTGCTGGTCAGGCTTTGGGTGATGTATGGTTGTGCCCGGGAATCGGACGCAGGTTGACGGGTTCTTAGCACAGCACACGAACCATCTTACTCTTGTTATAACCACATGGGCACGGATGTTGGTGTGTATATGGCGCTGCTGGCGTTTGCTGGAGGTGCATCGGGTTCCTTTTTCTGCAGACCGTCGTGCTGAACTGCTTGCCTCTTCTCTCCCCCCTCTGCCAGTTGTCATGTTGGAGCTATGGGAAGCTGCAGCAGCTGTGCTGAGAGGGATGAACCAGACAACCACCCCACTAAGTTTAAGGTGAGAGAGCTTGCGTGTGAATGCACGCGTGGGAGAGTGGTGGTTTTGCAACCGCCGGTACCGGCGCCGTCAAGATCGGCCGGCCCCTGTGAAAGAGGCTCCTGAAGGGTGTGCTTGGGCAGTTCGAGGCAGAGCCTCCCTCCAACAAACAAATGTGGGGGCAAGAATGATGCTCACAACTGTGTCGTTAGTATCCATTGCCGGCATCAGTTGTGCAATTTGGTCAGCAAGCTCATTTTTGCACGTACCCATGCTGAGCTGTGTGTGGCTCTACCAAAAAACTCACGATAAATTGCAACCTAGCACGGACAAACTCACGCCTACCCCTAGCACATTCCCAAACTCCGCATACTTTGAGGCAAGGTTGCCTCCGCCATCCCCAGGCACCTTGATTTTGGATAGCCTTCCAAGTCCCCACAATACACCAACATAATTCAGATTTAACAGGGGTTTGGCACACTTTTTTTTCCTACCATGCCCTTTGTTGTACTTTCGGGTTCTGAAATTCAGTTTGGAGCCCTGGAGCACACTACTCACCTCTATTCAGAACTCCTACACCACAGACCTTCCACTTGCTTTCACCAGGTGAGCTAGCCAATGGGAGAGCAACTCCACCCTAAACCATTACATCAGGCTGCCTACCTAATTGCTCCAAATAATAACTCAGTGCACGGTTCGAAAAGCGTGAAAAAAAATCGACCAATGGTGAGCAAGCAATTAGTCATTTGCTGGGGTGATGAATCATTCCCCTCCCCTCATGCAAATCCCATCAATCGTGAGCAAGGGTGGTAATTCTGTAGCTCATCCAGTGATCGTCCACTTCCCCACACGTGCAAGTTAAGCCCATCACAGCTCAGTCACACCCAATAGACTGGTGCGCTTGCATCTATAACCATCGCTGTTTGGGACAGTGCTCCAGTGTTCAATTATTGCAGTCATCCCAGCTTCGTCAAAAACTTGCCCAACCCTCTGAGTAGTTACCGCACCTCGTCACAACAACACTAATAATATACAAGCATCGTGACGTGTAGTTATCATTATTATTGTACCTCTTCCACTGCCCTCTGCTCCTTCCTCACTCTCCCCGCCCCTTTTCCCCCTACCGCGCAAAACTCTTCAGGTGAAGAACGTCGACGACGACGGCAATGAATTAGAGTCGGGCATCATGGAGATCACGGACCAGGAGATAATTTTGCACACGCGCAAGCGGGACGCAGTGCGGTGGCCGTACACCTGCCTGCGCCGCTACGGCTACGACTCGAACCTCTTCTCCTTTGAGAGCGGCCGGCGCTGCCAGACGGGGCAAGGTGAGGACACGCCACGGCACTTGGCGACGTCTCGGCGTTCGTGCTACCGAGCCGGCGGGGGAGTTTGGGGGGCTGCAGCAGCACGACTGTGGTGTGAAGTCTTGAATATGTCTCGGGAAGCGTGAGCTTAGATTTTTTTTCCACTTCGTTAGGCTTCTTCCTCGAGACTAAAATCCTGTTGGGGTGTTTCTATGTGGCGAGCTCTAGAGCGACGCACGTGAGAAGGTGCAGCAGCATTACCTAGTGTGGATTAGAGGTGACTGAAGGGACATCGGAAGTAGTTCTGAGAGGTGATCTTCCTCTAGAGGCCGTTCTCTATCACGAGTAACTGTGACGGTTAAATCTTGACTTAAAGCTTTCGTGACTGCAGGAATTCATATTCTTGGGTCTTTCCGCAAAGTCACGTCGATAGGTTCAAAGAAAATAATAAAGATAACAAAAAATAACAAAAAACTACAACGTTTCGATCGCAACACAAGCAGTCGTCATCAGGAGAAAAAAGAGCGGGAAAGCTGCTGAGGCATGTTGGAGCTGAGGCACAGCAGCTTTCCCACTAGTTTTTCTCCTGATGACGATGGCTTGTGTTGCGATCGAAACGTCGTAGTCTTTAGTTATTTTTTTATTATTTTTTATTACTTTCTTTAAACCTATCTACATGACTTTACCCAAATACCCAAGAATATGTGACGGTTAAATTGAGATTTATCCTCGTTACAACATGAGACTCATAGCAGAATTGAAGTGTCACTTGGGGGGGGGGGAGGGGAAGTACAACACTTTGTATAAAAAACAGAGCAACTTAAGTCTTGCACAGTCACCAATCCCCTCTTCTCCCCGTCTCCTCGCCCTCCCCCCCCCGTTGTCACGTGCAGGCATCTTCGCGTTCAAGTGCGCGCGCGCCGAGGAGATGTTCAACCTGCTCCAGGAGAACATGCAGTGCAACCGGATAAATGTGCGCGAGGAGCCGACGCGAGACCGCCTGCACTCGCATGCCGAGTCCGAGCTGCCGCGTACGCCGCGCACGCCCACCAGTACGCGCACGCACACACTCGCGCACACACACACACACGCCAGTACACGCGCACGCACACACTCGCGCACACACACACGCCAGTACACGCGCACGCACACACTCGCGCACACACACACGCCAGTACACGCGCACGCACACACTCGCGCACACACACACGCCAGTACACGCGCACACACAAAGATCCTGGGGCAAATGCTGTTAACAAGCACCTATGAAGGCTGCCACGGCGCTTAAGGGGGTTGGGTGGTCAACACCATGCCTGGCCGCCTTTGTCTCCCCGGTGCTGACGTTTCGACACCACACCAGGTACTCATTTGAGGCTGAGTCGACCTAGGAGAGGCCCATGACCGGTTCAAATAATTCTTATTGGTGTTGGCCGTGAGCGGGAATCGTACTCGGGTCACCGGGTTCGTAGCGCTGCGTGCTTACCGCTACACTACCGCTCCCCATACACAAGACAAAGACACATGCACATACGCGCATATACACACAGAGTAAACACACCCACTAGTCCGCGTGTGCACGAACACATGGCTACACACACAGTGTACACATGTACCACATGCACACAGTTGCACCCTCACCAGTACGCATAGATACATACATGTAGACAAGCAGTATGCACGCACGCTATTGTGCGCGCACGCATCAGTGGCATGCACGGCACACACACCAAGCGCACGTGCGCACTTGTATATCCACTGCACACACATAAACTGCTATAGGAATGTGTTATTGCGACCTGCTGACTGGACAGTTAAAGGAAATTAGCTCTGCTCCCTCATTTGACCAAGCAGACACGTTTCCTTAAATAAGAATGTCTGTCTACCATCATGTCCCTTATCTGTCTGTCTGTACGCCTGTGTCTCTTATCTGTTTTCTCTTGTGGTACATGTCAATCTTTTTCTGTGTATGCCTTTTTCCTCTTATCCATTTGTTTACCTATTTGTCTGTGTCCAATTTTCTCTCTTGTCACTCCTCTGATTCCCAATTCTCCCTATTCTCCACCCCACCCCCGTGTGTCTCTCCGTTGTCCCGTTTCCCTGCATTGCGCGGTCCTTGCCAGCTCCGGGCTACGGGCAGCAGTACCCGCGGCGGATGTCGTACGAGGAGAGCTCGTCGCACCCGTCGAGTCGCCACCCGTCGGTGGGCAGCGCGCGCCTCCCCTCGGTGGGCGAGGAGTCGACACACCCCCTCATCGTGCCCGACGAGCAGGTTGGGCGCCCGCGCCGAGACGGACGCGAGGGGGGAGGGCGGTCGCGTCGCTCAGAGTTGTGTTTTACGTGCAAATGTGTCTGGTCGTATTACATTTGCGCTAATGGGTAAGTCATCAATTATGAATACACATATACGTTTATTTATATGATGTATGCTGTTTTAGTCGTGGGGATTATTTTAACCATGCTGGTCAGTGTGGGTTGGCGAAGGAGGTGACCTAGGGTGCTGGTTCTTCACTGACGTTTGCCATAGCTGGGGATTAGAGCCTGGTCGTCGAGATTTGTGATGTCGTATGAAAACCATTGCACCACCGCTCTGCCCTTTTAGGCAAATCAAGCTTATGAAACTTGGCGAATAGATCATAGCCCAATGATGACGATGAGCTAACAAAATTGTGCAAACTAGACATAAACAAACACAAATAATACAAACGACACAAACATAATTAACTCTTGAATGTGATCGCAACACAGTTAATCGAACCGCTGTTTGGGCGAATCATTTCGTGCCTACTTCCTCCTATATGCAAAGAGAGTGCTGCGAGAATTAGGTTAAACGCTTGAGGCTCTCGTGCGAGTAAATGCCATTCTCTTCACGCTCCTGCCCCCCAACCCCACATCTGCTATTCCTCAGGTACACACGTACGTGAACACCTCCAACGTACACGAGGAGCTCGGCTCCAGGTCTGGTGGTGGTGCCACTGCCGTGAGCTCGGCCAGCGCCCCGCCAAACGGAGCGAGTGGAGGTTCGGCGGCCGCATCCGCTGCCGCCGCTGCTTCCACTACATCGTCAGCCGAGCCGGGGCCCGCCACGGGCCCCCGCGGTTCCATGGAGGAGCGCAATCCGCAGGTGCAGTTGGAGTCGCAAGGAGCCAAGTTCATTTTGGGACCCACTCCGGCGCAGAAACGTGAGCTGGAGCGGCGCCGCAGGCGCGAGCACCAGGATAGCGACGCTCAGCAGCAGCATCTGTCAGCCGTGACGCTCGCCAACACCAATGCTAACGCCGCCACCGTGCACGTGGAGGACGGAGGCGCTGTCGTCCCAGTGTCGTCCAGCAGCCGGAAGGAACCAGGCATCGGTAATAGCCACGG
Organism: Lampetra planeri; assembly: GCF_965212315.1. NCBI lineage: Eukaryota > Metazoa > Chordata > Hyperoartia > Petromyzontiformes > Petromyzontidae > Lampetra > Lampetra planeri. Next base: position 8,545,980 of record NC_136111.1, read on the forward strand.
CGCCAGCGGCAACAACAACCGGCTGGTGTACGAGAACGTCAATGGCTTGCCGCCACAGACGCCCGGCGCGACGTCCAGTAGGGCAGCAGTGGAGGGGCAGAACGGGAACCCCGTAGTGTCGGCGGCGGTGGTGCCGGTGGGCGGACGGACTCTGCAGAACTACGAGAACTGGCCGACGCTGCCCTCGGTGCGCGAGGAGCCGGCAGTAACAGCGGTGCGCACGCCGCTGCGGAACGGATACCACCCCGGTGCCGCGGGGCTGGTGGACGCCCAGGCACCGGTGGCCGGCAAGGGCCACTCCGATTTGTTGCGCAAGCGGGAGGCAGCGCCCACAGTGTTCAGCTTCGAGTTCCGGCGCGGCAGCCTGCTGCAGCACCACCATCATCACCACCACCATCACCATGGCGCGGGCGGTGCCGGCAGTGGGGGCTTGGCGGCGCTCAACTACATCCAGGTGGAGCTGGATGAGGCGGGGAGCAGCGAGGGAGAGAACGGCGGGGGGGGCGGTGCGGCGCCACGCACTCCGCGCACGCCAGGCACGCCTCTCCCACAGACACCGACGCGGCGCACAGAAGTGTACGCCACCATCGACCTCGAGAAGACGGCCGCCATGTCGAGCCTGCAGCGTGCGCTGCCACGGGACGATGGCACGGTCCGCAAGACGCGGCATAACAGCACCGACCCGCCCATGTAGGGTCGAGTCGACGGTGGTGGTGGTGGCGGCGGGTGCTCCCTCATCCTTTCTGCCGATCGCTCATGGCAGCGTCTGCACCAACGCACTCGCACGCGTTCCATGTCAAGCGCATCACGCTTGCCGCGAGCTTTGTTTGCCAGGCGAGCCTGACATCGCCGTCCCATTTGCAGTGGAGGGTGGTGGAGGTGCCTCGACTTGGTTGTTGTGGGTGTTTGTGGGGGTAGAGGCAGAGTGGGAGGATAGGGGGGGGGTGCATCACAGTGTTAGTAGTGTTCATACATTCATGAGCGCAAGCCTCGTCTCCTGGAGAGGCTGTGGCACGGAGGAGTGAACGCTGGTAACGCTGTGTCGCCGGACGAGGAACGGACAGTCGCAAGTGCAGACGAAGCGTGCCGATTGTACTGGAGGCCCGAGGCCGAGCGTAGCCCCCGCACTTCTTCAACTCCGCCGGTGACGCGCAGTTCAAAGCAAAGGGGGACGTCCCACCGGCAGCGCTGGGTGGCCGGATTCGCTCAGCCAAAGGGGCCGTCTTGTAAATAGGTCATACATTTTGAAACGGTTAATGATGTGCCAACTGTCGGGTCAATTTAAGTAATGCATTTCAGTTAGCTGTGAAGCAGTGTGAGGGACGGGAGTGCCACGGAGGGATGGGAAGGCAAAGAAGGTAGAGGGTAAGCGATGGAAAGTGTGAGTGAGTGGTCAGACTTGTGAAGTGTTCGCGGAGGTGTGAAAGGACACGATTGTCATTTCTAAGGAAAATTAAATTGAACCAGTGCCATTCCCCACTTTATTTGAGCTGCATAAAGCCTCGTCCTGAACGTAACGGTATATGAGGCCACATGCCTGTTTTTACTATAATTGTTGTTACTGTGTGAATATAGTTTTTTATCATCCCATTCCTGTTGACGGTGGAGAGGAGTCCAGCTGAAAGCTACCTTGCCTTCCCAGCATGCAAAGCGGCGGATTGCGCAGGCCTTGCTTGCTGGGGGGCAAGCGGGGCTGTGTTTACGGAATTCTCACTCTCGGTACCTGTACGCGCTTTAGCTGTGCGACTCATTCCGTGCAAATAAGCTTCCTTTACTTAATTTTTTTTCAATGACAAAAAAGTGCCCGTGTTATGGTTTTAAAAAAACTGAAAAAAATCGACGAAAATTATTTCCCAGAAACAGACCAATTTAAAATGTGAATGTGTGCATTCGTGCGTGTGTTTGTGGGTGTAGCCACATGATCAGCGCGTGTCTCAGAGCATCATTTTGTTTGCAAAACTTGACGGTGCATCTCATCTTTTCACGCTACCAAAAACAACACTACAGCGGTGTCCATTCCTCGGCACCCTTGCACGCCGCTGCGGTTGTACGCAGACTTGTGTCCTGCGCTGGTGGCACACCGCGCGTCCTCCGTATGGCTTTTTTTTTCCAGTCTTGGGGTTTTTTTTTTACGTCGTCTTCGTACCGGTGTACGCTTGTCTCCTGCTTGTTTTCTCAGCTCCATGCTTTCGGTTTAACAAGTGCCCATGGTGCTTGGCGGTACGGTGCATTTGCCTTGCGCGGTCAAATGTTGGAACGCTCGCGAACAGAGGGTGGTACGGTACTAGCGGTCCCAAAGTGTGTGAAGGTTTTAAATCTTGTTTCATAGACATCAAGAGTATTTAAATAAATAAAGAGAGAACAATAAACTTACTCTAAGTTGACAGACCTCAAAGAGCGTTGGGTGAGCTTCCCTTAAAGCATTTTGTGTTGATATAATTCACGTTCTGTTAATTAGTGTTCTCTAAGTCCAGACTCGTCAGCGTTTACTGTATTGCCATGACTTGCCAAACCGCTTTCAGCGCGCGCACAACCTTCATCAGGTGGGGTGGGGAGCCTTTATTGGGGGTGAGGGTGAATCAATTCATTCCATCGTTTTTTTTTTTCAAAGCTTAAAAAAGTACATTCATCTACTCGTGTAAAAATTTATATTTTTTCTTTTCACTTAGAGTTCATAATGACCCTTTCAGACACTAAATGCCGTTGCATTTACGGCAGTGTTAAAAAGAGCATTGTTTATTGAATCATGGCAAATATAAATCGACAATACATTGAATCGCCAGGAGCTGACATACCCCTAGCAATAACTATACAGTCAATGCAGGTTATTCCTTTGGAAGAGAAAATTACTTTTAAAAGCAATCCACCCAAGCCAGGCTGTAAAACTAGCTGGTAGATTTTTTTTTTACGAAGTGACTTCATGAGAATTTGTGGTGGTGTTTTTTTTACACAAAGCTGGCTATCAAAAAAGTTAACGAGGCTGTTTTGGGGTTGGCCACGCAGACACCACAAAACAAAACTGCTGTTCCACTGACCCTGGCATTGATGTCTCCCACACCATAATCCCGCACAATAGCATCCATAAATATGAACTTCTGAAGGTTCTTGCTTGGAAATTGTTGGCGATGCAGCGGGCCAAATTTGCTGACATTTGAAACGGGTCTTGAATGCCAAATAATTATGAAATATCCCAGTTGAGTTGCGATTGTGCTGTTGTAATCACATTGTCATTGGATGAAAACATGTCCATTCTTAGTTGTCGTGAAGTACTGCGCTACGCCTTACGAAGAACATGTCCTGGAAGGGGACATCACAGATTTACTAATGTCCCTTCAAATATCATGAGTGGTGTCCTCTCACATGCCCTGTTGATTAAGTATTCATCTCATGGCAATCACACAAAATAGTGTTTTAGTCCTCATCCAGAATGTCGAATTAAGTGAAAAATCTACTTGTTAAGTTTTGGTGCGTGCGGTCAATGGTGACTGAGTCGAGGCCATCCACTCACGACGCTTGAAAGTCTGGTTTAATCACAGGTGGCTGAAACCTGAATCCTAACCCAGGTTATCAAGCCCTGCCAGCTTCCATACGCCCCAGCTGACTTGTAATCACCAGTGTTCAAATCTCCCTTGGTGGCCCACTCACCTTATTGGGGTCAATATTAAGCATCACACCTTTGTGCGACAGTGGTTATGCTCGTTGAGAATTATGGGCTCTCTCATGGGAATGTGGAATATCACTGGCCCACAGCTTCTAAAGGACACGAGCATCGCCATACTGTTAGTTTCTGACTGGCACTGCAGGATGGGTAACGGCTTACAGAGGCCTTCATCCAGCCGTGGATAGATCATGTGTCCCGTTGATGCCAGTCTGAAATCAATCGTATCATGAAGCGAAGAAACCTCATCAAGTCGCTCGTCCTGGGTGATCACTGGAGATTGCTCCGGAAGATGACTCCACGGTTCTACTTAAAGTCACTTGGGCTGGGTTAGATGACGCGCCTTCACGCTCTGTGGACAACGTGTTGTCACATGCCAATCATCGGATATATTCATAAGCTGTAACCCTCTGTAAGCATTTGTATTTAAAAAACTTAGGTTTGTGTTTTTTTCATAAAGTCACTGATGTTGTGCCTGAAATCGTGAAACGTTGCTGTCGTTGGATTCTGGCTCAGGACTTAAACATTGCCATATTGAGCCACCCAACAATCCTGACACTCAATTCCTTCACGATGGATTGACGAATCATCGTGCAAGGACACTCCTGAAACTCGGTGAGTCTGGATAAATGTATTATGTTAGTGGTGGACAGTAACAATTATGACGCTAATCCTAGCCCCAGAATCAGCCCAAGCCTCTAACTTTAACTTTACTTTCCCATACTGTAGCCCGAACACTTAACGATAATCCTGACCCATAATCCTGAAATTAGCCATAATCTTTTATCAGCCTATTGCTGGTCAGATAAACAAACAGAAGTCATTGTTTCTCATCGTGGTCTCGTAGTGGTGTTGCAGTGTGGTACAAACTGTCCTGGAATTACGATGCCATATATCATCCGTGACGAATGTTGTCCCTGCCTACATACCGTTGTTACGACTGTTTTTACGACATTGGTGATTGGTACGCGACTGGGCTTGGGTTTCAGGTTCGGGTTGAGTTGGGACCAGTGTTGATCGGGTCATTTGTGCCAAATGATAACGGGCAGGTATTGTATAATAATGGAGTGAATTCTTCCAGGTGTTGCAGATTAAATGGGAAATGCACGTGCGAGCTTTTTGTTGTTTGCTCATCGCATTGTGCTCTCCTGTCATTCCGCTGCAAACATTCAGACTAAACGTGCCGAATTGTACGGGAGAAGGTATGGCGATGTAAAAAACATAATTAAGGTAACATAAGAGCATTACAGATACGAATGTAAATGAGCGGTTCTGGTTTTACTTTCTTCACTATTCGAGGTACTATAGAGAGAGAGAGAGTAAAGGGCTCGCTGTCAATACGGTGGTCAGCTCTGGTACGCCAAACACCTCATCTGCTGCTGCTGTACACCTGGCCGGAGTTTTGTTGCGTGATCGCAATGGGTAACCTGCCTGTCAATCAAGCTCGATCATGGATCGCTGTAATTATGGAAGGCTGTTTGCGGTGCCAGTGTGTTCACTGCAAGTGCTTTTTGATGGACTGAGTCTTGGATTCCGAAAAAGGTGTGTGTGGTTGGGTATGAATTAAAAACTTGACCAATGTCACTTCCTAGGCGCTCGACGGCTCCACATGGGAGCACACCTTTTAATGCATTCATTCATTCATTCCTCCGCAGACATTTTAAGTGCCTTCGCTGTGCTGTACGATTAAATCATGTGCATTAATTGTGCGTCGGCTGCGCAATCAGTGTTTCCCCCCACCCCCTCCCGCACACAACCGTAATTATTAATTATTGTTAATTTTTTGTAATGTCTCCAAGTATGTAATTATTATCGTAAGCATTATATTTCCGATGAAAACTAAAGGAAATGGAAACAACCATCAAAGCGAAAAACTGTAGTCGCGTATGTAGATAAACCAGTTATGTACACTACCATGTACCATACGATGAAGTTAAAACGTAGTTGAAATTGTTTATTCATTTCAAAGATATAAGTGAGAAGGCGCTGTGTCCCCCTGCCGTCTTGCCACATTACATGAATAAACCTTGTAATAGTCCTGTAACCAAAACCAAACGCGCCTGTGCTGTCGTCTCTTTCCTCCGTTTCCTTGCGTTTGTGCGCGCCGGGATGTGCGCAGTCTGGAAAGCTCGGCCTGCAGAGGCTGGGTGCGAGTTCAGGTGCCGGTCCGAATCTACCCGGTGTCCTCGTCACATCATCATCATCACTGCAACCATCATAACCATTACTATAATTGACGATGTCTTTTTCGTATAGATGACGGTATTGTGTTTTAAGTTAACATGAAAACGCGTAATAGGTGGGCTGCGAAAAGGCTACCGCTCTGGAAAACATTGCCATACACAAATAAAATCATCACCATTATAACCATCGTCACCATTACCATCATCGTTCTGGCCTATTCTAATCCCACTTACTCATGATACTCATCCATGCTCTAAGGTCATAGGAAGCTGTGTGGGCTCTATCTAGTTGAGAGTGCCAATGATGAAGCCACATTACTGTTCCAGTTCATCCACCTGCACGCATTATCACCTCGGACTGGAAAACCCGACACGGCGTTTGTAGCCTCAATTTGAAAGTCATCCGAGTCCTAGGTTGAACAGAACCACAGTTGTGTGCGATGTGCATACAGTATTTGTTGGACAGCTCGGCAGTTGCTTGTGGGAGGCAGGGCAAACCTGTATGTCTGACCGCCTACAGCCCTACACTCATGCGCGTTGTGAAACTTCTCTAGCGGGTGAATTTTTTAAAGAATTTGGGATTTACTTTGGTCTGATCTATCACTTGCACACCAGCAAAGAAACGTAGGGGCTAAACGTAACCAAAATCACGTATGACTTTCCTGGATAAAACATTTCAAATTGACTTTATTTAATAACATTTTCTATTCAACCTGAAATCTCCACTCCTGACCTGGTTAGTCTTGTCATGCCGAGCATGTCATCTCCACGTGAAACAGTCACTCGGGTGGTGGTGGTGGATCACTCCTCGCCGGTCTTTAGTTCGACGTGGGCCTCCCTTCGCCGCTCCCTTTCAACGGTGGACTCTCCACGTGGGTGGTCTCGGTCGACGTGGCTGCATCGCTGGCCCAGGGTGCAGAGTGTGTCTGCGGTCCCCGCTTGCCCAGAAATTCCATGAACACCAGCTTCTGTGGAGGGACCAGATCCATTACAACAACAAAAATCACTGGAGAACCCACTGCAATTGTAATAGCCCTTATAAAACTGACCATGCCGCATTCCCACGACGATTCGAAAGCGGGCAAAGCGTGATGTGAGAGCTCGGTGAGACTGGCCATGATTCCCAAGGCAGCTGTTATCGGGCTGCACCGGCACAATGCAGGCCACGCGGCTCTGCTCGGGGAGTGATCCTCGCAGGCCGCCCCTGGCGAGTTGCGATGTAACACGGTCAACGTGGTAGGGGATGTGGCCATAAAAAAGTAACAATGTGAAATTGTTTTAACCTCATGCGTATTTTAAACGTTTTATTTATGGCTGTGGAGGGCAGAGAGTAGGCATGTAACGATTTGCCCCTCGTGGTTTCATGAATGTGCATCGTGGTAACGGTTAATGCTCAGAATTGTTTTTTCATTCTAATCCATGCAGCACCATTGTTGGCCGTAGTCGTCACGTGTATCCATTGCAATATATTTTTAAAATATGTATGATTTAGAGTTTTGTAATGGGAATGATTTAATTGTACATGTGAAATTTATTGAAAATAATTCTTATCCCCACAGTTTTGATGCATCGTCAATCTTGACTGGTAAGAATGGACAGGATCTAAGCTGAGCCAGGTCTGTAGCTGGGCCAACAGGCCTCCCCAACAAGCCGATATGCCAGCAACCATCGGTGACCACGTCACCCAGAAGGGACCAGTCCCTCTTCAGGTCTCTGACGAAGCAGGGTTTATCTTGGACGGGTGTCCAACGTGGAACAGATTGCCATCGACGGTTGCCAGGCTGCGCTAAGTTGTGGGCAGCAGAGGGCGGTGCAGAACAATACACTCCTGTGCTGTGCTGTACATCAATGCTCCCATATATTTGATCCTCGCTAACCTGCACTGACTAGCGTGGTGAAGTATGATCAAAGAGCCCCCACGGCCCTCATCGTGGGAGACCTTCATCTAAAAGTAGATTGACTACGTGATGTATATTATGTGGACGAGGAGGAAAGTTATTGGTATGAGAATGATGAGGAGTGGAAGTAATGGAGATGATGACGACGATGATGTGGAGGTGTTGAAGTAAATGGAATGATGGTGATCGTGTTCATTGGATGAGATGAAGGTTGTTAGGTGATGGTTTGCACCAAGGCAAAGACAAATCTCCCGTATAGCCTTTACAGACTGTTCGAGCAAGTGCTGTTCGCGAGTAGCTATGAAGGCCAGTACGGGGAGGGTGGCCAGCACCACGCCCGATCGCCTTTATCTCCCCAGCGGCGATGCTTACACACCACACCACCTAGGGGAGGCCTGGGACCTGTTCATATATTCGTTACTGGTGTTGGCCGCGAACGGGAATCGAACTCGGGTCGCCGGGTAAATAGCACAACTTGCGCCACCGCTCCCCACGTGTCCACACACAAGCGCCTATCGAACTCGGGTCGCCAGGCGAACGGCTGCGCCACCGCTCCCCACCTGGGGAGTCGCGTGGAGGGGTGGCAGGTGGAAGGGAGAGGGAGGCGGCTGGGGTCGTGGCCGGGGTCGAGGTGGCCGCACTGGGGAGGGGAAGAACGCGGCGCCGCGGCACAGATCCCAGGCTGCACATCACGGGGCGCGGATGGGTGGGGAGGGGTGGGGGAGATGCAGAGACGCGGATAAATGACTGCCATGTCCATTCAACACTTAAGCATATACGGCCTTTTTATCAATTCTCTGCCGGATAAGGGCCTCCGATTAACACAGTTTGGCTACGTACGGTGCGAAAGAAGTTCAACGTATAAGTACACACATACGGCCCCGCGCATTTTGAGCAGGCCATGGGAATTATGTTAACACGGAAAGTGAGAAAATGTTTTGATAATCGACCAGAAATAACGAGTATGTAAATGAATGATACAAAAAAAGAATTATTGATTGAAAGGAAGAAAGAGAAATGGCTAAGAAATTAAATATTGGCTGAGCAAGATGTGTGCGAGCCAATTGCATGTTTCCGTAAGCACGAAAATTTCAAGATCAAGTTAATTTATTAGGTATAGCCCTGTGAGCCATTCGGCTCTTGAATCGGGTGCAACCGCAACAAACAAAAAACAAAAACATGAACAAAAAACATCTTAAAGTGAATATGTGACCGAGTGCAAACAGAAAATCCAAGAAAATACAGCAAAATATTGCAGAAAAAACACCGTACACCAACGCTGTGTGCAAAAATCCCAGTGGGATGCAAGTCAAACAACCAACAACAACCACAAGACAACTTAGATTAAGGCCATCAGTCTAACTCTGTACTACAACAAACAAACATGAAGATCATCCAGAAAGAATGAGTGTGCGAATGAATTAAAACAAATGAGCGACTGAACGACAGAGAGCAAGAATGAATGACGACTGAAATGGCCAAGAATTGAAATATTGTCCGAGCGAGATGTGTGCGAGCCTTGTTGCGAGTTTCCGCACGGTCGCGTGGCACCGGGGCCAGTCTCCCGTGGGCCGCCAGGATGCCCTCGATGCGCGCCGCCTCTTCGGAGCGACGGTCCATGAGGAGCCGACCCGAACGTCGCCCCCGCACCGCCTGCTCGCCCCCGCACCACCTGCTCGCCCACACCTGGGCACGGCAAGGGTCACCACGGTGGCAGCAGCAGCAGCAATGACGACAACGAACGGGAACGGAAGCGGGGCGGGGGGGGGAAGGAACCTTGTAATGGCCCCGTCGGAGACACTTGAGCACAAAATATTCAGTAGCGGTTGTCGTCTCAGGCGGTTCATAGTCGCGATGTCCCTGGTTAACGTGCAACGTTGGGGCAACGTTGGTCCAACGGTTCCAACCGCTTGCTAACGACGTTGCCCAATGTTGCAAAGACTCTGATCCAGCACTGGTGGAATCTTGTATGCATGTTGAACTTTTTTCGCACCGTACGTAGCCAACCGTACTAATCGTAGGTGCGGGGGAAGGACAACAAATCTCGAGCGGTCACATTGTGGTAAAGATTGGTAGTAGCTACACAGATTTGTGAAATTCCTGAATCCGCTTTCCGCGAAGGTGTCCAGGAATCGCCAGTGACAGGTTTCCTTCGCTTTATGCGGTCGTAGTAGATGCGTTGCAAAAACGGGCGCAACGAAAGCGAAACCGCACGAGACAAGCTGCCTGCCGAGTAGCGCACACGATGCACACTCCACAATGCTGTCCCACGTCCGACCGCATGGCCCGCACGTGAGTGAATTCAAAACCGCAATACTGTATTGAGAATATTCTTGGTTCTTTCGGTAAAGTCACGTAGATGGGAAACAATAAAATAATAAAAATATTTGCAATAAAATATAAAAAATATATGTTATTTTATTGTTTCCCTTCTATGTGACTTTACCGAAAGAACCAAGAATGTGAATCCCTGCAGTCACGAAAGCTTTAAATCGAAATGTATTGAGAATGTTATACTAGAAATAGGTTAGCCGCATATAGGCGAAATTGCAAAAACCGAAACCCGCACGAAGCGAGGGTAAACCTGCACACCAAGCGGGTTTTCGAACCCATCCATGCAAACGTTCGATTATCATCTCGTTCGTGTGTGCGTGTGGTGGCCGTGCTGTGGATGCTGCGGTTTCCTCCCAAATGAAGCAAAAACTCTGCCTTATTAATAACGCATGCACAGTCCAAACATGCCAATGCAGTTGGACCTTCGTGAGAAAAGAGTCTCTGCCATGGACGTCGTCAGCACTCACGTCGGCCTGAGGCTGCCTCTCGCTCCCCTCCTCCACCGTCTCCTCCGTGGATCGGGGTTTGGGTGTCGCAATGCTGGAGGTGTTGAACGTCTCCTCGGCTCTTAGTTCCAAGCTGTGGGTAAAATATCTACAGTCAAATTCATCATCACCATTATTATAATTTTCCATGATCAGTCCACTGCCGGATAAAGGCCTCCCCACGCCGTGTTTATCTTGGGGGTTGTGTTTCACCGCAGTGGTCAGTGTGGGTTGCTGAAGGGCACAGGCCCAGTGGCGATGTCACTCGCGACCACTGATAGCTCCGGCCCCTTGAATCAAAATCAGGTCGCCAGCTTCATTCATAGCGCATGGTGAGAATCGCTGTGCCCCCCCACCTCAATAACTTTCAGACCTTTATCAATCGACTGTTAGACGAAGCCCCCCCCACCCCAACTCCACTCCCCAGACATCCTGTTGATCAGCAGGTTTGTTTGGTCAAACCTTTTCGCGTTGATCAGTTTCACCGTTTCCCGCCCAAAATTAAAATGTTACGGTTCTTTTTTTTTACGAGTGGGGCTTAAAGTGAGATAAACATCGCGCCCGCAACTTGTTTGAGCAGCGCAACACTTTCGCGTTTCATAGAGAGCGCATTGTTTGAGCGCGTAATCAGGGCAGCCCCTGTCTTAGCACTCAGCCTCACGACAGCAGTAAAGTTTTAGATTTTCTTTTCCTGCCCGGGTTTTTTTTTCCCTTCCACACCTCTGCCAACGGCGCTCGCTGAAATTTCATTTGGACGGAACTGAAGTTGCGGTAAATGATCTCGGCGCGAGTGCTGCGTCCATGTGCCGTTAGGGGCGAGGAAACTCGCTCCTCCATAGCGCAGCGTCTGATGTGTTTGTGAAAGAAAGGTCGTTCGGATTTCATCACCGCACTTTCAACGTATTTCACGAGCGGTCTCGCTCACTCGCAAAGACAAAGATTCAGGACCCGTGTAGCCTCAACAGACCGTTGCGCGCAAAGTGCTGTTAGCGAGTAGCACCGATGATGATGATGTCGGGCGCGGCGCACGATGGGAGGTCGGGTGGCCAGCACCACACTCGGCTGCATGTGTCTCCCCGGTGGCGATGTTTACACATCGTACCAGCTGCTCGTTTGATGCTGGGTCGACCTTAGGGGAGGGCCCAGGACCGGTTCAGATAATCGTCGCCGGTGGTGGTCGTAAGCGGGAATACGAACTCGGGTCACCGGGTTCGTAACGCAGCGCGCTAACCGCCGTACTACAGCTCCCCACAACTGGCACGCACACGCACGGACACGCTTCATACACACAGGCGACGAGTTCAATCTGTGCACTCGGTGTGCAGAACGCCGAATTTGTTTATTTGGTGAAAAGGTTTGTTTTTATAACCGGGGCTATGAGCGTTTTCAGTTGGCGCATATTGCACATTGTGATGTATGGATCAGCCACATGGGCACTGGCAAAGCGAATGGAAGAAAATTAGAAAAGAGCACAAAGAAGCATTGACAAAGGTGCATATTTGGAATAGTTTTTGTTGTTGTTATTACTGTTCATGATAGCAGATGATTGGTTGCTCCTGTGGTTATAACGTTCAACACGCAATCTGAAGGGTACGCGTTCAATTCTCGTGGTTGGAGGTCAGGCGAAATCACTCTGCTATCTCCCTCACTCCCTCCTAAGGCCACCACACATTTCTCGGATGCTCAACCGGGACACATGGTGAGCTGGCAGCACCTCCCTCTGTCAGCCCCGCCAACTTTTACACAACCACACCGATTCTCCTCGCCGTTCCTAACGTCTGTGGCCCCACCTACCACTCATCGGGCCCACTTTCTCCTTTGCCAGCACCGCCCACTACACAGAGAGTCTCGCACTTTGCCCGTCTCGTGTGTCAAGCATTAGCCCAGATATCTTTAAACCAGGGCCAAACCAGGAACGTTTGGCATCTACTCCTCCTGTTCTACTCCATCGTGTCCCACTCACTCGGCCCTCCTCACCTCCCCTCTGCTGGAGCCTCCGTCTGGCTGGCGGCGTCCGTGCACGTGACGTTCTCCAGCAGCAGGGTTCCATCCGCCTGGCCCAATGGGTCTGGCCGAGGGACATATTCCTCGTCCACCACGTCTGTGTCTGTCTGGGCGCCCGTGTCTACGTGGGAGATTCTGTCCGTCTGGGAGATTCCGTCCGACTGAGCGGCGGTTTTCGTCTGTGTGCCAGCGTCTCCCTGGGCACCCGTTTGCGTTTGCGTGTGCGTGTCCGTCTGCGCGTGCACATCCGTTTGGGTGTCTGCGTTCGTCCGCGTGCTCGTGTCTGCCTGGGCGTCAGTGTCTGTCTGCGCGGTGGCGTCAGTCTGAGTGCCGAACTCCCGTCTACGAGGCGCCATGGACATGGGAGCTGGTCGCTTCCTCCAGTGTCGCTCCTGCAATCTCAGACAAACACAACACGAGGTTCATTATCGCGTGATGCACAACTCGGAGTCGAAAGATTAAGCTTTTGTCTCTCTGCTCAAGGGAACAGAGGAGGGGTGGCACTCCTTCTGCCCCAAGGGCCATGAGACACTCGGGGGAAATGGAACGGCAAACATTTCCGTGGCGATATCCGACAACAGTTTCATTAAAGTTCATCAACGTGTATAATGATCCTAAGGTGGAAATTCCGCATTCCCATGGGATGACCACTGTTGACCTTCCCCAAAGCGGTACGACATTAATGGACCCAGGGGGGTTGTTTTATTTTTATTATTACTTCCCTTCTACGTGACTTTACCGAAAGAACCAAGAAGATGAATCCCTGCAGTCATGAAAGCTTTAAATCGAAAGATAATTAGGAGACCAAGCTTTGGCTTCCTTGCGACCCACACGGTCTGAACTTGGAGGATCCCTCCTGTGCAGGATTATAGGTGCCGGATCGATGATGGCCTGAATCGTCCAAAACCAAATTCAAATGGTCTAACCAAGGTTCCACTCCGCCAGGCTAACTTAGATAACTCTGTAACGTGAATATATTGCGAGTAAGAAAATTATAATCAGTAAAGGCTCACTGAGTCCTCAGTGTTTTTGCGAGGTGGAGAAAACCGATTCACGTGTGCAGATAACACTCAATGATCTGTACAGAAACGTCGTGATTTTTATTTTATTTTACTTTTATTAATATTAATTTTAATGTTTTACCTACGTGACTTTACCGAAAAAAACCTAAGAATATCTGTACAGCTATGCAAATATTTTCTATACTGCGTTCTACAGGCATATTTAAATTTGTAATGCTTTTTTTTTCTTTCACTTACAGTTGGGATGAACATGTCTTGATCATCACTATCGTCTTCATCGTCATAATCATCGTCATCAACATCCACGTCTTCATCACTGTTGCCTTTACTGAAGCCTTCGGAAGAGGTTTTCTGAACACTCCGGACGTCTCCCCTACAACAACACGACAAGACGTCCCCGACTTAAATAGACACTCGTGTCCAACAGCACGTGTCAAACGACGCACGCTTCAGGAAAAAAAAAGAAAACTCTCATCCCGTGGAGAGAAGAGCTGGGGGTTGCTTGCTCGTTTGTTAGTTGGGGTGCCGCGGTGGCGAGATGTTAACTACCTCGCCTGGTTAACTACCTCGCCTGGTTTACAGGAGGTCGTGTGTTCGATCCTGACCCCGACGCCTGTATTTTTGGAGTTTGGATGTTCTCCCCATGGTCGCGTGGATTTTTCTCCGGGTCCTCCGGTTTCTCCCTCCACATTTAGAAACATGCGTTTAGAGTATTTGGCTGCTATAAATGTCCACGTGATAAGCCACTTGATTACGCTAGAATTTGTGGCGAGGTCGCTTCTGAAAGAGCTATACAGCTCAGTGGGTCTTACCCGGTAAAATAAAAATAAACTTTTGGTTTTATAGTTTAAATAGGTGGAAGCTGGATTGTGCCCTGTACCACCAAATTTCCCTTTGACCACACCAAAGTTCATGCTCCTTAGCGGTGAATTGCGGTTATGAGGGTGCCCCCCCCCACACAACAGTTCTTGTGCCCCCCCCCACTCGATCCGATAGGAGTTGGTGCTGGGGCTAGTTCGGAGCAGGGTCTGGTTCTCTAGTTTGTTATGGATTGGGGGTTCGGTCTGGTTGCCTCGTGTCTTGATTTAAGGGGTAGTATCTGGTTGCCGAGTTATTGTTAGGGGCAGAGCAACATCTAACACGGACATTTACATTGTCGTTCACTTTTCGCTGCTGATGTTCACGTACCTCTGGGTCGCTTCCTCCATGAAAGACGCCACCATATTCGGCCACTTTGCTCCAAGAACGTCAGTTGCCTGGCCCGTCAGGGTTCCGTGAGAAAACACAGATGTTCGCTAACAGGCACGTACACGCACACATGTGCTGTACACGTATGTACACTCGGACAGACAGTCGTACAAAGCTGCCCCGTATAGACATACAGCCTGTTGGAGAAAGTGCCGTTAGCGAGCACCTATTAAGGCTGAAACTGTGCACGAGTTGGTGGGGTGGCCAACACATCGTTTTTCGGAATCTGTCTTCCTCAGTGCTGGGTAAGGTGATACATCAGATACGGTACTGTACTCACTTTAGGCTGAGTTGATCTACAGGAGGCCAAGCATCATGTCAGATATCACTTTCCACTGATGTTATCCGTGGCCTGGAATTGAGTTTATGTAACTGAGTTCATAGCACCACTCCTTCATGACATACAAAGAGACACTCTCAAATACACACACACAGACACATACACAGACAAATAAACATTTACATACAACCGCGATTCGCCACTAAAGCAACGTCACCACAGCATTTGTGCTGTCACTCTGAGGCCACGTGGAGTTGTTGAAGGCTCGCTGGCAGGAGGGCCCAGGTGCTCTGGATTAACTGACATGATTGGTTATTTACACTATGAGATCTCCTTTACCAGTGGCAAAATATAGTAATAGGTTTTTACCCTTTTAACTGGTACAAAAGTTGTACGCCTTTTGGCGTCATCTGGTCCAACACCAATGGAGACTAGGCTCTAAAGAAAGCTGTCTCGGGTGTGGACCAATCAACTTCAAGGACAGTGCATATCATTATCATCATCAGAGTTGTTTCTTTTTGTTTGCATTTTGACTTCTTGTGTTGAGGTTATTGCAAACATGATGCCTTGTATAAAGGTGTCAGATTTTGTACCAGTTAAAAGGGTAAAAACCAATTACTATGATTGGTTATATGCACCCCACCTGTGGCAACTTTCTGTGATTTAGCCACCCATCGACAAACCAAAAAACACGCACGGTGCCAAAGAAGTTCAACACACGCACACTCACACGACAAAATCATAATAAAGTTGCGTGCATCGCATGGCTTCGAAATGAACGTCGTCGATCTCTCACCGTCATCTTCATAAACATCTTCTCCCAGCGAATCAGCTTTCTCTCCTCTGCAACTCTTCTCACCTGAGAAAAAATGACATTGACGCGTCTTCAGGAAAAGCCCCACACGATTGACATTCAACTCAACATGTAAAGATTATCTTCTTGGTTCTTTCGGTAAAGTCACGTAGAAGGGAAGTAATAAAATAATAAAAATAAAACATAATAAAACAATTCTCACGACGTTTCGGCCACAACGCAAGCAGCCGTACTCAGGCTGCCTGCGTTGTGGCCGAAACGTCGTGAGAATTATTTTATTATGTTTTATTTTTATTATTTTATTACTTCCCTTCTACGTGACTTTACCGAAAGAACCAAGAAGATGAATCCCTGCAGTCACGAAAGCTTTAAATGGAAATGTAAAGATTATTTGCGGATTCTGCCCTCTTGTCAGGTCCGCGGTTACGGAAAAAAACACGTTTTATTCGCTGGTGAAAAGACAAATTGTGCGGAAATGCTTTCATCTAGCAGTGGATAGATAATGGCTGATGATATTGATATTTTTGTATTGTTCGTTACCAAAAGGACCACACAAAAGACATTATGGATCATCAGGGAGCCATGCCCAGATATGACGCGCCAAGATGAGGGCAGGATTGTATATGGGTGCTTGTAATAATTTGAGTTAATCAGTGAATCGTATTGTGCTATAACTGCCAAGGAGTGGCTATGGTGCTGCATGGGTCTTCGTAATGTTTTGGCCTCATCACTGGTGAGGGGGTGGAGTGGTATTTTAAGTGAACTTTTTGCTGACCGATGGAATGAGGTTTTGGGTGATGTTTTTGGTGGAGATGTTGGCGACACAACCGGTGCAGTGTTGGTTGGAGTGTTTGGTGGAGTGTTGGTTGGGGTGTTGGATCACACACCGGTCGATTTTGTGTGCCAAGGCAAACTCGCAAAGTGAACCGACTCATGGACTTTTGACCTTTTTCCATGGCGACTTTACCTCGGTTGTCTCACACGTTCAGGCCTCACATTCTCCACTAGCCTCACTCAATCAAGGCCGTAATTATAATATATATTGTGGGGACACACACACCCCCCCCCCCCCCAATATTCAAATATGCTCAAAATGTCCCCCCAATATATTGCTATAAAATAAATTTATTTTATACTAGCTTTACTACCCGGCTTCGCCCGGGACTTGGATTCTCGACGCCCGGCCGTCTTTGTCTCCCCAGTGGCGATGTTCACACCAATATATATGATTGTGGTTATGGTTGTGCTTTATTAATCCCTAATCTCTGCCATTACATACAATGAAACAAGAAAAGGTAAAAAAGAAAAAACAGAGCAATGTAATACAATACACTATCAGACATTATTGTAATAAATAAATAAAAATTCCATCCTATGTATTAGTTAATTTTTTTATATTTTAGGCAGGAAATGGCAGGAAATTAGTTTTCAAATGTAGTTTTTTTTCTGGGGGGGTCCCCCAGACCCCCTGGAAGATTTGGTCCCCTCCAATGTTGACTCCATGGCTACGGCCTTGCACACAATCGACCCCCAGCCTCAGTCAACTCCTCGGCAGGTTGCACAAGCTGAGGGGCTCGTGCAAGGCCAGGCGGTGGTGTGCAGGTGGTGACCTCCCCTGCCCTGAAAGGTCACTACCTGCTCGTGCACCAGCTGCAACCGCCTCATGGCGACATCCAAAAGCCTCTGTTTCCTAGGGACAGATGGACACACGCACACACACACGCGTGGGCAGGGGCGCAACAACTCATTTCAACGGGGTGGACCCCCCCTCTCTCCCTTCCCCCGACTCACTTCTAGTGAAATAGCTACGGATGTGTGTTAACCCGTGTACAATAATGTGTAGGCTACAATCATGTATTATTGTTCTCCTTAGTTTTTTGGTAACATTTTTTTTTTTTTACATTTTTTTACTTGTTTATCTTGTTGTTGATTCGGGGCCCCCCCCTTGTGACCGACTGGGCCCCTACGCGTCGCATGACGCTACCACATACCCCCCCCCCCCATAGTTGTCTACCACATACCCCCCCCCCCCCCATAGTTGTGTCCCTGAGCGCGCGGGCACACAAACACCTCCTCTGCATGCGGCTCCAGTCACTCGGTCAGTGTCAACGGAAGAGCTCTCTGCTCTAGTAGCTACACACCCGCGCCGTGTACGTCCCACGCGAGTTTGAATCCTCGTTCAGGGAAGGAGGGTGGGAAAAAAGACCTTTCAATTTTTGATCAAGGGCTCGGTCGTAGCGCAATTTGTAATGCCACTGCAGTAAGGTATTGAAATGTATGGGTGTGATGTCACACGAGGGCTATGACGAAGTGATGATGGTCAACAATAGCTATGACGATGACCACAGCGATGATCATAATGATGGCAATGGTGGTGGACGACTGTGAGGATGATGGAGAGCAATGATGATGATGAGAATGATGATGACGATGATGGTGGTGGTGCTGGGTGCGGGGGAGATGATGAGGCGGAGAGGAGGAGGAGGAGGGACGGAGGAGGAGGTAGCGGCCATTGACCGGCACCCACATCTGGCAGTGCTCGTGTAGGGTCCTCAATGTCTCGCTCTGCCCGTGCCAGTGCGACGAGTAGACCAGCGTGAGACGGGATAGTTCCCCGGCGGGCACCTGCACGTCTGATACACTTCGTCACACATTATCATCACCATCGTCGTTAATATCACAGACGTTATCATTGTCATCGTTACTACTATCATCTCTCCATGGTCATCCACAACTCATCTTCAGCCTCTCATGGATTTTTGTGCCCCCCTTTCGTGCTCACCATTCCCAATATACTCTCTGTATCTCTCTCTGTCTCCTTCCTTCTCTCTGTGCTCGATCTCGTTTTAGATCCTTCTCCCGCTTTGTACCCCTCCACTGGAATCAACTTCCCCTGTACATTGAGCAGTCCCCTTCCTTAACCTCATTTTCCTTCCTCTCTCGAAGCCTCACCTCTTCTCCACTGCCCATTCCCTTCCTCTTCCCTCCCCTCGCCCCTCCACTCCGTCTCCTCCCTCCTCTGCCCTTTCGTGACCCCATATGCCCTCTGTTACGGTCACTCATTTTTCGACCTTTGCACTCCCTTGCCATCTAAGTCACTATATTTTTGTACCACTTTTAAACTATGTAAAGCACCTTGAGCTAAGGCGCTCTATATAAATATAAAATAAGAAAATATCAACATCGTCACCATGACTGTTACCATTGTTAGTAGTCATGGTGATGTTAATAATCATCACCGTGGCTGTTATTAGGAGTAGGATCATCATTGTCAGCATCATTATCGTCCCTGTCATAACCATCAGCATTATCACTACCAGTCTCATTCATCATCATTGCTATCCTGAGTATCGTTTATTCATGTTATTTGCCCATTGTTGTCATCACTGCCAGTGTCATCTTCATGATGATGATGATCATCATCATAACCAGTTTAATCATTATTATTTACATCATCATCATCATTTGTCTCCTAGAATTGTAACTGGTGTCTAGTGGGGAGCGAGTAGTGTCTTAACCTGCACCTGGCCTCGTCTACGTAAACTCAGCCTTAAATGAGTGGGAAGGTCCCTGCTACCTGCGGTGTAGTCGAGACATGAGCAGGAGAAACCTTGCGCGCAGGGCCCCGGGAAGAGAGTGCTGGAGCAGCACATCCTTAAAGTCCATGAGCTGTGGACAAAATGAAAACACGGGGGACGTGAAGATGGAGAGAACATGAAGACATGGCAACATGAAGATCCGGAGACTTGCAAACGAAGAAGCGTGAAGACATGGGGAGATGAAGACCCGGAGACTTGGAAACGAAGAGACGTGTAGACATGGGGACATGAAGACCCAAAGACTTGGAAACGAAGGGACATGGGAACATAGATACATGGGGATAAAAAAAACTCACATTTAAGCACAGAACACAGTAACTTGACGATAATACATGTAACCATCAAGACACAGAGCTAGTGAGACACCGGGACACGAAAACATCGTAACGTGAAAATACAAGAGTACACGGAGACACGAAGGCACGGGGCCATGAATACGGAGAGGCAAGACAACACAGGGTCGTGGAGACGTGGGAACGTGGGAACACGAGAAGCCACTGCCATCACTGCCGTCGTCACCTCGGCCACGCAGCCGCGGGTGAGCGCGAGGGCCGACACCGTCTCCTGAGACAGCGCCTCGAAGCGGTCCTCGTCACGGGCCTTGGGGACCTCTAACTCGTGTGGCCCTGGCTCGGTCTGCACCCCCACAGCATACACGCACAACAACAACAACAACCGCCATTCGCCACTAAGTGGCGGTGACATCACCATGGCGCTTGTGCCAGGCTATGTGCACGTGGAGGCCACGTGAAGTGTAGGTCACGGGGCAGACCCAGGTACCACGGGTCGACTGACTGAGATGACTGGCCGATGCACCACCTGTGCCCCCTACTGTGCCAACTTGCTGCGCTTTAGCGACCCGGTGCTTTGCTCGTTGTGAGCGTCGCTCCTCTGCCCTCCGTTGTTGTTGGAGGCCGACTGCCTCCAAATGCCCAGTAGCGTCCTTCACGAGCCTTCTCCAGAGGCCAATCTTGACACCGCTGGTACCAGTCATCGGCAAGTCCACTCAGCTCCACATCTTCTTGTACCACATCACTCCATCTCATCTCTAGCCCGCATCACACCTGTTTAGCCCCCTCTATCCGGCCGAACAAAAGCTGTTTAAGCATGCGGTGGCTGGGCATGCGGGCTACATGACCCAACCAACGCAGCCTTGCCTGCCGGAGGAGCTCACCGATGGAACTTTGTCCAGATCTTTCAAGGATTTGTGAGCTCCTGACACAATCCAGCCTTGTTAAACCCAGGATGGATCGTAGGCAGGCCAGCCTAAATGTTTCTAACCAGTGAAGATGTTCCATTAGGGGGGTCCATGTTTCGCAAGCGTAGAGAAAGGAGGGCATGACTGTGGCCGAGAAGACCTGCAGCTTCGTGTGGAGCGACAGACCAGGTAGCTTCCACACAGCGTTACGCAACCGATGAAAAGATAATGCCGCTCGACTAACGCGGAGTGACACCTCTGCTGTCAAATTGGAGCCAGTCATGAGCACAGTGCCCAGATATGGGAAAGTCTCCACTCTCTCCACAACTGCCCCATCACCAATTTGGAGTTGTGGGGGTGGAGTGTCTGATGGTACAAAATGACCAGGCCTGCTTGCTTAGTTTTGGTGGGGCTGATGGTAAGGCCCAACCTCTTCGTGGCATGCTTCAGGTTCAGCAGCAGTGCCTCCAACTCACCCTCTGAGCGAGCAGCAATTACCAGATCATCGGCATATATAACATGGTTGACCAAGAGGGAGCCATCCCTTGACTGCACCCGGGCATCGAACAGCCTCCCATTGTATCTGTACCAGATGGAAATTCCTCCGGTACAGCCATCAAAGGCTTCACGAACTACGTGGTCGAAATAGATGTTAAATAATGTGGGAGCCAGAGGACATCCCTGTCGCACTCCAAGGTGAACAGGGAATGGTCCCGACTCCCTGCCACGTAGTTTTACCCGGGCCCACTCACCATACTGAAGGTCCTAAATAATTGTGAGCAAACCGTCAGGGACTCCGAAAGCACGAAGTACAACCCAGAGCCCAGGCCTACTGATGGTATCACAGGCCTTGACCAGGTCACGCACGCGCGCACAAACACACGCACACCCACTCCTCCATTCAACACACGCTCCGTCACACAGCTTGCTCTGAGTCTTAACGCCAACTCAATCTACGTATTGCTCAATTCAACAGCCTTTCAAACACAAGCTCGCTCAAATAATTGTTCAAACACCTGCTCGCACCAACACTTTACCCCAACACCTGCTATCCCCAACGCCTGCTCACCCCAACACCTGGTCAATCAATACCTGCTCACTATAAATGTTCTCGATTGGGCCAAACGTTCCACGAATGAGTGTTTGGCATGTGATCGGACGCTTGAGAACCCAAAGAAATTCACCAGCAATGTAAAGAGAGATAACACTTATCGACAACTGCACGCGTACATTCAAGAACCCATTACTTGCATCTCATAGCCACCTCGCGGCCAGGCACATTAAACACGTTTACAAAAAATGCTGGCAAGAACGCCCTGTGCCAGGCTCGTACGGCCAGCTTGTTTACGTGGAGCAGAGTGTTACTTCATGGTTAGGCAGGGGTGATGGAAGAGGTGTGCAGCCGGCTCTGTTTGACCTCACTCGTGTAGCCTGACGCCCCCCACAAGGTCATCCTCTAAACATAGATTGTCTACCTCATCTCCATCCACCTCGTCGTCGCGTTCATCCACACGAGCCAGCGAACCGCCCCTCTGCTGAAGCCAGCCGGGGACGCCTGCTGCTGCTGCCGCCGCCGCCGCCGCCGCACAGGTAAAAAATAACAAGTTAGATTCCCTGTACAGGTAAACACCTACGTGTAATATTTAGCATGGAGGGGGTGCTGTCGTGTGTTTTTTTAGGTAGTTTGTAGCCAGTTGAGGAATTTCTACATTCACATGGCAGATGCCACTATTGTTGGTGCACACACACAATGGAATGTCGATCCGTCACAGAGGGATGATGGGCCGTGTTGAACCCTGACCTGGAGTTCGACTCGCGACCTTCTGTTCTAACCACATCAAACGCCCAGGCTTTAATCTGCATTTAAATTTGACGGTGGCTTGGAGAGGCATTCATCCAGCAGTGGAAATATCGCGGCTGAAGATGATTTATGAATTAAAATGATTGTGCCGTCTTGCCTGATTGTGGAGCACTGAATGGCAAAGGGGGTTTGATATAACGAATGTTCTGTGAATGGCCTTCTAACACCAGGAAACCCAGTGGCATTTCTTTGCCAGGCCACACCGTGCTGATGAGACTCAAAAGGATTTGAGACCGGTTCAAGGTTTTGCTGCTCGCACAAAGGCTCCTGGCCTGATGGACTAAAATGTATTTTTGTTGGTAGTGAACTGACCCTTGTCGATCCGTGTTACTCAAGGCAGACGACTGACTGATGTGAATCCCAGTCGTGATCTTTGAAGGATCATATTGGATAAAGTATACAGTCGAGTCCACGTTTTACGTGTTTTAAATTTTCGCTGTACACTTTTCTTATGTACCAAGTAATTCGCACGCCCATGGAGTGTGAGATAAAATTAGTGGCGTTACCTTCCGTCTTTCTTATTGGTGGCATCGTGGTCGCTTATTGCAGTGGCTGTCTGCGGGGTCCCACACACGTGGTGGCGGTGGTGGTGCTCGCGTTGTCACCTCTGGGGTACATAAAACCGCGACATATCGTGGGAAGAATGAATGTATGTTGAACTTCTTTCCCACTGTACGAATCCAACCGTACTAATTGGAGGTGCGCAATATCTCAGTGCCAGAATCGGTGAGAACTACTACTGTACACGTAAATGCATGGTCTTGAGTGGTTTATTATTATTATGCAACTGAAAAAACCCGAAATTGTTAATGCCATGGGAAGACTGACAAGATATCCAAAAGTAAGGGCCATCCATAGGGGGGAGGGTGCGGCTCCCGAGGCCTTCAAACTAAACTGGAAGTATTACATCTGACGACCGTGACGTTAAAGCGCACCCCCCCCCCCAAAGTGCGGGGTCCAGGGCGGTCGCCCCGATTCGCAGAATCCGAGTGACGGCTCTGTCAAAGAGTAGCTACGTCGAAAAGAAAGACGTCTTGGGAAATCCAGGACAGGTGGCAACGGTAACCTGGCAGACAAGCAAGCAGATACTGTACATCACAGAGGGCCTGACCCTGACTGATCAGTGGAATGAGGATGATCATTTACAGTGATGCTCATGTCGTACATTATTTACCACGGATATGGAGATTTATTGATGATGAATTATGGAGTATTGGAGCTATTGATCATAATGGATTTCTGTTGATGAATCATTGCTTATTCGTACACTCATAACGTCAATTAAGTACAAAGACTTGTTAATGAAGACGTATGGTCGACAAAGGAATTATGATGACAATTTATTATCAAAACCATAATCCAAATACCTTATTTTCCGGAGTATAGGACGCTCCGGAAAGTAAGACGCACCTCAACGTGTACACCGCTGTCAATAAAGTTACAACGAAAAACCTGGTCAATGACAAAGATGCCCCGTATAGCTTTAACATACGCCGGGGGCAAGTGCTGTTAGCGAGCACCTATGAAGGCCGGCACAGCACACGAGGGGGTGGGTGGCCAGCACCACGACCGGCCGCCTTTGTCTCCCCAGTGGCGATGTTTACACACCGCGCCGGGTACTCATTTGAGGCCGCGTCTACCTAGGGGCCTCCCAGATGCCGGTTCAGATATTCGCTGCTGTTATTAATGAGTGGTTTGCGGGACTCGAACCTGGGTCGCCGAGTGAAAGCGCCACTTTTCACCACCGCTACCCCCCCCCCCCCCACGTGTGGAGCAGACAGAGACAGAGACGAATCACAACGCACGTGCGCGCCTACTGCACCATAAGACGCACAACGCCAACTTTCTGATTGAAAGCGCGCGCGCGCAGGAGGAAAGGCGCGTCTTATAATCCTGTACGGCGTATACATATATATATAAAAAAAACACCCATTGTCCCACCCGCCCCCCACGGCAACTCACGTGTCCTCCACTGCGGTCGCTACCGCCACTGCACGTCGCTGCGACGCGGTCTGCGGTCAGTGACGTCGACTGCGCTCGCTCTGAAATCTCAGTGATGCCCTCCCCTCCCCTCGTCTCTCTCTCTCTCACTCATCGCATTGGCGTTGTTCTTCTTCTCTCTGGGTCACCACCGTGAGTTGTTGGTGGTGGTGGTGATGTTGTTGAATTGCATCGCTGGGGTTGGGGTGACCGGCTGGCGGGGCGGGTGGTGGTGGCGTTGGAGGGGTGGTGGCGTTGGGGGGGTGGTGGCGTTGGGGGGGTGGTGGCGTTGGGGGGGTGGTGGCGTTGGGGGGTTGGTGGCGTTGTGGGGGGTGGTGGCGTTGGGGGGGTGGTGGCGTTGGGGGGGTGGTGGCGTTGGGGGGGTGGTGGCGTTGGGGGGGGTGGTGGCGTTGGGGGGGTGGTGGCGTTGGGGGGGTGGTGGCGTTGGGGGGGGTGGTGGCGTTGGGGGGGTGGTGGCGTTGGGGGGGTGGTGGCGTTGGGGGGGTGGTGGCGTTGGGGGGGGTGGTGGCGTTGGGGGGGTGGTGGCGTTGGGGGGTTGGTGGCGTTGGGGGGGTGGTGGCGTTGGGGGGGTGGTGGCGTTGGGGGGGTGGTGGCGTTGGGGGGGGTGGTGGCGTTGGGGGGGTGGTGGCGTTGGGGGGTTGGTGGCGTTGGGGGGGTGGTGGCGTTGGGGGGGTGGTGGCGTTGGGGGGGTGGTGGCGTTGGGGGGGTGGTGGCGTTGGGGGGGTGGTGGCGTTGGGGGGGTGGTGGCGTTGGGGGGGTGGTGGCGACCGCGTCGCGTTTTGGTTGTCACGGAGATGGAAGTCAGGCCCGAGACGCGACGAGCCCTGGGGGGCAAGGGGTGGGGGCGAGGGGGGGGGCAAGGGGTGGGCGAGAGAGGGGGGGGGCAAGGGGTGGGGGCGAGGGGGGGGGACAAGGGGTGGGGGCGAGGGGGGGGGCAAGGGGTGGGCGAGAGAGGGGGGGGGCAAGGGGTGGGGGCGAGGGGGGGGCAAGGGGTGGGCGAGAGAGGGGGGGGGCAAGGGGTGGGGGCGAGGGGGGGGGACAAGGGGTGGGGGCGAGGGGGGGGGCAAGGGGTGGGGGCGAGGGGGGGGGCAAGGGGTGGGGGCGAGGGGGGGGGCAAGAGGTGGGGGCGAGAGGGGGGTGAGCAAGGGGTGGGGGCAAGGGGTGGGGGCGAGGGGGGGCAAGGGGTGAGCGAGAGGGGGGGGCAAGGGGTGGGGGCGAGGGGGGGGGGCGAGGGGTGGGGGCGAGGGGGGGGCAAGGGGTGGGGGCGAGGGGGGGGGGCGATGGGGGTCACTCGGGGACACGGAACAGGGCGAGGAGGGGGGTGGGCGAGACGCGTGCCACAGAATCCCGTCAACTCATGGATGTGCTCCTTGCAGGTTGTTGTAGCGCCTTCCGGCACGCGCTCGTCATTGTAAGTGTTTCATTAAACCGAATGGAAGCTGCCGAGTATATTTATATTCCCATATATTCACGAACATGTTTAATGGATACGCGTACTGGGAATATAAACGTGGAACGTAAGGCCGACGTTGGCCCGACGACTGGCGTGTTTCTTGTTGGGAGGTTCGCCCTCTTGAAAACCGGCCACGTCGATCAGTGGTGTACAGTAGTCCAACACCCGGAGATGCCCAGACCAGAGCAAAGCGATCACGTACGGCAGTGACACATACGCGTACTGCACTTTCAAATACACAACGCGATTCCGTACTGCTCGTGAAACACACACGAGGACAAACAAACGCACGTTGGAACTCGTCCCATTCTAATCCACGCGGTGTGCATGGTTTTTCTTGCTTGTGCTGTTACCATGCCATGTATCGTAGCACTGTCAATTAGCGTGGCGTGGTGGCGCAGTGATAACATTTGTTGTTAATCTCCTGAGTCTGTACGTTCTCCTATGATCACTGTTTCATTGCTTTTATAGCTTTATTTTGGTGATTTTCGAAAAGTTGTTTTGGTTTGACCCATGTTTGTTTGTTGTAGTACAGAGTTAGACTGATGGCCTTAATCTAAGTTGTCTTGTGGTTCTTGTTGTTTGACTTGCATCCCACTGGGATTTTTGCACATTTTTGTGTACGGTGCTTTTTCTGCAATATTTTACTGTCTTTTCTTGGATTTTCTGTTTGCACTCAGTCACATATTCACTTTAAGATGTTTTCTTGTTCATGTTTTTGTTTTCTGTTTGTTGCGGTTGCACCCGATTCAAGAGCCGAGTGGCTCACAGGGCTATACCTAATAAATGAACTTGAACTTCTCCCCCCTGATCTGCATCGGGTTTCCTCAGGTTTCTTCGGTTCCCTGTCACAGATGATAAAGAGAACGCAAGCACTGTAACGGTTATTGGCCAAACATCCCGAATGCTGATGAATGACACTGAAAACTACCCGATTGGAATTCCACTCAGTAGCAACACCCCCCCCCCCCACCATATTCAACAACAAAACACTTGCCAAGACTCTCCTGAAAATTAGTCTTGAGACTAAATGAGGCCTTCCTTTGTAAAAAAAAATCGTGATATTTGCTGCGGGGGAATTGTTGGATTTCTTCACGTATTTTTGTTAATAGTAAAAATTTTCTCCGGGACAAAGAGCGCTATAACGAGTCAGCGTTCTGCCGGGATCACACTAAGCGAGGTCTCCCCTGTACAGCACCGTGCTGCATTCCCCGGTGGTCATCCAGAACAAACCGTACGACATAGAACGTCGCAATGTTCCCGATCCACAAATACGAAGGAGACATGACAGCGATACAGTCCGCTGCCCCTGTATGTGACATTGTAGTTGTTGCTCTGCCATCTACATCAGCCATACAAAAGATGACTAAACAAGATTGTGGATCAAAGAAAACATTATCATCACTCTTTTTTTGTCACGCTCCACATCGAAATGCGCATAGAGTATATACTTGTCCATCAGCCTATTGTTTTTCCAGACCCAATATTATTCAGCAGGCATTTGCTCAGACAAGCCAACGGAATTAAAACTTGGAAAGCGATTCGCGACGAAGGCCACCAGGGGGCAGTGATGGCCTCCAATCGATTCCTCAACACGCTTCTCTGCTTTCTTGAAGTCTCCGCCACTTGGGTGCAAACGTTAGGCGGCGCTCATCTCTCCGATTGGTGAGCCCTGAGCCATGCGGTGGACATTCCACATTCTCGTGGCGGGGAAAGGGGTCGGTTTGTCCAAACGACAACCACTAAGCCGGATATAATCATTTTTCTTTTGAGACGTGAACCACAGGGTTGAGTCGCACGTTACTTTTAAAGAGACGCGTACATAATCAGACTGCAGATGACGGCGCTCCGGCGAGTTTGGCTATTTTGAGAGATTGCACAAAACAACCGCGGACACCGACGGTGTCGAGACGGACAGATCGGCCTCCACACGTCACTACCGCGCCCGCACAGGAAGCCGTAGGGGGAGTGAGAGGAGGGTGGGAGATTCACCCGGTGAGTCAGGATTGTGCGAGGTGGCAGCGCGCGCCTGAGAAGATGTTGGGTGGTTAAATGAAGGGCGCCTTCTTGGGTTGGAGGGCGCGGCAGCTGCTTGTGTCACTCCATTGCTGGATGACGGCCTGTCCCACGCCACCGTGCGCTGCTCAGGACGGGTTGATGAGGCTCCCCGTGGAAGATTGAATCCGAATCAGAATATTTACGTGTACTGGAGGAATTCGATGAGCTAGCAGAACGCTCTACACCGCGAGGAGCATAGACGTGACAGTACAACCAAACGCAGCATGGCCACGTCAATGATTAAAAAACGTGACACTTGGATGTTATTATCGTGAATTAATCAGATTCTTCATTTAGATTGAAATAATCCGATGAGCTATTAAGCTTTTTTTTTTAAAACAAATGATGAAGCCGAGTGGGGGCAGGGGGGTGGTTGAGAAGACATCGCCATGTCGTGTTGTGGGAGGCGATGGGGGGGGGGGGTGCCAGCCCCCCAACCTGGCCACACTCATTCCTGGAGGTGCTCACCGCAACGTGCAAGTCGAGTTTCAGAACATTTGATAATTGTTGTGCCGTCTGTGGCTAAATTGCGGGAACGCTCTAGGCCAGTGTTCTTCACTCATTTTCAGAGGGGGCGGGCGCCACACTTTCGCCATTTAAACATCATCAGTGTTGAGGGCCACCACACATTTTAACCCGTTGGGGGGTTTGACAGCGCGGTGATGATGACGATGGGGGGGGGGGGTGTTTTCACATTTCGTCTATTGTGTCGTGGGCCTGCACCGCCGCACGTCAGGGGCCGCACTAAAGGTCACCAGGGGCCGCACTAAAGGCCACCAGGGGCCTCACTAAAGGTCACCAGGGGCGACACTAAAGGCCACCAGGGGCCGCACTAAAGGTCACCAGGGGCCGCACTAAAGGTCACCAGGGGCCACACTAAAGGTCATCAGGGGCCGCACTAAAGGCCACCAGGGGCCGCACTAAAGGTCACCAGGGGCTGCACTAAAGGCCACCAGGGGCCGCACTAAAGGTCATCAGGGGCCACACTAAAGGTCACCAGGGGCCGCACTATAGGTCACCAGGGGCTGCACTAAAGGCCACCAGGGGCCGCACTAAAGGTCATCAGGGGCCACACTAAAGGTCACCAGGGGCTGCACTAAAGGCCACCAGGGGCCGCACTAAAGGTCACCAGGGGCCACACTAAAGGCCACCAGGGGCCGCACTAAAGGTCATTAGGGGCCACACTAACGGTCACCAGGGGCCTCCAGTGGCACCGTGGGTCTTGACAACGAAGTCCACTGCTCCAGGGCAGCGGTTGCCAACATTTTCGAGTGTGCGGGGCCACTTTTAATTTTGCGGACCACCGCACGCTCCCGGTTATATAAAATTGTTGTCATCTCCTCGGTGTGGATGTTAGTGTTGTTATTTATTTACCGCGATATCGCCCCCCCCTCCTCTCCCCCCCGTCGTAGTAACCTCACGGACCACCTGGGGTGCCGCTGCTCTCGAGATTTCATGACACGGGAGGTAAAATCAACTTGCAAGCTTCGAATGGTTTGTGGCTTTTGTAGTTAAGCGTATTAAGCGTTGCTTACTGTCGATGTAATCGGGGGTGAGGAGGAAGGAGGTTGTGGTGAGCGAGACACGCGTGCTGGATGCAAGAGGTCGTCAGGTTGACGATGATGTGCGTCTTGAGTGGACGATGTTGATGGATGATGAACGGTTGACGGCTTATGACGATGGCTATGGGGTAACGATAATAATGACGATGTAACACAGTCACGGTGTATTTAACGCGCTTGCCATGCACTGAATTAACAATGGGGAGGGGTGGGGGGGTGCGTGTGTAAGCAGACCCGCATGCATTACACCGACTCTAATGCACCACCACGAAACTCGATACAACCCCAGCAACCACCGTGCATTCCCAGCTGGGCGCTAGCCCTAACGATATCCCGCCTCCCGTCATGGGCATGTGGAATTGCCATCGCTGGCCCCCGCCAGCAAATGGGGCGAGGTGACCAGGACCTCGCCGGTCCGATGTTTATGTAGGGGGGAAAAAAGGGTACTCATTTAAGGCTGAGTCGACCTAAGGGTTTGTCGCGCAAAGGTTTGCGTACACATTGCCGCTGATGTCTCTCGGGTCAACGTCACGGGTCAACAGTCGCACTCAGGTAGCTGGTTTTATCCACTGTGTCACCACTCATCATCATCATCATACCCTGCACTTCCGATTCGCACGGTGAGCTACGTACGGTGCGAAAGAACTTCAACATACAGTACATACCTCTACACGCAAATACAACCATCCCCCGTATAGCCGTGATGGACTTTTGGGGCAAGTGCTGTTAGCAAGCACAGCAGCACCACGCTAGCACCACGCCCGGCCGCCTTTGTTTCCCTAATGGCGATGTTTACACAACGCAGCAGGTACTCATTTGAGGCTGAGTCGACCTAGGGGAGGCCCAGGACCGGTTCAGATAATCGTCATGCAATACTCACCCACAGATGCTTCATCCATCCATTCGCATACCCCCACGCACACACCCACGGACACACACACATACTGACGCACACCCACGTACACACACACAACCACACACACAAACTCACACACCCACGCAGACACACGCACACGCCTACGTACACACACACACTCACACAACCACACGCTCACACGTACACACACACACACACCCACGCACACACACGTCGACACATCTCGACCCAAAAAGGAACTCGAGCCCTACCTCCTTACTCACCCCCTTCCCAATCAATGATCCTCACCACATGTGCGGGTCTGGCCAACATCCACCAAGACTTGGGAACCCCAAGCAGAGGAAGGGGTGGGGGGTGCAGAGAAGGGGCCTTCGGTTGAGGCCAAAAGTATTGGGGAATTCCGACCATTTCCGTTTATTTTGGAAATTTGTTGCGTCCAGTAGCGGTGGAGTGAATGAATTAGCGAAACGTTCTACGTACCTCTGTGAAGTATGTCTGTGTGTGTGCGCGCGCCTGCCTGGACTTTGTCTACAGCGGCGGTGTCGCGTTTCGTGCGCTGCGCCACGAACCCGAGTGGGAGGTCACGTCCAGCACCAGTGATTGCGATTGTCTGAACCGGTCCTGGGCTTCTCCTAGGTCGACTCAGCCTCAAATGAGTACCTGGTGCCGTGTGTAATAAACATCGCCACGAGGGAGACAGAGGCGGCCGGGCGTGGCGTTGGCCACACACCAACCTCGTGTGCCGTGCCGGCCTTCATGGGTGCCACTCGCGAACATCACTTGCCCCAACAGTCTGTTACAGGCTATACGGGGGATCTTTGTTTTTAGTGTATAAAGAGGCATCTCCACCGACTGTGTTTGTGAAGTGTGGAGTCGTGTGCTCATTGTACAATGACAAAGGCCCCCCGTATAGTCTTTCACACTGTCGGGGCAAGTGCTGTTAGTGAGCACCTATGCAAACCGGCACGGCACGCGAGGCGGTTGGGTGGCCAGCGCCGCGCCCGGCCGTCTTTGTCTCCCCAGTGCCAGGTACTCATGCAAGGCTGAGTCGACCTAGGGGAGGTCCAAAACTGGTTCAGATCATCACCGATGTTGGCCGTGAGCGGTAATCGAACTCCCGTGGCCGGGTTCGTAGCCTAGCGCGCCAACTCCTGCGCCACCGCTCCCCACACACACGTACAGTACCACACGTGCTGACACAGACAGGGTACATGCAAAACGGATACACGAGCAAAAAAAAACACACAAGCTCGCAAACATAAATCACACAGGACACACACCGTAAAGGAACCCATAAACGCAGCACGAGACGAAGATCCCGCGTATCGCATGAAGAGGCTGTTCACGCAAGTGCTGCGAGCGGGGACCCATGAAGACATTCAGACAAGCAGCTCGAAAACTCCACAAAGACACAAGCAGACAGACAGACGCTCGTGCACACAAACGCACACACAGCCAGCCGCGCACTCAACGTGAATAAATACACGTGGAGTGACGTCTATTGAGTGACTCGGGCGCACAGCGCCAGTTACTTGTAGAGAGGAGAACTGTAGTGTGAGTCGCCCTCCCTGCCAGCAGCGCGTGCCATGCCATGGTAAAATAGTCCCTAAGGAGCGTGGTTCTAGCGGCGGGCAGACAGAGAGAGCATGTGAGGACGTAGCAGCTCGATTGGCTGGCAAGGGCACGTGACTGGACAGGGTAAGGATGTGGGCCAACGGTGACAGAAGGGACGTGTGATGTAAGGCCCAGAGTCTTCTAGGGCAGGGGTCCCCAACCCCCGGGCCGTGGACCGGTACCGGTCCGTGGCCTGTTAGGAACCGGGCCGCACAGCAGCAGGAGGTGAGAGCGGTGAGTCCACGCGTGGCCTGCCCCCATTATTTTATTTACCACTTCCGTCCGCGCCTCTTTCCCGCACTGCGCACTTGTCTCAGTCACAGTTTTGGCAAGCCCACAAGCTCTAACCCCTAGTAGCCAGAATGAGTAAAAAACAAACGTCGCTGGAGAGCTTCTTTGAAAAGGGGGTTGGACCCAATGATGAACCACCCCCCCCCCCCTGGTCCGTGAGAAATTGTCTTCCACGAAACCGGTCCCTGGTGCCAAGAAGGTTGGGGACCGCTGTTCTCGGGAGTTCTAGAAGGGGGCGTGGCCGAGGCGGAGCCGGCCCACGCTGAGGGGCATAAAAGGGAGGTCCCGAGGTCCGATCCGGGCTGTCTACTGGAGTGGAACCCGCCGTGCTGCGTCTCTTCATTCTTCACTCTTCGGTCTTCACGTTCGGCATCGTGAGTCAGGCAGTGCGTTAAATGACCTGACTCGGTTATGTAGTTACCCCGTGGTGGTTACCGCTAGCTATATAGTTATCCCGTTGTTACGTTTATGTAGTTACCCCGTTGTGGTCATAAAATTAACGTGTTGCCTCTAAAGTCAAGGGTGTCTCTCACGTGAACCCACTACACGTGAACCCACTACACGTGTGCAATGCATTCTTTAGGATTTTTTTTTTAATGGTATTAATATGAGATCACTTTCACTGTGCCATTGCTCATTAGAAACAAACATCTGTTTGTGTATTTATCCAGGAGAGCGAGCGGTGGCGCAGTGGTAGGCACACTGCGCAAGCAAACCTCAGAATCATAATATTTATTTGTCCTGGAGGAATCCGATGAGCGATAAAGCTCTTTTTCACATATGTCCAGTAGGAACGGATCACAACGGTACAACAACAAACGGTACAAAAACACGATAGGAGTGTACAGTATAGGAAAGCTAAACAGATTACTTTACCAAAAATATGTAAATAAAACAAAGCTATTTGTATCTTACGAGGTAAAGCCCACTGAGCTATTAGCTTCCTTTTCACAATAAATCTGGACACAACGGATATTAATAATCTAAACGCATGCTTCTAAATGTGGAGAGAAAATCCGGACGACCCGGAGAAAAAAATCCACGCGACCACTGGGAGAGAGACATGAAAACTCCAAATATAAAGCAGCAGGCGTCAGGGTCGAGATCGGACCCCGACCTCCTGCATACCAGGCGAGGAAGATGACATCTCACCACCGTGGCGCCCCTTCAATAAAACAATAAAACAAGTAAAACAACAACAAAAACAGTCCCAGAACACACCGAGACAACACACAGCCGCCCCCCTTAATAAAATAGCACATTCAAATTGAACTACCGATACATTGTTGAGAATACAAATTTTACAAATCACATTCGCAAATGCGACTGTATCCAACGCTACTCTTCTCAGTTCAATCCCTCGCCGCGGCAGACGTAGAGCAGCCGTGGGTCTCCTCGGACTGGAATTAGTTCCTGGTGCAGCGTTGAACCATCGTCACCTTGAACGTACTGGAGTCTACGTTGATAGATTCAACTACGCCGTACGCAGAAAAAAATAAGGAAGCAGTGGGGGAGACAAAGGCGGCCGGACGCGATGTTGACCACTGCTAACTCGCCCTTCGTGCACCGTAGCAGCCTTCGTAGGTGTTTGCGAGCAGCACTTTCCCCAACAGCCGATGTCGTGTGCGGTATGAATGAAAGTGCGTGAATGCGCGTGTCTGGCAAACGACCGTGCAGTTGGTCAGCGCGCTGCGCTCTGAATCCGACAAGCAGAGTTCGATCCCTACTCACGGCCAAATGGCGGTGACGAATTCATAAACCGAACCTCGGTCTCGCCTAGGTCGACTCAGCCTTAAATGAGTGCCAGGTGCTGTGTGTAAGCATCAACATTGGGGAGACGACGGCGGTTGGACGGTGTGGTGGCCTCCCACCCCAACAATCTGTGCGGGCTACACGCGGATATTTGTGTTTGTTAGTGTTTGGAGGTTCCTCAGATTAAAATTGTTCTAATTATCGGACATGGGAAACCTATCGCAGTCATCATGGTGCAGTTAACATGTACTGTATTACATGGTTAGTGGTGCGTTCCCACCAGTCCTGGGAGTAATTGCAAAAGCAATAGACAGGGCTGCGATGATTACCAAACAAAATAAACATTTAAGTCGACGGGCTTGTTTTCCCGAAACATTTGTTTAAGCGGCAATCCTTGGACGGCTCAACGTATTATCTGAGGTTCATCGGCAGGATGTGGCATTTTTAGACGAACACCCCTGGGTTTTCCTGGCGTTAATAGCAAAATAATAATGTCAACTCGCTACGTGCCACTGCCCAAAGTACTTGCTCCCTCTCGAAGACAGCGAACGGCTCAGAGCCAAGGCAGCAAGCAACGCAGTGAGCCATCGCAGCATTTCCTCCCACCCAACCCCCCAAGCTCTGCGGTCCTCTGTATATTGGGTTGTTGATTTTTATCCGTGAGCAATATGATTATCACTGGTCAACACACTTTTTCTGGCATAAGGTATTCCAACGGTTGTAATGTAATTTTGGGGTGCTGATTCCAAATCTGGCATCAGTTTTTGTCTATCACATCAGGTTTTTGAGATATTAAATATTGCATTTTCAATAAAAACTTCAGAAGAAAAATATTAAATAAATGTGGATATCTACATAAAATTATATTATAAACACACTATCCTAAAAATACAGCACCACATTTTAACACTAAAGCAGTCACTGACTCGCAACAACTTGCAATCATAAGTGACAGAGTTAATTTCGGGTAAAATCAATGAAAATGGGGTATGCCGATAGCATAAAAATGAGATGTGATAGAGCAAATCTGACATCAGATTTGGAATCAGCACCCTGAAATTAGTCTAAAACAGCTGCAAAAGTCCAGTCCAGAATTTTTTTTTTGTTGACCAGTGATGGGACTTTTTGTTCCCGTATCAATCTATGAAAGTCTAAGAATGTTTTACCCTTGTTGGCAATAAAACAGGCGTTAAGATGTTCAAACGCCAAATAGAAACCTTTTGCAAGGATTCAAGTACTGCATTAACCACATGTACTTGTGGTGAACATGCAAAACAAACATGCTCTGATAATAATATATGCATTGTCTTTGAAAGTGATTGGCCTGCACCAGGGACGACAGCCTTCTTTACGTCCTATTCCCACCAGTGTCAGACCGGAGAACGCCAACAGGCGAACAGTAAGCACAGAGCATTTATAGCTCGGGGCGAGCAGCTATATCATGGGACCTCTGCTTATTCATTATTATTCATAACGAGTTTACGTTGGGTTAGATCGTGGAGGTGTCGTGCAAATGGTTTAACTATAACCCTACACCAACCGACAGAGCCAGTAAAATCAAGTTGGCACGTGACGGGCAAATATGGCAATCGATTTTGTTTATCAGCAAAACCAGTTACGTTGAAAACCAAGCAACTTTTTTTTTTCAATTTATGTTCGAAGTTTCGCTGGAGATCGCATCCAGCAGCAGCAGCACCATCAGGTATTTAACGAAGGTTCAGCTCTCTCCACGACAGCAGAGCTTTTCAACATCCAGTTCGTGAACATTCCTCCTCCGGTTTTGCTGACAAACCACATCGATTGCCATCTTTGCCCATCACGTGACAACTTGATTTGATTGGCTCTGTCGAGTGTTGGGGGGGGGTTCTAGTTAAAACATTTACATTATACTTACAATAAAGTAATAATAATCATGAGCGGGGGGGGGGGGCACGGGAAGACAACGCCCCCCACCCCTCCAAACCAGACACCTTTATAATTTTATTTTTAGTAGTTTACAATTAAGATGAAAAATAAATAAATGATATGCACCTGCGATTCTTAATGTGAGGGACAAAGCGAACAACTGCCCCCCCTCTAATATAGAAGTCAAACTCCGCCTGTGATAATAATAATGTGTTATCTGGCAATTACTGAGTGCTTATTTGTCGGATGGAACTGGAGCACCCGGAGAAAACCCACGCGTGTGAGGAGGCTTGACACGCCATCCCATGCAAATGGGACAGATGGAATCCACATTTTGCTGAACTGTGTTATCCTGGCAGAGCCAGGGTATGGGGCCGTCCATAAATGACGTCACGCACCTGGGGGGGGGGGGTCAGACATTTGTCATTTGTGACGATGTATGACAAGGGGGGGGGGTTGAGAAATGTGACGTCACATCAAAATGCGCAAATTTAAATAAATATAGACAACACGTTCTCCTTAATTAAATAGACTTTTTAATAAATGTTCTCTCCTACAACATCAGAGTGCAGCGCCACATTAAATACGCACTACAATGACAATAGTTTAAAGCGATTTGAAGCATGTTTTATTTGGGGGGGGGCAGAGCTTTGTGACGTCATATTTGAGGGGGGGTCTGACTTTTTGTGACGCCGTGTGACGAAGAGGGGGGGGGTAAAATATCTTCCAAAATCGCGTGACTTCATTTATGGACGGCCCCTATGGCACCTCATCGACACCCACAGGAAGGAAGGATGTTTCACAATATCTGTGCGATGGTCCACCAACCCTCGCTGCCTCGCCAGTGCTGGATTCCAGGCCACGTTGCGCAATAGCGGCCACCACCACCTGGCCGCTGAGAGGAATAATGAAAACGCGCTCCAATTTCCGCTGCTTTGGAAGTGAAGGTTGGTGCATCGCGCAGATATCTGCGAAACCTCCTGAACCCGCTGGGCTGCGAGGTGGCCAGGAGATGGCAGTACAGCAAGCGGGTTCGTCAACCCATCTATATCGTGGACCTCATTGAGTGTTGTCCCCTCGAGTGCATTGTGGGTTTTTTTCTCAGGGTTCTCAGATTTCCCTTCACGTTGAATTGGCCAAACTTCCCGACGCGGGACCCTTCGGAAAGAGCCATGCGACTCGGTGAGGCTTTACTGGATTAAATTCACTCACTATATATTGAATTGTCTATATCGAACAACCAAAAACTAAAGACTTGAACGAGAATAAGAGGATTATGGAAGCACTCTGCATTAACGCGAGACGCACCTTTAGCACGCTCGGTGGGTTCAGATTATCGGTGTTTACTCTCTCTGCCTCCTCCTCCTTCGCGCACTGCATCTCCCTGTGTTAGAGAACGGCCCGCGCAAGGAGATATCACAGAACTACTGCCGTGAGATCGCTTTCAATTGACCTCTTATCCACGCACGAGGAGAGGGGCACTTCGCTTATGCACTCACTCATCGCATGGAAGTCCAACCCATGAATTTATTTAATATTTGTCAAATTCTAAGTCCTGGAATTCGATTTGCTAAATTAAATCATCATTATCAGTAACCATGATCAATCCACTGCTGAATGAAGGCCTCCGCAAGCCGTCCCCTTGCGACCGTCAGATTAATGATGGATTCGTGTGCATGCGCTGGTTGAAGCGGATTCTAACCCATGTACCCGGCAGTGGCAGACTCAGCGTATCTAAACTGTGAGCAACCGGGGACCATCCCCCTCACTGCCTGCGCGTGCCGAGTAATTGGGTTCGCAATACTCCTTAAGATTTCTTCAAGAACTCCAAAATACAATTAGGACGCGACGTGCATTTGCGGCGAGACACAAAACTTCAGCTCCCAAGCCGATTAGCAGGTCGCGCACTTAACGCAATCTCTTTGCGAATTACAATCGCGTGGCGTCCAGAGAGCTGCTTAGACGCGCGTTGACACGCTGATCGGGTCACGCGTTTTCGATGAGCAGGCCACGCAACGTGGCTTGGTGGAGTGGAGTTCGATACCCGGGCCAATGCGCGGTTATCATCAGTGCATGGGGCGAGCGATACCTGAACCGGTTCATGGGAGAATCCTCGCCACCGCAGCCAGCACTGAACAATGTGGTGAAGTATGGTCAAACAGCCTCCCAGCATTCCCGACACAGCACACGTTGATTTGGTACGTTCGTCAATCATACATACGTGCAAATAAAAAATAGAGCCTTTCACAGACTGTCTGGGCAAATCATGTAAGCGAGCACCTATTATGGATCGGCACAGCGCAACGAGGTGTGTGGCCAGAACCACGCCCGGCCGCCTTTGTCTCCCTCGGACCGATGTTTACGCTCGGCAGCAGGTAGGCCTACATGTGTGAGGCTGAGTTCAGGGATCACTGGTCACTGATGTCAGCCGTGACTGGCAATCAGTGGCGTCGTAACTGCAATCAATTAAATATCAGCGCAGAGGGTGCAGGAAATCGTTCAGGTGAGGCCCCAATATTCGATTTGTCTCGCACGGTCGCACCCATGCGATTATATATCGCGGCTCCTCTTTGCCAAATCGCATCGTCGTTACGCTCACGAATATGAACAACAACTTACACACAGACGTGTGATGCGCAATTTACGGAAGCCAAATGTTACCGCTCTAACTGCATGAAAATAAAACGTAAAAAGAAAAATGTAAACCGCGCTTTAAATCATGTTCTATTCTTTTACACAGTTTTTTTTAAACATATCATGGTGGTTGTCAAGGGAGCCCCCAAATCGTAGCTTTCTTTGGTCACCAGGGGCGGGCCAAGGCGCCCAATGACCCCGCGCGAGTTACGCTGCTGCTGGCAATCGAACAGAAGTGGCTGAGTCCGTGGCGCAGTGTGCTGTCCACTGGGACCCACCACTCCAAAGACAAGACAAACATTCCCCCAGTATAGTCTGAACAGACATTTTGGGGAAAGTGCTCGAAGCGAGCATCTATGAAGGCCAGAACGGCACACGAGGTCGGTGGGGTCGCCAGCACCACGCCCGACCGCCTTTGTCTCCCCACTGCTGATGTTTTCGCACCGCACCAGGTACTTGTATTTGGCTGAGTCGACCTCGGGGAGGCCCAGGACTGGTTCAGATATTCGTCACCGATGTAGGCCGTGAGCGGGAATCAGCACTCACGTTGCCGGGTTCGTAGAGCAGTGCGCTATTCGCGACACTAAAAAAAGACAAAGATCCCCTGTATAGCCTTAACGGACAGTTGGGGCAAGTGCTGTTAGCGAGCACCTATGAAGGCCGGGACGGCACACGAGGGGGTGGGTGGCCAGCGCCACGCCCGACCGCCCTTGTATCCCCAGTGGCGATGTTTGCTACACACCGCACCAGGTACTCATTTGAGGCTGAGTCGACCTAGGGGAGGCCCGGGACCGGTTCAGATAATCGTCACTGGTGTTGGCCGTGAGCGGGAATCGAACGCGTGTCGCCGGGTTCATAGCGCAGCACGCTAACCGCTACACCATCGCTCCCCACATACACATAGACACACACACCAACACATACACACACATAGACACACACACACGGGAATACACATAGTCACGCACACAATCGCCGAGAGCCTCCTCAAGATGAATATTGCAGGCAGCTTCCTCATCTGTGTGCCCTTCACATTCTTTCTTATAAATTATTGAAGGCAGATGGAAGAAAACTCTCTCTCTCACACACACACACACCAGTAGCGTTGTGGCTGCTATCGAGTGTGCAGGCGGTACAACGGCACTGGATCCCACGGGCCGGGAGGAGGGGGTGAGGGGGGACTATGAAGAAAGAAAGAATGGGGTCGGATGCCCCGTGAAATCCCTTCTACCAGGGCCGATGCCAACCACGCTACGACGCCACTGACACTACACACATCACACTCATATAGACGATCGATTGCCGATGGAACTCGCATCATCATCATCATCAATCCTGTCCATTTCACCGCCTCCACCTCCCACATCATCACCTGCGATTAGCACGGTTGGCTACGTAGGGCGCGAAATAAGTTCAACGTAACATCGGCAGCAGCGGCCTGCAGCGTGGTTGGCAATGGGCCTGGTGCAAGGGATTACAATTGCCTCCCCTTCCCCCCCTCCATGTCAATTCCCACGCTCTTCGTAGCCCGTTGTCTGGGCCCCACCGGCCTGTGGGCACCGACGCAGTTGTACCGCCTGCACACTCCACAGCTGCACCACGGCATCACCACCAGCAGCAATCCTCCCCATCATCATCATTCTTCTGGAGCCAGTAAAACGAGTACTACCTTGAGTCAGTTAAAATCACCAGATTGGATGGTTGTTACTGACATATTCTTAGGTTTTATCGGTAAAGTCACGTAGGTAAAAATGTAAAATTAATAAAAGTAAAATTAAAAATAAAATTAAAATCACGACGTTTCGGAGGCAACACAAGCTTCACTTGATACAGCTATCGTGCTGTGACAGTTCCACCTGAAGACGGAAGCTTGTGTTGCCTCCGAAACGTCGTGATTTTTATTTTATTTTTATTTTACTTTGATTAATTTTTATTTTTTACCTACGTGACTTTACCGAAAAAACCTAAGAATATGAATCCTTGCAGTCACAAAAGCTTCAAATATAGAATGTTACTGACATCATTATTATTTTGATACACAGTACTGGGCTCCGCCGCATGAACGTCGCTGATATAGTCAGGGACGTTCAGAGGTCACAGACCCCTGAGCCGGCGCCGCTGAGATCCTGACCTCGAATCGGGGTTTCAGCCGCCCTCGTTTAAACCGCGATGTGCAATGTGTGGGGGGGGAGTTGAAGCTCTCGTCTCGGGCGCCAATGACTGCTGCACACACACACGCGCGCACACATCAGCACGTGGAATTTGTTTATAAACCATAATTTGGCTGAATTCCGATTCGGAGACTGAGGCATGTAGGCTTTATTGGCGTGTGATCAAGATTCTTTGCAGAGCCTATGGTACAGGTGTGCTCTTCGTGTGGGTTTAAGCGGCTGATTGCTCTCTGGAGGAGCTCTCTTCAGCTCCCACGAGTGGAGGAGGCCCTCCTGCCAGAAGTGGCGCAAGTGAGCGAGCGAGCGACTGCTGCTGCTGCTGCGAGGTTGCAACTTCGCCTGTGCCGACTGTGACCGGGCAGGTGGCTTAGCGGCAGAGGAGTGAATGGCTCGCTAATCCCTAGCTTGCGAGTCCTGGTTGTGGGTTGTTGACTCGTCCCTCGCCAGAGGGAGGGGTGATGGGCTGTGCGATATAGTGGCGATTGCTGTTGCGGCGGTGGCGGCGGTGGGTGTACGTGCACGCGCCTTTTGTCTTGTGTATGGGGAGCGGTGGTGTAGCGGTTAGCGCTCTGCACTACCGAGCCGGCGACCCGAGTTCGATTCCCGCTCACGATCAACATCGGCTCACGA
The DNA here is from genome assembly GCF_965212315.1 of Lampetra planeri. NCBI lineage: Eukaryota > Metazoa > Chordata > Hyperoartia > Petromyzontiformes > Petromyzontidae > Lampetra > Lampetra planeri. The sequence continues at coordinate 8,587,512 of NC_136111.1, forward strand.
TCAACATCGGCGACAAATATTTGAACCGGTCCTGGGCCTCCCCTAGGCCGACCGAGCCTATAGCATTTCATAGCATTTGCCCCAACAGTCTGTTAAAGCAATACGGGGGCTCTGTGTATTTGGTGAGGGTATTGTGCGGCGGTGACGGCGGTGAAAGCGTTGGTAACGGTGGTGGAGATGATCACCACGATGGTGATGTTGGTGGTGACGGCGGTGACGGCGGTGATGGTGGTGTAGCTGCTGTTGGTTGGAGTGACCCTGACCAGGACTCGAACCCACGCGGCTCATCGCTCGCTTTGTCACGCGCCGCTTCGTCGTCCGGGCGAGGCGCGCGGGTGCCGCTGTTTGTGATGACGCGCCCGAGGAATTGCGGTGTTCTTAAAAATACACTCGGTAATCAGCCCCGCCGAGAGCGGGGAGCGACGGCCCCTGTCCACCCTTCCTTCTCTTTCCTCATCCTCCTCCTCCCTCCCTGCGGCCCCGGCGGAGAGGCTCTTTACATCCACAGCGCAGCAGCGGCTGGGCATCGGGAGTGGGGTTAGCACCATGGATATTCATCAACAGCACCATCCCGAGTACTGTACTTCTACTGCACACCATCATCATCATCATCCTCGCAGTCATCATGCCGAGTAATTCTACTGATCATCATCATCCTCGCAGTCATCATGCCTAGTAATTCTACTGCACACCATCATCATCATCACAATTACTTCTACATCTCCAACCAGATTACTTTTCCTGCTCCTGCTACACATTATCATCATCATCATACCGACCAGTTTTCCTCCGCCACGCCACCACAATCTTAATCAATTCTCATCATAATGTATTCTACTCGTCGCCATGATCTCTTCTACTCCGCCTCCACATCACCATCCAAATCACTTCCAATCCTCCACATCATCATGATTTCATCAAATCCACATCATCATACCAATCACGTTTATTCCTTCAAGTCATGCACATGTCCCGCATTTCATTTTCATCAATCCACTGCTGGATGAACCCCTCCTCCCCCACATCAACACCGTGTGTGGGTCGTGTTGGTTATTTCACTTTACTTCACTATACTTCACTATATTTCACCACGTTGGTCAGTGCGGGAGGATGTACCTCCACATTCACAAGGGTATGAGGGTTATGTAGGGTTGGGGGGGGAGGGCCCGGGACTGTTCCTGGGCCACCGTATCCCGATTCCCCATCAGGGGGTGTGGGGGGAGTTGGTGGTCGTGGTGGAGACGTCGCAGCTGACACAAAGCGGGCCCGCTGCCAGGCTGCCACTTAGTCGCGAGCGAACTGTGGGCGAAGCTCTAAATGTTTAACGCCCGTGCCGAGGAACTCGCTTCCCTAAAAGCTTCCTAACAACGCGAAGGGCTCTGCGGCTGTTTTATTAATATTACTATTTACGCGATGTTTACAACCTGCCGCAAATAAGAGAAGGGCTGTCTTCACAAGAATGCCCACGATAAGATGGGTACTAACGGGATGTGTTTTTTAACGGATGGGCAGTTCAAGGTCCGAGCTAATGCCGTGACAATTGCCACCGCAAGTCGCCATCACTTCCTTCCTTCTGCCAGAGCCCCCCCCTCCTCAGCCCGTCACACGGTTAGACACGCGACCTCCTAGCTGGGTCTACTCTTACGATGTCGACACCACCACCACCATCTGGTGGCTTTTTGTTCTTCCTCTTGTTGCACGGCGAGCGTTGTCGAGGGCGTTCACGAGATTTGGCAACGATGATCAATATTCAGGGCGCCGAGAGCCACTCATTGCTAGGTTATTGCTGTTGTTGGTTTGGAGGTGCAGAATATTCCCCTCCTCTGGGAGGGAGGGCTTCCTTCCCATGCCGTCACGAAAAGTACAAAGCCCCAAAACCACACAGCTCCCTACACAGCTCACCAACACCGCCACTAAACTCACCACACAGCTCCCTACACAGCTCACAAACACCGCCACTAAACTCACCACACAGCTCACCACACAGCTCACCAACACCGCCACTAAACTCACCACACAACTCACCACACTGCTCACAAACACCGCCACTAAACTCACCACACAACTCACCACACTGCTCACAAACACCGCCACTAAACTCACCACACAGCTCACCACACAGCTCACCAACACCGCCACTAAACTCACCACACAACTCACCAACACCGCCACTAAACTCACCACACAGCTCACCACACAGCTCACCAACACCGCCACTAAACTCACCACACAACTCACCAACACCGCCACTAAACTCACCACACAGCTCACCAACACCGCCACTAAACTCACCACACAACTCACCACACAGCTCACCAACACCGCCACTAAACTCACCACACAACTCACCACACTGCTCACAAACACCGCCACTAAACTCACCACACAGCTCACCACACAGCTCACCAACACCGCCACTAAACTCACCACACAGCTCCCTACACAGCTCACCAACACCGCCACTAAACTCTCCACACAACTCACCACACAGCTCACCAACACCGCCACTAAACTCACCACACAACTCACCACACTGCTCACAAACACCGCCACTAAACTCACCACACAGCTCACCACACAGCTCACCAACACCGCCACTAAACTCACCACACAACTCACCACACTGCTCACAAACACCGCCACTAAACTCACCACACAACTCACCACACTGCTCACAAACACCGCCACTAAACTCACCACACAGCTCACCAACACCGCCACTAAACTCACCACACAGCTCCCTACACAGCTCACCAACACCGCCACTAAACTCACCACACAGCTCCCTACACAGCTCACAAACACCGCCACTAAACTCACCACACAGCTCACCACACAGCTCACCAACACCGCCACTAAACTCACCACACAACTCACCACACAGCTCACAAACACCGCCACTAAACTCACCACAACTCACCACACTGCTCACAAACACCGCCACTAAACTCACCACACAGCTCACCAACACCGCCACTAAACTCACCACACAGCTCCCTACACAGCTCACCAACACCGCCACTAAACTCACCACACAGCTCACCACACAGCTCCCCAACACCGCCACTAAACTCACCACACTGCTCACCACACAGCTCACCAACACCGCCACTAAACTCACCACACAGCTCCCAACACAGTTCACTAACACCGCCACTAAACTCACCACACTGCTCACCACACAGCTCAGCAACACCGCCACTAAACTCACCACACTGCTCACCACACAGCTCACCAACACCGCCACTAAACTCACCACACAGCTCCCAACACCGCCACTAAACTCATCACACAGCTCACCACACAGCTCACCAACACCGCCACTAAACTCACCACACAGCTCACCAACACCGCCACTAAACTCACCACACAACTCACCACACAGCTCCCCAACACCGCCACTAAACTCACCACACAGCTCACCAACACCGCTACTAAACTCGCCACACGGCTCACCAACACCAGTATTAAAGTCACCGCAGCTCACCAACACTAATACTAAATGGCCCACACACCTCACGAAGACAAGTACTAAACTCACAACACATCTCACACACACAGATGCCCCTGTGGTGTAGGGATTAATGTGGGCGAGAACGGAAACACAATATTGTAAACTCCAGTGTTAGCATACACGCCAAATGTATATCCACGTGCACAATGTCATTGTGCAGTCGGATCCCCGGACAAGTTTGGTAGCTCCATGAATGCATTGGCCTGCCACTTTGTAATTCCTTTTATGGTCAGGATATGTCGAGGAACTTCCGGGCAGCTACAGCAGGTTTTATTTGGGAACGGGACGTCACTGGGCTGTGTCAAGTTGGGGGGGCTTCATCATTCCCGTTGACATCTCCCATCAGCCACCACCACCACCACAACCAGCTGCTGCTAATCACTTGGGGCAGATATAGAAAACTTGTTTCAACTATGCGAGAGGCCAAGCACTAGAGCCGCCGTGAGGTCAACACACATCAAAGCGATGTGACAATGCCGAATGAGAGCCAAACGAAGGGGCTTGTCACGTGGAAATTGAGAGCAGCCATATACTCCAAACGCACGTTTCTAAATGTTGAGAGGAAAACTGGAGAAGTCGGATAAAAGTTAACGTGACCACAGGGAGAGCTACATGCAAACTCCAAATATACAGGCGCCAGGGTCGGGATCGAACCCACGGACCTCCTGCATACCAGCTGAGGTAGTTAACATCTCGCCACTGCGACGCCTTTGCATAGCGTGATTATGATGATAGACAATAAGGGCTCGAGTTCTTGTTGGACACAGAATCAGCATCTTTATTTGTACTGGAGGAAACCGATGAGCTTTAAAGTTATTTTTAAAATCCTTTATATTAAGTTCACTTGCTTGCTTGCGCGCTTACGACCGTGCACATCTTTCGGTCATTTTTTTACCCACTTCCCGTGATCCAATCGAGCTGACATTTTCCACACAGACTCGTTGTGCGTGACAATTAATTTTCGTGAAAATGTTTTTCGAAAATTTTACACTTTTTAGGATTTTTTTTTATATTTAATTACCAATTTCTTAATGGTGGCAGCCAATCATCTGGCCCATAGGTGGCAGCCATCTCAAGCCAGAGGACGAGATGACTCTAGCCGCCACGCATATAAAGGATTTATAGTGAAAAACTTTGTTTTTACGGGTAAATTTTTTCGTGATAAGACTCATGTTGGTTATGAGAGAATGGGGAGAGCATTTACTGTCTCTGATTATGTCAGCCGTTTCTTTTTTGCAGAAAAATTTTCACTTTTTTAAATTTGGGTCACAGCATTCGACTCTCGCGAATCTTGGCGCTACAGAGCCATTAGTGTTTGTCTTACGGCCAACATAAAGCTTGGCTCAATAAATACATTTGTTGCAATACTTTATACTATTCATAATAAAGAATTAATGTAATAATATCCACTCAACATAACCCCGTCGTAAGGAATGTTTTTTATGAGGAGCCTAATTTGGAATTCAAGCCAATTCCCATGATTGTCATAATAGTTATTTTCATTGGCATCATCACCATGATCATCATCATTATCATGGGCAGCGACAGCTGCAACAACATTGCGAGCAACGAGCACCAACACTACCACCAACAGTACCCGAGCCGTTATCACTACCACCACCACCATTAACATCACCAGTATCAGCAGCATTATCTCCAGCATCATAACCAACACCATTAATACCATCATAATTCATCTTCTTGGTTCCCTTCTACGTGACTTTACCGAAAGAACCAAGAAGATGAATCCCTGCAGTCACGAAAGCTTTAAATCGAAACCATCATAATTCTCATCATCACCGACATCACCATAATCACCGACATCATCATCATGATCATCAGCATTATCACATGAATGAGTTGACATCACAGAAGTCACCAGTGGTTGGCTCTATGGGCCCTGGTATCACGACGTGAAAACACAGCAATGTAACGTGAATTTGAACGTTTGCCTCCCCTTCCTCGGCAACACAAGGCAGCGCGGATCCGGTGAAGTGAGGAGCTTCCACGGATTTCCGCTCTGTGCCTGTGGAAGGAGCTCCGTTCTCTCTCGTCTTGCCGAGCAAAAGCAGGCGGAGCAGTGACCTAAATAGACACTTGCAGACACCGAGTGGCTCCCTGTACATAACCAACCGAGAACTCACGTAATCATCATTGCCCCAAAAGCGCTGCATTATCAGAATCCTGACAACTCTGTCATCATCATCATCATCCTGGGAACCTGCATCACCATCCGCATGTTTCCTTCTCCTCTTTACTTTTCATCCTTGCCCTCCTCACCTTTACCATCATCATCATCATCATCACAGTCTTATAAGAATCGCATCACCTTGTGTTGGAGAACAATCTCTAGACGACAATATGACATTGTCTCTTCAATTGCCTCTTATTCGCACTAGGTGGTACACCGTCACATGTTCTGCGATATAAGTGGCTGTCATGTTTACAATATATAACTACAAATCCTGGTAAAGCTGGAATTTAACCAAATTAAGTGAAAACATGTGTGCGCAGTCATCAGTGGCCATGCTGAGCCCATAAACCCACCCCACTTTCATCACGAGTGGACGAGACTCAGATTCAAACTCTGGATCTCGGCGGTTGGCGCGGGCTTATTTGCAACCCCCGACACGGCCACGACCGAGTCTCACGAGGCACCCGTCTAGATGTTTGTTTCGTGCTCGCTGTTGGCGACCCGACGTGCAAAAATCATCCGCACACGAGCTTGGGAGCCAGCCGCGGTACTTTCGCCGTGCATCAGGAGCTAAGCGACCCCATTGGCAGCGGTGACCGTTGAGGAATCTCACGCGCTCGTCTCGCGCGCGCCGTTCCAAGCGACGCGGGGCCACTCCTGCGCCTAATTATCATCCGAGCCGTGTTGCTAGCCACAAGGATCGCCACCTGTTCTGGTTTTCCCAGGCTCGTTCTTCTCTTTGAGGTCGCTGTCCTGGGATATCTGTAAATTGTCCAGGGAGATGAAAAGTACCCGTCTCTTTTTATTAGCTGCGTGGTAATAAAAATGATATACCACTCAAGATAATGCATTTGCATGTAGCTCTCTGAGATATTATTCTTGTTATATGTCTCAGGGTTTCTGTACTTCACAGGTGGCAACCCTGCCAGGGCCAGTGGTGGTTGTGGTGGAGAGAGTGTTTTGACCCCATCGAATTTTGATGCCAGGGTCACAATACTACATATAATTTGTACCATGGCGTACTAATTCTACTGCAGACATATTTTCACGAGCCCTCTCACAATACAAATGAGCATTGACGCTGTGGACTGTTTAAAATCTTCGAGCGATATTGTTTAATAACATCTGCAAAAACGGTTTTGGGGACAAAAATAGAATCGGCTGTAGCATTCTCACTGTGACTCCCGCAAACCCGAGTGATGCCGTGCTGATGTCATATGAGTGGACACAACACACCAAAGAGGTATCACAGCAACTGTCACAAATAGTGTGTCGACAAAATTCATGTGTAGACGTAATCATCGGCATCACCAGTAGCAGCATGATGATCATCATCATCATCATCATCAAAATCGGCATCATTGTCATCAGCATCAGTGGTATAGCATGATTGGCATGGACCCTGGTGCAAGGAATTAAATGGGGGGGGGGGGGCTATCCAATTCACCCTTCGTCTTCATAGCTTGGCGTCTGGGCCTCTCGGGTCCTTGTTGGGCCCCAATACAACCTGCATACTCGACGGCTACACCACAGATCAGCTTCGTCAGCATCATCATCAAAACCCTCGCGCTCATCGCCATTGAAATTCTTATCGTTCAGGGTGACCGTGTAAGTTCATACAATATGGTGCACTTTGTTGTGCTTTAAGGAATAAATATTGACGGTGCTGTACATGTGTTTACAGGTAGATTAAAAATCCCCGCTACCGGAGTGGAACACTCACCGCCCGGCGTTTCATTGCCGCCGTTGCGAATCGTACAAACGCTCAACGAAACCGTACAGTCGGTAAAAGGCTGCAAGTCAAAAGTGCATATTTACCCTACGGTTGAAAAGAAAAAAAGATTTGTTACAAATCCAACCACACGCAAACCCCCCCCCCATCATCGCTTGATATAAAAACAACAGGTGCATAAACATCGAGATGCACACTTATCCCGACCGGCGATTGTGATGTTGAGATTCACCGAAAGTTTCGGAGTTAAATATTGGTGACCGGGGGTTGGTGGGTCATACCGAGATCAGTATATGTGTGAGAGGCGCACGTCGCGAGACGACGAGGTGGTGAAGGGAGCATAGCAAGTGAGCTGCCAAACGATCCGTGCGGGATTGTGGGTGCTATCTGCCCATGTATGAGGCATGGGTTTTGTCCGGGAACTTTAAAGGTTTCCAGTAAGGATTAGTCTAAATATCTCCATGTGGCAGGGCTCTCCTGAAAGTGAGTCTTTAGACTCAGTGAAGCTTTGCTGAATAGAAAATGGACATTGCACTGCCATCATTATTATTGCTGCTGCTGCATTGTAATCGCTGTTGTTGTTGGAAGTAGCATGTGAGGTGCGAGGAAGTGTGGGATGACGCACACGCCACCCCGGAGGGAATAATGGGCACCGCTGATGCCTGCGTCAGCAGACAACAGCAGGTGTCCCAACACTGGTTGTGGCCATGTGTGGTAGTAGTGGTGGTGGTGGTTGTGTCGGTGGTGGGGAGCGGTTGTGCAGCGGTTAGCGCGCTGTGCTGTGAACGCGGTGACCTGAGTTTGATTCCCGCTAACGGCCAAACCCATTGACGAATATCTGAACCGGTTCTGGGCCTCCCCTAGGTCGACTCAGCCTCAAATGAGTACCTGATACAGTTTATAAACATCAGCACTGGGAAGGCAAAGTGGGTCGGGCATCGTGCTGGCCACCCACCCCCTCGCGTGCCAGCTTTAGTAAGTGCACATTAACAGCACTTTCCCCAACAGTCTGCGAAGGCTATACGGGGGATATTTGTCTTTCTTGCGTATATACATTACTGTAGTTGCACGTGTGCTACGATTAATCGGGAAAGCAGGTGTGCACTACCAGGCGCAGGTCAGATATCACTGATGTTGGCTGTGAGCAGGAATACAACTCGGGTCACCAGGTTCGTAGCGCAGCGCAGGGCGCCAACCGTTGCACTACCGCTTCACAGCGACGATCAGCGTGCGTTGTGGCATGGGCCGCGCATGTCCGCGATTGTTTTGACGTTACCGATTGCTCAATGGTTTAGAAGGAACATTGCGTCATCAATTATTTTCCATACGCTCGTCTAATCTGATTGCAGCGTTACTGTCATGATTACCTTAAGTTATTGCTCGACTGGGGGGACCAGCTGTGCTGTGATCTGTGTGCTGCTCTCGTCACATTGACCCGAGCTACTGACCCCAGAACTTCCCCATCGTCGTCGTCGTCGTTGTTCGTGAATCGTTATCAATAACAAAACAACAACGGACGTAATGATAGAGAGTAATCAGCTCGCACGTGTGGCAAGCATCGGTAATCTGATCACATACTGAAACAAACTAAGTTACAATAAATACATTATCTGGTGGTGCTGAAACTGCACTGTCAGTGGTGCACAAGCACAACTAACAGAAACAAACATATATACGACAGACGACACTTCGAGAAATGGACCCGTGCTTATGCAGAAGGGCCATTTGTCAAAAACGTCGCCTATTGTAATTTGGGGCATTGTTATTGACGAATGTGGTGAGTTTTTAAGCAATAATGAAGGTTCATCGATACCCAACAATCATTGTTGGGGGTGTAATACTGCTATCGGTGCATCGGTCAATATTGATTGTTAAGCTCGCAACGCATGTATGGAATTCCGTGTGTAAGAACCAACGCTTCTTGAGTCATTCATCTTCTATGCAATTGGGTCACGTCAACCCTGCAGCCACTGGAGACGCTGCCATTCACAGCTGTGTCAAGGATGTTCCTTAAATCGCTACGAGGGGGATTAGGAATATATATTAGCAAGCCCCTGTCACGGCAATGTTTAATTTCAACTTACTGGATTGATCTGGACCACCAACAGACATAAGGAGTGCCCGAATTGCCCGTGAAAGTCGAGAGACTCGTTCGCCAGAAGTTGGTGACACCTGCCCGGCGGCGGTCTGTGCAAGGACACGCCTGTCCGTCAGCCCCGAAACACCGCTCCTGTGCCAGCCACGTAGCAATCCACATCCCCAGCCATTCGACGAATTGTCACGAGGCCATTTCACAAATCAATTCATGAAATCCTCCTTTTTCATCTCGTTTTGACTGCCTCACTTTCTCTGTTTGCCGTTTGTTCCCGTCTGTGTTTTTTTTGCACAGTTTTCTTTGCTCAATTACCCTATGTATTAAATTTGCATATTACTTGCATACATCATAAATAATAGATTCTCACTCGCGTGACTCAAAGCGTGCATCACAAGCGCGAAAATAAACTCTCGTCAACCAATCGGTGACGCACAATCCCCTTACATCCCTTCGTCGCTGGCGTGCCCGGCGCTGTGCGTGCCGTTCTTCAATATGCCATGATGCACCACGCCGCACTCGTCGCTATTGCCCCCGCCTCCGTCGTCGTCGCCGTCCCCGCCGTCCTCCGCCGCCGCCGCCGCCGCGTTCAGGCTGTTGGCCTCCTCGGCGCCGTCGCCCACCAGCAGCACGCCGGGGGCGACGCACGGCGGGCCCTTGCACGGGTTGTGGTCGTACGAGATGACCTTGAGGCGCGTGAGCCGCTCCAGGCTGGGGAACTCCGAGATGCGGTTGCGGTCCACGTCGATGATCTCCAACAGCTCCATGCGCAGCAGCACGTCGGGAAACTCCTCGAAGCGGTTGCCGTAGAGCCAGAGGCCCCTCAGGCTCGCCAGCCGGCGCAGCTCCCGCGGCAGCGCCTTCAGACGGTTGTCGCCCACCTGCAGTGACCGAAGCTGCGGCAGCTCCCAGAGCACCGGCGGCAGGTGGCGCAGGTAGTTCCCCTCGAGCCACAGCGCCTTGAGGTTGACGAGGCTGCGCATCTCGTCCGGCAGGTCCTGCAGGAGGTTGCTGCCCAGGTAGAGGCGGCACAGCTCGGTGAGGCGGCACAGCACCGGCGGGAACTCCTCGAACTTGTTGAAGTCGAGCGCCAGGATGCGCAGCGAGCTCAGGAAGCCGAACTCCTCGGGCAGCTCGCGCAGGCGGTTGTTGCTCAGGTAGAGCTTCACGATGTGGCCCAGAGCGCAGAGCTGCGGCGGCGCGCGCCGAATCTTGCGCCCGCTCATGTCGAGCATGAGGTCCGAGGTGATGTCCTCCTCGTCCACGGAGGCGTAGCGCTGGCCACCGCCGCACGCCAGCAGAGACGCCTTGCGCACCGCGCCGCCCATCGCCGTCATGGCCGGGGGCCGAGCGCGTGCGCGGCTCACCCCGGCGGCGGCACGCGGGCGAGCTGTGCACGGGATGACAGAGAAGCGGACGGGGAACGTAGAGTGAATAAAGTTGGCCCTAACTACAAACTCCCAAAGCGGTGGTGCCTCGTGAGGTTGAGCAGTAAAAGTGGGAAGAGCATTTGTCAATCCAGGTCCTGGAAGTTAATCTGCTTTACTAGTTCCACGCTTTAGAGCCCTTGCAAGGGTCTCAATGTGTCTCAAACTAGATTTGAATCTTTCGTGACTGCAAGGATTCATATTCTTAGGTTTTTTCGGTAAAGTCACGTAGGTAAAAAAAAAATTAATAAAAGTAAAATAAAAAAGTAAAATAAAAAAAGTAAAATAAAAATAAATCTTTTATTTTTGTTTAACTTTTATTAATTTAATTTTTTTTACCTACGTGACTTTACCGAAAAAACCTAAGAATGTGTCTCAAACTCCCTACGATATGACTCAAGAGTAAGATAAACACCAGATTAGGAAGTGGTTCTGTCCACCACGATGCTCCACATGCATCGGAAAGTAGTGTTACACAGCTACAGACATTTCAGAGTTTTGGCTTGGCTAATGTTGTACAGCTTTTTTGTATTAACCGCACTAGGCTCTGTTATTGTTGTAACCCGCGACCTGCTTTGAAAAAGAGACCTCGTTCTCAATCGGCTATCATCACAATTAGCCATGATCCACCCGCTGCTGGATCAAGACCTCTCCAAGCTGCCCCCAAGGTCGTGATGGATTCTTGTCGTGTTCGTGCTGTTTGCATTAGGCCTCGTCCCGGGGGCTGACTGGCAGATGTGCTTAGGGTTAGAGACATGGCGAGTGTCCGGTTGGCTACCGTATATGACAGGTAATACGGCAGGTAGGGCAATGAGACACGTAGGCAGGTAGGTACGTAGGTATGCAGAATTACGTAACATTTAAGTTGGGGGGGTATTCCTTATTGAAGCTAGCCAAATCGAGCCACGAGGCATCAGGTTCTCTAGAGACGAGTTGTCATGGTTGCACTGGGCATATGTTTACTGCGGTACAGTGCCGTGTTCATGGAGGGAGTTGACGGCGGGCCTGCTGCGTGCAGCCCGCACACCACGGGGACACAATGGCCAACCCTGCCACGTGGTCGCGTCCGTCGCACATCACGGGGACACAATGGCCAACACCGCCACGTGATCGCGTAAGTCGCACAGCCCCCCTTCCCTCCCCATCAACAGCGGACAACGGCGGCTCACTAATTCGGGGGTTAAACGCCGAATGTCTCTCAAATTCCGTGGTCTGTGCAAGGACACGCCTATTCAGACGTGCCCTTTCCCCATAAATCCAAAAGTAAAAAAAAACAGTCTCTTTACACCTTCATTTATTTTACTCATTTGTATTTACCGCTTTTACCTTTCTTATGCCATTCGTTGTGCGCGGTTGCAATTAACTTTGCTCAGCGGGCGTGGCGGGTTTCTGCCTTTATTCCTGTTGCTCCACGTCACCTGCACCGTTCCCGTTCCGCTGTTAATGTGCACCGGGGCCGACGTTTATTAAGGGCGATATTGACACATACAATAAAGATTGATTGATGAAATGCCCAGTCTGGGGATGGAAACGGTGCATCTGTTGAGCATCGTGCTTGTCTTTTGTATCATGTACGCTTGAACCGCACGACTGACCGGCGCGGTGAAGTATGGTCAAACAATGCCCATGAGTGACGCAGCGTGTGCAGGCCCTTATCCAGAAATTGATTGGCAAAGAGCTGACAATTATTATGTTCAACGTTATTATACAACGATGGGTTATCCCTCCAGCACCCAACGGGATTATCGCGTTTACAAGCATGTTATTTATACGTGCCCAACGTATTGATAAGCTTTTGACCAATACATCGGGCGGTTTAAGACTTTTTACGAGCCGTGGGATGGCAGAGAAGTGGACGGAGAACGGAAAATGAAAAGGGGGCCCAAACCCCAGACCAGTGGTGCCTGGTGAGGTTGAACAGAAAAAGTGAAAATAGGTCCAGTTATGTATGTGCAACTTCTTTCGCGCCGTACGTAGCCGACAGTGCTAATCGGAGGTGCGGGAAAGTTTTTCTGCTTTACTCGTCGTCACATTTTCAAAATATATATAAGATTTATACGTGCCCAATGTATTGATCAGATTTGGACCAATACATCGTTGGCTTAAGACTTTCCATGATTGCATTAAACACCAACATATGGCGACGTTTCGCTGAAACTGCTTCGAGCTTCTTCAGGTAGCGCACCCAGGAATGTTGGCATTACACTGCAGTATGTACTGTACAGTGTTAGGTGGCCTAAACCCCAAACAAACACGCGTCATCATCAAATTGACTAGGCAAAAGCTATTTTTAAGTTAATTGTCCAAGGGTTGTAACTCATCCCTACCATGAGAATGTGACATTTCCACAACTGGCTCCCAAATAATAATAGCAACGTCCAGCCAACGTTGGTATGCAGCTGGAATCGTTGAACCAACATTGGTCCAACGTTCCATATTTACTGTGTATGTGCTGTAAACCCCCCTAACGCTAATGCAGTACTGTAACCACGAGACCGCTAACGTGGTTTATTAAGTCATCATGGTATACTTTATAAAACAAAGCATGTTAAATTGATTTCAACATATACATATATAAATACCTAATAATAATAACAAGGCCATTACCGTTACTGAGTCTCAATGCTCTTATTCAGGAGGGTACTCCTACATTGAGATATTGGGCCAATTTAATTTTAACTTCATCAAAATTTGTTTAATTTTGTTCTGGCATGGAATGACTAAGCAAAATGTGTCGTCAATACCATCCACCACCATCCGACACAGCCAAACAAATGACAATGTCACGTCGTGTACAATCGTTTAGCAATGCGCCAATAATGTATTGTTTCAGCTCACTCGCAGTAAGTTGGAATAAACATTCTCACAAACAAATTTAGCAATTTGATGCGCAACGTTTCATTAGATACTGGTGTCAAACATCAGCACAAGATGTAGTAAGACAGAATAAAAAAAGATATACATGTCGAAGGAGTCCAAATAACTGAAGTTTCAAACTATAAATGTTTTGTTTCACGTCGGTGGAGGAATTCCGGACAACCCGAAGAAACCCCACCACGTGCGAGGGGAGAACACGTATTAAAGGATCGCTGTAGAGATAGGTTAGCGAACCCACTTGCAGCGTGATCCTCCAACCCTTGACTTCAAAGCCCCAAGGTGCACAAATACACTCACATCGCAAACATTCTCCCCAGGCTGGAACTGTTATAAAAGGCGTTAATTAAAACCGAATATGAACACGACTTTTAACATGAAAACACACAATTTCACAGCTACGAGATGTTAAAAGAAAACATTTCTCGCACGCCTCTAAAATGCAGTACAGCAAGTAGGTTACTAACCTATCCGTGCACAATTTTTCAGTCGTTATCTCCTCGTGTGGAGTGGGTATTCTCCGGTAACTCAAATTTACTGTTCATACTAATCTATACCTTGAGTTTCCTGGCTGGCTGCTGGCTGGGCTCCTCATCATCCCAATTGTAACTCTGTTTGTTCGTTCCCGCGGGCCGTTGCCACCGAACCTAGCTGGGTAACTGGCTCGCGGGGTTTCCCGTGTAAAAAAATCTCGAGTTGGATTGAAACGGCGGAAAAAGTTCGGAGGACGAATAATAACAGACAGCGACATCGCAGAGGTGGCAGTAACGCATGCAGATGCCTGGCCACGTTTCATTTCAAATGACTCGAACATTTCAACTTGTGCTCCGATTAATACCATTCTTTCGCCAGAATATTATTTTAATTCTCGAGAACATTAAAACATGAAATAACTTACAATGCAAATTCTCTCGGCAACGTGTTGCCTACAAGCTAGAGTAATATTATCAACAATTGTATACATAATGCGCGTTGGTTGGGCTTGTAAGAGTACCGCTTACCTTTGCAGAGGTTCTACCAGTAAGTTATTATTGCCACAGCTGTTGTGCGGCGGCTGCTGCTATTTTGTGTTGACGTTGGTGATGATGTCCATCACTTCATCTCACCTCTGCAGGACTCTCAACCCCGTAAGCCTCTGTGGCCGTAAGGACATCCTCAGTCAATCGAGTACGCAGGGGTCAGTTTAGTGTCTAATTACGCGCGGACACATCTGCGCCAGTGCACACTTTTGGATTACCAAGTTAAACACACGGGCAGTAAGTCAGTCTACACGCGTGTTGGGTGTCTAACTGTGTACACGTGTGTGTGTGTATAGACAAGTTAACTAGACTCTATGCTTTATCATTACGTTTAATGTTACACTTCTCAAAATGTGTGTTGTTCGAGACGCGTATTGTGTATGCGCTAATTTAGCAGATCGGTGTGCGTGTGTGTAATGCAGAGCGCGTCAGTTAACATACCACGATCATGTATGCAGGCTGTCTATCAATGAAAGAGTTAACGGATCGCTCGCTCAGTCACGCAAATAGGTGCTCGCAAACAACACTCGACACAGAGAGAGCCTTCCTGCCACTTGCAGAGACTCTGGTGCCCAGCCGGAGTGAGTGGCTGAGTGTGTGTGGAGAGAGCGTGCGGAGATTAGGAGTGGGGTGTGTGTGTGTAGTGCGTATTGGGAGAGGAGGAGGAGAGGGGGGATGAGGAGGAGGAGGAGGGGAGAATGTTATGTGAGTGTATGGGGGAAGGACGGCAGGAGGTGGGTACTTGTGCGTGGGGAGATGAGAGTTGGAGGTGTGTGTGAGTTGAGGAAGGAGTGGAGTGTGTGTATGTATGGGGAGAGGATGGGGCGGGGGGGTATGTTGAACTTCTTTCGCACCGTACGTGTATGTGGCTGTGTTACGTGTGCACGGCGGGGAGAGGGAGGGAAGTGTGGGGACGAGCGAAGGGTGTCACCGTGTGTGTGCGTTAGGTACTCGCTAACAGCACTTGCCCTAACAGTCTGCTTCGACTGTACGGGGGATCTGTGTCTTTTTTATGTTTTGAGAATTATTTTTTTTGGAGGGGGTTGGAGTGGGTGGTGCAGAGAGGAAAGTTGGGTGAGAGTGGGATGTTGTGGTGTCCACTGGTGTCAGAGGGTATCTCTGTGAGTTGGAGGGTCGTGTGGTGTGGGGGGGAGCGGTGGTGTAGCGGTTCGATTCCAGCTCACGGTCAACACCGGCGACGATTATCTGAACCAGTCCTGGGTCTCCCCTAGGTCGACTCAGCCTCAAATTAGTACCTGGTGCGGGCGTCTAAAAACATCGCCACTGGGGAGACAAAGGCGACCGGGCGTGATGTTAGCCACGCACCCCCTTCGCGTGCCGTGCCGGCCTTACTGGGGGGGTCTTTGGAGGGGGCTGGGTGTGTGGATGAGTTTGTGTACAGAGTGCGGAGGCTGTGGGCGAACCGTGGAAAATGTTTATGTGGCGATCGGTGTGTGTGTCTCTCTGTGTGTGTCTGTGTGTGTGTCTGCGTGTGTTTGTGTCTCTCTCTGTGTGTGTCTGCGTGTGTGTGCCTGTGTGTGTCTCTCTGTGTGTGCCTGTGTGTGTGTCTGCGTGTGTGTCTGTGTGTGTCTGCGTGTGTGTGTGCGCGTGTGTCTCTGTATCTCTCTGCGTGTGTCTGTCTGTGTGTGTCTGCGTGTGTGTGTCTGTCTGTGTGTGCCTGTGTGTGTGTCTGTCTGTGGATGCGCGTGGTGGAGCGGTGGCGCAGTGGTTAGCGCGCTGCGCTATAAACCCGGCGGCCCGAGTTCGATTCCCACTCACGGCCAGCACCAGTCACGATTATCTAAACCGGTTCTGGGCCTCCCCTAGGTCGACTCAGCCTGAAAATGAGTACCCGATGCGGTGTGTAGTAAACATCGCCATCGCGGTGCTGGCCACCCACCCACCCCCTGGTGGGTCGTGCCGGCCTTCAATGGTGCTCACAGCGCTTACCCCAGCAGTCTGTTACACAGGCTACACGGGAGATCTTTGTTTTTGTATGAATGAGTACGTATGTTGAACTTCTTTGGCAACGTACGTCGCCAACCGTGCTAATCGGAGTATAGAGTTATGTGTACGGTATCTGTGTGTGTGGTGTATCTGTATACATGCAGAGGTGTGCGTGTGTTTGTATATAGAGTATTGTATGGGCAGGATGTGAATGTGAGATGTAGTTGGGGCAGCATTAGGAGAGTGTGTGAGAGAGAGAGATATAGATGTGCAGTGGTCGATTATTAATCTTGCACCGGTCTTGGGCCTCCCATAAATCGACTCACCCTCAAATGAGGACCTGGTGCATTGTGTACATTTTGCCACTGGGGAGACAAAGGCGGTCGGGCGTGGTGCTGGCCACCCACTAACAGCACTTGCCCCAACAGTCTGTTACACAGGCGGTGGGGGGGGTCTCTTTGTGTAGTGGTCAGGGTTTGTATGCGACCCGGGTGTGTGTCGCTCTCTGCTGGTCAACCATGTTATGGACACTTACTACACGAACTGGTCAATCGGTGCTCGGGTCTGAAAGAGTTGTTGAGTTAAGGGGGACCCCCAAGCAAATTCTATATATTCGTCGACAGTGGATGTCTGGTGAGGTAGTCGTATATGTGTTTTGGTGGAAACCTACGTCAAGCTTTAGTACATGTGACGGCGATGTGCTCTGTCGTTGCGCCGTGTGATACATCTGCGCAAAGGGTTGTTAACAGGAACTCCCTTTAACACGTAGTAGAAGTTGTTGGGTTAGAGCTCGTAAATATAAATGTGTCGTTAAACCCGCCACCACCCGACACAGCCAATTATCAAGGTTTGGCACGTAAACAAAACGTGCCAATTCGTTACTTGTACAGCACACCGGTGTGTTGGAGAGTAAACCCACGGCATTTACAATTGGTGGTGGCGGGTTTAACGACACATTTATGTCTACGCAATCTAATCCCAAAAACCTCTATCGTGGAGTAACTCGCTTGTAGGTCTGAGAGGGGCAGTAGAATAGACAGCACCGGTATAAAATCCAGGTCGTGAAAGGGAGAAAATCCTGGACGACAGATTTCATGTGAATTGTCATCTACACAGCTTCTATGTTGGTATAATTCACCAAGTCCGCATTTGATCTATTTTGGTTTTACTAGTCTGTCAATTTGTGAGTTGCTAAAGTTAAGACAATGGTTATCACACTATGAGTGGTTGCTATAGTTTCCCGCATTATAAAATGTAAAAAATCACATTGACGATGGCAAGAATTGACCCAGTCTTGGAGGTGAAATTTGGCAGAGAAAATGCAAATCGAGATTAATGTTATTTTTTTTATTTAATGGTGGTTTTCATTTGTTTAAATAGAGAGTGTTAATCGGGCTTAATCTCTCACTGAATATTTTTCAGGTCGCTTGTTTCACTTGAGTAGGCACTGACTCGGAGCCATAAGCAATGCTTTCATCGATGTGGTGTGCCAGGTGTGGATTCTTCTTTCACGTCGCCAACCTGGAGAGACTGGCTGAAATTAAGCCCTGAATGTAGATAAGTTGACTGAATTCATTGATGCCTTTTAATCAGATGAATACCCCGAAAATATGTATGGTTTCAATTAAGTGTTTATCTAATAACCTTGTTCATGTATCGCTGTTGTCAACTCAGCACATAATTTCTCAACCCTGCAATGGAATAGACTACCCCTTAAGGAGAAGTCTACAGTGGTCGTTTTATGGTTAAACCAATCCCTGTCACCGATATGTGGAATGTCCATCACTGCCAATGCACATGAGCACCATACTATCTGTGTACAGACTTGAACACTGAAAGCCATGTATTTTATTGAGTAAACAGAGCTGATGGTTGAAAGCTTTTATGCACCATCCATGTCACTTGTTTTTGGGGTCGTGTACGTTACGAGGTGTCGAGTGATGTCTGATTAGTTGTTCTCGAGCGCTTTCATCCCGCTCTGTTTGCTTTAAATCGGAGACCAGCGGAGCCCGTGATAGAAACGGGGGTAGGTCGTGGCATTATCCTGATGTAGAAGGTTGGTGCTGGACACAGCCACATTTGCAAATGTGATTTGTAACTTTGATCCTTACCTGCGTATCCATAGTTCAATTGTAATGTGCCATTTCATTGAGGTACCGTGTGATGTGTTGGTGTGGTCTGGGACTGTTTTTGTTGTTGTTTTGCTGCCTTGCTCAAGCTTGCAAAAAGTTTCGATTTAAAGCTTTCGTGACTGCAGGGATTCATCTTCTTGGTTCTTTCGGTAAAGTCACGTAGAAGGGAAGTAATAAAATAATAAAAATAAAACATAATAAAACAATTCTCACGACGTTTCGGCCACAACGCAAGCAGCCATCCTCAGGCGAAGAATGAAACACCCCAAGCTTGGAGCGTATATTTAAGCTGGGTTAGAGGGGGGGGAGGCGCTCTTCTTCCCACCTCCCCCCCCTCTAACCCAGCTTAAATATACGCTCCAAGCTTGGGGTGTTTCATTCTTCGCCTGAGGATGGCTGCTTGCGTTGTGGCCGAAACGTCGTGAGAATTGTTTTATTATGTTTTATTTTTATTATTTTATTACTTCCCTTCTACGTGACTTTACCGAAAGAACCAAGAAGACTTGCAAAAAGTGTTTAAAAATCGGACTTATAACGTTTTTCATTCATTTTAATCTATATTTCGTGACTTGCTTAACTTTGTCTTTATTATGCACTTCTATGTTTTGTTTTGGTATTGTTCATTGTTGTAACTTGCTGACCCGCCCCTGCTGGACATGCGTGAAAAAGAGCTTCATAGCTCATCGGATTCCTCCAGTCTAAATAAAGATTCTGAATTCGGTTCCACGCGTGAGAGGGGAGCTGAGCCCCAGTCAGGTAGCCTCCGCACGCACTGGAGGCAAGGGCACGCATCCTCCCGGGACCCCCAAGGTGGCGTGATGGGACCTGGGAGTTACAAGGGCCACGTGGTGCGGTGGTGAGCTCAGCGAACTCTGAAACCACGCAGGATCGCACAGCCAGATACCCAGCCACTCCGCTAGTCAGTCAGTCGCCGTGTCAGTTAGTCATCTACCTAAGCCAAGGTCCGGAACCTTGGGATATTTTCCTTATTAATCACACCTTGACTTTTGAGTGTCGTGCAAGGGATCTAAGATTTCCTTGTTTCACCTGCGAAATATTTCACGCATTCGATCAATTCTCTCAATGCGCTTCCTTTTATTTTTTATCAAGAATATATTACTGAAATGCCTTGTTTAGTGGTACAACAGGGAATGTTTTAAATCGGTTACAGCTTGTCCAACACTCCGGTGCCCGGGGTTTGCGTGGAGTGAGGAAATGTGAGCACATCACGTTTCAGGATCGAATTTAAAGTTCTTGTATTGACTTTCATGGCCCTGAAGGGCTTAGCTCCATTATATCTCAGCGATCTGCTGAAACCGTGTGCCCCTGTACGGCAACTTCGATCCACCAAATCTGGATGTACCTCGGACAAATCTGCATTCAGTGGATGAAAGAGCGTTCAGTAGTCAGGCACCTTGTTTGTGTGATGCCTTGTCCCAGACTGTTAGGGATGCTCTGCCAGTGAAGATTTTTAGGGCTCGTCATTTATTTTATCTTGCGTATCCGTCTGTGTAGGGGTGTTTGCCTCTTAGTTGTAATGTTAATGGTTTTTACTAAGAATCTGTTGTAAAGGGCTGTTAGGCCTTGTGTGAATGTCACTATAATAAGCTGAGTTTTAATTATTAACTACCAAGCCACCCAGCCATTGAGCTAGTCAGCCGGTTACCTAGTCACCAGCCTAACCAACCAGCCATCATTGACCTAGTCAGTCACCTATTCAGCTTGTCACTTTCCTAACCACCCGGCCACTCAGCTAGTCACCCAAGCACATAGTCAGCTAGTCATCTGCCTAACCATCCAGTCACTGAGCCATTTATATTCTGTAGTCAGCGAGTCATTGTCAACTTATCGCCTTCCAAACCACCCATCCACTGAGCCACCTAGCCACACATCTCGTCACCCAACGAAAAGTATGTATTGTACTGTATTGACAATAAATTAATCAATGCTTTATTGACATTTTACAAAAAAACTGATTGCCTATCATGAACACATAAACGTCGCATGTTGGTGTGAAGTGTAGTCATGGCAAAGTCTTAAACCACCAGTGAGGAGTTTTATATTGGTCAGAATGTGATCAATAGATTGGCCACGTGTAAATAATAATACCTGTAAAAACATATTCTTAGGTTTGTACACGAAGCCATACAAATATACAAACACAGACATAATTTCAACCGTGATGATGGTTACAAACTGAGTAATCATTGGAAACTGAGTAATCATTGGAAAGATGTGATTAACCATGCACAAAAGATTTAACTACAGTTATTTGACCAATCTTATTTGACAGACAACTATTACAGGTTTACCATGTTTAGTTGTTTTCTCCTTTTCACACTATTGTTAGGTAGGCCAGGTTTAGTCACAAACCGTACCTCTCCATAACAAAGGCTCACCCTCTTAAGCCTCACCTTACCATATGAATAAAAAGTGTGCTGTACTTGGCCCTTCCCCACTCTCCAACCATTATATAAACGGAGTGGTAGCTCCTGCAATCTCTCATTTACTTGATACAGCTGTCGTGGCTGTGACGGTTCCACCTGAAGACGGAAGCTTGTGTTGCCTCCGAAACGTCGTGATTTTTAATTTACTTTTATTAATTTTAATGTTTTACCTACGTGACTTTACCGAAAAAACCTAAGAATATGAATCCTTGCAGTCACGAAAGCTTCAAATCTAGAACGTGTAAAAACGTGACACTTGTAGGCGGATGGTAATTCAGGGTTAATGACAAGAATTTTGGCATAAAACTACCGCGTGGCCGAACCACAAGAAAACAAATGTGGATCAACAGTGTATTTGGCGAGGAAACCCTACGTTTAAAGTTAACACGTAAACAATTAGTATGCTTTAGGTTTACAGCTTCATGCGCCTTTATACACAGTAATTGAATTCACGTGCTCACTTCACTTCCTTGGGAATCCCAGTCTGGCTCTGCACTGAAACAATCAATTGAGTTGCGTTGCGCCATATTGCAACGGGACAGGGTTATTATCCAAGACGAAGTCAATTATTCCGTGATACAGCGTTGACTGTGCAAATAGCACGAAACCCCAACGCGTTCCTCAACAACAACACTGCCTTACATTGAAAAATCTATTAAATATCATCATCATCACGAACCATGGGCAGATAGCCTGTATGTGTCCACTGCACATGTCGTCATTTGTTTCCACTTTGCTCTCGGTCTTGTGCCAATATGCTCAAGTCGTGCCACATCTTTCTGGCACCGATCTCTTATGTCGACGTCAAACTATTCTCGATTAGGTCTTCCTTTATTTACTGCCCACTTCCATGTTTCCGTACAAAACCCTTTTAATTGTCCTGTTGTCGTCACTGCCTGGGCATCAGGTCTTCTATGTGCAACCTTTTTCTCACTTCTACGTTGGCCACTCTAAAAAAATGCAGTTTCCTTCTGTAGCAATACATTTCGAATGCCAATATATTTTCTGTCGGTCTCAAATATACATTAATATTGACATATAAACAGGGTGTCTATCAAGTCCCTATTTGATTGAACTAACGGTATTTATGTTTCTTTACAGGGCCCTATGACTATGGATGTCCAAGAACGTGTGATGGTAATAACACTTTCAATGAGATGGGGCGCTTTGTCATTAAGCAAACATCGTTCGGGAGTAGCTCAATGAACGTTTTCCAAATCGCTGGATTCTTTTTTGTTTGTTGCGGTTGCACCCGATTCAAGAGCCAAATGGCTCACAGGGCTATACCAAATAAATGAAAACTGAAACTGAGCCTTGGACAGATCCATCTCCGAATTTAACGCCTTTGCACGGGGCTCTATCAAGTCGGAGGTGTATCAAACGCCAGTTAGAGATCTGCAAGATTTACGAGGTCGTATAGGGGTGGGGGTTGCAGTTACAAAAATTTACTCCAAACAGACGCTGCAACAACGTGTTCCTCAATGCAGCTGTGCGGAGATATTGACAACGTGCTCGCGTAGAATCCAACGCTTGACAGCTAACACATTCCTGCGGAGGGAGCTGGTAGTAACGTTGGGTTGCTCGGTCAATGGCCAGGGTCAACGGCGGCGTGGTGTATTCCGCAAATATGGCCGACTGTGAGGGCGGGCACAAGCCGGCGTGAGTAGGTTAAACGTTGAGTTTTATAAGGGCACCACGGGGTGACCAGCCCCTCCCCACCCAGCCCCACCCTTCCCCCCACCAAGCCCCTCCCCACCCTCCCCTCCCCACCCAGCCCCACCCTCCCCACCCAGCTCCTCCCCACCCTCCCCTCCCCACCCATCCACACCCTCCCCACCCAGCCCCTCCCCACCCATCCACACCCTCCACACCCTCCCCACCCAGCCCCTCCCCACCCTCCCCTCCCCACTCAGAAACCTCCCTCCCCACCCAGCCCCTCCCCACCCTCCCCTCTCCACCCAGCCCCTCCCTCCCCACCCAGCCCCTCCCCACCCTCCCCTCTCCACCCAGCCCCACCCCTCCCATTTTTGAATGCACGACGGACGGACACAATAATCCCTTGTGGGCTGGTGGAACCAGGAGGTTCCTACCAGTATAAAGGAGTTGACACTATGCACGTTCATTCACCACTTTTACATCTCCCCCCACCCACCCCTTATCAAGATGGCGGCGGAGGCTTCAAATTGCCCCACGTGACCGCGCCCTCCACTCCCCCCCCACCCCTTATCAAGATGGCGGCGGAGGCTTCAAATTGCCCCACGTGACCGCACCCTCCGCCCCCCTCAGCCCCGAGGCCTCTTGCCGCCACCTCCTGAGCACAGCAGCAGCAGTAGCCGAGGCCGCGTTATATTTTAGTCGTTACATCTGCAAAGCGATTGTTTATTTTAATTCCGTCTTCATTTTCCTCTCTCAGACGCGACGGCGCGTTGATGTGAGTCGCTGTGACGACGACGGTGACGGCGGCGGTTGTCGATGGTCGTGCGAGTCGCGAGGGCCCTCATTGTACAGGCCTCGTTGGTTTCGTTTCGCGTTTAACGTTTCGTTCGCTTGTTCACTAACCCAGTGAGTTCACACTCTTTGCTGTTGTTTCACACGGACAATAAAGTGTTCACGGGTGACACAGGAGGACCTGCTGCTACTGCCCCGTGGCGTGCAGATTTCCACCGCTAATTAAGCTGAAGTCGCCGTCAGCGCGCGTTCTAACACCGCGTTCGCCTGCGTGGAATTTGTTCAATTTTAACATAATTTGTTTTGCAAGAAGTACTACCCGTAAGATTCTTCCGAATACAGTTGTACATTACGTAAAGGGCGATGCATGGAGGGGGTAGAAATTAATACCCGGCAAAGGCAAAAGCGTGCATCGTTACAGATGATGAGGTAGCGAAACTTGAGTAATTGCTGGGTGCCCCTGAGTGGAATTGTTCCTAAAGCAGTTCAACTTCATCAAAACAGTGCTTTGCGTGCCGTATTATCCGGATTATAAGACACTTCCACCCCCCCCCCCCCCCCATCAGTATATATAAATGAATATATTGGGTTGCCTCTTATAATCCGGTGTTTTCGTTTAACCAGATTTCAAAAACTTTAATTTGAATAACTTTCATTGCATTACTTTCCCAGAGCGTCTTGTCAACCCTTCCTCCCCCCCGAGTTCCAAGGGCTTGCGGTAGTCCACGTTTCGCGATTGTGTCGCTGTGGTGGTGGCTTTAAACGCAGTGGAGTGGTTTTAATTGCGCGTTATTCTTTACAACAGCGACCGGGGAGCCGACACGAAGTGCCGCCACTCAACGTGACGCACGCGTGAAGACCAAACGAATACCATTCACTACGCCACTTTGTTGTGGGGGAAAAAGCAACGGTGATTATTCGAAGGTGAACTTGTGCCCGCCATGCTAAAGTGGAATTTCCACCGCTGGTTTAGGGGCACTTTAACTCACAACTGAACGCCGCTCCATTGCCCCATTTGAAGCGCGTCAATTTTATACCGAAAAGTTGAATGGGGAATTGAAAGTTTCGCAATCGCGATGCCCCCACCACCGCCTGCAAGTATTCTCTCATCATGAGTCTTCCACCCATCGCCATGGGTAGACGCGGGCCTGCGCTCGTTCGCATGTGTGTGCGTGTGTGACCCCTGCATGGCCCTGTCCCTCTCGCCCTCCTTTTCCCAGGCTCGCTGGACCCCAGGTTGGAGGTGAGATAGAGTGCGCGACACAGACCGCGCCATGGAGGTGACGAGGAAGAGTAAGTGTGGCTTCTTCTGTCATCTCCCCCCCCACCCCCATTGATGGTCACACGAGAACTCGGAACACGCAGCAAATCAGAGCTTAAGGATGCACATATAGGACGCATTAACACAAGTGGATTTAGGGGCTCTTTAAACAGCAGACTGGATGGCAGGCTATACACTTTGCCGAAAAATGCATTTTTTGTAGGTGGTGCGTCTTGTAATTTTTTTCTGTTATCCAAATTTTGCTATTGGCATCGTAGTGGATCCAACAACTAACTCTGAGATCTCTTCAAGTCACAGTTCACACAGTACAGTACCACATTTTCCCACCTCTGCCATGAGGCCACCGTTCATCATAAAACAGTCACACTTATATTTTACAGGCGGCTGCTTGAGTTCGAACCCAGATTCTTGGCAGTGTCAGCTCAATGCTTCTGTCCTCTGAGCCACCCAGCAACCTCTCAGTAATCTTTTAGGGCTAGTTGACATGTGTTTCTTACACAAGTTTTTGAGCTAACGGTGGTCATTTAACCACAGTAGTGTCTTGCACTAGCAAGCACCTTCCCTCTGCATTGGCGAGCGCAGAGATTGTAGTGCATGTGTCCCTGCGTCGGCCGCCACTCGTTTCGCCCCATCATCTCTGTGCTGCTGTCATTCCCAGACTTCAGGGCGACGCTGAGTGTTGTGTGCGAGGCCATCAACGAGGCCGACTTTTTGGCACTTGATGGAGAATTCACAGGTAACAAAATCACCCAAAAGACAACACAAAGGTTCAGCACCATAGTTTCCAATTATCCACATTGCTACTGACACAGTTGTGTTACTCGTTTTTGTGCTTCTTGTTTGCGTATGTTTTCTATGTTGTGTGCGGTATTTGACTATATGTAGTGGTGGTACATGCTGTGTGGCTGAAGATGTACTATTTTACTGTGTATGGTTTGTGGCTGTGTGTGATATTTGGCTCTTTGTAAATAGTGTCCTCAATTACATGGGCGGATATATACCGTGTCCCACATTTAAATCACACTCTCCGGGCTAACTTTTAACACCCTAAAAAGCAACACTGATTTACTGTAAGCTGCGTCTTACTTCTGAATCGAATCGTACCATCAGTCTCAGTTTAGTATTGTGCTGTGTAAGAATTACTCTAGCATTGGGTTGTGCGTTCTAGGATTGTTGTCAGTGGTATTTTTTTTACATATTTCTGTTTTTAATGTTCCTAAATAAATAAATAAGATCTGTATGAATAGAATTACAAGCTGTAAATAGGATAAATATGGTGTTCATGGGTTTTGTTAAGAATATCGACGTACCTCTGCCCCCACTCATAAATTAGCCTGGTATTTCAAGGACACGCTGAATGTGTGGTGTTGGAATGTGAGCCTATAAAATGTTTGGATATATAAATAGTATTTTACCGTCTGTGTTTGTGTGTGTAGCGGTTGTCTGTGTATGTGGGTAGTGATTGCGTAGTTAATTGCGCACTGTTACGAACCCAGCGGCCCGTGTTTCGCTTCACAGCCACAACATCAATGAAAGTGATATCTGAAGTGGTCCGAAATCTCCCCTCGGTCCACTTATCCTTTAATGAGCATGGTGCAATGTGTTAAGATGAGCACTGGGAGCTAAAGGCAGCCTGGCACGGTGTTGGGCACACCATTTTCTCCAGCATCATGCTGGCATTTGGAGGTGTTTACTAATAATAGTTACCCCCAACAGTCGGTTAAAGGTTATATGAAGGATCTTGACTTAAAGCTTTCGTGACTGCAGGAATTCATATTATTTGGGTCTTTCGGTAAAGCTACGTAGATAGAAAAAAATAACATCCTGCCTCAGCAGCTCTCTCGCAATGTTTTCACCTGATGACGATTGCTTGCGTTGCGATCGAAACGTGATATTTTTAATTTTTTCTATCTACGTGGCTTTACCGAAAGACCTAAAGAATATATGAAGAATCTTTGCTTTGGTGGCATTGATGGTATTTTACCTGTTGTATGTGGTGTCTTGTGTTATCGGCCAGGCATCAGTGACGGACCATCTATTGGGACTTTGAGCAACGGACTGGACACCCCATCCGACCGCTTCAACAAACTGCGCAAAGTAAGCACCAGATAACTGACTTTACTTGTGATTAACCTGACTGGCTCATGTGTTTGGAGCTACTGGTGTAAATTTTACTGTCCTATGGCAGGACCAATATATCGAAAGTAACCCCTGTCGAATTCTTATAAAATAGTAAGAGAGTGTATGAGGAGGATTTATAAATTTAAATTATTATTATTTGAACCCTTAACCTTTAGCTTGCGAGTCGAATTCTCTGTCATTTGTAAAGTGTTTGATCACAATGTTTTAAATATACTTTACGTGAAATAATATTAAGTATGGAGTTACACCTAGAAGTTTTTTAGTAAGATGTTAGCTGATATTTTTCACCAGGCTATTGGAAGGCTGTAATGATATAATTGCTTACTGTTTGTCATCTGCAGCATTCCTTGGACTTTTTGCTGTTCCAGTTTGGTCTCTGCGCCTTCCGATACGACAGCACTTTAGAAAAGTGAGTAAATTGATTTCACAGAGCACCAGCACTGCGGACTGCACAGCCAGGAGAGCACCTCCCAATAAAGTAGAACCACATTGAGGGCTGTAATTTGTGGCTCTATAGTTATCATGTGTGTATTGTGTGTCTTATGTCTTCAAGGTACATCATCAAGGCCTTCAACTTTTATGTGTTCCCACGACCACTGTTCAGGAATTCACCCGATGTCAAGTTTGTGTGTCAGGTGGGTAAGAGAGTGTACTGATCTCTGACATATGGTCCTGAGTATGGGTGAGAATTTGTATGCAAATCTATGTTAACCTAAACCCCATTGGAGCAGTCGTGGAAAGTGTGGAGGAGTTCCCATACTTGGAAAGTGTGCTCATAACCAGCTCTACTTTGGCAGTGCCCATTGCGGCTGCTTAACGCTGTACGGAAGCAGCCTGAGGAAACTCCCTCTCGCTCCATATGATACTTCCTCTCTCCTCTATGCAATTATGCCTGCTATTTTACAGGAACATTTATGCCAGCTTGAAACATACTGGTTTTAATTGTGTGAGAAGCAGATCCTTGAAAGATCTTGACACTCCCGAAATATGTGTGCGAGTTGATGGTTTGATTCACAATATTCTACTGCTACAGTGACTACTCGCTCATGTTTGACTGTGCTGCTGGTGGTTGTGGTTATGGTAACAGTTTTGGGATCGGTTATGGTTTTATTTTCAGAGCTCGAGTATTGATTTCCTTGCGGCACAGGGCTTCGATTTCAACAAAGTCTTCCAGGAAGGTGCGTGTACGCACATACAAAGACAAAGATCCCCTATGAAGGCTGGTATGGTACACGAGGGGGTGGGTGGTCAGCACCACGCCCAGCCGCCATTGCCATCAGAGTGGCGATGTTAGCACATCACACCAGTCACGAAAACTTCAAATCTAGAATCGCACCAGGTATTCATTTAAGGCTGAATAATATCGGATAATCGTGACTGGTGTTGGCCATGAGTGCGAGTCAAAATCAGGTTGCTGGATTCATAGTGTAACACCCTAACTGCTACACTAGCATTGCCACACACATGCACCTCCGATTGGCACGGTTGGCCACATACAGTGCGAAAGAAGTTCAACATACATATATACATAAACAGGTATAGACGTACACACGTGAACGTATACTTAAATGCACACACAAGGACATTCCTAACATACGGTAAAAACATATAGGGTGTGGTAAAAGTCAGGATCCATAGCGATTTCAAAACCACACTTTATATTTTATATTGAAAATATGACCCAAATGTGCGAAGATGAATGTGGACATCTGGATGTCTGTGAATAGACTGAGAAGTGTGACCAAGAAAATGGTGTACAGTTTGAGAATCTGATAAAATCAATTTCACAGGTGTATGATTCTTGAGCTTTGCCACACCCTGTATATGCATCCAGACATATGCAAACATACAGAAGCATATACACACACCAATACATATGCCTACACACGTACACACACACACATACAAAGATGCCCCTATAGCCATATAGACTTTTGGGGCAAGTGCTGTTAATGAACACTTATTGAGGCTGGAAAGGAGTACAAAGGGGTGTTGCGACCAGCAATACACCCAACTGCCTTCGTCCCTCCCTCCTCCCAGTGCTTTTGTGTTTAGACACTGCACCAGGTACTCATTTAAGGCTGGGCTGAGTTGACTGGGGGAGACCCAGAACAGATTAAAATGTTGTTCCACTGATGTTACCCATAGTTGGGAATTGAACCCAGGTCACCAGGTTTTATAGTGCAGTGCGTCAACCACTATGCCAACCATTTTCCATACTAAGATACATATCTGTACACGCATGCCTGCCCTTGCATGTGTCCACTCCCACACATGAAAGCAGGTGGAGTCGGTTGTGACGGACATGTGCGCGTGCCCCAGGCATCCCATACCTGTCGCAGGAGGGAGAGAAGAAGGTGCGCGAGATTGTGGAGGAGCGCACGAGGCAGAGCGGCGCGGGCAGCACAGGAGTCACCCCCTTTACATCCCCCGCCTCCAGCAAGGGCCTTGCCGTGGTGCCCGACGACCAGAAGGAGTACATCGCCGACGTGGTGTGAGTAACTCGCCAATGTGGATGAGCTCACGTCTGCGAGTATCGCCAATGTGGCTCCAGTGCTGAATTGACAGCATGCGTGAGAACTTTTTACTGTTCTTCCATGACAGTAACATACTCGCAGGAAATAAACAATTTTTTTTATTTTTGAAATTGAATTTGTTGTCATGTAGCGGGACATTTTATATGTTGAATAATTTTTTTGGGGTGGATGAAGTCAGGCTGGTGAGTTGGTATATGCCTTGTTTATTGAGCGGAGTATCTCAGTGTGAGCCAATGCATATTTCCTGCATACATGTGGCTTGTTTTAAGTAAGGTTGTTAAAATTTTGCTTTTTTCTATTGCCACTCACCGCATAAAACATAGTAAAAGAAAGTTTTCTGGTTTTCCACACGTATATAAAAGCAATCAATTACAATAAATGTAACATGTTTAAATATTCACTGGGAAGAAAGGGATGGCGGCCGCGGTATAATGGTTATCACACTGGACTCAATCGATAGGCCACAGGTTCGATCCCATCTCCCGGTGTCATTTGACTCAATGGGGCAAGATTATTAAATCACCCCCTGCTTCAGTCCACCCAGCAGTATGAATAGGTGGTACACCAGCTAGTGGAATGGCAGCTTACGTGTGGTGGTGTGCGTACATCAACATCTTTGAACACGTCTGGTCAATGTTGAAGAGTCGACCCAATGCCCCTCTAGAGGAGGCCCTTTGGCCAGCAGTGCCATGATTATTTTTTTTAGGCTCCTCCTTTACCTTGTTATTGGTAAACAAAGGCAAATCTCTCAGTTTCTGACTTTCTGAATTGTTTATTGAATTTAGAACTTGTTTAACAACCCTCGTTTTAAGCACATCATGACCACATGGGCACGTGCATATAAATGAACAATAGAATGTCTGGGTAAGTACACTCATAACACTGACTAAATTGTTACCTGTGTCATCGTTGTTGTGCTGCATTGCAGGTGTAAAGTGGAGAACCTGCTGAATGACCCCAAACAGACGACCCTCGACCTCCCACCCTGCAACGCGTGAGTGCACACGATTGCATACCTGCTTCGTCACACGCTTGTGTCGGTGACTCATCACGTACACACGTCGGAGCATAGACACACCAGACCATGTGTACACACCAAACCTTGAGTGCAGCTTCAAATTAAAGCGAGAAGAATCGTGCATGTTTCTGTAATGCTTTGTATCGTGGGTTTTTACGCCTGAAAGTATTGGTGGTAACTTTGCGTTTCAAGCCGCACGACGAGATGTCATGTGGAGTATGACGCCTTGAGGTTGGATTGATGCAAGGGTTAAAGGCGAATCCTTTTAACGCTGGTTATTTGTTCCAAGTTGGAGACTCTTAGAGTAATTCACCCCCCCCCCCATAGCAATAAAATTTTGTGCAAAGGTTTTTGTCCATTTTGGATCTTGACAAGAGTTATCGTGTCCCCTCCAATCTAGACAGACATAGAATGACTCTTGACTTAAAGCTTTCGTGACTGCAAGAATTCATATTCTTTGGGTCTTTTGGTAAAGTCACGTAGATAGGTAAAGTTTTTTGTTATTTTCTTTGAACCTATTTATGTGACTTTACCGGAAAGACCCAACAAATAGACATATAATGCTTTAACACGTTTAACCTGTTTAGGAAAGCATGAATTAAGGAAAATGTGTACACACTAACAAAGAAAGTGGAACGCATGGGTTATAGAAAATTGTACATGAGGAAAGTAAGTGGCTTTGTAGAACATCACTAGAAGGGATGATGGCCGGTGGTCAAGATTTAATGATGGGGTAGCAGCCAAAGGATGTAACACACCCAAAAGGTTATTCATCATGTAGATTAAGCTGCGAGATATCAGCTCATATGCAGGAGCTAGATGGATTGTATTGCCTGAATGTGAGGAATGGAACTTCCATCTTGTGGCCACACACCCATTTGTCACTCCCTTGATGTGTTAAAATTAGTATTTAAAGTTTGTTTTCTTTTACTCTGGCTGGTGCCCTCCTCCATTACAGGTTTCAGCGGAAGCTCATATATCAGACGATGAATTCCAAGTGAGTATCACGTGAATTGTGATTGTTTAGCATGGATTAGACATTTGCTCCACTGCTTGTAAAATGTCCTATCTTTTCGGTGGTGAAAATTCCCAAATTATCAAAGTGGATTTTTGGAGTAATATCCCAGTTTGCCGTGGGTTTTACAGGGTCCTCGGTAACCCCCTTTTACATCACGACTAATTAAATACTCTATGAAGGTCGTCTTAATTCCAAATTTTATCTCCATTATGCTATTGTCATCATTAGATATAGAATCCATTCGGACCTCTGGCAGGGCATTATGACCCTTCGTGTTAGAGAATGGCCCACAGAAGCCGATGTCGCATAGTTACCTCTGAGATCCCTTCATTTGACCTCTATTCTGCACACTTTGCTATATGAGAGGGGTATTTGTTGCATGATAGTGAAATAGATATTTTAAATTCTCAGAGCTGAAATCAGGTGCTGAATCACATTTAAAGTGATGCATTGTTTGTGCAGTCATTGTTGAGTGTAGACCATCTACTCACTACACTTGAGAATGCAGTTTAAAAACCTGCGGCTGCCTGGAGGCAAACTTTGATCTCAGTGGTGTCACCTCCGCACTCTCACTTGAGCTACCCAGCCACAATAACTAAAGTGTTGGTTAAATGCTATGAGTATCCATTTATAACAATTAACGTGTCTTTATAATCAACTTATTACACTGTCCAACTTGTCACGTGTTCACTAAAACAGGAATTATGCATAACCTGGCAGCTGATAAGGATACAGGTCGGTGACCCTTAAACTACGACCATTGACTCTTGACCTCCTTGTGCCAACCTCTCCCGCCCCCCCATTCCCTTAATCTTCTCCTAGGTTCTCGACGGGTCTGCACTTTGAGACCCTGCAAAATGAGAAGGTAAACTTGCAATGGCAGCGCAAGACTGTTACATTTTCTTCATGGTGCCCTTAATGGTTCGTGAAGAAGTGGTAGAATGTGGGCATGCGTTGCCATCACTACTCTTCCCTGACCCCATCCCTGGTGTCTGCATGCTTGGCAGAGGGACCGGTACATCGTCGTGACGAAGGTATCGGAGGAGGAGAGACGGAAGAAGGAGGAGGATAAGCACTCAAAAGGGCTGGTAATGTCACCGTGACCCACACTACATCGCAACACCTCCACAGTCGTATCCCTTGGGGTAATTTCCTGGGTTTGACCTTACCCGAGCGAGCCTGGATCCATAACCAGGTCAATGTGAAGCCATTAATCGATAACTGCATCTCCCTGACCTCATGGATCTGTGATGGATCTCTTGATAATAAACAAGATTTAGGAAAATAATTATAATTTGATCAACATTGTGGAGGCCAAAATGACAATATAGAAAAAGTGTGCATAACCTTGTTTTAAAAACCTATGATGCAATCACTCACAATCTTCAACTATTCTGATCCCACTAGTATTACAATGCAAACTTAGAAAATTTAGCACTCAAAGGATATCATCATGATTAAAAATAAAACAGCCGAACAATGAGAGCGTTGTAATGATTAATCAATTAAATGCTTACGTTTTCGATAGATGCATTGAGTGATGCTGTACAAATATAATGCATGCATGTTAACAGTACAGCAGATTATATACTTAACATTACATTAGAATCGTAAAAAATAATAATTTTTGGGGTGAAAAATGTTCATCCCCTACAAACTGCTATTCATACATTGCCACACCTCTTGTTTCTCCTTTGTAAATGTGGCAATTAAATCTCCCTTCTGGTTAAATAAAGGACATGTTTTTTATTTAAATGCGTCCTTGTTATTGATAATGAAAAGAGATAGTAGTTTCAGATGCGTAATCTCGCAGGCCGTTTTATACTTGCGTACAATCCTTGGTGGCTGCAAAGGTCTTGACGATTGCACGTGCGTGTGCTCTCCTTTGTTTGTTTATCCATCGCCTACTCTTCAGGAGGAGCTGCAAGACGCTGTAGGGTTCACCAAAGTCATCCAGGCCATCTCTAAGTCGGTGAGATTCTATGCTCTGGCCTCTTGCCTGCACTGACTGATGATGGCATAGGGACTTTTTGTGTTTGAATAAAAACGGAAATACGTTTTAGATATAAATTACTCATTTGGGATTATACGGAGCAGTCGTTGCCTTCAATTACAAAAGCTTGGCAGGAACGTCCTGAAATTGATCCATCAGACTTGGAGAGGTATCCTGGGTAAACAAGTGTAGTGCAGGCTCGGAATGGTGCAGCAGTTATCGCGCTACGCTGTTAAAAACCCCTTCAATACAAGTTCGATGCCTAGGCATGAATGCCATCCATGTGTGTAATGACTTTACGAGTCCTCGGTCTTGCAGGGCTGGCTTCACAATCGTGTTTAAATTAGAGATGTTTTCCTCTTTTTTTTCACAATTTTTTTGGTCTCATGTTATTTATTCTTTGTTGTCTAGATTGCCCAGTTTTGTTGTTTGCACAATGAGTGTAAATGTAACATTAACATTTCAAGGAGTATAAGCAGTTGAACTTTGACTCAGTGTTTTGTGTGTTGCAATACAATTGTAATTTCCTGGGTTCGATTCCTGGCCATGACCAGCAATAGTAGGGAGTCGAAATTACTGAGCAATTGTATGTTGTTAAGTATGTGAACGGGGTAAAGCGAGTTTATGACCATTGTCACCTCATCTTTTATACCGATGTTAATAGATGATCACTCATGGCAAAGGCCCTAATGATCATGTTAAAATGGTATACATTGTCTTATATCTTTGCAGGGTAAACTCCTTGTGGGCCATAATATGCTGCTGGATGTCATGCACACCGTGCATCAGTTCTACTCTCCGCTTCCTGAGGTAATTCTTGGTAAAGGGCAGGGCTACAAGATTTATTTTTTAGGTAAATGGCACATGAGCCTTTGGGCATTAAAGCACAAAAGCGCTATCTCCATTTGCCAGTGTAGCCCACAAAAGAGCGTGCATTTAAAAAAAGATGTTTTTATGAATGAAGTTTCACAGTAGTGTCAAAAATGGGTGATTTTTGTGCACAAAATTGCACAGTCTGGCAGCCCCTGTTATAGACAATAGGACTAGTCCCAGGAGCAGTTACTGTTGTGTAAAAACAATTCAAGTCAGGTGGCTGTCCACTCAAACGAGCGTGGATTGGGTGGTCATCTGTGTCACAGGTCCTGAGCTAGTGGTACAAATTCCATATGCTGCCCTCGAGTGAGAACCCACAGAACAACCGCTGCACGTCCCGTTAAGTGCTTCTTATTTTAACGATCTCGGGGATGTTAAGTTGCATCCCTACATAGATTTTTTTTTATTGTGGAATCTAGCACTTTGCTTTAGTGCAACCTGGCTGGATGAGAATTGTTATTGAGATGATATTTAACAATATCGTAAAACACATAAGTTATAAATAATAATATACACTTATCTTTTGGGTTTTGAGGCCTCAGGTCTTCACAGTGGTTCAGTAAAAATGTATTCTATTCATTAGTTTATTGACATAGAATAAAAGTGATTCTTACAGTCGTAATATGTGCATTGGATCATGCATGCGTGAGTTTCATAATTTATGACCCACATTTCATATACTTAAAGTATAATTTTGAAATGGATTCTTGGGCATGATATTTTACCCAATTAGGGGCTGTAATTCAGGTGTAAATAATTTGGCCACCTTCCTGGATGATGGATAAATGGTCGTAAAATACCACAGTGTCGGATGTATTCGGACCACTTGACATTTTCATCTATGCTGGGATGGTGATGGTGCAGTCAGTTTAGGGTGTCTCAAACCGTCTACTTAGTCCATATATATATAAGCCATTTTTTCCTAAAACAATAGGTAATTACTTTTAATATGATACCCTACATTTTGTTATCAAGATGACTTCTAATTTGGCCTGTGAGATTGCCTAATTTATGGAGCGTGTAGGAAATAAATTAATGTTTTTTATGCTCATTGTTTCTTACCACCATAGATTCCACATGTCCAGCAGTTGTAAAAATACAATTTACTCATAAATCAAATCGTGATCATGAATCGTGACATTTAATTGAATTGTGCACGGGGTGAACCGTTACATATCAAAGCATAAAGTTACAACAAAACAAACTAAATGCAAATGGTTAAAATTAAGGCAATGAATCGTGACTTGTAATAGAAGCGGCACATGTTCTAAGCTGGTCTAATCTGCGGCCTGGTTTAACATGTGTTAGGCTCCTGTGGGGAGTCTTTTTTGGCTGCCCGCTGAGGAATTGCATTTTTTCTCCTTGTGCAGAGTTTGGACGAGTTTAAGGAGCTGACAAACTGTGTGTTTCCCAGGTACGCAAAGTGACGGTACACTACAAAGCCATTCACAAATTGTAGGCAATGATCTCAATATTGATTTGAAGTTTTCGTGACTGCAGGAATCCATACTCTTTGGTTCTTTCGGTAAAGTCATGTAGTTAGAAATAAAATAAAAACAAATCACGACGTTTCGATTGCAACACAAGCAATCATCATCATCATCAGGTGGTTTTCCCCATTATTAGAAACATTTTCAAATGTTGACTGAGATTGCCTAATTTGTGGAATAGCAAACAGGCCAGCACTGTGGCCAATGGCAAAACATTTTCTGTTACAAGTGTAGGGGAACCGATAAAGAGACCTTTGCTTAACATCGTGTGAGCTGAATTCCATCACAAGCATAGCACATTATTAATGTGGTGAATATGCATTTCCTTTCACTTGCAATCCATGCAGCAAATCATGTGTTTAGAAATACATTTTGAGGAGTATATGTTGTGTTTGATTGCATATTATGAACCCTGCAGCCACCAGTGGTAAAACCGAAAATCGATTCCTGAATCTAAATGTGATATATCACCTTATGGTTTTTGTATTATGTGCCAGGAACATGGCTCCACATTTTCTACAAGTGAAACTTAGGTCGACATGCCTTATTCCATGGAGAGTAACATTTTAGGAAGTACTGTATATGGTTTTTATTTCTTCCCTGCCTGCTCGCCACGATAATTCATTCTTGCCCCAAGACAATAACTGGCGCACCTGCAATGGGTTATCGTTGAATGCTTTTTATGCGTTTTTTTTTTATCCTTCACAGGCTATTGGACACAAAGCTCATGAGCAGCACACATCCTTTCAAGGTAATTTATTCGGCTTGCCTCCCATCATGGGGGTGGAGCAGTGGTGCAGGGGTTAGCCCACGGCATTGCACTGTAAACCCAACTGACCCGCGTTTGATTCCCGGCCAAAGGTAACATCAGTGGCAAGTGATATCTGAACAAATCCTGGCAACCCCTTTGCCCCCTGCCTGCTCGTTCGCCAGTCTGATGATGAATGTGATGAAGTATGATTAAACAACCAACATGACCAATACGGTGTGGGCAACCCTTCATCCACCTGCGATTTATCAAAGTCAATTAAGTGTCTCCCCCTGCTTGGTCGAGCAACTTGGCAATATCATCTGCATTGGCCACCCTGCTTTTGAGTTGAAGAACATTTCTATTCTGCTCCAGCTGGCACTTATTTTATAGTGTCTGGTAGCCAAGTATATTGAACCAATGGCATCATGTGTGCAGTTTAGGCAAATCAGAACACGAAGTGCATCAGTGCAGCTGCTTCTTTTTTTGGAGCTTTCACACTGATCTCTCCTTAGCGGATGCATTGTTGACGTCCCACAAAGTGACAATCCTGGTATTGCCCTTGTGGAGACTTGATGGACATATACGTATATATAATCAGAATATTTAATTTGGACGAATCTGATGAGCTATAAAGCTCTTTTTCAAAATGTCACTGAAATAGCTTCAACATGTACCTGCTAAAAGGACAGTATAATTTATCTGTATCTCATTAAAAGCTCAAGCTTGTCTGACCCTATTGGCTAATTAGACTTGACCAGTACGTGGGGGGGATCCAGCCTTGCCCTCATCACTGATTGACTCAGCAATTTCCCTTGGCCAAAGACACATGTTTATTATTCTAGATAACCTTTTTAACTTAAGCCGGAACAGGTGGACAATTGGGATATCTACTGGTTGTCTGGTGAAACTCAAAAAGCTTAGTTTGACAAAAGCTAACGAAAAGTTACATATACACAGAAGTTGGGTGGGTTTTCACTTGTAGGTGTTAATCAGGCTGGTGGCGTTTGTATTCGTGTGTTAACCGGCAGGAGGTGATACAGTTCACTACGCTGGCTGATCTTCATCGGCGGCTGAGCGAGACTCCCTTCAAGATGCCGGCAGTCGGTACGTATTTCCCCTCGTCCAAGATTCTTACACGGTTGGCTCGCTGGCCAAATGTGGCCCGTGGAGTCTTTTTGGAGTGGCCAACCAAGAGATATTCTTCACCGAGACAAGTATGGATTAGTGAGATGAAAGTGATAAACAAGAGAGAGGAGAGAGCTGTAGACAATAGATAAATATTAGTGAGATGAACAATAGATAGAAATGAAAGACCCAGAGAAAAGGGGTACAAGCGAGCGCTTGCATACAGCTGTATGACATCAAGATGGTATTGACAACATATGTACCCGTGACACTTAACGTTAAGACATCATGTGACATATGAAGTCACGTGGCCCTCCAGAAGCCACTCGTTTATTATGTGGCTTGTCAGAAAATGTAGTTGAAGAATCTTCCCCTCGTCATACATATACCCTGTTCTCCACTGTCTCCATTTCCCGTGCGTCTCTGCCCTCATTCTCTCACTTGATTTCCTTCGTTGCCGAGCTTAAACCTCGTTCACTCTGTCAAATTCACAAATGAGGCAACTTCACAGTCGCAACAAAAAAAAATCAGAATAATACACATCGAGTGTATTTTACGACAGTTTCTCCATTAAGTAATTATCTATCTATTTTTAAAACAAATGGTTTGTGACATGGATACCAATCTAATGCACTATCACCATCTTGGTGTGAATGAAAAAGGCAATTAATCGAAGTACGTCCGACACCATGGTATTTTACGACAGTTTCTCCATTATTGAGAAAGGTTTGACAACTTATTTCCCCCCTGAATTTACGTTCGTAACTGGTTATCATACGTACTAAACCCAAGTTTAAAGCCACTGTGATTACACTAAATGATTACCCGCATCTCTTAAATTGTCCGAAAGGTGCGTTTGAGGTCGCCCCCCCCCCCCCCCACCATGCGTTTCTCTATGTTGCTTCTCTCTCCTGTCCCATGTTTCCCGACTCTCACCACCCCTTCCCTAATATCGTTTTCCATTTTGTAAAGTGTCTTGAGGTTCAGCTGTATTAAGACGCCGTTTAATTTTAAATTGTTGTTGTGGTTGTGGGTCCCCATGTTTCACTAGACGTTCCTGTTCCCCGCTGCCCCTCCCCCCCCATGTGTGTCCAGAGAGTGCAGAGGGATTCCCTGCGTACAGCACGGCCGTGGAGCAGCTGCACGAGGCCGGGTACGACGCCTACATCACGGGGCTGTGCTTTGCTTCCATGGCCAACTACCTGGGTATTTGCACGTACACACACACACACGCATTTACATACAGTGTCACATGCGCACACAAGCGTACATGGGGTCACATACACATATATACAGGGTACACACACGCACAAACGGTCTACTCACACATGCAAACAGCTGCCATTTTTACCGCTGACTTGAACGAACATTCCAGATATGCTAAGCCTGTGGTAGCGTAGGTGCACTTTAACGTTATGCACAGTGTTGAAGGTTTATATGTACAAGCGTGTCCCCACTATGTTATGAATACACGTGGTCATATATACAGAACACACAGGCAACTTGTATGCACTTGCAGGGACACTCACACATGCACCAACACCTACGGAGACTTTTTTTTTACAGTATCCCTGTTCCAAATTGTTAATCTAGTTCTAAATAGTTGGCCAACCTCACAGCATGCTTTATTCTATTACCAATAAACAGAGATACGGCGTCATTACTAGTTACGTCTGTGTAGGGTTAAATACAAAAATAAGAGACTTTGTTTGCGACTATGTTTAGGTGTTTACTCATAACGTAGGTACCCAGACCACTCGGATGCCCACTTGTGTGGTTGTCGTTTGTGTGTCTGTTTGCGTGTGCAGGCTCATTCATGGATCCTCCAAAGAGCCACATTCCTGCACGTTCCCATCTCATCGAGCCATTTGTCAACAAGTGAGGGAGACCCCCACCCCCGCGTATGAATGAATGTGCATGTATGAATGTGTTGTTATAATTTGGAGACTTTGAAAGTGTGTAAGGTTGTACTATACACTTGACGTATGACTGACATGGGGCAGAAATATGGACAATGACAAAGAAAATGCAACGCAAGCTGAAAAGTGCATAAAGAGGTGTGGAGAGGTGCATGCTTGGAATTACACCGAAAAACACAGCACCACATTTATACGTGAATATATGCAATTTGGAGGCATCATATTGACTTGGGAAAATTTGACTTGTGCAGGGCATGCCACTGGAAGGAATGTCCAGTGGTTGACTAAGGATGGTTTGGCAGCCAGAGGAGGGAATGTACCCGAGAGGACATCTCCCGTGTAGTAGGAGCAATGTGCTATAGGGATTGCTCCATCACGTATGAAGATGAGAGATGGTGACAGCTTGGGAGGGTCTTCATCCAGAAGTTAATTGATCATGGCCGATTATTAAGGTTGTATGTGTCAATGTGCGCCAACGACATTGCATTCAACATCGCAAATGATTTGTTGTGTGCAACCGTAATGGGCACTCGCCACTAACACTGCTGACCTGCTTTAACCTCTCGCGATTGCCGATGGCTGCAGGTTGTTTCTGATGCGCATCATCGACATCCCGTACCTCAACTTGACCGGGCCTGACTGTGAGTTGGCACACCCCAGCCGTGGCCCCCTTTATTCAGACATGTAGATTAGTTGGCTCAGTCTGGCTAAATAAAACCGGGTTGGGCCAAATAACTCAAACTTAAAATAATAATTTCTCATTTGTCCAGAAAACCTTTACTTAAATCTCGGTACTCTTTTTAAATTGCAGCCTATGACCAGATCACCTGGAATGTGCCCGATATCATATATTGGAAGATGAGCAGAGTTGAGCCTGGATAGTGATCGTGTGGGCAGCCACCTTGCATGACAGGTGTTATAGGCTGCAAGGCTTACGTGGTCGGTAGCGTAGGGCAGTGTGGAAAAATCCCTTGCACCATACATCTTTGCTTGCCCGCCTTGACCAACCTTCACTGACAGCCGAGCTGGGGTATAGGCACATAACCCCCACGACCCGCATGGTTTGAGTAGGCCCTCATCTAGCAGTAGATTTACTAAAGGGCTGTCGATGTCCTGAAGTCCAGCAAGGACTAATTTTGACCAGAAGGAACCAGGGACCTTTGGTATTGATGATGGGCTTTTTGCTACCTGTAGCTTTTGACCAAGATAATGTTGCCCATGTTGATATCAATGAGTGGTGACGCCGCCTGGCAGATGAGGTGTTGCAGTATTGCACCTTATGTAAAAAGTAACCAGATGGTGGGAGGACAAATCCTAAGGGAGACTTCGGGTCACGAATGCTCTGACTTTTTGGAAACCTGTAAAACTGCGGGTTGCGTGTAAAATTCAGCGTAACATGAACAACCGATTATGATCAACACTGTTTGACACCCCCCACAGTGAAACCGAACCGGGACCACGTTCTCCACGTCACCTTCCCCAAGGAGTGGAGGACAAGCGACCTCCACCAGCTCTTCAGCGCCTTCGGTAACTCGCGCAGGCCCCTGCCTTCTTGTCCTTACGACCCTTGCCCTGATGACCTGTGAACCCTGCCCAGCTGCCTGAACCCCCTCTCACTTTCCTGAGCCCTATCCTGTGTTCCATAAACTATAACCCAAGGCAATCTTACTCTGTGTGTGTGCACATTGACCCCAGCTTCCTGTCAACTTTGGACTTAACTGCTGGACCCCTCCATCTTGAGCTTTTACACTCTTAGACACGAATGCTGCCCTTTGACTTCTAAACCCTACACCCTGATCGTTTAACGTTGTGCCTTGTACGAAAAGCCGAGTTTTATTTTACGAATGTGAGAGCTGTAATGCCTAAAATATTTTGTAATATTTTATTCATGTACACAGTTTATTTCCACAATGCTGTTGCTACAACTAGTAAAAATGTATTAAAGGTAAAGCTTAATTTATATTAATCCAAGTAAGCTTCACTGAATGCATCTATCAATTAAGATCGTCATTACCCTCACGGTACATGCATGGAAGTGTGCGTGTTAGAATTGATTATTTCCAACTACAATATATATGCTAATTTTTCATTTTGCCTAATGGCATGTAAAAAAAATTGCAAGCATTATACCAAAACAATGAGAAACAATAGAGACTAGATGATTAAAATGAGACCATTGATTATTTAATCATATAGTGGCCTGAATATTACAAATAATCTAATTACTGGAGGTTGAATGATTTAAATGCCTATTCTTTT
Source organism: Lampetra planeri (assembly GCF_965212315.1). Taxonomy (NCBI): domain Eukaryota; kingdom Metazoa; phylum Chordata; class Hyperoartia; order Petromyzontiformes; family Petromyzontidae; genus Lampetra; species Lampetra planeri. The sequence goes on from NC_136111.1 coordinate 8,629,745, forward strand.
AATGAAACTTGAGTATTCTCATGGGTTTGAGCATACTGTGTGTATGTGTATTAGTTTGTGTATGGATTTGGTGTATGGATTTGGTCCGGCAAACAACCCCCTACCTCCTCGTGGTGCCGGACGGCAACGCTGTGGTGGGCAGTGCCGTGGGGGAGGGCCAATTTAGATTGACCATTCCCCTCATGGCGTTTGTAACCACCACAGCGGCTAAATGGGGGCTCTGGATGGGTGCGAGGGGCTGGTAACCCCTCCACCTTGAATTAATTACCATAAAACCACGTATAAAATATCTCATTAATAAGCTTGTGCCGGAGACGCTGGGGGGACAGGCGTCTATGACGTCTCCTGGCCAAACCCCATTTGGCGGAGCCAGGAGATTGAATCTTTACCCTTGGGGCTCCTCCAGAAACAACAAAAACCACTGAGGGTGGCCACGTGGAATGTTCGAACGCTCACTGCGGAGGAGAGGCTGCCACTCCTCTGTCGGGAGCTGGACCGGTACCGCCTGGATCTCTGTGGTATTCAGGAGGTCTGGTGGACCGGCTCTGGCTCCTGCCACCATGAGGGGTAGACAGTCCTCTACTCGGGGCAGGAGACTACCAAACAACAGGGAGTGGCTCTTCTTCTGAACACAATAATGAAGGGGGCGTGGGAACATGGCGGTGAGGTGTGGGAAGCGGTAAGCCCCCAATTACTTTGGGCTCGCCTTCCCATCAACCGGAGGCGAGGAGTGGTGGTCGTGGTTACTTATCCCCCCACTGAAGACGAACATTCGTGGATTGATGCAGGCAAGGCCGATGAGTCAGATGGCTTCTATGACCTATCACAGAGTCATCCTGTTGGGCGACTTAAATGCCCGAGTTGGTCATGATGCTGGCACCTGGTCTGGAGTGATTGGAAGGCATGGGCCAGATCAGCTCAATAACAATGGTAGGAGGCTGCTAGATTTTTATTCAGCCCATGGGCTTGCAATTATCAACACGCTGTTCTGGCAGAGGCGCATCCACACAACATCATGGATGCATTCCGGGTCCAAGCAAGAACATCTGCTGGACTACGTAGTGACGGAACAGCAGATGCGGGCTCATGTCCTTGACACCAGGACCTACCTTGGAACTGATCTGCCCACGGACCATCGACTTGTCTTCTGTAGGATGCGCCTGTCATTCTTATACTCCGGTGGTGGGTGTACACCCAATACCACATTCAAACCAAAGGTGGCCTGGTCTCAGCCAGCTGATGAAAGTTGCAAGCGAGAATTTAATCATTGCTTGCGGCTGGGGTTTGCATCCTCCCCCACTCCTCCAGATGTCGAGGGGAAATGGGCGAGGTTTAGGACTGTGGCTCATGCAGCTGCAATGGCTGCTTTGGGTACACGGTCCAGACCTCCCCAGAGACCCTGGGTGACAAGAGGAGGTGTTCAATCTGGCTGAGAAAAAGCTACAGACCCACTCTCATCGTCGACAGCATCCTACGTCAGAGAATGAGGAGGCTTACCGCAGCCTTCGCTCGGAGGTTCGGAGAGCCGTGAGGCGCTGCAAGGATGGGTGGTGGTCACGGGTTGCTGAGGAGATGGAGTCTGCCTCAATGGCCTGCGATCACAAATCACTATTTAACTCCAAAAAGTAACCTGCAGCGCCACACCTATTATCATCATTCGGGGAAAGAACGGTGATCCAATCTCTCTGGGGGAGGGGAAATCCCTCGGTATGGAAAACATCGTGGGACAAAGTAGGGATGACCCTGCTGCGGCTGCGGTGTCTCAAATATTGGAAGAAGAATTCACCCCCTGCGAGTGGCTGGCTGAGGTGCCATCTGTTGAGGAAGTACTGAAGGCGATCCAGAGTCTGAGACCAGGAAAGGCACCAGGCAGAGATGATCTCCCAAGCCTCTGGGAAATCTTGAAGACAGTGAGTTAAAATTTTTAATTAATCTTGGATTGTATTTGGAACAGGTTTAGGGTTTGCAGTCTGGTAATGGCATTTTGGGTCATCTGGAGTTTGGAAGTGAAGGATTTCTGGAGGCCATACAGGAGAGAATTGTCATAGCCGGGTTTCGATATAATTAAGGCATGGATGAGGGTCTCGACAGCAGCTCAGGAAAATAAATGTAGGATGCGGGAGACGCTGCACATATGGAGGTATGAGGTCCCGCACGGTTGGCATGTGGGAAGTGAACGATAAGTTCAGGTTCAATGACAACTCCAGGGTTTGCACGTTGATTCCTGTGTGATCCACCAACCCCATCATGCGTCATCGTCACGGCTCCTGGCAAATAAATGTTCAGTCGCATCTTCAACCTGATTTAATGATGACGATGAGAGAAGTGACGGTCATAACGGTGCCCCTATTTCCCTCTCTCCCTCCATCCTTGTCCTTGCTGACCATTACCACCTGCAGGTAACATCCAGGTGTCGTGGATCGACGACACGTCCGCATTTGTGGCTCTGAGCAAGACTGAGCAGGTGCAGATTGGTGAGTTCACCTGCCTAGAAACATGCGTAGACTCGCACACCTGCACTTGTGCACGTATACATGTACGCATGTGCTTTTAAGTTTCCAGTGTGATGCTGTCATGTGAGGTGTGTAGTGTGTGCTGTCTTCTGACGGGTTCTGTGATGTGTACTAAATGTCTTCTTGGTTCTTTCGGTAAAGTCACGTAGAAGGGAAGTAATAAAATATTATAAAATATTATTTTATTACTTCCCTTCTAAGTGAAATATTATTTTATTACTTCCCTTCTACGTGACTTTACTGAAAGAACCAAGAAGATGAATCCCTGCAGTCACGAAAGCTTTAAATCGAAAGTGTACTAAATTTATATTTGTCTATGTATATTTGTCATGTGTCTTGTTTGTGCTGTCGTGTTCTCAATGTGTTGTCATCCCCGTACTGCTGTTGTCGTCCATATTGCTGTGTACCTTTTCGTGTTGTCTACTGTGCCGTGTTGCGCACTGTCTGCCATATTCTGTGACGTGTACTGTGTGTACCGTCGGCTATAATGCACGTGCTGCCTGTCTACTGCGTGCTTTGGCCCAGCCAAGAACACGAGCAGTGAGGCCGAGTCGTACCGCATCCAGACGTACTCCGAATACCTGCAGCAGGGCCAGGACGGCCTCTTGGAGTCGGCGGGAGGCTTTGGGCCCCGCACGCCAAAGCGGAGGATGGGGTTGTCCGGTAGCAGCGAAGAGGAGGCAGTTTGCAAGCGAGCCAAGCCCACGTGAGTCTCCGCAACCGCCCGTGTGGAGCAGGCTGCCCGGCACAGTACCCTACTTTGTCATTTTATTTGCACCAGTTGCAGGTGGAAGGGATGTTACCAAGGCAGGTCGGCAACCAAGGTGGCGAAGTCTTGAAAGCCAGATGGTGGGATCATTTAAGGGTGGACCTTTGAAGGATGCATCAACTGGGTAGCAAGATCTACGGCGAAGGTGGCCAACCTTTTTGTTTGGCGAAGGCCGAATAGGACTTTCAAATCTTTTTCACGGGCAACCACGCATTGACACAGACGCAACTAAGTCACTTTTGTCACTGCAAAACGTCCTTTGCAGTGATAGCAGTGATTGTGTGTGCTACAATTAGAAACAGTGTTGACGTAGATATTTCTCTCTTACACTGGATTAGTGCAGCTGTTAGTCTTGCAGCGAGATAATTTGCGGGCCGTTTCAATGTGGCCACGGGTCGTGTAAAATGAAGTGGGGAGCCTGATAAAGGGACACTAAGTGTGGACCTTTGAAAGACATAGAGGCTATACAGCAATTTTGGGAAACTAAGAGCAGATCTTAAAGGTCTACTGTGCCAATACTTGATTGATCTTTGGGAAGGCAGGAAGCAGTGGCGACGGAACAATGGCATTGCACTCTCTGTTAGTACTGAATCACGCACAAGCATGTGTTGGTGCAAGCCAACATCAACTTGGCCCTGCCTTGAGGAACGTGACATTTCCCCCGCTTAGTCATGACCTGGCGGCCACATAGACCTGCATCCTCTGACGTTTGTTATGGACGGTGCACATCTATTAAATTACCGCGTGTCATGTACTGCGTGGTAGGCAGCATGGGGCGGTGCTGAAAAATCCATTATTGTGTTGTACATAAATGCTCCCACTTCTATATGCCCCATGTTGTATGTATGTTGAACTTCTTTAGCACCATACATAGCCAACCGTGCATGATCAGCATGGTGAAGTATGCTCGAATTACCCACATATCCAGGAATGGATTGACGAAGAGTTGTACATTTACACGATTTCATGTTCAACTACTTAAAACTGTTAATTTTACCAGGCAAGGCCCACTGAGCTTATACATCTTTTTCAAAAGTGACCTGCCTACAAATAATAGCTCAGAAAAGCGGCTTATGACGTGGAACTGTATAGCAGATAAATACTCTAAATGCAAGTTTTTAAATGTCGAGAGAAAAACCGGAGGACCCGGGGAGAAATCCACGCGACCACGGGAGGAATATGCAAACTCTAAAAATACAGGCGTCAGGGTCTGATTCGAACCCACAACCTCCTCTATACCAAGCGAGGCAGTTAACATCTTGCCACCATAGCACCCTGAACTATGAAGATAATAGTGCTGAGCAGCGGTTGGGTTAAATCTGTAGTACATTTGACATGGTAATTACGACATACAAGAGCATTTAACTTGCATGAGAATGCAGCAGTAGTGTTTGTTACCTTTATTTAAAGAACAGTCTGGGCCCTGACATAGTAATATAAATATTCCACCTGAAGCCCAATACGGTCCTCACAAAAAAGCATGGAGAGGTGCATACTTTAGACTTGCACTTAGAAACAAAAAGAGGAACACATGGATGGGATAAAATACACATGTTCGCGACCTCACATTGATTGGATAAAATTAAGCAGGCCTTGAGCAGAACCCGTCATTCGAATAGATGGCCAGCGGTGGAGACTAACGACGGAGTGGCAACCAAAGGAGGGAACAACACCCAAGGAGACGTGTACCGCGAAGGAGCAATTTGTTCGCATTGTAGGTGATTGTACCCAGGTCCTGCAGACATTGCAGCACTGCGCAAGACCATGGACTTCTGGAGTCATCCATTCAACAGTGGATTGATCGTGGTAGATGATGGTTGCATTTATTTACCACCTCGTTACCCCGCCAGGTTTGGAGAGGACGCGGTGAATGACGGCTTGGTGTGGGGCCTCCCCGTGGATGCCGAGGTAGATGGGCCGGGAGCCAGCAAGGCCTCGCTCGACGGCACAGTGGCCGGCAGGTCCAGCCCCTTTGCTGCCGATGGCCACACGGCCACCCCCGATGGAGTCCTTGACCGCAGGCGGAAAAGGAGCAAAGGGCAGCCCAAGACAGGTGAGATAATGGGTGGAGAGACGGGAGGTCGTTTGTCATTGAGGTGAAAGTTCAGTCACGAGTAGAAGGCCCAACGAGAGGAGGTCAGTTCCCTGGTGAAGACTTGGAGTTTAGGGGGACAACGCGAGTCGGGAAGTTGACGCAAGGTGTGGAGAGAAGAGGGTAAGGGTCTCATGGAGCAGAGATGAAGGACATGAAGATGAGGCAAGGAGTGGAGGGATGAGGTAAGGGTCAGGAAAGTGAGGGGGAACCGGGATGATGAGAGAAAGGACGAGGAGATGAGAGAATGAGCGGTGTGGAGAGACGAGTGGGGGTGATAGAGGAGGCAAGAGTCGGCAAGATATGGGAGGATTGGTGAGCCGGTAGGACAGGATGAAAATATGCAACCGTAAGAGACAGGAAGTACAACAAGATTATGAAGAGGTGAGAGAGAGAGAGCTTTGGGGGCAGGGAGAATAGAATATTGTTTGGAATGGAGCATAAATGGCTCAAGACTTGAACTGGAGCAATACAATCCATTCTTGCTTCCATAATAGCTGTGTTTTTCCCAGATTTCACTAATTTATGGTTTATAGGCGAAAGCGTAGCTTGGCTACCTTGCATTATAACCAATTTACAATAGACCATTATCACCCTTGTTTAGGATCCTGAATGCAATGTGTCATTGCTACCCACTGTAGCGATTGTTGACCTACTGGTTTCGCACTCATTTGTGCTTGTTGTGCTGCAGAGCCCTGAACTTTGTGGACGCTGTTTTGTTTGTGTGTGTGTGCAGGGGCTGCTGGTGCTGCCAAGCGCACGGGCATCTTCGATGTGCCAGACTGGTAGATACGTCCCTTTCCATGGCAGCTATTGACTTCCTGACCTCTGACTCGCAGCTCTTGAACTGACTTCTATCACCTAACTCCTTAATGCTGTCCTTTGACATCCGACCTCCGACCCTCAACTCTTGCACCTGCCCTCCTCACACCTTTGTCCATCACCCTCTCCTCAGAACAAAAAGTCACATGTATTGTGTTGTGTGTAAGGTGCGAGTCAGTAGGTACATTTGTGTAGGTGTGTGTTCTCGACCCCCTGTAGGTGCTTCAGAGTATGCATTTGTGTGCATCTGTGTTGGGGTGTGTGTGTGTGTGTCTGAGGTGCTCGCTAACAGCACTTGCCCCGAGTGTCTTAATGGCTCTTTGAGATCCGTGCGTATGTGTAGTTGTTACACGTGTGTTTGCACGAGTGGTCATTAAACGTATGTGCATGTATGTCGGTGTAGTTTGCGTGGTGTTAATAATTGTGGTCAGTACAAGTAGGATAACACTTGTGTCGATATGTTGAGCTGTTTGCAAGTATGAGTTGTCAGTGCAAATGTGTTGCATGTTTTGTCAGTGTGTGTTAGTGTAGGTGAGTGAACAGTATGTGCATCCTTGTGTCACTGGTCGATACAAATTTGCACTAATGTTTGTCTTTATATTCCGTAACAGTGTGTGTGTGCAATTGATGTCAACACATTCATGTACGTACCATTGTAGGAGTGCGTGTTCACGGTCTGTATAAACAAATGTCTGTATGGTCTGTACAAACGTGTGAGAGCAGTGTTAATACGTACATGTGTGAACATATCAATATGTATGATTGTGCCAAGATGGTCTGTGAAAGTCTGTTTTAAGTAAATGCTTGTCGTTCTCGGGATAGTGTGTTTGCGTGTCCGGTGTGGTCTGTAAACCAGCGCGTTCTGAAGGCCGCACACAGCACTTGCATAACCGGGCATGTCGTCACAAGGCCCTGGTGGCGTTGTTTAAATACGGCAAACTTGGTCTCAAGACTTAAACTCTGCCGAGTTGGCAATTGCTCATTTCAATGTCTCCGTGTCAGGTTCCCTTTTGTTAGGCACTTTAGAACCCGGCTACTGTGAGTTGATTAAATACATGGTGCCAGAGGTGATGGAATTTGATGTGTTGCCAAGTGTGTTTTTAGAACTGGGACGTCATTATCCTTGATGATTTAGTTTTTTGAAAAATATTTGAATCCCACGTTTTTTGGGTTTAAAAATTAACTTTTTTATATTGTGGTATTGTTTGTGGCTATAACTGCCCATTGTGTTTGTAACATGTTTTTATAGTTATTTTATTCATCTCATGGGTAAAACGGGGCGTCATTCACCCACATGAAGGAAGCATGGCAAAGAGGTCACGTTTGATGGTGCAAATTAAAATACTTTTCATTTTTATATACATTTTATAGTTAATTTTATTAAAAATAAAAATAAACTAAAAATGGAAACTACAAGGGCAGTATCTATAATTTTTTTTTTTAAGAACTCGAGGTAAAAGTGTTTTTTTTACAAGTATCAATGGACTCATTTGACTTCCCATCACAAGTTTTGACCTGGCTGTATTTGCCATTGTTTACCTATGACCATGTTGTGAATGGGGCTTTCAAAAAGCGACATCGAACTTGGTCCAATAACCTAGACGCAAAAATAATAAAATTAAACTTTCAAAACTCGAATCTTACACTTCAGGTGTTGTGACCACGTTCTACAAACAGGCCCCGTTGTTATCTCTTCATCGCTGTCCATCGTTAAACGGGTGGGTTGGGGGGGGGCGTGCTGTCCTCCGTTGGGGGACGTTAAGCAGGCAGGGCAGGGGACGGTTGGCGGGCACTGAAGCGAGGACACTGCCGTTAATTTGTGTCGATCGGTCAGAACCGGCCGAGGCAACCCCCCTGGAAGTCTCGCACGGAATTTTGTCGCTATCGTCCAGACTCGCGTGGTTTTGTGAATTTTTAATAGGTGGAGTGATTTCACGAGAGATCTATCCCCTACCTCTTGCCCTGATCTTGAGAAAATCGCATTTGTGCCGAAACCTGTACATCTTTAGCTCTGTGTTTGTTTTTTTCTATTAATAAAATAAAAAAATTTGTTCACATTTACCTGATTGTGAATGCTGTTTTTTTTTTTACTAAATTGCTTTTACCTATAATTCCTGTTGCATCTAAATTGCTTGCTTTTTCCTGTTATCCTTCTAGCCCTAGTCGTATTGCAACACCAACAGTCTGGTTTAATATTTCAAATGCTGTGGGTGAATGTGGTGTGCTATGTGGTCCTCGTATTCTATCGCAAAACCACTAGATGTCGACTTTTCAATCTTCTGGTATGATCAGCAACATACACTAACATCAATAGCCCTTAACTAGGCCAGAATCGTAGGGCCATTCCTCCGTGTTAACAATTGTATTTACTTCCCATAGACTATTGCTCATTTTGTGAACCCTGGAGCGATAACGAGCTTGGTGAATTACCATGGAATTGAATTACCATGCTTGTACTTTGAGCCGGTGGTAAAACCTGTTACTTTATGGGAGAAATTAACACGACAACAAAATCGGTTTCCAAATAACTTTATTGAGTAGCAAGGAACCACGAGCATACGAAAACAAAGTCCAGCAAAACTGGCGTGGTATCACAATCCTGTCTTCACTTCCTGTCAGAATGTCACGGCCCTCGCATGTATTGAAGCATATCCTTTAAATCACATTTTCCATGCGCTCACTACAGGTTAATGTTACTATAAAAAGTGAATCCAATTTCACGTCGCTAAAATTGAATGGAACTCGTTTTAAAAAACCTCTGGAAATTAACAGAGGTCACTTGAACAAAGAAAACGAATTGAATGGAAGTCTGAATAGATGTCCATAGTGAATGCAAGTTGCTTTATCAGACATCCGTGAAAGTGAATGTGGGTTGATTTAGCTAAAATATCTACAGGTAAGTGAATGGAAGTCTCTTCGTATGAAAGTGAGCTACAGTATTTTAACAAATCTCGATGAAAGTTAATCATGTGTTTTTTTTTTACTCGACACTTTAAAATGTAGCTGGGTGGCTGAGAGGTCGGAGTACAGAGCCAGCCCCACTGGGATCCTGGGTTTGAATCCAGGTAGCAGCCTCTTCATTAAACCGGGTTCTCAAGTAGCGATTTTGATGGTCGTAGCCTGGTCACCAAATTACTATCAAAGTTTCAAGTTTATTGTATTCAACCAGATGAAAATTAAAAAAAGAACAGGGTAGTCTAATTTGAAAGTGTGACTGGGGCATTAGTCATTAAGTGGTTCTCACTTGACTTTGCCTAATTTCCAACTGAGAAATATATATTTGAATGCCATGCGACGAACATTCCTCTGGCGCGTCCTGATGTATGAATAAAAAATAGATCACTTGAAGGGATCCACGAAGTCTTCTGTGATAGCTGCTTTTTGTGGGCCCGTTCTCCAACACCGCGTGATGCGCTCTTTTGTAAAGTGTAAATTGTACATTTATTCAGCTTATGACAAGATGCCAACATAACATTGACAGCGAATGATATATGGAGTTGGTAATATAGAGTAATCCTCCACTGCTGGTCATGTGGGTCTCGTCCTCTTCTGGGGGATGTGGACGGCCCATTCCATCTCAGCGGCTCAACTCGCGACGCACGCATGTGCGGTAGTCGTCCTTCTTTGGGCTCGTCCTGTGGTCCTATCAACGGCAGAGAGACAGAGAAGTCCAACTCCAGAAGTCTGACTGGAAGGGGGGCCCCCCTGCTCACTCAGGGGTCATGGCATGGAGCAGAACTGTTGCCCCTCCTGGGTTAAAAATCAGATTTTAAGTTTAGCGTGATATTATTTGCTTCATCATTATACATCGTTTTATTTGATTGCTTTTGTTTATTTTCGTTGACCCGGGGTTACTCTTGCAAATGGGACGACACTGGTCTCGTGCATTCTCACGTAGTTAAACAAATACATTTGGTCACCAATGACTGCACAAAAATCCCCAGCGTGTAAAATCCCAGCTGTGAGGATGAAGCATTCTCAATTTGACTGCTATACGATGAACATTGGTCTGTGACAGGCACGTGGGAGAGTGCAGCACCCCCAAGTGTGTGAAGAAAAAAAAGTTACTTTAAGGGTTCTCAGAAGTAGTTCTGTGATATCACCTTTCTGGAGCCATTTTCTACCACGGCAGAATGGACTGCTCACTTTTAGAGTTCCAAATGGAATTCTTAATCTCATGTCACGATGCCGAAAGTATGTTTGGGAAAAAAGAACTCGCTTGGGTCACCCGAGGGCAGAGGTCGCAACCGGGTACCCGATACCCGTACCCTACCCGATACCCGGCTACCCGTACCCGACCGGGTACGGTTACCCGTTTGCGACCCTGGTGCGGCCGGGTATGGGTACGGGTAGGCCGTGAGTCACTGGTGAGTAACTGTTTGTCACTCATTTCCCAACGTCTTGTCTCTTCTCACAATTCAAGTTCCTAGAATCAACCCACCCGCGCCTGCAACATGGCTTCATCCCAGAGGTCGCAATCAGGTACCCGATACTCGTACCCTACCCGTACCCGGCCGGGTACGGGTAGGGTACAGGTACGGCCGGGTACGGGTACCCGTTTGTGACCCTGGTGCGGCCGGGTACGGGTAAGGAATCAAAACCCGTTTGCGACCTCTGCCCGAGGGAGAGTGTGAGTGTGATCTGCACGGCGAGCTTACCCGAGCGCCACGACGCAGACGGTCCCTCATGACGCCCAGGAACTCCGTGTGGCTCAAGCGGCCATCGCCGTCCTCGTCGAAGAGGTGGAAGACGGTGCAGACGAGGTGCGGCGACAGGTGCAGCCCCGTGGCCACGCGCACGGCGCGGCGGAACTCGTCTGCACAAGGCCACGCACAGGGGCTCGGTGCGGTGGAGGTTGTGTACAGCGTGGTGTGCGGTGTCATAAACCAGTGCGGTGTAAAGTGTGCTAAAGGTGTGTCGCTCGTAGGTTCGCTGTGGGGAGGTGTAGCCATGCATGGCCTGTATTGTGTATATTTTTTCCCCAGTGGTTTCACTGTGAAGCGATGTAGCTATGTGGGATGATTCAGTGTTGTGTGCTCATGTTGTGGTGCTGCGGTGTAACTCACAACGGTCTGGTTTCGTGGGTGCCTGCGTGTGTGTGTGTGCATGTATTCTCAAATGTCGCCGTGTGTGACTACCGCATTTTCTGGCCCAATAGGACAGCTGGCACTAGTGTGCCCATGTTTCCTGGTGAGTCTGCCTACAAATGACCCTTCCAGACTTGCACGTTTGTTCACATGCATCCCCTTCCCTCCGTCTCTCCGTGTGTCCCGTGTGTGTCCCCCCCCCCGCGTTACCCTGTCCGATGGCCAAGCCTGCTCGCGTGTACATCTGCACAGCAATAGAGAAGTCCTCCAGGTTGTTTAGGAATTGGAAGAACGAGTGGAACTCCTCAAACGAGATGCCCTGGGGACACAAGGGCAGAGAGACCCACAAACACAAAAATCCACCTTGTAGCCTTAACAGACTGTTGGGGAAAAAGTGCTGTTGGCGAACACCTATGAAGACTGGCACGGCGCACGAGGGGGTGGGTGGCCAGTGCCACACTTAGCCACCCTTTGTCTCCCTGGTGGCAATGATTACACACCGCACCAGGTACTCATTTGAGGATGAGTCGACTTAGACAGACACACAAAGACACATGCACATAATACATACACACGGACAAACAATCATACATATAGACATCGGCAGCATCAACTAGCGGGCTAAATGGACAGCTCCGGGTTAAATCTTAAATTGCGGTTGCGGAGTGTGGGTGCAGGGCGCTGAGATCAGGAGGTCAGGGACGGGGGATTGGGGTGGGAGGTTAAGCGTGAAGCATCAGGAATGTGAGATTTCAGGAACAAAGGGTTGGTGTGGAGAGGGAGTTGCAGGTGAGAGTTCGGGGGCCGAGTGCTTCGGGGTCGAGTGAGAGGCCCGGCGGGCAGTTACCTGTCCGGCGGGCACGCGCGCAGCGAGATTCTCGGTGATGGCTGCGGCGTCACGCACGTCCGTGTAGCGCAGGAGGACGCGCGCGAACGCGCCCTCCGAGATGACGTGGCGCCCGTGCGCGCACGCCTGGAACTCGCGCCACACCACCTCCTCCTGCAGCGCCGTCGTGAACCTGCGGGAGGAGAGCGTCGTCGTAGCCGTTCAACGTCGCAGCATCGGCAAAACGACGATGGTTTGATCGCAGATGCATCGATGCGTCGACTCGCTCCGATTCTCGCAATACACGCTTTTGAACTACGGGCATGCGAATCGGTTATTGGCAACGTGCGCGTGTATTGTAATCGGGAAAGTGTGCCCTGAGAGTGGATAAAGATGCCAAATGACGGGACTTCAGAAGTGGTCCTGAGACATCAGCTATGGCATAGGGCGGTGCACTGCTCGCAGCAAGTTCTGAACGAAATTTGATTCTGTCCATCCCATGGCATGACGACGATGGCACTAATGAAGAACAAGTTGTAAATATAAAAATGCAAAATACATGATACAACCACCTCTTACCAAGCCCGTCCATCGCCAACAATTAACCACCAGCATCAGTAACTATAAGACCTCCCCCCAGACCACCAACGCTATGACCAACTTTTCGCCCATTACTTCCACCACCATCCCCACCTGTAGAAGTCCTGGTAGTCCAGCTCTTTGTCTCCGTTCCTGCCGAACAGGTGGACCAGCAGGGTGGTGTCCCCGCGCCTCTTTACACTCGCCGCCTGCCACCGGCACCGACAAAGAGAGAGGCACAATGACGGTGAGTTCGCTTCACGGGTGTCCCCTGCCACCAGCAGGACCTCGCGAAGTAGCCACCACCAAGTCACCCTAGTCCCAGTTGAGACAGCAAACGTCGACTTTTGCCAGCGGCGGCTCGTGGCTCCAGTTTGGGGAAGCTGCAAATTCCAATCTCGGGTTTTCGAGTTTCAGGTGCCAAGTATAATGGGATATTTGATCATGGGAATACAGGGGGCTATGTGTGGTGATCGTGATGCACCAGTGCTGGGCTCGGAACCAGCCGGGTTCTCCTGGGAGGCTGCATGCATCTGTCAGCTGAAGAAAAACGCTGCTGATTAATTCCCCTGCATGCTGCACCCTGAACACCCAAGACGGAGCCTGAAGCTTTACCCAAACTGGGGCCAAATGTTGAGCTGGCACCACTGAGACCCGGTTTCAAATCTAGGTTTCAAGCCACCTGTAATTAAACCAGGTTCTCAAAGACTTTCAGTTGATGCTTTCAGCATGGACACCAATAACTGCGCAAAAATTACGTCAAGTTTTGATTCTTCAACGCTGAGAATTTAAATCAGTATTACACATCATGCCGTCGGGAAAGTGTTGCCCCCTACTGTGGGCATTTGTAAAGGATCTGAGAGCTTTCTGTGTGATATCCATTTTCTTGGGTTGTTCTCCAACAAAATAGGCTGCTCTGCTCTCAAAGAGTTCCCAATTAGATTTTTTTTTTATAGTCACACGACACGACACCGACAGCACAATCGGGAAAAATCGTGGACAAACGTGATTTGCAGCAAAACGAAAAACAATGCTTGCAAGTGTCACCCAACCACAGCGTCTGCGTGCAGCCACGGAGGACTGACGGGGCACGTGCCCGCTGGCTGGGCGGTCAAACCTTTACCGGCATCGTGGCACACTCCTCCGCGCCGGCCTCCGCCCTCCGCTCGTTGCGACCATTAAAGATCTCCTGCATCTGCATTCAAACGCACACACAGTCTGTGTCAACAGGCGCGAGACAAAGATCCCCCCGTATAGCCTTAGCAGACTGTTGGGGCAAGTGCTGTTCGCGAGCACCTATGAAGCCCAGCACGGCACGCGACGGGGTGGGTGGCCAGCACCACGCCCGGCCGCCTTTGTCTCCCTCGTGGCGATATTTACACACCGCACCAGATACTGTACTCATTCGAGGCTGAGTCGACCCAGGGGAGGCCCAGGACCGGTTGAAATAATCGTCACTGGTGTTGGCCATGAGCAGGGATCGAACTCGGGTTGTTAGGTTCGGAGCGCAACGCGCTAACCGTTACGCTACCGTTCCCCACACGCACGCACATTCAGAGACACACACAATGCTTTGAGATCCACACACAAACATCACCCACACATACACATGCAGAGACGCATGCAAAATGGCATAAAGGTGCTTACACATGCATGCGGACAGATACTTTTTGCAGACCCGTAAACAATTGCCGAAAGACACGCAAACGCATGCACACAGACACATGCTCATACAGACACAAGCAGTCACACGCAGTAGGACACACACATATCGACACACAGACATTGCCAATATGCAAATAAAACACATCCTTATATAGACACAAACACACACGCAGATGCGTACAAATGCACATACAGATGCAGACATGCATGCACAGACACATGCATGAAGACATCGAGATGTCATACAGTCACACGCAGACACACAGACACATGCATACACGCACGCACGCATGACCCCGTTCAGTTACGTGAGAGGTCGCAGGTTGGAGGCTGCAGGCTGAGTTCAGGTTAAGTGACCGTGACCCTTGCTGGTGGTGGTGTTCACTCGTTGAATGCAGGAGGGCACAGGTGTTGTCAGTGAGTATGAGTGAGCTCAAAGGTCATGAACGGAATGTCGCAGGTCAGGTCAACAAGGCTCTTGTGAGAAGGTGAAATTTGCAATCTGCAAATGACTGCCTAAAGCATACCTGTCAACCCGTTATCAGTGCCCTACCTTATTACAGGCCAATTCAGACCTAATTGGTGACCCCGTGCCCTTATACATTTCAACGTTCATTTTACGAAGTCCCATCACAAGGGAGAAACACAAACAAAGAGACACACTTTTTTTGGCCATATTGAAACGTCTGTACGCCGTACGGATGTGAAAACTTAATTTCCCTGTACAATAAAACGTGCATATCATATGGGTTGACAGGTATGCTAAAACGTTCATAGAGATCTGTTCATAAAATAACCATTATCCAGGTGGCTGTTCTCTTACAGGAAGGGTTGCCCTGCTCTGTGAGAGTTCCAAATGATTCCTTCATCTCATGACGTGGCACAGATAGCTCAATCAAGATAAAATCTGGATAAAGTACACATTAAAAAAAATGCTTGACATGCAATAAACCTATGGCTACAGGTAGGAACTCCATGAATTACCCAATGCGGCAGTAGACCGCTAAGAAAGTGAACGGCAGTCGTTTTACGGGCAGATCTCTGCGAATAGTTTTGCTGTGGTCTGCGTTCTCGACTAACGAACGAAAAGACATGATTTAAAATACTGGTCGAGGGTCGAGAATCAGCCCATCGCAGACCTTGGGTCAATTATAATTGCAATTATATCAGTATGGCCAGCTGAAAGGACAATTACATTTTGACTGCAATTCATTACAAGTGGCAAGTAAATGACCCGCGGTCTGACCCATCGTTCGTCCCGGGCTAGCACAATGAGCAAATCAACAGTGGCCGTCGTTTAGATTGACTCGTCCTGGCGTGAGAATGTGGAATTCCCAACGAGGAAGTGCCATCAACGGGAGATGAAGCACTGCCCATCTTCATTACAGAGCTGGACAGTTCCACGATTAGAGATGTAAATTTCATTCGTATAACCATACAGTGGCTCTTTACTTGGGCAGAATCTGTGAACCAAACGAGGACAGTAATTCAGATGGAAATAATTTGAAATGCCGCGGTGTCGGATGTATGCCAATGATTTAGTTACGTGTTTGTCCCAAACCGCTGACTCGGTCGGTACACAAGCATATGTAAATACTGTATAAAAACCTCGAGATGATTACCTTCACAACGATGCCCCACGTGTTTTATTATTATGGTAATTTAGACATTCCCAATGCTGCGTTGTGGAACTGCCCAAATGTAAACAGGAAAAGTGAAAAGGAGACGCGTGGCATCACTGGGAAAATTCACCGTTAGGCGCCACGGTACCATCCCGAACCCTAACCACACTCACTGACCAGACCCTAACACGAGCCACTGGGAGGTTAACGGTGCATGGATTCAGAGATCGATATCGATGATTAAGCTCACGAATTACGCATCTTGTCGTGTATGTAAAAATCTGTTTTACAATTTTTGTATGTTTTATGTAATGGGTTCACACCACCCCCAACAGCCACTCGACGCGCTAACATTTACCGCAGTCCTAAGTGCAATGGATTATTGAATCGAATCGCCATCCTGCATCATGACAATCAAATTGCCGATGATGGAATGGGTGCAATCGACACACCACTAACTACACGAGCCAATCAGACCCTAGCCCCTACCTAAAGAGTTAACCAGACTCTTAACTATAACCCTACCACGGACCCGACCCCAACTCATAGCTACCACCTCTGCTGCTTGACCCAGTCTAGGTGTTTAACTATTAAAATATCCTTCAATATTCAATTGCCATGAATCGGAGTCATAATCACATTGAGTTTTGCCTTGTGCGTAATGCCTGATTTGTGTTGTCTCATTCGTGCCAATTTAACTCCTTCTACTTTCTAATTTTCCACTGTCCTCAGTTGGTACAACCAAGGAAATATTTGCACAAGGAATTACATAAACGGAAAATAACCGATCCTCACATCCACGATTTGATGCGTGTGTCACGAGAGCAAGAATTAACATTGATCGCTGAATCGATACGCGTCTGACTCAGATTCGTTTTAACTTTTCGTTCACTTTTAACTTTAACTGCTGCTGTTCAGTGCCTTGGTGACCGATATTGGGTGAGGGGCGTCGAGGGGAGAAAGGTCAAGGAAGTAGAGGTCAGGAATGAGAAGTAAAAGGGTCACAGGTCGGGCTACCATGAGGAACTCGGTCTTGTCGATGTGCTGGTTTCCATCCGCGTCCAGCATGTTGAAAGCGATCTGAAACCCGGCCAGGGGCTCTAGCATGGAGACATCGAGGCACATGGAGACACCGAGACACGTGGGGACACATGGGGACACGGCGACACATGGGGACACACAGACATGTGTAGACACAGAGACGCACGGACGCACAGAGAGCTTGTGGGGACATATGGGGACACACACAGACCTGGGGACACAAGGACACGTGGGGACACCAATATACAAGTAGACACAGAGACATGTGGGAGACAGACACGAGACACGTGGGGATGTGCGGAACATGTGGATGACACGTGGGAGGAAATGGGGACAGACACACAGATATACACTCGCACGTAGAGACATAGAGACGTTGCAGAGACAACGAGCAAATGGACACAGACACGAAACACGGACGCACCAACGGAAGCACACAAGTACGTACACGCATTAACAGGTACACACATATACAAGTACACACATACAGTAAAACCACGGCTAGGCAGACTTTGTATTTCTATAATTAATTCAGCTCAGCTTTCGGGGATGAGATAATTGTTTTTGTTTCTTTCAATTTAAAGCTTTCGTGACTGCAGGGATTCATCTTCTTGGTTCTTTCGGTAAAGTCACGTAGAAGGGAAATAATAAAATAAAAAACCATAATAAAATAAAAATTCTCACGTTTCAGAGCTGTCGGACGCTGTCTCTCCGACAGCTCTGTTTCTTCACCTGAGGACGGCTGCTTGTGTTGCGGCCGAAACGTCGTGAGAATTATTTTAATTTTTTATTTTTATAATTTTATTATTTCCCTTCTACGTGACTTTACCGAAAGAACCAAGAAGATGTTTTTGTTTCGTAATATTTTATATTAATTTTAATTGTTTTAGCAGCTGGCCGGAACACGAATCCCCACCCATCCGTCCGACTAGCCGGGGCTTTATTGTCTACAAACACATTGAACAAGTACACAGATATACAAGTATAAACATTTACCAAGTGCACGCATGTATAAGTGCCCACGTACACACATACAAGTACACACACATACAACTACCCTCATAATTACATATACAAGTAAACACATATACGGGTACACACACATACAAGTACTTGCAAGAAGGGGACATTTAACCATACTTCACCACACTCATCAGTGTTGGATGAAGGTTGGGGGGTTCTGGGACCGGATCAGATATCACTCACCACTAATGTTAGCAGTGGCTAGGAATCAAACTCACGTCGCCGGTTTCATAGTGCAACGTGCTATCCACTGCACCACCGTTTCACCCCTAGACACGTATACAAGTACGCACACACAAGTACATATGTGTAGTGGCATCGCCGGATGTCACTGCACGCCACTGTGTGAAGCCATCCTGGGAGAGGCCGGTTGCGCAATGTTCATATCGCAGACATCGCCGCGCGTGGCTGCAGTGCTGGCCCTAGCGGGGCACGGCCAACACTGCGGGGCAGTGGTGGGTGGCACTGCGCTCTGTGTGTCGTGCCAGCCCCTGGAGGATAGGGGGCGACAGTGCCAGGGACGGTACGGGGTTCAGAGGGGGCCATCGCACTCCGGATGAACCCGGAGGGCTGGTGACCGGAGGTACCGACTCAGGGACCCCGAAAAAAGGGGGCTGGGGGGACCACGTGTCCAGGGGCAGGTCCTTCTCGAGGCTTCGAGGTGGGCGTGGCCAGGGGCGGAGCGAGCCCCGGGACGGGGGAAAGAAGTGGGAGCCCTGAGCGGCACGGGTGGTTGTCGTCCGAATGAAGATCTCCACGTCGTCGCCTGCGAGAGGAGCTCCAACTACGGGACCCGGGCCCGAGCTGGGATCCGGTCCGCTATAGCCACCCCGTGTGTTCAGAGTAGCTGGCCCGGAGGATAAACCTCCCTAGGTTACCTGGTGGAAGGGGAAAGTGACTCTGTTGTGTTGGGGCTATTGTTAAATAAACGTGTTGCCTCCAAGAAGAAGTTTCTGTCTCCATCTGTACCCACTACATATGTACCAGTACACGCATGCTAAAAACTATTTTCATGTTTCCAGGTAAACCCCACTGAGCTGTATAGCTCTTTTTCAGAAGCGACCTGGCCAAAAATGATAGCTCAATGAAGTGGCTTATCATGTGGAAATTTAAAGCAGCCAAATACTCTAAACGCATGTTTCTAAATGTGAAAGGAAAAACCGGAGGACCCGGGGGAAAATCCATTTCTCAAGGTCGGGATCGAAACCACGACCTGCATACGAGATGAGGGAGTTAACATCTCTCCACCATGGCGCATTCTCGCCTTACATAAATACACACACATACAGGTACTCAAGAACATGTGCGCACACACACACAAAGGTACGAATGCGCACGCTCACTGAACGCAATGAGAACGGCCATTGCGAGTCTAGTAATGGACATGATGGGTCACACTGGCGCTGATACTGATGAAGTTGATAAGGATCACGGCGATGGCGCTAATGAGCGTGATGAAGCTAACGAGGAGGGCCTGATGATGCTAATGAGGAGGTGACTGCGAGTCTCACTGGTCAGGATGCACAGCAGAAACAGGTAGTCCGAGTACGAGATGAGCCCTGTGGGGAGACAAGGGGAGCAGGGAAACAAGGGAGCAGGGAGACGAGGGGACAGGGAGATAAGGGGACAGGGAAGGGACGGGTGAACAGTGATTGGGAAATACAGAGACACAAGATCAGTGGGCGATAAGGAGCGACAAGCAGCTGTCTATGTGAATATCAAACAGTGTCCATCGCACAATTAAGACCTTGTGTGCTACCTAGAGCCGATGTGTTTGTATGTGTGTGAATTTTGTTTGCATATATGAATGTGTGTATGAGCATATGAGTGTACATGTGTATCGTGTGCATTTATAACTTTGTATCTATGAGTCTGTATCTGTGTGTGTACGTATGTACGTTCTGTGCACACTTTACCGTTTTGACCCATGGAATGGAAGAGCTGTGACCTCCTCTCATCCAGGGCTGGAGTCTTCGCCAGAATGGATTCAACTTCCTGTGCAAAGCCAGAGTGGGTGTGGGGGGGGGGGTCAACATTTACAGCGCCTTCGTCTGACTATGCGAGGCTTCAGTCATCAACACTGACCCTGAACGAATACCCGAGAGCCCCTTCGCCTGGATCTATGTGGGCCTCAGGCATTGACACTTTATCCAACGAATCCTACGGGTGTGAGTGACTTAATCCGAGCACCGGGATTCAAGTCTGCCTCTCCGACCCTTTGTGCACGTGCTGACGTCACCTTTTTGGTGAGAATCCTCTTGGGAGCGTCGTCTGAGGGGAGAGGGGAAAAGGAGATGAAAGATGAAGGGTTAGTGGTGGCATCATTTCTGTTTAAGACAGTGGTGAGGTGTTCGGGTTAAGCGTTACAAATCACGCTTGGAGGTGAGTGGTGTTAAGGAGGCAGGATTCGGGGTTATGGGTTAGCGTCTTGTGCAAGAGGCTCTTGGTTACAGAGAGGTGGCTATATGCTATATGTAACAAGACAGGACAGTGCTGCCATCGTCAACATCAGCATCATCATCGTCGTCGTCATGTTTATTTGTCATGCGAGTTTCACAACATAGGACTCTTTGCACAAACTTCAGGAACACGTTTTCAGACGTATGTCATTAGCCACCGATACAATTAAAAAGATGCAACGCACAAACACGACAAGTTATTGTTGATACACACCGAGGCTGTGTGCCGATCTGTCCAGAGTGTGAGGCAGCATGAATGAGAAGCAAGTTGGGGGGGGGGGGGGGTGGGGGAGGTGAAAAACGATGGAAGGTGCGCACCGCGGGGAGAGTTGCGAGTGACGGAATCGACGAAGTCACTCGGGGTCATGTAGGGTCGGCCCTGGAAGCGAAGCGACGCGAACGAAGAAAATCGCAGTTCCCGGGGGCCGGGGGCACGGGGATGGTGCCGCTGAGTGAAACAAACACAGAGACAAAGATCCCCCTGTAGTTAATAGACTGTTGGGGCAAGTGGTGTTAGCGGGAACCTATGAAGGCCGGGTTTTGTTTCGGGTGCTCCGGTTTCATCCGACAACTAAGCATTCATTGACCGATAACACCTTCAAATATAGAGGACAACACAAAACGTGTACAATTGTTAACGCCTACTCACCACCTGGCTACCTTCCCACTTCGTCTGTGGTTCCTCCACATGTCTCCGAGTCGTTCTATCCCTTCGAGAGTGAGTGAATACTGTGTGCAGCGCGGCACATGCTGACATTATTACATTTTATTATTATCGACACAAACACATTGAGAGGCCGCTCATGACCAGCCATTCGACCCCCATAAATGAAACACGCGGGGCCAAGGCTTTCAGCACCAGGGACAGCGCCCGCGGCCTCATTCTCACACGCGTGCAGCAACAACGCCACCTCGTTCATCCATCAACAAAAGAGCGAGTGACAGTCGTTTAAGCAGACAGCCCCCCCGACAGATTCACTTTTCACACAAGACAAAGCTCCCTCGTATAGCCGGTAGCAGACTGTTGGGGCAAGTGCTGCTAGGGAGCACGTATGCGGGCCGGCACGGCACACGAGGGGTTTGGTGGCCAACACCACGCCCGACCGCCTTTGTCTACCAAGTGGCGGAGTTTACACAGCCTACCAGGTACTCATTTGAGGTTGAGTCGACCTAGAGGAGGCCCAGGACGGGTTCAGATAATCGTCACTGATGTTAGCCGTGAGCGTGAATTGAACTCGGGTCGCCGGGTTCGTAGAGCAGCGCGCTAAAAGCTACACTACCGCTGCCCACTATTGAAACCAAAATACCCAGCACACACACACACACGTGCACGACTCAATACAGCCAACAGGCCTGCCGCATTCATCCATCAAACAGACTGAGCGTCCTCAATTTAACCAGAGGGCCCCCGACAGATACACATTCGCCACATAATACACACCACACCCCCCCTCACACGACACAAATACACACCGCACACATAAACCACTTCCCACCACACATACACCTCAGTACTCTACACACAAGACAATACACCATACACCACACTGAAAACACACCACAAGTCAACATACACACCAAATATCCCCGTATAGCCTTTCAGACGGTGGGAGCAAGTACTATTGACGAGCACCTATTAAGGCCAGCACGGCGCACAATGGGTTGTTTCCAGACCCACAATCAGCCGCCTTTGTTTGTCCAGTAATGCTTACCAAGCACCACACCAGGTACAACAGTCAATGCGAAGCTGTCTGTCCTGGTGTGCTGCGTAATCCACGCGAAATTTGGCTGAACGTCTCGGGTGCAGAGCCATTCATGAACGACTCGAGGCTCGGTGGATTGACGTTTCGTGGGTAAAAGCTCATCGTCATTACCGCGTGGTTATTACCGTGTAAACACTGCCCGTATAACAACATACAAGGATGCAATGTCCAGATCCACAAATACGAAGGAGAGACATCACAGCGATCCCACTCCGCTGCTCCTGAGCAGGCGGCTCTCTGGCTCAACCACCTCGAACGTGAAATTGCAGTTGTTGCTCTGCATCTCCATACGCCAAACGCAAGAAGAAGAAGACTGTGAATATTGTTTTACAGAACCGAAGCTACAGCAATAAACTTGCAAGCCACAGAGCAAATGCGTTCGTGTGGGAGGTGGCCACGCGCCTCTGTTGACACACACAGCGACGTCCCAAATGACGTGGCCACTCATGTGTGGCACACTGACACAATTCGGCTTCTCGCCCGCGAACGCGTTCCGTGCCCTTAATTAATACACCGGCCGCGAATCCTTCTCGGGGTTTCGCAAACCTCGGTCAAGGACCAAGAGATGATCAGGATGATGACGACGACGACGGCGGCGGCTATGATGACTGACTGAAGCTGCTCGGCAAAGACGAGACGTGGAAGCGCCGCACCGCCGCACAAAACGCGACCACAACCCCCTCGATCCATCAACTGCACGTACACCAAAAACCGTACATTTGTCACACAAGCGATAAACTGGACGTTTTATGGCCACGAGCTCAGCTGAGTTTTGCGTCCAGTCCGGCGGCGCTACGAGAATCCATTCTCAAGTTATCGCTTCCCGAATGCGACTGCCCCTAACGTTTGACCGGTGATGGGAAGACCGCACCTGCGTGTGCGCGCGCGCTTCTTTGACCCCCGTGGCCGCGACCCCGAGCGCGAGAGCAGCGAAGGCGATGCGGGGTGTCCGCGGGACCCGGGGCAGGGGCCTCGAGGGGACGCGGGGACCTTTGAGGCCATGCGGACGCAGGACCCTGGCGACAAAGGCGGCGGCATCGAAGGCAGCGCGTATCGCTGACGCCATGGCTGTTAACTGGCGGAGTGCCTGGACCTATGCTTACATGCACTAAGGATTGTGATGCTAGTGAGCGGCGTGATGCGTATCCAAGCTAGGAAATATAGTGTTTTGGCGGTGTTGCTTATCCGTTTTGGGAAATATAACGTGTCTTTGTCAATGTATACTTATCCGCACTACGAATTGCGGAGCTTGGTCCAAAGTACTTATATTCGTATTAAGCAATGTTTTGTATCATGTGTTTTGACAAGAGGTAATGCAAGAGGTATGGTACTTGAATAGATGCAGTATTGTATAGACCAAGACTTGTAAGCAAAACATGTACTCAAAGTTATAAAATATAAGATTGATTTGATATTGTACAAACGTTTCATTAATCATAATACGTTTAAGCAGACATGAAAAGCCGTTTAACCTACGCAGTTGCATAAAAAACAATCTTCAAACCCTTACAATTGCAAGAAAACAAACACGAGTCGTGGCTTTGCATTTAAAACGTTAGGCTAGACCGGTCGATTCTCATCGATACTGGTAAAAAAAAAAGCACACACAGGCACCGTCAATTTCAGATATAATACATCAGGCAATGTTCGTTTCAAATTCAAGTAGCTGCTGAATGAGGTTTTATTTCAATCAGACCACTTTCGCCACAGATACTCGATGCGAGTGGTCGATATCCCGGTGAAGTAAAAGACGAGTGAATTGTCCCCGACGTATCCCTTGCTGAAGAGACGATGTACCTCAAAGGGCCCTCACCTGGGTACATAAAGGCAGTTAAAATGACAAGAGTACTTATTATTCCAGAGGTGGGAAATCTTTTTCTTATAGTGGACTAAATAGGACTCTATATATATATCTATGAAGAGCCACACATTAGTTGACATTTAACTTTGACCATGGAAGGACTGTATTGACTGAGCAGGTGACTGAACGCGCATAAAATTGGAAAGTTTCAAAGGTCCAATATATTCCTCTCCAGTACCCAATTAGTGCACCTAAGATGCTTGCAGTGAGGAATATAATTTCCAGGTGGTTTCTGAGAGGTAGGCCTCGTTTGGCCGCGGGTCATGTGACGTTAAGTTACGGGTCGTATCCGGCCCGTGACACCCCTGACTCAAACCAATATCAGAGCCACTGAATCGGCACAAATGAGTCCCCGCTTTTAAACGCTGGATCTGGCTGTCTCTTCGATGGTTTATAATGACTCAGAAATATCAAGTTGGCACCAGTGATTATACCCGGATCTTAAGTGGTGAGATGATGTTTTCAGCCTGGTTACCAATGACTGCACAAAAACATCTCAACACATTACTGGATATTTGTCATTTACTCGGCACACACGGCTAACATAATTGGCGAATGTTTCAACAAGCCCTGGGTTCCCCGCTTCTATAACCTGCATGGTGAGGTATGATCAAACAACCCCATAACCAACATATTTATCAATACATCGTATGATCAACACATAGCAAACCATAATTTACAAAGAAAGTGCATGGTCTTGTGTTGAATGAAAAAGGCCGACAAAAGTGAATCCACAAGTAGGTCTGATATCATCACATGAGGCTGCACTGCTGATTTGATGCTTTGTTTGCAGGCAATATTTTGGAATGATGTCTTCAGCTTCTGACATAACCATAACTGTGATGAAAGAACAATTGGCATTTAAATCAAGTTAAATCAAAGTGTCTCCAAGCTCATTCAGGAATAGGGGTCGTGCTGATCTCATTTAATGGCTCTGAGAAAGTGATGAGAACTCAGAATGCCACAATAGGGGTCAGATTATCCACAGAATAATTACTCTTTACTTGCCTCAAAGTGGTACTCATTTCACTGATCCTGGAAGAACAATGATGGGGCTCAATCGACTCCCAATCAGAATTCATACTCATTACCTTGCCCTTGTTTGAACATATACTCTTTTGACTTTGAACAATGACCAAAGCACAACAATAAAGTAATGATAATACTTCACTTGTAATGTCAAATATACCATGTTATTACAGTGCTATGAGGGTCTGGTTGGGGTCTGTCCGGACCTCTCCCCAAAAACACTCGTAAAGCCGTCCAGCCTCAGGAGCTCTAAGGGCACTGCCACCCCTCGGAAACGAAAAACCACCAACCCCTGTAACAAACCCATTCATA
This sequence comes from Lampetra planeri, assembly GCF_965212315.1. NCBI lineage: Eukaryota > Metazoa > Chordata > Hyperoartia > Petromyzontiformes > Petromyzontidae > Lampetra > Lampetra planeri. Next base: position 8,655,208 of record NC_136111.1, read on the forward strand.
TTTTCCACAACATAAACACGACAATTAATAAAAAACATCCACTTGCTCGCATCACCCTGAACGTCACCAAACCACGTGAATCCCGATCGGGTCTGATGCAGGACCCCTGAGGTAAATTCAAGGGCAGCGTGCAGCCTCAAACTCCTGGGCACTGATACAGTTTACTGTTTTTTGTTGAACAACCCTAGTGAGTTGTGTCAGGTATAGGATCAGTCTTGACAGCCGCTATCTTGTAGCTGTCCCGGACGGTCCGATATACGCACACAGGCTCGTGCAGCAATAATCAGAGAATTCAACAACAAGGCTCCCAGCTGTGACGATGCCACAGCGGACCTGCAACCCAGAGGCTGCCGATTACGTTCCACCTCCCGGTGCGGCTATTTGAAACAATGGGGCACATTTATTAAATTGGTGCAGTCGTGAGTAAAACTCCACTGGAATCGGTGACCGGTTTCTGACTTTCAGAAGCAGTTATAGACCAGTTGATTTCCCCCCCATGCGATCTTAACCCTACGACTGGCCCAACGGCATGAACATGAGGGGGGTAGCTACCACATTACTATATTTACCACATTACTGTGAGGTTTAACCACGACACATGGTAATGAGCTGGTGGCACCTCCCTCCCACCCACTATCAGTCCCGCCCATGTCTACATTAGCCACGCCCACTCCGCCATTAGCACTGCCACCCACCAGGAGTTGGTGGTTTTTCGTTTTTGTTAAACCAATCTGAGGAGTAGCCGTGCTCAAAGAGCTTGTTTGAGTGGACGGCTTTACAAGTGTTTTTCAGAGGAAATCCGGATGGACCTCAACCAAACCCTCACAAATGGCGAGCCAAGCTGGAGGGTGGGGGAGGGGCCCTTCATCTCCAGAGCACAATGCCACCCGCCATCAGGACAGGGTGGGAGCAGAACTCCTTAGTGTGAGGGTTTAGCGGCTCATACAACATTTACTTAATTTGCTTGTAGAGCTTTGGGTAATAAGTGATCACAGATCCATTATTTTTATAAAGTAATTTCCGCGTCATCGCGAGGTCGCTGTATCTCCGCTTGTGGTCCAAGTGTCACCAGCGGTGGCCGGAGAGGAGGCAGCAAGTTTCCCAAAGGCGTGTGCGCAGCGCCACATCTTCCACGGCCTGTGCAGGCTCAATCTGGTGGCCATTTTCCAGGTAGGCCCAAGGGCGGCCTTTCAGTTCGGGGGCAGTGGCAGCATACGTGACACCGGCTGCCGCCTGGCGGGTGGACTGGGATGTGTAGGAACACAAGGGGCAAGTCGAGACACATAAAAAGACAGATGACGTAGGGACACATGTGCATATTTAACTTGCTAACCCACCCCTACTGGACATGTGTGAAAAAAAGTTGCATAACTCATTGGATTCCTCCAGTCTAAATAAAGATTGATTCTGATGCTGATATGGGGAAAGGGAGACAGAGAACACATTTCAACATGCAGAATGGGAGATCGAAAAATATGTGTATATGCAAGTAGATGATATAATAGACTGATATTAAAGTTTTGTTGATATTGGATTACTTTTACAAGTGTTACTGTGTCCCCCACGTTCAAGGCAGTCAGACAAACAGACTGAGCTAATGCACAGATGCTTTCAACCTTAGCTGGAACGTGTGAAAAACCAAACAGCACATAAGTGTTAATGCCCAGCCAGCAATATAAATGCACACAATGGATGGGTTAGGAGTGTGAAGGGACGTTACCCGGAAGAGGAATCGGCCCGTGAGCCACTGGCCCATCCTGAAAAAGGCACCCGCGTGGCGGTAAAGTTCGGAGTCCACGACCCCAGGGTCCACGGCGACACTGGTGACATGGCCGCCCCCCTGTTCATGCAGCTGGCGCGACCATAGCGTGAGCGCCAACTTGGAACGGGCATAGGCAGCGTATGAGGAATAGCGTTCGCTGTGGGAGGATGGAGGAGGCACAGAGCGGCACAAATACATGCACAGAGACCAATGAACGAACACACGTGCACACAAGTGCTTCTGCATGAGTATCGTCATCACCAGCAGCCAGAGATATCCCATGCTCCATGAAGGCCTACTCCAGCCACCGACACCTCTGCCGATCTCGTAATGCAACAATTAATCTATTTCTTGCACAAGTGCTGATTTCATCTCTTCATCTCTGCACTGGATGTACACTCAGGTGTGTTCCCTGCTTGGGCTTCGACTTCGTCGTTAGTCTCGACCACTGACTATCATCCCATCAATAATGTGTCTATAATTTGTGTAGGTTCTGTAAGGCACGTGTTCCTCTTTTTGCCTCTCAAGTCTAATTCCAAGCACGCAACTCTGCACTTTCTTTACGCACTTTCCATTTTCTTTGTCAATGTCCATATTACTGATCCATGTTTTACAAGGTAATATACACTGATTAAAAACGTTCCTCTTTAGATATATTAGCATGTTTCCTTTCATTATACATTTTCATTTTACAAAAGTACTCCATCCTGCTGTCGATCTCCTTTGAATTTCATCGTTTCTATCCCAGTCTACCTTTATATAATTTCTCTTTGTATAAATATTATGCTGTATTTTTCAAGTGCGTCCCTCCGATAGACATCTCCGAGTCCAACTTGTTGTAAGTGACTTTTCATACGGACAAATTATTACTGTGTTGCAGTGGTAGTTACTGCTGTCAAGCCGACCTGCAGTTAATGTCGTGGAAGAGGAGTCGCCCAGCGCGATGCGTGGCCGACGAGACGCAGACGACGCGCAAGGGGGTCGGGCCCTCGGAGGCGCCAGTTAGAAGCGCCGTCAGCAAAAATGGCCCCACACAGTTGACAGCGAGGTGCTCCTCTAGCGCGTCGGCGCTCAGCCGCAGTGGCACCAGCATCACACCCGCTGCTCACGCGCACGCACAGGTACAAAGGGACGGGGTAAGTGGGCGAGCAGGTGGACAAGGCTGTGTCCATTCCGGGGTGAGGACTTTTCTCTTTTTCTCTTCGACCAAATCACAAGGAATGTGCGTGTTATTCCCCTATACGTGGTAGGACTTCTCCGGGTACTTCAGTTTCATCTCACACAAAGTAAAATATGGCTTACAAAAGAAAAAGGCCAAGCATCACAATGCGAGACACTCCTGAAAAGGGTCTTGAGACTCAGTGAGACTTTCTTGGGTAAAGGATATAAAACCAGATGTCAGACCACCATGAGAACACCTAATTTTGGAGGTTGGGTGATAACTATGCATGTTGTTGAATCTGGAAGGAGGAAGCATGTGCTGGATAAGTGTGGTAGCATCAGCAGAATTGGTAATGATGTCCGATTGATCATGAACTTTGCGAATGCGTGGACCCAGCCTCACCGTTGTTCACGAGGATGTGCAGGGGCAGCTTTCGCGATCGGAAGCGGTTCACGAAGTCTCGCACGGACGAGAGGGATCTCAGGTCCAGGTGCATGAAATCCACTGTCAGGAGGGAATGCATTCATTTTATATCAGGTGGTGCACATGTGCATGTGTATGTGTTTATCAATCACATAATGATGCATGATTGTTCTGTTTTATAAAAACAGATAACCTGAGTTTGATTCCCTGCCATGACTAACATCAGTGGGATATGATATTAGTACCGATCCTGGGCCTTGCTCTATTTACTAAGCTCTCAAAGAGTATCTGATGTGGTGCATAGAAAATCAGCATTGGGGAGACAAAGGCGGTCAAGGGTCATGCTGGCTACACCATCCCCTTGTGCATTGCTCCAGTCTTAATAGGTACACACCAACAGCACTTGCCCAAACAGTTTTGTGTGTGCGCAAATAATTTAGTAAGTACAAATGATATTATAAAAAACAAATACGAGTAGAAATTCACTTCATCTGTAAAGTGTAGCAATGGAAATTATTTACCAAGGAAAGCCTCATCCAAGTCACTAGATTGTATTTGAAGGAGGGTCCTGCATTCGAATGTTTGGCAACGCCATGGTAGAAAGCCGAAGTGCCCAGGGAAGGCTCACGCATACGAGGAGTAAAACTCAACCCTGTCATTGTTTGGCTACCTTGGAGCCCCTGTCTACAACATCTGGCAAGCCCAGTGTAGGTGGTCACTCATCTAATTACTAACAAGGCTCACACCTGCATGTCTTTCGAGATCCAAATAGAATGGAGGGTCAATTAGTGTGATGTAATGAATTAAGGTGATTTGGTGGTTGGTAATTTGGCTATTTGCCCAAGAACAGTGTTGGTTTTAGAGAGAGACTAGCTTCTGTCGTGGGAATGTGGATATTCCGCCACTGGCTGCTAAGTGCCACCGAGAGAAGCTGAGTACCACCACACAGGTAACGTGAGGTTTTGCGGTCGTGTAGGTGGCTTCCATAGGGTGGCGTGGGATGTTACGCACCCTCGTCATTCCCCGTGTCTGAACGCAGTGCTTGAGCAGCCTCGTTCCCTTCCTTCTCATTGTTGGACGCTGATGAACAGACAAAAACACAGGCAAGGACAAAGCAATTAAAACTCAATTAGGAATTGGACAAGTAAATAACTCCTTGACAAACTGAACGAAAATAAGATTATTAATACGCCATAAAATTTAGTGATCACCACAAAAAAGGACACATATATAAACAGTCTTGTGTATAGTATGTCAAAGTACTACATAATTGAATAGTGTAGAGGTCATATCCAGTATAAACTGCTGCTGGATAATTCCTAGCTCAGCTTCAAATTGTGGACTTCCCTTGGGGCTTTTCCACACTTTATTTAATTTTTCTTGCTCATTTGACCAATATTCACAGATGATGGATGTATCACTCTGTATCTGTAAATATGTATCTGTATTTATGTCAGCCAGTATGTCTGCATTGTGTGAATCTCTGTGTCTGCCTACTCATCTTTGTTATAAATACGTGAACAAGTCCGTCTGCATTTTTGATTTAAAATCCAGACCACGGCTAACATCAGTGGAAAGTGATATTAGGATCGGTTCTGCGTTTGCCGTTGGTCGACTCAGCCTTATGTGACCACCTAGTATGGTATGTACTCATTAGCACTGGGGAGACAAAGGCGGCTGTGCGTGGTGCTGGCGACACTACTCTCTCGGGAGTCGTTGCTGGCCTAAAATAGGTGCTTGCTAACAGCACTCCCCACAAAGAACTGTTGATAGGCTATACAGGGGATGTTTGTGTCTGTGTGTGCATCTAAGTTTATGTCCATCTGCATGTCTATGCGTCTTGTCGGTCTGTGTGTAACCCACGGTCGTACCAAGGATGACCCACGTGTTTGTGTCTGTGTGTAACCCACGGTCGTACCAAGGATGACCCACGTGTTTGTGTCTGTGTGTAACCCACGGTCGTACCAAGGATGACCCACGTGTTTGTGTCTGTGTGTAACCCACAGTCGTACCAAGGATTACCCACGTGTTTGTGTCTGTATGTAACCCACGGTCGTACCAAGGATGACCCACGTGTTTGTGTCTGTGTGTAACCCACGGTCGTACCAAGGATGACCCACGTGTTTGTGTCTGTGTGTAACCCACGGTCGTACCAAGGATGACCCACGTGTTTGTGGCTGTGTGTAACCCACGGTCGTACCAAGGATGACCCACGTGTTTGTGTCTGTGTGTAACCCACGGTCATACCAAGGATGACCCACGTGTTTGTGTCTGTGTGTAACCCATGGTCGTACCAAGGATGACCCACGTGTTTGTGTCTGTGTGTAACCCACGGTCGTACCAAGGATGACCCACGAGTTTGTGTATGTGTGTAACCCACGTTCGTACCAAGGATGACCCACGTGTTTGTGTCTGTGTGTAACCCACGTTCGTACCAAGGATGACCCACTTGTTTGTGTCTGTGTGTAACCCACGGTCGTACCAAGGATTACCCACGTGTTTGTGTCTGTGTGTAACCCACAGTCGTACCAAGGATTACCCACGTGTTTGTGTCTGTGTGTAACCCACGGTCGTACCAAGGATGACCCACGTGTTTGTGTCTGTGTGTAACCCACGGTCGTACCAAGGATGACCCACGTGTTTGTGTCTGTGTGTAACCCACGGTCGTACCAAGGATGACCCACGTGTTTGTGGCTGTGTGTAACCCACGGTCGTACCAAGGATGACCCACGTGTTTGTGGCTGTGTGTAACCCACGGTCATACCAAGGATGACCCACGTGTTTGTGTCTGTGTGTAACCCATGGTCGTACCAAGGATGACCCACGTGTTTGTGTCTGTGTGTAACCCACGGTCGTACCAAGGATGACCCACGTGTTTGTGTCTGTGTGTAACCCACAGTCGTACCAAGGATTACCCACGTGTTTGTGTCTGTGTGTAACCCACGGTCGTACCAAGGATGACCCACTTGTTTGTGTCTGTGTGTAACCCACGGTCGTACCAAGGATGACCCACGTGTTTGTGTCTGTGTGTAACCCACGGTCGTACCAAGGATTACCCACGTGTTTGTGTCTGTGTGTAACCCACGGTCGTACCAAGGATGACCCACGTGTTTGTGTCTGTGTGTAACCCACGGTCGTACCAAGGATGACGTGGGCTCCCAACTCAGCCAGTCGCCTCCCTGTCTCCAAACCGATTCCTCGTCCACCTCCCGTCACCACGGCAACACGCCCGGTCTGGCGGGGCAAAGCTGACAGCAGCAGGGTGCATGGGGGGTTACCAAAGTCAGTCCTTTATTGAACCGTGTGACAGAGCAATCCCATTTGTAATAGTCCAGGTTCAAGACCTCTCTTTTTTCCCCCCTCTATGACCGACTGCCTCCATTATTCGATAAAATATGCCTACTTTTTGTCTAAAAAGTCTTGAGATGTCCCCGCATTTAGACCCGGGGTCGGCAACCTGCGGCGCCGAAGCCACATGTGGCCCTTTGAGGAGTGCTTCGTGACGTTATTTATTAAGGACCGCCGTCTCGTATTCACTCACATGCATTGCGGCTCTTGAAAAATTGAGTTTTTTTACCGATTTTTTAAAATCTTCTTACATTGGTTGCCGACCCCTGATTTAGACGCAATATACATCCGCGTTCTACTGTAAATAGGGAGCCCTGTAGTTTGAAAAAAGCGTACCTTATATAACAATCCGACAGATCTCTTCTATTTAAATGTTCATACTCTATCTCCATGGGACTAGGGGTAATCCATGCAGGTCGTCTGACAACATCAGTCGGCCATTGAGATGGCAACACCTCCACGAGGAACATCTGAGATTATTCACTCATGTCCTTTCGTTAACCAGACAACACCTTTTAAATACAAAAGAAGTCTGTATTCTCTTTATGGTGAGCATCGGGTGGTATTAAAAGTCGTGGTGGAAATTCCACATTCCTGTGATTAGTATTTCCACAGGATGGCCGGTGTTTACTTTTCACAAAGTGGTTCTCTGTCAAGATGATGATAATCATGGTTTATTGATGGCGCTGCTGAAAACTATTATGCGAATGGTGCCAAACCAATGAATGATCCTGGCAGGCATTGTAACTCGCACAAAAAAAAGTGAGTTATATTATCGTGTTTAATTTAAGTCACCTATGACTATTATTTGGGTCTTTCGGTAAAGCCACGTGGCAGTCACGAAATCTTTAAGTCAAGATCACCTACGACTGTTAAATATAATTTGCAATTAACAAAATCAACAAAAATTCCCACAGTGCACGGATTATCATGCTCAGCCGTGGTCAATCCACTGCTGGATTAAGGCCTCTTCAAGATGCCCGTGGGGTCAGAAACACACAACACAGCAAAGTAATTACAAGCCTACCAGGCTAATGTTAGGTCAAAGTTAAAAATGAACCAACAACAAAAAAAACATTTTAAAATTAATCTTTCATCATAATACATCCGCAATGACATTGTAGCCGTGGCATTAAAACATGTATTAGGAAAAAAAACAATTATCCTCTACAACAATTGTATTAACATCGCTAGATTGGTAAATGGCTGATTGGGGAGGGCCTCTCTCCAGCAGTGGATTCACCACGGCCGATTGACCGAAGGCCCGAACGAAGCCACGGCCTCGCCTAGAATCCCTGCCCGTTTGGGGCGACCGTAGGCGGCCGGGGCTCGCGCCGCGGGAGGGGGATCCCCGTTCTCACCTCGGGGATCAAAGACCGGCGTGACTAGCTGCAGCAGCATCACTCTTATTCCGATGTAGTAAACGTGAAGCAAACATTTAAGCCTGTAAAAGGCCAGACTTATGTTAAATTTGCACATGATTACCGCTTATGATATTGTTTACGATGCACTTGCGTTCGGAACTTAAATGGTCATATCGCCCCCTAATGCCGTTCGTTGTTCCGAATTCGTATCTCAAAATGTAATTAATTTTACCCAATTAATCTGAGTGTACATTTCTCAGTTTTGCTCTGCCCCTCGTGTAACAATTGCCTGTTGTAATGTCGAGTTATAGAAAGCGTCTTCTTGGTTAAGGGCTCTCATAAAGTGCATCGCAAGCTGCGGTGAAAGGAATTTCCAAATCCTAGCATCGATAAGCAAAAGCAGGAAGCGCTCGATTAGCTCGATTATATTAACGTTTTAGATATTTTCGCGACGTTTTAAAAGCAAATGAACATTATACGATCAATAACAATAAAAAAAATGTAGCTACATGAACGTTAATATATAAAAAATAAAAGCTATGTTTCCGCCCGGTTTCGAACCGGGGACCTTTCGCGTGTTAGGCGAACGTGATAACCACTACACTACGGAAACTTAGGTACCAACGTCGCCCGCAATAACCCTAACGAATGTTACACAATCCTCAATGTTTTAATTAAACGACGTTTCGGGGAATGGGCCTTCTTTATTGATGACACGTAGAGAGGCCGGAGAGATAGACTGGATACGATTTGGAGACTGTCCCTTTGAACACTTATGAGGCCTGATGAGAATTATATTTGAAACTTTACTGATTAAGTCTTTTTTTTTAAATGCCAAATTAACAGTTACCTAACTTTAACTGGTGAGTAGCAAACCTCGCGATAATCAAAACGTACTCCTAAATAAACGAATATATAAAAAAAACCTATCAAATGTTGCTGGCAAATTAAATTGTGGGAATGTTCTTCAACATATACAGTATTACATTATTACATTCATATAACACACTTCCAGACATTTAGAGATGTTTACCAACAATACAATTACACCAAGTTATGGTTTACCGGAATCTTACATTTTCCTGGAGTAAATCCGACGAGCTATTAAGCTCTTTTCCACAGTCGTCCAGTAGGGGCGGGCCAGTTTAAATGTGCATGATCTGCGCGTTCCGTCCTGTTCATGTTTCATCATTTGTGGGGCCGTCCATAAATGACGTCACACGATTTTGGACGATTTTTGACTCCCCCCCTCCTCGTCACACGGCGTCACAAAAAGTCAGACCCCCCTCAAATATGACGTCACAAAGCTCTGCCCCCCCCCCCAAAAAAAAACATGCTTCAAATCGCTTTAAACTATTGTCATTGTAGTGCGTATTTAATGTGGCGCTGCACTCTGATGTTGTAGGAGAAAACATTTATTAAAAAGGAGGCGTTGGAAAGCAGAAATTTTGCATAAAATTCACTTGAAAATATTCAACGTCTAACTAAAACTGCAGATGTTCAGAGTATTATATTTAAACTATCTTATAATTATAAAATATTAAAAGTAATTATAACTATAAAAAAATACTTGAAACTTTGTAGAACGAAGCAAAATGGAGAGTCCAATTATAACAATCATATATTCATTCCACAGAATGAAAAGCCCTGGTAGAAACATTAGAATTAAAATGTTTAATCACAATCATTCTAAAAATTTACAAAATGTATGCTTCTCCATTCTCCCATGGAGAAGCAAAATGCTCCTTCATGGAATAAATAAAAGGTGACCTTAGTAAATTTAAATAATCAAATAGGTAATAATGAAAATTATAAAAAATTTGTGTTGTTATAACAATTCAAAATGTATTTAAAGTTGCGCATTTTGATGTGACATTTCTCAAACTCCCCCCCTCGTCACAAATGTCTGACCCCCCCCCTAGGTGCGTGACGTCATTTATGGACGGCCCCTGTGTACGCCGTGTAAATGGAAGAAACCTGAAAGTACAAGCAAGCGGCATGGAGAGATGCACGCTGGAGTTGCACTGACAGAGGAACACATGGCTTTGAGAATATAGATACACGACGAGGCCACTTAGTCTGGCTCTGTACGTAGGAGCTTTGCTCTGCTCCTATGAGTCTAAGCCATTAACAATGAACCCTAATGGAGATTTAGTCTGCCTCTGAGCCTCATGCATTAACAATAGCGCCATAGGCATTGACACCGAACCCTAATGGAGTACTAGTCTGCCTCTGAGCCTCTTGCATTAACAAATAGCGCCATAGGCATTGACACCGAACCCTAATGGAGTACTAGTCTGGCTCTGAGCCTCATGAATTAACAATAGCGCCATAGGCATTGACAATGAACCCTAATGGAGTACGAGTCTGCCTCTGAGCCTCATGCATTAACAATAGCGCCATAGGCATTGACACCGAACCCTAATGGAGTACTAGTCTGGCTCTGAGCCTCTTGCATTAACAATAGCGCCATAGGCATTGACAATGGACCCTAATGGAGTACGAGTCTGCCTCTGAGCCTCATGCATTAATAATAGCGCCATAGGCATTGACAATGAACCCTAATGGAGTACTAGTCTGGCTCTGAGCCTCATGCATTAACAATAGCGCCATAGGCATTGACACTGAACCCTAATGGAGTACGAGTCTGCCACTGAGCCTCATGCATTAACAATAGCGCCATAGGCATTGACACTGAACTCTAAAATAAACTTAGTTTGGCTGGCTCTGAGCCCCAGGCATCTACAGAGTGGTCCGGACGTATCGTGACCTTGATTAATTGACCCTTAACATTTTTTCCTATGTATATTCATTTGTTTTAAATAATTGTTACGTAAACATATTACGTTTTAGATAATAAAATGCGGGGGGGGGGGGGGTCACAAGACATCTGGACCACCCAGTACACGGAACCCTAATGGAGCCTTTGACTGGCTCTTTTAGTCTCAAACATTTACATTGAACCCCAATGGATCATTCGTCTGGCTGGCTCTTTGAGCTCCAACCATTGCTAATTAACCTTGATGGAGCCTTTAACTGGCTCTTTTAGTCCCAAACATTGACACTGAACCCCAATGGATCATTAGTCTGGCTGGCCCTTTGAGCCGCAAACATTGCCACGGAACCCTAAATGAGCCTTAGACTGGCTCTTTGAGCCCCAAACATTGCCACTGGACCATCATTGACCCTGAGCCTGGCTCTTTGAGCCCTCATCATTCAGGGTCATTGCTGGGGGGGGGCTCCGTTTTCCCCAGGCCGCGTTGCTATGCAACGTAACGGAGCACACACACACACAATCTAATTTCGCCGCGTTCACTACGAACGTACACAACTCTATAGAACGAGAAATTGCAGAGCGCAATTAAAAATCTGCCGTTTTTTTTGTCGTCTAGCGCTGCCGAATCTACCCTGGGGGCGAGTTGCGTTTACGGAAACGCGCGAGAGAGGCGAGGCGAGAGAGAGGCGCGGCCTCTCCTCGTCGAGGCCGGCGTCACTCGTGTCAGGAAGGCGTCTCGGGCACACGGAGCGCGGCGTAAAAGTTCGCCTCGAACGAAGCTCGCGAAGTCGGTGAAATCGTTCACGGCTTCGTTTTGCGAGCGCGGATTCAGGACGAGCCCCCCCCCCCCACGTGGCGACCCCCCCCCCCCCACGTGGCGACCCCCCCCCCCCCCACGTGGCGACCCCCCCCCCCCCCACGTGGCGACCCCCCCCCCCCACGTGGCGACCCCCCCCCCCCCACGTGGCGACCCCCCCCCCCCCCCCACGTGGCGACCCCCCCCCCCCCACTTTTTTTTCCACCGTTGAGCAAAGAACGCGGCGCGAGGGGCGGGGGGAGGGGCACGTGCGGGGGAGTTTTTTCCGCGCTCGTAGACGGCGGCGGATGTGACGCGTTACTGCAGCCCGTTAACGTCTTTCATCACGTGGGGCGGGGGGGTGGGCGTGTACATGTGTCGTTAAACCCGCCGCCACCCGACACGGCCAATTAGTAAGGGTTGTCACGTATTAAACGGAACGTGACAATTCGTAACGCTTTGTGTGTTTTGCTCAATTAATTGCGTGCTTCGATATCGCATCTTTTGTTTATAGAGTTTTCCGGGGGAGTTTGTGTACGGTTATTTTTTTCTTATTATTAAACAAGAAATAAAATGTGTTTTTTTACCGGTAATGCGATTACTTTGGTCATCTTCGCCGCGTCGTTGTGCGTCCCGATTTTTGGAGATGCCGATCGCGATGATCGCGATATCCTCCCGGTTAACCGCAATGCCGACTCGGTTAACCGCAATTCCTACTCGGTTAACCGCAGTAGCGACCATGGGGCAGGTTCGTCCTTCGAGGAGTTTGTGTTGAGGTTCGCCAAGAAGTACGGCTCCCAGCGGGAATACGACGAGAGATTCGCCGTATACCAGGTGAGAAAACTAAGGGCAACATGCGGAATCCCTAGGGTCCAGCCACTGTTAATAACTGAGGTTCATTCTTTCTAGATTTGAAGTTTTCGTGACTGCAAGGATTCATACTGTTTGGTTTTTTCGGTAAAGTCACGTAGGTAAAACATTTAAATTAATTAAATCACGACGTTTCGGGCGCAGCACAAGCGTCCTTCTTCAGGTGGGGTGTCTCAGAGACACACTTCAGCGGTGTGCTTTCACTTAAGCGGTGTACTTTCGCTAAGTTGTCCCCACCTGACGAAGGACGCTTGTGTTGCGCCCGAAACGTCGTAATTTAATTAATTTAAATTTTTTACCTACGTGACTTTACCGAAAAAACCAAAGAGTATAACTGAGGTTCAGACGAAGGCAACACGAGTGATCTATTGGTGCAGTGTTAACAGAGGCATAACTAGGGGGGGGCAGAGGGTACATATGTCCCCAGGCGCCAAGGTTAAGGGGCGCCAAAATGAGGCTTACAACGTTACATTATAACTTATTGCGGCGGGCGCGGCAGCCTGAAACTACTGCACAAATCTACACCTCAACCTAAAAGTTTATATGTCCCGCCACACACAACCTACATGTCATGTAATTACATTTTGGTACGTGATTAAACGGGGGGGGGGGGGGGGGCGCCAATTTTATAGTTCGTCCCCGGGCGCAAAATATCCTAGCTACGCCTTTGAGTGTTAATGACAGGCTCACAGAGCCAGACGAAGGCAACGTGAGGGATCTGTGGGTGCACTGTTAATGACAGGCTCACAGAGCCAGACGAAGGCAACACGAGTGATCTGTGGGTGCACTGTTAATGACCGATACTCGTAGAGCCAGAGACATTCATCTTTGTCTTGTGTTTTCTAGGCGAGCCTTCGCCGACACGAATGGCTCAACGCCGCTGCGAGCGCCCGGCACAACGGCTCGCGGTGGCGGCCCCGCTACGGAGTGACTCGCTTCTCCGACCTCACCCCGCAAGAGTTCCGAGGTATGGCAATCGAGAGAGACGGCGCAACACGAAGGGGTACTGTCTCATACTCTTTGGTTTTTTCGGTAAAGTCACGGAGGTAAAAAAATAAATATATGAAAAACAACTAAATTAAATCACGACGTTTCGGAGGCAACGCAAGCTTCCGTCTTCAGGTGGAACCGTTACAGCCAAAATCACTGTAGTAAGTGAAGAGAGCTAATAGAGAAACGCGACTATATAGGGTAAGAGGGGGGGAGGAGCCAAGGTAGGGGGGGGGGCCAAGCTGAGTTAAGACGATTTATAACATCTATTCATTATGCAGGAGAGCGGGGGGAGTATTGTCTCATCATAATGGCCTTGTCGATCCTGCTTGGCCAGCACTTCTGATGTCCCCGATTCCAATCACTGCACCATATTACACTTTGGATACTTGTTTGTTGAAGTTGAACGGCAGGTCTTCCAAGACCCCTGGTCGGCATGGAAGAGTAGGCCAAGATTCTCTGGAGAGGGGTACTCTCGAACTGCCTCTAGTGGAAGTCCTTTCACTGGCAATGGCGTGAAAAAGTAATTGCAGAGCTCGACATTTACAATTTATATGTATTGTATTGTACAGGATAATCTATTTATAGATACCCACTGCTTTATAATGACTCTCTTCCTTGCCAACAGGTGATTGTAGTGAAATCCATGGCTCCCATATCTTAGAATCAGTATTAAAAGTTATACTGAGTGTACTGAGGTTGATGAGATAACATGCTGCTTATTCTGTAATTTCCCCGGAATATTTTAGTGGAGTAGAGTATAAATGGAAGGATTAATGTAGCTGTGACCATGTTTGTTTACCCACTGCTATTGATACATAGGTGCACACACGACAGCACCATTCTCAATATCTCGTGGTGACATCATGATGCTTGTGCCAGGCTAAGCTTGTTTTTGCCACACACTGGCTTATGTTCTCTTCCACTGCACCCCCTTATGCAGAAATGTTTCTGCTGGGGACAAAGGGCCCCCCCTGTTCACAGTGGAGCCTCAGCCCCACCTGGGCCCCATGTTCAGCTCTCCAGTCTTCCCACGCACTTTGACTGGAGGGACAAGCGAGCGGTGACAGCTGTGAAGAACCAGGAGTCTGTGAGGTTCACAGCCAACATCACCGCAAACATCATCAGTAATCGCCCTCCTTTATCAATGCCATCTTTACTACCAACTGCCTGCCAGTGTCACTGTCATCACTACCACCACTATCACCTCTACCACCATCCCCACCATCACTGCCTAAAGCTACCAAATTTATTGGAGGCTCCACCAAGACACATCATAAGGTGGCAGGTACTCCCTCCACCAAACCCTACCAACTTTTACATAGCCACACTCGTGCCACCACTAGCTCCGCACACAGTGAGGTGGCCGCCTTTTGTTTTCTGACATTAGCCCCACCTACATCTGATAGGCCCTGCTCACTACTCTGCCAGCATCAATCACCACTCAGGCAGCCACGTCCTTTGCCCGTATTATGAGTCGAGCACGAGACCAGAAATTGTAAGCCATGACACTATCCTGATTTTTGAAAAAGCTTTGGGACAGCCTTTTTGAAAGCTGGACTGTCCTGGCAAAACAGGGTATTTGTTTGGTAGCTTTAATCACCACTGTATGAGTGCATGTCCACGTACTCACCCATGTACACAAGTGTGCATGCAATCTTCTGAAAGTATACTCATTCTCCCACGCATGCCCTACGCTGTATACCTTTGTGTTTGGTGTGTGAATAGTACTCATGACATGCGACCCATGTGTCCCCATGCCCATGTACACATCTTTCCCACCAGTAGCCATGCTCCTGTCTCTACCTGTGCCCGTATACTGGCATATGCATACTCATCCTGTGTGTGCTTCATTCTGCGTGTGTATCATGGGGAGTGGTTGCACAGTGAACCTGGTAGTTCAAATCTCAATCAGTCCTGAGCCTTACCATGGTTGACTCATTTGTAAATGAGTCCCCAGTGCGGTGTGTAAACATCTGCACTGGGTGGTGGTGGCCATACCATGCCATCGTGCATTAGCTCCAACAGTCTGTTAAAGCCTATAGGGGAGGATGTTTTTCTATTTCCTTGTGATTGCATTTCTGCCCCTGCATGTGGAGTGATTACCACCGCGCAACGAACTCGGCGATCTGAATTCGATTCCTGCTCATGGCCAACACCAGTGACGATTTTCTGAACCCGTCTTGGGCCTCCCCTACGTCGACTCAGCTTAAAATAAGTACCTGGTATGATGTATAAACATTGCCACGAGGGTTTCAAGGGCGGCCGGGTGTGGTGCTGGCCACCCACCCCCTTGTGTGCCTTGCTGGCCTTCATAGGTGCTCACTCACAGCACTTGCCCCAAAAAAGTCTGTTAAGGTGATACGGGGGATCTTTGTCTTTATCTGCCCACCCATGTGTGTGTCTATCCCTGTAGGAATGTCTGCATATCTCTCCATACAAATGCATACACGTGTGTGCCTGTGTGTGCGCCTGTGCGTGCGTCTGTGTAGTGCGGCGGCTGCTGGGCGTTTGCGTCCGTGCAGGTCGTGGAGAGCGCCAGCGTGCTAACGGGGGGCCTCCTGAAACCCCTGAGCGTCCAGCAGGTCCTCGACTGCTCCAGGGTCAACCACGGCTGCCAGGGGGGTGATACTGTCACGGCCTTCTCCTGGCTCAATAAGGTATGACCATGGTCCCGCACACAACAGCAACGACAACAATGACAGCAACTATAATGTCACCAACAACAACGACAACAGACATGAACCAATAAGCATCTTTGACGTCATCAAGGTGCTTGCACCAAGCTAGGTAACAGGGCTAACATGGTTTAACCTGCTTAAACCTATTTTCCAGCTTGCATTCAAACAACCCATATGGTAAATATTCTCAAAACATCCAAAGCAACATTTGAAAAACCATTGACACTGATGATTGCCAGCGTGAGGGTTACTAGTTCATATCCCCGCCGGTCATACAATTGGCCTATCTTTACTTTGAGATCAATTAAATTAGTCCCATTTCTGTTATTGTCTTATAAATAGTCTGACCGCTGTCAAAGGAATGTGAAATTTCCATCACAGGCTTAGCTAGACCAACTGAGATGTCGACCACCTCACGTTTATACTTTTGACTTTTACATCATCAGCTTTCATTATCAGATTTTTCGACGATTTCATTTGTGGCTAATCTTTTTTTATGTTTTGTTGTATGTGTGTGTGTGTAGACACGGTTGCATTTGGTTCTGGAATCCTTGTACCCATTCACTAACAGTGCTGGTCCATGCCGGATTTTTACGAACTCCACTCCTGGTGTGGAAATCAAGGACTTTGCATCACACTCCTTCCGGTGCGTGCGTGCGTACAAGCAGTGTGAGTGGTGTGTGTGCGTGCCTATATCATTATGCATACGTGTGTGTGCCTGCATATGTGTGTGCTTGTGACTTTGTGTGAAGAGTGGTAGTGTCGGGGTTAGCTTGCTGTGCTGTGAACCTGGCAGCCTGAAGTCGATTTTTGCTCAAAGCCAACATCAGTAATGATTATCTGAACTAGTTCTGGGTCTCCCCTAATTCGGCTCAGCCTCAAATGAGTATCTGGTACAGCGTGTAAACATCAGCGCTGGGGGATAAAGGCAGCCAGGCATGGTGCTGGACACCCACCCCCTCGTGTGCCATACCAACCGTAATAGGTGCTCGCTAACAGCACTTGCCCCAGGAGTGTGTTAAGACTATTGGGGTGATCATTGTCTTTGAGGAGTGGTAATGTAGATGTTAGCGCACGGTTCTATGAACCCGGCGACGAGAGCTCGATTTCCGCTCACAGTCAACATCAGTGGCGAATATCTTTAACCAATCTTAGTCCTCCCCTTGGTGGACTCGGCTTTAAAATTAGTACCTGGTGCAGTGTGTAAACATCAGTATTGGGGATAAAGCCGGTCGAGCGAGGTGCTGGTCCCATCACCTCCTTGTGCGCCATGCCGACCTTCATAGGTGCTCGCTAACGGCACTCGCCGCAACAGTCTGTAAAAGGCTATGTGGGGGTTCTTTGTGTCCCGTGAGCAGCGATGACGAAGAGGCCATGATGGGCTGGCTGGTGGGCCGGGGTCCGCTGGCCGTGAGTGTGGATGCAGTGAGCTGGCAGGACTACCTGGGTGGCGTGGTGCAGCACCACTGCTCCTCCTCGACACCCAACCACGCCGGCACACTCACCGGATACTCACTTGGTAAGCACCGAAACGCTGTGACCTACAGCTGGGCTGTCGCATTTTTTAAGTAATCGATCACTTTCCCGATTATCAGTTCCATTTCCCGACTAATTGGACAACATCAAAATAATTGAACAAAAAGGTCTCAACTCTACTCCCATGTGAGCCTCTGGGTGAGAGCTGATTGGCAGGGCTTGATGACATTGTCGGTATAGATGTGCGCATGCATGTGTAAATATTATTCAGCGTCCTTACTCCGCGCATTCATGCACGTCCTTGTGTGCTTATCGCTGTGTGTGTCGCTGTGTTTGTGTGTCCACATGTGTAGGTGACCTCCCGTACTGGATTGTCCGTAACTCGTGGGGCCCGGAGTGGGGTCTCGATGGGTACATCTACATCAAGATGTTTGAGAACATGTGTGGTGAGCAAGCCTTTAGCAGACCATGCAGCACCAGGCTCGCCACGTCCAGGACTCAAACCTATACCCACATATAGAGGAACCTAACTCCTCCACCATGCCCAGGATTCAAACCTATAACCACCTGTAGAAAAACCCTAACCTCACTTTTGCTCCAAGTTTATAACTGAAACCTCTTGTTAGTTGTAGATGGACCTCTTCACCGTGATCTAGACTCAAACCTTTAACCACTTCCACAGAGAGGTCACTTCACCACATCCAGGACTCATTCACACAAAGAGAGGTATAATGGAGATAGAGTAACGGGAGGTGGGGAAATATGTAAATGGGATGAGGTGCATAATTTCTCCGAGGTTGATAACATGAGCACCACACTGTGGGAAATCAACTGAAGTCACTCTCTGAAAAGACTGGTCTCTACCATGGGAATATGGAATTTCCACCGCTGGCTTAGGGTCACCAACATAAATAAGCGGTTACTTATACTCGTTGAAGAAGGAAGATACATTGATTTGACGTCCCCTACACCCCATCCCCGATTCAAACTTATAAGTCAAAGTCAAAAGTCACTTTATTGTCAAGTGTGTTACATGCATGACATACAACACAGATGAAATTACAGTCCTCTCTCTTGATCCCACGGTGCAACCAAGCAATTAAAAAATGAATCTCAATTAACAGACATAAATAAACAATAAACAATCGGCGATCAACACAAGATAAATAATCAAAAATGTAATAGACTTAAAATAAACAACAGTCAAGAATTATAAAATGTAAAATCTTATTTAAATACCCCACTCTGGAAAGACTTGTAATAGGTTACAACTTTCAGGGTGGTCCATAAAGATATTAACTATTGTTAAGTAATTTATTTAAACTTCAGTCTTACCTGCACGGTTGCATTTTGGGGTTTAGTGAAAGATAACATGTGAACCAAGAAATGAATAGCTTGGTTTGATTTCGAGAGCGCCATCGCATGAGCATTTGGACCAATTACACCCATGACGCTGGAAAATACCTAAGACTTTCTCAAATCTTAAATGTCGCCAGCACCATGGATTGGGATGTGGAGGATGAGAGCAATGGAACTCGCGCGATCACATCTTCACACGGACAAGTGTTTTTTTGTAGTTTTATTGACCCTGATGAATCTTCCGTTTAATTTTAATGATTTAATAGTGGATGCCCTGTATACCCACTTCCTCAGATGTATGCTTCTCTAATCCCGACTGGAACTCAAAACAATTATTTTACAGCCACTCGTGAGTTCACTTTGTCAGTCATGTTTGACAATACTTGGTGAGTTGGGCACGGTGGCGAGAACTGTCTGGTTCACATATCACTCGTCACTGATGTTGGCCATGGCGAGGAATCAAATTTAGGGTTGCCGGTTTCTTATCGAAGTGCGTGACCCACTGTGCCACTCCTGCCACCAATTACATGTCCCATCACTTTATCTTTAACAGCTCTTACTGTTTCTATCTGTCTCTCTAGCAACTCTCATAATCTCTCTCTCCTCTAGGAATCGCTAATGAGGTGGCCACGGTGACAGTGTGAAGACGTCTTGAAGAATGGAGGCTGTTTTATGCAGAGGTTCACTTTGCGTATCATGCTGCTATTATTCACACGTTTAACTCGGTTAATTATACAATACACTGTTAATTATAAAGGAGGTGGGTTGCTCAGAGGTCAGAGCGCTAAGCTGACACTGTTGAGATCCTGTGATAAAACTGGGTTCTCGAGTGTAGCAAGTTGATGCCCTCTGCCTAGTTACCAATGAATGTGCAAAAAAACATGAAATATGGTTCTGCCCTCAATTTGGTGAAGAATGAAATATATCGGTTTTACTGTAATGCAACGAACATTACTATGGTGATATCCAATTGTACGGGCTATTCTGTAATGCAGGGGGTTTCCAATGGATTCTTCGTAAAGTGACGTAACACTGACAGCACAATTGGGATAAAATTGGGAAACAGACCTGTAAACATATCTCGCATTAAATTGAATCATGACTTTAATAATTTCTAATAAACGAAAGAGAAATGTACAAACAACTTAAAACATTGTCTTCCAAAAACGTATTTAAATGAATGTTATTTTTGAAAGCATAATTGTGCAAATGACAATGTTGATGAAGATAGTTGTGGCGGATGCAATTTTGATGGTAATTGTCATGATGGTGATGAAAATATACAGTACAATACGAACAGTCCTCAAGATTCGAATTTCCGACTTATGTTATTATTTTTAACCATCCGACTTGCGAACATTCGATCGTACTTATAAACCGAACCGCGGAACTATTTTGTTTGGTGGAGCTGTCCTCTGTGAGATGCACACCCCTTCGATTAGCAAGCCAGAATCAGAACTCAAGGTAAGTGAAAATAAAACAGTTTTCTTTTCGTGTCCCATTATTTTAATGTTTTATTTACTATACAGTATTTATTTCAGTGTTACATGCAAATGTACAATATTTCCTATTTATTCGTTTAACGATGTTTTCATTTTTTGTTGAATCAAAACACAATTTATAACACTGTACAATAAAATACAGTACAGCATTGAGTTCTGAGATACGAACAAATCGATTTACGAACGGGTCTCAGGAACGTAACCCGTTTATAAGTCGAGGACTGTCCTACAATTTCAAATATATAGACATGGATGAGGATCATGACAACTGGAGCAGGAAGGTGACAGATGGAGATGTTGCATAGGTGCAGGTAAGAGTTGCTGCATAGTTGAAGTGGATGAGAGCTCTCGTGAGAGTGGTGGTAATGGTGAGTGGTAAGATTGACGCTAGCTGTGATGACGATAGTGGTGATTGTGGCAGAGGTGATGAAATATGTAATATTTCTGGTAATTTTGATGAAAGTTTTGGTGGTTATGTCTTGGTTGTGATGATGGTCGTGGTGGAGGTGATAATGATGTTGACGGTGATATGGTGGAGGACGAGTTCGCTGTACA
Source organism: Lampetra planeri (assembly GCF_965212315.1). Classification (NCBI taxonomy): domain Eukaryota; kingdom Metazoa; phylum Chordata; class Hyperoartia; order Petromyzontiformes; family Petromyzontidae; genus Lampetra; species Lampetra planeri. The sequence goes on from NC_136111.1 coordinate 8,676,272, forward strand.
CATTATAAACGTGCCAAGACCCAATTATAAGTCTTGCAGTTCTGCTGACTGAACTATTATACCCTTAGCTATTTATGTGTGCGTAAAATCACATTCCTACCTTCAGCATGACTCGCTAGCCCTTTGAAGTGTCTCATTCCCATTTACCACAGTCACGGTTAAATATTGATGCCACGGGGCCTCTAAATGTTCACCTTGTGTCGCACTTGTGAAACCCCCTGTTAGTCCGAGTCTAACCATTGACGGAGCGTAACTTTACTCACGGCAAGGCTCAATAAAGGAAGATGCGACATGAGGCCGCTTCCAGTTTACAAGCGCAGGTCGAGAGGTTTATGTGTTTAAGTGCGGCGACGGAAGCAATGAGTGGCACGCGCTCTCATCTGCTGTTGTATAACCATGTCAGAAGAAGCCTTTTGTGTCGTTTAATCCCTAATCTGGGAAATTTATCGGCGTATCGTTGAAATAGGTGTTGATTATTTTTTTAGTTGTATCTTTCATTTAGTCATTCCAGTGCAATTAAAATGCCAATATCAATGTATCACCGTTGACATCTCCGCTGTCGTGACTGCTATTATCCTTAGTGTCATCGTCATCATCGCTACTGCGGTTAGAAAAGTCGCCACCACCTTAATTACTACTAACACCTCCATCGTCATCCTCAGAAACACGGAGACGATGGCATTGATATGGAGGATCTCAAATAGAGAAATTAGAAATGAAATTGACTTCTCACAGACACCCAGAAAATGACATACAGGAAGTGATCACGAGGCTAATGTAATTCAAGTTACACTTCATCGCCAAAGAGATGACAAAGTTAATTACAGGGCAAAAATAAGTGGTTAAGATGAAAATTCGAGTTTAGGAGGAAGACTGATTACAAGCAGATTCAATTGACAAGAGAAGCTAAATCATGAAATGGATGTCACCACCGAGTAATGAAAAATAACCAAAAATGTAATGGACTGGGCATTCATTGAAAGTAGGACGGGAGGGGGGCAAAGTAAAAAAAACTAGAAGAGAACAAGCTACGTGGAACCACGAACAGCATGCTGAAGAAACGAAGCGATATGGAAAGGGATGAAAATACTAAATTTTAGAAAAATGTCCGTGATTCTTAGTCAAGAAAAATAACAAAAACGTAATGCTATACATGGAACTGAACAATCGTTAAGAATTGAGAGAGATTTTGAGAAAAAAGCATGTCATCGATGTCATATAACCAATAAAAACAGCAAAAATTAAGTTGATGATTGGTAAAGCTCGACTAGTGGACTGTAGAGAGCAAGATGGAATCCTAATGATGTAAACAGAATGCTCGATAGTAGAAAACTAGATTTTAAAAATATATATATAATATACCCCAAAAAATATCAATCTTCAGGCGAGGAGGAGAAGATTGCAGGTGTCACATTTGAAAGAGTAACCATTGACCTTCAAAGTACGAAAAGGAAGAACTGGACAAGATTGAACAACTGAGCATTATGAAGGAAGCAGGCCTGAATGTCGCATCAAAATTAGCGCCCCTTTTTACGGAACGTTTACATGAAAATGGAACACCCCAGTCCTGGAATAATGCTTCGATTTGTCACGTATTCAAAAGGAAGACAAGGTAGCCTCCTATAAAGTGCATATAAATCGTTAAAAAATAATATAGAGAATTGAATAATGGACAATTTAGAGGCCAGCCAACCACAAAATACATGTCAGTAAGGGGAGTCGGGTAAGGAAATGTACTCTCAGCAGAGCTATTCGCAGTGACATAAAATATTTTATGCCAACTGAATTGGGGAAACAAATGCAGACACATAAATGGGACATATATTAACCACCTCAGTTATGATTTTTATATCGGCATTATATAAACCAAATGGGAATGAATTACAGGAAACGACTGCAGAACGTAACAGGGAAGGCTGCAAAGAATCCCTGAAGATATTTGTGTTGTGTTGCACTTTGTGTTTGTTTTTCTTTATTTTTACTCTTTTTTCTGGCCTGCACTAGTTTCCTGTTATGGGGATGTAATCGTCACTTACAGCTTTCAAATTGTAAACTGTCGTGGGGTCACGGAGATCGTCGGGGGGAGGAGGGGGGGTGGAGGGGAGGAGGGGGTGGGGCTCAGGGGGCTGCGCGTGTACGAGCCGAACTCACGCGCCTCCAGCCTCGTGCGCGCACGAGATCACGCGGAGCTCAACTCACCCAATTGCAAAGACAAATAGCTCGCCTTTATACCCTTTAGCAGACTGTCGGGCTGAGTGCTCTTCGCGGGCACCCACGAAGGCCGGAACTAGACGCGAGGGCCGTGGGGTGGCCAACACCACGCCCCCGGCCGCCTTTGTCTCCCAAAGCGGCGATATTTACTACACGCCGCAGCAGGAACTCATTTCAGTCTGAGTCCACCTAGGGGAGGCCCATGACCGGTTCAGATAACCGTCGCTGGTGTTGGTGGTCGTGAGCGGGAATCGAACTGGGGCTAACGGGTTCGTGACGCAGCGCGCTAACCGCTGCACCACCACTCCGCGCTTCCACGACCACTACGATCACCACCACCATATCACACCAGGCAAGCAATTTAAGGCCGAGTCGATCTAGAGGGAGGCTCAGAACCAGCTCAAATGTTTGTCATTGATGTCGCACATACATCGTGACACATTGTGACGTGCCCAGTCTTTTAATACGAGCATGACTACCGGGCCTTGTAACGTATGAACCGAAGTGCGCCCCGCGAGCTGAAGGTTCTCCAAACATGTTTTGGGACCCTCAAAATTTGGAAATGTTGCATTCTCATGGTTGGAACAAGTCCATACTATTTAGGGGCAAGCTCTGTTAGCGAGCACCTATTACTCATTAGCATCTATTACATTCGCTATAACTCCGCGGACACACCTGTACACCCGCGCATGTTTACGCAATGACTCATTAGTGGCACTTGGCACACGCACACTCAGGCACACGCACGCGTACGGCTACACATTAACGCATGAGCAAGTGCACGCATATAAATAGCCCGCCCGGTCGGAGACCCGGACTTCAGAACTCCCAGTTAGATCCCGGATCCTCGTCCCCAGACCTTAGTTCCCCGAGACCGAGGGGAGTACTAAGGACCCTCTCCCCAACTTGGATTTTGGTCCACAAACTGAGTTCAACTCCAAACACTGCATTAAATGCACAGTGGTGCTTTCAGGACTGCATAAACCTAGGGCATCAGAGTTCGATGCCGGACCCAGGTGGCTGGGGATTTTTAATTTAGAACCCATGGGCATCAATCCTCGCGCCGCCAATCAAAGATAACGAGGATCTGCGTTCAATATAAACTTCATCAACGACATCATCATCATCACCACCATCGTTGAGGAGCCATGCTTGGTTACCTGCTGGCCGCCCTCGCGGTCATCGCCGTGGGATGGGGTGAGTAAGCGATGTACTCGTGGAAATTCCACATTCCTGTGTCAGAGGCGTGTTAATACGCTCAACTGCTTTGGTTTCCATCAGAATGGTACCAGATTTATCGACCTCGAGCGGTATTTGAACTGACCAGACATCAATTTAGCATAATCGCGCCACCCGGTCGGATGTTAATTTGGATTCAATTATTTCAGTCCAACGAATTATTTCAGTATTTTGATGGATTAATTATTAGGCTCACACGAATTCAAAAAATTACTGTTCCACGAATTAATTTCTGGGAAACCTTTTTACGTATGAATGTTTTGTTTATTCTTGATTTGAACGGTATTGATTTTGCAAAGTATTGATTTTGTCTATCAATGCTGTACAATATTCTTCTGATGTTGGCTTGTACAGAGCAAGCACGGATCACGTGTTGTTAACCCAGAGGCTGTTTCACCGTGTTTTGCAAAGCGCTCTAAGTCACGAATTTCCATCGTCCATTCCTTAAACGCTAATTATTCTAATACTGTATTGTAAAGAATTATAGCTTGCGGGGTTTGATAAATAATTGGGAATTAATTCCGTGTTGTAATCGGCCAGACCATTTGTTAACCAAAGCTGGATTCCATTTATGTGATGCTCATCAGTAAAGCGTGGCCTCTCAGACGAATCCCATTGGGTGATCATAATAAAGCCAGTCATGATGGTAATGGGATGTAACAATCCACTAAGCGCCTGCAAATGAACTGAATGAATCGCTCCAACTCACTGTAGGATGCCCTCTCCAGCGTGTTTCGTTCTTTGGCTCTCACTTTGTTGTTCATCTCGACATCTTTGCCATCACCCCTTATCGAGGGCATATCTCACCAGCGTGATGCCACAGTGGCGAGATGTTAACTACCTCGCCAAGTGTACATGAGGTCATGGGTTCGATCCCGACCTTGACGCCTGCTCTATATTTGCAGTTTGCATGTTCTCTCCGTGGTCGCGTGGATTTTCCTTCGGGTCCTCCGAGTTCCCCCTCCTCATTTAGAAACATGCGTTTAGAATATTTGGCTACTGCTATGAATTTCCACGTGATAAGCCACTTCGTTGAGCTACCACTTTGTGGCCAGGTCGCTTCTGAAAAGGAGTTGATTAGCTCAGTGGGACTCACCTGGAAAAATAACATATATATATAGTTTATCTTCTAAATAGTACGAGTATATCCTGCAGAAGCGCACTCACTCTTCTTAACGAAATAAAATAGTTCTCTACTTTGCACGTCTTCTCCGAGTGATGCTTCTATTTCAGCTTCTCGGGGTAAATCCGAGCACGCTCCGATTGCTCAATGCTTCTTTACGCACCGTTCATCTTTCACTCCATCTTTCTTTTGCCAATGTCTATGAACAGAAACATAATCATTAAAAAGCAACGTACCATTCTTGCGCATTAATTAACCACCCCCCCCCCCCCCCGAAAAGAAAAATCAGTGCATATATGATATGTTATGACATACGGATCGTTCCATTGGGGTACCAAGGTGACGTGGATACAGGTAGGAGTCTAGGTTTATTTGACACTCACAAGGAAGGCCTGGTCGCTAAAAGGGGGGTGTTATACGCGTTCATGGCCGCCAAGGGCGCCTAAGCCCAGCAAACACGCGCGCATCACGAGCTCCAGATCACGCGCGTTCTCATCCATCGCGTTGATGATGAGCCACCGCTTTTAATGATTAAAACGAGCAAACCGCACGTCCTTTGTACTTCACCGTCCGTCCCTCTCAGCCAGCCAAAAAGACTTTTAATTTTATAGAAGATCCTGTCTCTCTCCACCTCTCTCTAGCCTTATCTGTGATGTATATGGGGCCGTCCATAAATGACGTCACGCGATTTTGGACGATTTTTGACCCCCCCCCCCCACTCGTCACAAAGTCAGACTCTCCCCCTCAAATATGACGTCACAAAGCTCTGCCCCCCCCCCCAAACCATATTTCCATTTTGAAAATAAAACATGCTTCAAATCGCTTTAAACTATTGTCATTGTAGTGCGCATTTAATGTGGCGCTGCACTCTGCTGTTGTAGGAGTGTTGTTAGAACAATTAGTGTTGTTATAACAATTCTATATTTATTTAAAGATGCGCATTTTTATGTGACGTCACATTTCTCAACCCCCCCTCCCCCGTCACAAATGTCTGACCCCCCTTTAGGTGCGTGACGTCATTTATGGACGGCCCCTATCCCAATTTATGTATGTTTCTATTCCTTCTGTCCCCTCTTCGACCTCTCCCTCCCTCTATATCCATCTCCTCCCTCCATTGTATCTCACCCACTCCCTTCCCCACTCTCTCCCTGTTTGTCTCTCTCAGCTCTCACCCTCGCTCTCCTTATTCCCATCTCTCCCGTTCCCGTCGCACTCTCTCTAGCCTCTCCCCTGTCCTCCCTGCTACTGCTGGGACGTGGGTTCGATATCCCGACCCTGACGCCTGCTGCATATTTGCACGTTCTCCCCCCGTGGTCGCGTGGATTTTTCTCCGGGTCCTCCGGTGTTTCCCTCCACATTTAGAATCAACACGCGTTTAGAGTAACCGGTGGCTACAAATGTCCACATGATGATAAGCCACTTCGTTGAGCTATATCACTCGGGATAGCCAGGTCGCTTCGGGAAGAAAACAAAACCCACAGCTGTATAGCTCAGTGGGCATTAACCGGTAACATAAAAATTATTCGTTTCGTTTAACCTTCTTCCTCAATCGGGTTTACGTGGTGGGATCCATGGCCGGGGAGGGTGGGTGGCGTGACGTCGGCACGCACGAAACGGACGTCATGACGCAAATATGCGTGCCCGCACCCACGCCAGCCAGCAAAACTTTACAAAAAAATGATGGTATAGTAACTCATTTATTAGAGAATTTGTAAACCTGATTTTTTATTATTAATAAACAGAGCTACTGCCGTTGAGTAATGCTGAAGCTTGCAATGCAGAGGTCGCCGGTTCGATTCCCCGGCGCGGCAGTCGCAGTGGTTTAGGAGTGCACTCATCACCAAAGACAAAGATCCCCCCCCCCCCAGTATAGCCTGAGTAGACTGTTGTGGCAAGTGCTGTAAGCGAGCACCTCTGAAGGCCGGCACGGCACACGAGGTGGGTGGGGTGGCCAGCAGCACCACGCCGTGAGTCGGGACTCGAACTCGGTTCGGCGGGGTTCGCTCTAACCACAACAACTACCGCCCCCCCCCCCATCTCCTCTTCCCTCCCTCCTCCTATAGCCCCGTGCCACGCGGTGTGCCCCACCTTCTGGCAGGAGTACAACGGCCACTGCTACTACGTGTCCAGCGAGAGCTTAGCTTGGGCCGGCGCTCGAGTCTACTGCTTGCGCCACGGGGGGGACTTGATGAGCGTCAACTCGGCGGGGGAGCAGGTGGGTGGGGTGCTCGGGAGGGGGGGGGGTGCTTCGGCTCTCCCAACTCCTCTGGGATGGGGGGGGGGTGGGGGCAGTAGAGCTGATGTGTGTTTGTGGGGGTGGGGGCCCACCGGCCCACCCCCAACGGGGCCCACCCTAATAACCGCGATTCACCGCGAAGGAGCGTGAACTCGGGTGGACCACAGGGAGCGTTTGGTGGTGTAGGGCCCGGCCCAGCACGCACCTAGAGCCGGTCCTCAGGAACTGCTGATGGGTTTTTTGCATAAATCACAAAGCCCAAGGTACTTTCTGCGTACGTTTTTTGTGTGTGTGGATTTAAATGTATGGCCATGCTAACACCGAAGCCTACTCACCATGGTCATGCACTCACCTACCCCGACTAATCATGGTCATGCACTCACTCCCCCCCTACTCACCATTATCTTGCACTCACCTACCCCCACTCACCATGATCGTGCATTCAACTAACTATCCCTTACTCACCATGGTCATGCACTCACCTACCCGTACTCACCATGATCATCAATTCAACTATCCCTACTCACCAAGGCCATGCACTCACCTACCCCTACCCACCATGGCTGTGGAGGACTCGTGTGGTATTTGTGGTGGACTGTGTGTGTGAAGATGGAACCCAGAGTTGTCATCGCTCACTAATTGCTGCAAAGATAAGCACTGAGAGAGATTCATGCTGGGAATGAAATCACCGAGAGACAGAGGAACGCATGGATTGGAGATGTGTATTATTACAATTTACTTTATTATCACCATCGCCTTTAGAAAAGTAAGTGGGTTAGGGGGCAGGGCACGCCGCTGGACCGGTCGCCTCTGGTCGAGACTAAACGAGGGAGTAGCAGACCAAAGGAGAGAGCGCGTTTTTCATTTGCGTTCACGTACTGTGTATGCGTGTCTCGAGGTGCACCTAGCCTGGCACAAGAGTGCGTTGTGACACCTCACCGTCACTTAGGGGCGATTGGCGGCCGCTACACCTGTGGCTGTCCTTGTTGTTGCACCTGTTCCAGAACTGGATCGCGTCGCACCTTGTGGGTTCGAACCTCTACTGGTTTGGTCTGCACGACCAAGTGACCGAGGGGGTCTACGAGTGGAGCGACGGGTCCCCCTACCTGCCGGAGCTCGAGTGAGCGTGCGCACACGTGCACACCTGTGTACACATACCCATACCCGTGCACACCTGTGTACACATTAGGGGCCGTCCATAAATGACATCACGCGATTTCGAACGATTTCTGACTCCCCTTCCCTCGTCACACGGCGTCACAAAAAGTCAGATCCCCCCCTCAAATATGACGTCACAAAGCTCTGCCCCCCCCCCTCCAAAAAAAAACATGCTTAAAATCGCTTTAAACTATTGTCATTGTAGTGCGTATTTAATGTGGCGCTGTACTCTGATGTTGTAGGAGAAAACATTTATTGAAAAGTCTATTTAATTAAGTAGAACGTGTTGTCTATATTTATTTAAAGTTGCGCATTTTGATGTGACGTCACATTTATCAAACCCCCACCCCCCCCCCCCTCGTCACACATCGTCACAAATGTCTGACCCCCCCCCCCCAGGTGCGTGACGTCATTTATGGACGGCCCCTTACCACCCCTGTGTGCACATTTCCACCCCTATGTAAACCTACCCATACCCGTGCACGCCTGTGTACACGTGTGCTATAGTAAATGGGGATGATGACGATGATGACGATGATGATGATGATGCGGATGATTCACGTGCTGCAGGAAATGGAGACCCGGGCAGCCCGATGACTGGCCGGACGCAGAGGGGGGATCTGGAGAGGACTGTGGGGACATTGCAGCTGGGGACGGAGGGTTCTGGAACGACGGCTCGTGCCTCCTGTCCCAGAAGTTCATCTGCGAGAGCGGTGAGGGGGCACGCTTGCAGGGGGGGGGGTGTTGTGGGTTTGGAGGTAAAGGAATTACAGTGGTGATAGAGGTATGCGGTGGATATACAGGTTATTGTGTCCTTCGTACAGATATCTCCAATTGTTCAGCACATTTCTTTTAAAGGACCTTTCATTAATCAGCTACAATTTGGGACCTCCTTTGCCAGTACCAAAATATACCAATAGGGTTTTCCCCTTTTTTCTGGCAACAAAACTGACACCTTTTGCAAGGAATCATGTCTACATTAACCGCAATACTTGCAGTCAAATGCAAACAAAAACAATACTCTGGTAATTTATGCATTGTCTTTGAAACTGATTGGTCCACACCAGAGACAGCTTTCTTTGGAGCCTCGTCTCATATGATGTTCGACCAGATGACGCCAAAAGGCGCACAGTTCAAGACAACGCACAACCAGAGTAATAAGGACTCGGGGTAAGCAGCTACAATTTGGGACCTCCTTTGCCAGTACCAAAATATACCAATAGGGTTTTCCCCTTTTTTCTGGCAACAAAACTGACACCTTTTGCAAGGAATCATGTCTACATTAACCGCAATACTTGCAGTCAAATGCAAACAAAAAACAATACTCTGGTAATTTATGCATTGTCTTTGAAACTGATTGGTCCACACCAGAGACAGCTTACTCTGGTTGTGCGTTGTCTTGAACTGTGCGCCTTTTGGCGTCATCTGGTCGAACATCATATGAGACGAGGCTCCAAAGAAAGCTGTCTCTGGTGTGGACCAATCAGTTTCAAAGACAATGCATAAATTACCAGAGTATTGTTTTTTGTTTGCATTTGACTGCAAGTATTGCGGTTAATGTAGACATGATTCCTTGCAAAAGGTGTCAGTTTTGTTGCCAGAAAAAAGGGGAAAACCCTATTGGTATATTTTGGTACTGGCAAAGGAGGTCCCAAATTGTAGCTGCTTACCCCGAGTCCTTATTACTCTGGTTGTGCGTTGTCTTGAACTGTGCGCCTTTTGGCGTCATCTGGTCGAACATCATATGAGACGAGGCTCCAAAGAAAGCTGTCTCTGGTGTGGACCAATCAGTTTCAAAGACAATGCATAAATTACCAGAGTATTGTTTTTGTTTGCATTTGACTGCAAGTATTGCGGTTAATGTAGACATGATTCCTTGCAAAAGGTGTCAGTTTTGTTGCCAGAAAAAAGGGGAAAACCCTATTGGTATATTTTGGTACTGGCAAAGGAGGTCCCAAATTGTAGCTGCTTACCCCGAGTCCTTATTACTCTGGTTGTGCGTTGTCTTGAACTGTGCGCCTTTTGGCGTCATCTGGTCGAACATCATATGAGACGAGGCTCCAAAGAAAGCTGTCTCTGGTGTGGACCAATCAGTTTCAAAGACAATGCATAAATTACCAGAGTATTGTTTTTTGTTTGCATTTGACTGCAAGTATTGCGGTTAATGTAGACATGATTCCTTGCAAAAGGTGTCAGTTTTGTTGCCAGAAAAAAGGGGAAAACCCTATTGGTAGGACCTTTCATATTCATCGTGAAGCCAACTTAAGATATTTTGTTGTTGTAATTGTTTAATTTTGTATGCAATTATCAATGATGCAAAAACATGTTTAACAACCCTAACACCACCGCACACCACCACCATTACACCATCATCAGATTGCCACAATTCTACACACAACACCACCACAGCACCACCACTGCACCACTTCTCCTATAATTTGTCTTCTTTCTCAACTGTAAGAAAAGTCGTGCAGTCTCCTTCTCGGTGCCCGAAGGAGATAAAAACCCAATGACTATTTAATCACGCACTGCGTGAGCGGCATACCTCCGCACGCCCGGCCCTACTTCTGAGAGTAACGCTCCCTTTTCCACCTTGTCCCTGCCCCAAGGCCCGGCCATGCCGGGCTGCGACGTGGGCTGGGAGCTGAGGGGCGACTCGTGCTATCTGCTCTCCGTGTCGCCCGAGCGCACCTGGCCGAACGCGCGCACCTACTGCGTGAGCCACGGCGGCGACCTGGTCGCGGTCACCAGTGCCGACGAGCAGGGGCACGTCCTGGCGCTCGCGCAGAGGCTCGACAACGACCCCTGGATCGGCCTCTCCCGCCTGGTAAGGAAAGCCCGACGGTGTGGCAGGTTGTGCGCGGCGGAGGTGCCGAACGCTGGGGCAAATCCCAGTTTTTATGAACGCTTTGGGATGGGTGCTGCTGCTCGGGAATCACAGGCGCGTGCATGCGTGTGCGTTTGTGTCTTTTTCTTGTCGTTCAATCAGACGTGCACAGCGTTTGGCTGCCACGGGAACAGCAGTGACTTCCACTGGAGCACAGGAGAAGCGTTCTCATACAGCAACTGGGATACCGCGGAGCCTGACATAAGGTGACCCTAACCCCTGATCCCTGAATGTCACCCCTAATTCTGGCCAACCAATAATAGCATAGAGAAGCCCAAAGCAATGTGACTTTGACCCTGATCGCTCATCAATCAATATTCATTCTTACCGGAAATGTAGGTGTGTGTTTTCTGAAATTTGAATTGGAGAAATGAAGATAAATATAACTGTAAGAAATTGTAAACGTCTCAAGATTGGCGCGTTTATGTGTGTGCGCGTAGTCCTGAAGCCCACAAGCTGTGTGTGAAGATCGTACGTATGCCTGGGGAAGACACGGGCGGGTGGATGACCAAACGCTGCGGGGAGGAGCGGCCCTTTATCTGCAAGCGCGGCCTCAACAGTGAGTGATGGTGGTGGTTATTGTCGTGGTCGTGGAAGTGGGGAGCGGTAGTGCAGCGGGTAGCACGCTGTGCTACGAACCCGTCGGCCCGAGTTCGATTATCGGTCACGGCCACTAACGCCAGTGACAATTATCTGAACCGGTCCTGGGCCTCCTCTAGGTCAACTCAGCCTGAAATGAGTGTGTAGAGAGACAAAGTGCGGCCGGGCGTAGTGGTGGCCACCCACCCCAACATTTGCCATGCCGGCCTTCATAGGTGCTCGATAACTGCACTTGCCCGAAAAGTCTGTTAAGGCTATATGGGGGGGGGGGGTCTTTGTCGTTTGGTCATGGACGTGGCGCTGGTGGCTGTAATGATGCCGGTGGAAGTGGACCTGGTGGCAATAATGATGATGGTGACATTTGATCTTCATGGCGGTACCCCGGGGTACCAAATAATACAAAATGTCCGAGGCAATTAAATATTTTATTTCTGGGACACTATTTTTTCCAGGGGTTTACTTAACTCCGCGACTGGGGTAGCAATCAATCCGAAATCAGTGCCACTCCGCGATGTCGAAACGCCAAACATTAGCATTAAAAATACGTTATCGAAAAATTTCACTTTGAATAATGCATCGTGTACAGCTCGTCGAGATGAGTCGATTGCCGCATCGCCGACCATCAACAGACTAAAAATGATTGTACTATGGTACCTCGGGCTACCGCCATAAAGTTCATTTGTAGTGTTAATGATGATGGCGACAATGGCATTTGGTGTTGGTGACCATGACAACAGTGATGTTTATTGTTGTGTTGATGCTATTAATGTTAAATGTCATGGTGATGTTGTTGATGTTGCTGATGGTGATATTGGACAATAATTTGAGCATGTTAATGATGATGCTGAATTTGCTATCTTACTGATGCTGGTTTTATTTCAATGTACTTGTTGACGCTGATCGTGTTAACGGTAACGATGTCATTGATGGTGAATTGATGATGGCGGTGTCTATTCTAATGACTACAATGACGATGCCGACGGTGATGCTGATGGTGAAGATAGTGTTGACGATGGCGGCCATGGTGATGCTGCTGATGATGGCGATGATGATGTTGGTGTCGATGGCGATGATGTGCACAGCCGTGTGCCCCGAGGGCTGGGCCCCGTTTGCGGGCCGCTGCTACTGGGTGGTGACGAGCCTCGTCCGGAGAACAACGTGGAACGAGGCCCTCTTCACCTGCCAGAGGATCGGCGCCCAGCTTCTCTCCATCAACAGGTGACGCCCATCATCAGACCATCATCTTCACTCTCAAAGAATCACCATGACGCAGACGGGAACGCCGTCTGGCACAGGATCAGTGCTTGCTCAGCAGAAGATCACAATTGAGATTGAAAACTCGTTTATTTAGAACCACGTTTTGTGTCTAGTTGTCCTTCCCCCGCACCTCCGATTAGCACGGTTGGCTACGTACGGTGGGAAAGAAGTTCAACATACATACATCACCATCACCCATCATCTTCCTTCACCATCACCAGTCACCAATACTGATCACCATCGACAAACACCTTCACCAGATTACATTACCTGTGGCCATAACCAATCGCCGTCAGGAGGTGAGACGCCACCTGTCCGAGGTTCGGAGTTTAAATTGGCTGGGCTTTAGCTGCATCATCCGCTGCCATGTATTCTGATATTAGGGAGCCACCAGAGGCATGCACTTTTAAATATAGATTGAAAACTCATTTCTTTCGAACTGATATTTGTGTTTCGTTTATTGTCCTTCCTCCCCCACACCCTCGACGTACGGCGCAAAAGAAGTTCAACAAACATACATTTTAAACCACACACAAATGTGCCTGCATGTGTGTTGTTGCGTCGCCACCGCCGGTCACGGCCAACATCATTGGCGACCGATATCTGAAGTGTCGCCGGGCTTCTTTGTGGTCGACTCTAGTCTCTTAAATTAGAATCGGGTACGGCGTGTGGACATCGGTACCGGAGAGACAAAGACAGCCGGGCTTAGTGCTGGCCACGCCACCGCTCCCGTTGTGCGCCCGTGCTGGCCACGATGGATGCTCGCTAACAGGACTTGCCCCAACAGTCTGTGTAACCTACACGGGGGTTCTTTGTCTCTTTTTCTCTGTGCGTGCTCGCAGTGTTGATGAGCAGGACTACATCAACTCTCTGATTCCTGACCTCCAGAACAACCGAGTCGTGGACTTCTGGATCGGAGCGTCCGGTTGGTCCCCCCCCCCTTCCCCCAGAGACCAGGCGATGATCATGATGATGATGGCCATGCTAGCGATATGCTGTTTATATCAGCAGCAATGGCCGTGATGATGATGGGCACGATGGTTTGTGGCGATACCGATGCTTGTAATGGTAATGATGGTGATGACGGTGATGTAGTTAAAGTGATGATGCTAGTGCTGGTGATGTTGGTGATGCTGCTGCTGGTAATGGAGGTGATGTTTGTGCTTTTGGTGATGGCGTTGATGGCGAGGCTGATCATGGCTCTCATGCTGCTGCTGCTACTGCTGTTGGTGGTGTTCGTAACATTTACGCTGCTGTGCTGGTGACGGTGGCGACGAGGCCAGTTTCTCCTGGTGACGTTGATGATGTTGACGGCGGTGCTGGGTGACGTGCAGACAAGGAGCGCGATGGCGAGATGAAGTGGTCCGACGGGACGGCCGTGTCTGGGTTCACAAACTGGGCTGCGAATCACCCCCGCAACACGCCGGGGCGATGGGACTGTGGGCAGATTTACACCGGTGGGTACGCACGTGTACACGCATGCACGAGCACGCACAGGCACGCATGTGCGCGCATACGCACGTACACAGACACGTGCGCGCGTGATGCCAACGCGTGCGTATGCGCACGAACTCGTGTACACGCACGAACACACGCACATGTTCACACAGTACCGCGCGTACGTATGTAAGTTTAACTTCCTTCGCACCGTACAAAGCCAACCGTGCTAGTCGGAGGTGCGTACGCGAAAACGTGTGTACGCATACAACCATACGCATGTACACGCATAAACACATGTATGCACACACACACACCGACGTGCATACACACAAGCGTGGATAGCGCTATGCAGTACTTGCTCTCTTACAACTTCTGTCGCCCCCACCTCACTCCGCCCCCGGAATACGTCGTGACCCCTTTCCCACACCCCCCCAACCCCAGGCTCAGAATCGGGCAAGTGGGAGACGACCGACTGCATCAAGGTGCAGAGCTTCGTGTGCGAGGTGCACGGGGGGCAGGTGGTGCTGCCCACGGCCTCGCCAGGTGAGCACGCGCGTGCGCGTGCGCGTGCGCGTGCGCGTGCGCGTGCGTGTGCGTGTGCGTGTGCGCGTGCGTGCGGACAATTCTGAATTTCCACTCCGTGATATCGCCTCTCCCTGTAGGGCTGAACTTCAGCCGGATCTGTGCGGTTTGACGACACGGCACACCACATCTCACCACACCTCTCGCTATGCCTGCGGCTACCAGTCACACTGCACACTCCGGTCTACGAGTGACCCGGGAAATATTTGTTGAGCGATTGAGCCACGTTCCCCCACTCCCAAAAAAACGAAGACAAAGATCCCCCGTACAGCCTGAACAGACTGTAGGGGCAAGTGCTGTTAGCGAGCACCTATGAAGGCCAGGACGGCACACGAGGGGGCGGGTGGCCAGCACCACGCCAGGCCGCCTTTGTCTCCCTAGTGACGATGTTTACACACCGCACCAGGTACTCATTTGAGGCTGAGTCGACCTAGGGGAGGCCCAAGATCGGTTAAAATAACCGTCACTGGCGTTGGCCGTGAAAGGAAATCGAACCTGTGTCGCCGGGTTCATAGCGCAGTGCGCTAACTGCTGCACTACCGCTTGCCACACACACAACATACACACACACAGACACACACACTCCCGCGCCGTCCGTAACCCCCGATCTCCCCCAATCCCCTGCCCGCACCCGCTGATTGTATTGACCACCCCCACCCCCTGCGCCCTCGTCTCAAGACGGCTGGTGCGAGTCGGGCTGGCTGCTGCACGCGGACTCTTGCTACCTGTTCGAGCACGAGACGCTGCGCACGTTCCAGGCGGCGCGGGACTTCTGCCAGCAGCAGGCGGGGGCCCTGGCGAGCATCCACAATGAGGACGAGATGAGCTTCATCGGGGGTGAGATTCCCTCCCTCGCTCCCTCTAGCCAGCCAGCCAGCAAAACTTTTTTCAAATATAGTATGATAGCAAACAATTCCTCCCTCCTACTCATCCCCTCCACCTTTAATTACCGCGATTGAAAACTAATTTCCTAAGAACTTATTTTTGTGTCTAGTTTGTTGTCCGTCTCCTGCAGCTCCGATTAACACGGTTGGCTATGTACGGTGCCAAAGAAGTTCAAGATGCATACATGCGTACCTCTCAACTCAATTCATCCTCTGATTGAGGGGAATGAGGTGGCTGTGGTAGTTGACGTTGAGGTAATTTGGGTTGTTGTGGTTGCGGTGGTTATGATGGTTGTGGTGGTGGTAGTGGTGTGGGGAGCGGTGGTGTAGCGGTTATTGCGCTGTGAACCTGGCAAGCCGAGTTCAATTTCCTGCTCACGGCCAACACCGGTGACGATTATCTGAACCAGTCAAGCAGCTCCCCTAGGTCGACTCAACCTCAAATGAGTACCTGTTGTGGTGTGTAAACATCGCCACTGGGGAGGCAAAGGTGGCCGGGCGTGGTGTTCTGTGACGGCCTTCATAGGTGCTCGCTAACAGCGCTTGCCCCAACAGTCTGTCGTTGGTGGTGGACGTTGAAGTGGTTGTGGTGGTTGAGGTGGTTGTGGTGGTTGAGGTGTTCACCCCACCTCTGTGTACCGCTTCTACAGCTCACGTGAGCGACACCTCCTTCATTGGCCTCAATGACATCGTCCACGAGGACACCTGGGAGTGGGTGGACGGCACTCCTACGGTGAGGACGACTAGCCCACCCGCTCACTCGCCAAAGCACCCACTGGCAAACTCACCAACTCGCTCAACTACTCACCCACTCGCCCACTGACACATTTACTCAACCGTTAACCCAATTACACATTCACGAACGCATTCACTCGCTCGCACACTCACTAATCCACTCAATTACTCAGTCAGTCACTCACTTTCTCGGTAACCTCCTTACTCATTCATTCAATCTCTTTCATTCTCTTAGCCTCTCATCTAACAACTCACTGGCTCACTGATCACCTCATGTCGCCCCCTGTCTCCTTCTCACCGCTAATGTTTTGTGCGTCCCGTCACCCCGTATCTCCCTCTGTCTGCTCATATCCCGGTCTCCTTGTCACCATTGTCTTCTCCTGTCTTCTCGTGTCTCCATGTTGGCCCCGTCGCCACGTGTCTCCCCATCTTCTCATGTCCCCCGTGCCTCCACCGTGTCTCACCTTGTCTGCTCGTGTCCCCGTGTTTCCCCCTGTATCTAACCCTGTACCCGCTGTGTCCTCGTGTCTCCCGCTGTCCCTCCTGTCCCCGTGTCTCCCCATGTGTTCCCCAGGATTACCTGCGCTGGCGCGAGGGCCAGCCAGACAATTGGATGAACTCGGAGCACTGTGTGACAGTGCTGAACCCCGCGGCGTACGGACGCGCCGAGTTCAACGACATCAACTGCAACCAGCCCCACGTCTACGTGTGCAAGAAGCCCAAGCGTGCGTGCACACCCCTCGCTCACACTCTGCGTGGTTGAGTGATCTGAGTAGTTTAGTGATCTGCGCGGTTGAGTGATCTACGTGGTTGAGTGTTCTGATTGGTTGATTAATCTAATCGGTCAACATGTTATGTTTAATTTACAGATACGGGCACTGGACCAAAACCACCCACACCGACATACCCGGGTACATTATATACACACATACGCCAAATAATATACACACCCAGCTAAATAATGGTATCCAGTTGAAAGGTCACATGGTATCCAGATGAAAGGTCATGTGATATCCGGTTGAGAGGTCACATGATATCTCGTTGAGAGATCACATGATGTCTGGTTGAGAGGTCACATGATATCTGGTTGAGAGGTCACATGATGTCTGGTTGAGATGTCACGTGATATCTCGTTGAGAGGTCACATGATATCTCGTTGAGATATCACGTGATGTCTAGTTGTGAAGTCACGTGATATCTGTTTGTGCTGTGGTTCAGGTTGGAATCAGAAGTGTGGAAGTTGGATCGACGACCCCATTGGACCCTCGTGTTACCTCATCCGCGACACCCACTACAAGGTGGGCTCCTCCCGCACACCTCCTTGTCCCGTCACACCTTCTTCGCTAAACACACCACCTCGTCCTCCAATCGTCCCCCTCACCCTACCCCTCACGTATGTTAATGTGCGTGTACTCGTGTGGGGAGCGTTAGTGTAGTGGTTAGCGCACCGCGCTACAAACCTGGTGACCCGAGTTCAATTCCCACTCACAGCCAACACTAGTGACGGTTGTCTGAGCCGGTCCTGGGCCTCCCCTAGGTCAAGTAAGCCTCAAATGAGTACCTGGTTCGATGTGTAAACATCGGCACTGGGGAGACAAAGGCGATCTGGCATGGTGCTGGCCACCGACCCCCTCATGTGCTCTGCTAGCCTTCATGGGTGCTCGCTAACAGCACTTGCCACAACAGTCTGTTCAGGCTATACGGAGGATCTTTGTCTTTGTACTCGTGTACGTGCAGACCTGGGAGGACGCGCACACAGACTGCATGGCCTACGAGGGAAACCTCCTGAGCGTCTCCAACCCCTTCGAGCAGCTGGTCATCCAGGGTGAGAGAGCAGCGCGTGGGACGTGTGGGACCCATGGGGAACGGTGGCGCAGTGGAATAGCGCACTGCACGACAAACCCAGCAACCCGAGTTCCACTGTTGCTCACGGCCAACATCGGTGGCGAATATCTTAACCATTCCTGTGCCTCCACTGGGTCGACTCGGCCTTAAATGAGTACCTGGCACGGTGTGTAAATATCAGCACTGGGGAGACAAAGACAGCCTGGCTCGGTGTTTTTGTGGCGGTGCGCGAGGGCGCACGTTGTGTGCAGGGCTCACCGCGAGTTTGGACACGTGTGTCGTTGTGGACGGTGCGTGGTGGCGCGTGATGCGTGTAGGCCTCGTCGCGAATGTGGACACGGGCCTTGCGCTCTGGATGGGCGGCCACGACGCCGACTCTGCGGGGGGGTGGGCCTGGAGTGACGGCGCGCCCTTCCAGTACTTCAACTGGGCCCCCGGTACACCACACAGACCTCGCGACTCGCTACTCGAGTACACAGCACGAATACAGGCATACCCCTTACAGCGCTGCCTCTTATAACGCTGGTTCACTATGGCGCTCTTTGTCTTGGAAGACAATTTCAGTGCGGATCCGCCCATATATGCAAGTAGCGTGGCATTGCCCATAGAGCGTGTCTTCGCCCATATATGTTCTTGTGGAACCTGCATGGAGGGTGCCTATTGTATCGATTCTGCTCATAGTCTATCCGAACTGCTTCGTTAGAGTATCGATTCATTGAGGGTTAATCACCGCATTGATTCATTGGCAAGCGATCCATGGATTGAGCAATCCCATTGGTTAGTATGGCACACGGTGGTTAATCTTACGCAAGCTACGACCAGATGCACTGGCAAGGACATAACTTATTTTATATTTTTTATATCATTATGGTTGAAAGTTATTGTTTTTGATTTATGAAATGCTTTAATACATTTATCATGTCTACAGTATCATTATTAAGGCCATTACCGATACCCCCAATGAAGTCCAAATATATCGCCCATAGGTAAAAAAAAATCTTGACTTAAAGCTTTCGTGATGGCAGGAATTCATATTCTTGGGTCTTTCGGTAAAGTCAAATAGATAGGTTATTTTCTTTCTACGTGACTTTACCGAAAGACCCAAGAATATAAAAAAATTACGCTGTTGGTAACGCATCTCCATTGGGGGCATGTTATAGTGACCTCTTACAGCGCTGTTTCGTATAGCGCTCCGTTTACCAAGAATGCATCCTGCCTGCACACAAGTGCGATACATAACACCCCTGCACACACCGTGCACCACACTACTCACTACGTCTGCACACGACCACTGGGAACGCCGGCACGTTCACCCGGGCCGCAGGCAATCGGCCAGCACCGCTGGGCTGGCTGGAGTTGGCGATGCTTGGGCTACGCTCATCGTGACCCTACCCCCTCGTAGAATAGAATCAGAATCGGAGTCTTTATTTGTCGCGGATGAAATCCAATGGGCTATGAAGAATCTTTTTCACAGATGTCCAGAAGGGGATTGTATTAGGAAGTTACAACAACAAACAGTATTAAACAAAAAACGATCGGAGTGCAATGTATAGGGAAGGTAAGCAAATCACTAAAAAGAAGCACGTAAAAGGATAAAGTATAAAAGTTCAAATTGGGTAAGGACACCCATTCTCATTCTTGGGAAAGGCAACAAAACAACAACGAATAATTGGGAATAGGAGCCCATTCTATGGCACGCATCTCCCACGGCAGAAATCCTCGTAGACTCCCAATCAAAAGAATGGGAGATTTCAACACGGGAATCACCCGCAGCAGAATCTCGATTCCTGCATGTTTAACTGAAGGTGGAATTGTAGAAATCGAATCTGAATGCGGCAGCAATCTCCCAGCTCCAATGTACACAACTACACAAAACGGTAATCGATTGCAGCACAGCGCTAGTACACACCACCACACAATGCTGTACACAAAGCACTATATACACGCACACACACACACCGATAGACAACACTACTCCTACACAACACCACTCACTACCACACTACCCTACTCACTATTACACAGCGCTACACCCACCCACACACATGGTTAGCCCCTCCATCTACACTCTGAAGCCTAACCCTTGACCCCTGACCCCCAGGGGAGCCCGATGGACGGCTTGGGAGGAACTGCCTGTCCATGCGGCTTGATGACCAGAAGTGGCAGGATGAGGCATGCACGTCCCTGCGGGGCTACATCTGCGAGAGACGAGGTACTGGGACACACGGTGGGGGGGGGGGGGGGGGGGGGACCCGGGGAATCGGGGATGGGGACACGGGGGAGATACGAAGGGAGAGAGTGTGTCTGAGGGATGAGGTACAGGGAAACGGGGGAACCAGGGAGACGCAGGGGGACACGGAGGGTTGGGGACACGGAGGGTGGGGACACGGGGGAAACACAGAGGGAGAGAGTATGTCTGAAGGATGAGGTACGGGGACACGCTGGGGCCACCGGGGAAACGAGGGAGACACGATGGACACTGGGAGACATGCTGGAGACGGAGACAAGAGGGACATAGGGGGATGCATGGGAGACACGGAGGGAGAGAGAGTACATCTGCGAGTCACAGGGACACAGGGACACCGGGAGACACGCTGAGAGACAGAGGGATTCACAAGGGAGATGAATACACGAGGGATACAAGGACCCAGGGAGACACGAGGCAGCCCAGGGGATACGAGAGACAAAGGGAGACGTGAGGCATGAAGTTGTTAATGCGTGTTTGTCGTCTCTTCCAGGCAACGTACCAGACCCAGAGCCAGACGAGCACGAGGGTACGTGAGTGAGTGCGTGTGCACGTAGCTGCTTGGACGCACGTGTTTGCACGTCCGTATGCCCAAATACACGTGTTCCTCTATTCGCGTGTATAAAGAGGAACACGTGCACGCACGTGTGGGTGTGAGCTGGTGTGTGTCTGTGTGTGTGTGCGTGCAGGCTTCCTGCGTGTGTACGCGTGTCGCGGGGATGCGTTGACCATCGACTGCCACGGGGACCGCGTGATACAGATCCGCTCGGCCACCTGGGGACGTTCGAGCAACGACAAGTGTGCCGTGGGGGCCCAGACCGGTGCGCGTGTGCACACTCGCGTACACGCGTGGGCGCACATACGTAACGTACGCACGTATATACACGTATAAACTACATAATTCCGAGAAAAAATCGGAAATAGCACCTGGATATGGAATTTAGAAAGATAAAGAACAAAGTCTCCTCATGTCCCCAAGTAACTCCACCCTAACCATCCATGTCTCTCCGTGTCCCCTCGCATGTCTCTCCGTATTGCCACGTTTCCCTCCCCCCTCCCGTTGTCCCCGTGTTCCGCCATGTTTTCCTTGTGTCGTCACGTGTCTCCGCTGTGTCCCCGCGTGTCCCCTCGTGTTGCCCCCTCCATGTCTCGCCGTGTGTCCCTGTGCAGGCTCGTGCGTGGTTCCGGGGGCGGTGCAGCGCGTGCGCACTCACTGTGAGAACCGGCCCTGGTGCCTGGTCCGAGCCACAGAAGACGAGTTCGGGGACAGCTGCCCCACCATCACCAAGTACCTCGAGGTCACCTACAGCTGCGAGCAGAACGGTGCGCGCACAAGGAGGCACGGGGACCCACGGTGTCACACAGGGAGACACGGGGAGGCACAGGGGCACACAGGGGTACACAGGGACAACACGGTGTCACACAGGGAGGCACGGGGACCCACGGTGTCACACAGGGAGGCACGGGGAGACACAGGGACGCACGGGGACAACACGGGGAGATGATGGGCCGCACAGGGACACAAGGGAGCATGGGAATATCGGAACATGGTGCGCGGGGGACACGTGACACTGGGACAGACATGAACATGGGACAAGGGCTTGAGGGGGGAGTGGAGGTGGGGTGCACATAACCGACGGCGCACGCGCAGCAGGGCCCGGCGTCGTGCAGACCCCATGAGGTTCACGTGCCCGTGTCCCCTTCTGGCCCTGCACGGCAGGTGGTGTTCACGGTTGTGATGGTGTTGACGGTCGTAAAAAAAGTTGGCGATGATGTTGATGGTGGTGATCGTGTCGATGGTGCTGATGTTGATGGGCGTGATGGTGTTGATGTTGATGGGCGTTATGGTGTTGTTGATGCAGTGTGCGTGCAGGGCCTGGGAATGGAGTCGGGCGCCATACCAGACTCCCACATCACCGCCTCCTCCTCGGCGTCCTCGTGTCCAGCCCACGAGGCCCGTCTCCACGGCAATAGCTGGTGGTCACCTAACAACAACGGTAACATCTCCACCATTACTATCATCATCGCCACCCAAATTACTGTCTCCGCTATCGCCTCCATCCACATCACTGTTGCCGCCATCACCACCATCCCCTCCACCTATGGCACTGCTGCTACCAATTGAACAATCTTACTTTAAATAAAATAATGATCAAATATAATGCCATTCCACTGCTAGTTGAGGGTCTCTCCCATGCCATATGCGTCATACTTCACCACACTGGTCGGTGTAGGTTGGTAAAGCGAGCCCAGGACTGGTTCAGATTGAAGTGTATTATCATGCTCACGATGCTGGCATCAATCCTGTGGGTTTGAGAAATTAATGTTTTTGTTCTTCTAATTGTATGTATTTGTCATAGTTTTTTTATTGTGCTCCTGGACTGGATAGAATAGTTTGTGGACATCTTCCAGAAATACATAACCGAGCCGTTGGATCAATATTTTCTGACCTGTTTAAGAAATGCTTATGCCAAATTGAATTTGCCCAATCTTGACATTATGCCTCCATTCACTATTCCTTTTTAAAGAAGGGAGACAAAAACTAAATTGAAGCATTAGCCTCCTGTCACAGGTATATAAACTGTGAGTGAACATCATGAATATCACTGAATAATGGACAATGCAGAGACCAACCTACCACTTGAGCTGGGTTGAGGAAAGGTTTCTCAACAATTGACCACGTAGATAATCTCTCCTCATATTCCAGATTTTACATGCCTTTTTTTGACAACTACGAAAAGGAAATTTGCACGGCTCTCCCAAAACCAATCATGACACGAGCCCTGACCGCGCAATATCATAACCTCATGACCTTGTGACCCCGTGACCCCCAGCGGGCTCGTGGCTGCAAGTGGACCTGGGCTCGGTGTTCCAGGTGACCGGCATCTCAACGCAGGGCAGCACCCGCACGAACTACTGGGTCACGACGTACCACGTGCACACGAGCTCCAACGGCGCCACATGGGCCCCGTACCAGGAGAACGGCGCCACATACGTACGTACGCGCGCTCGTACGTCGTCGCGCACAAAAGACCAAGACACGGACACCTACTGCTGTTCCTCTCTTAAAACAACCCCCATCAATTCTCCCTATCCCATCCTTGCTCTGACACTGCCTGCCCCCCTACTACGACGAGGCAGCGTTCCCCCAGCCGCTCCTTAACCACTCCTAACCACCACTTTTAATAACCCCACTCTTGATCTCAACCACTTTCATCTCATGTACAATTTCATAATTGCTAATTGTTTTTTTTTACCCTTCTATCTGGCAACAAAACTGACACAATGGGTCATGTTTGCATAGACCACAATACCTGCAGTCATAATGCAAACAAAAAACACAACTCTGATAATGTGCACTGTCCTTGAAGTTGATTGGTCCACACCCGAGACAGCTTTCCTTAGAGCCTAGTCTCACATGGGTTGGACCAGATGACGCCAAAAAGGTGTCAGTTTTGTTGCCAGATAGAAGGGTAAAAAAAAACAATTATCATATTTTTACTGCCAAATGAGGTTCCAATGGTGTTCATAATTGCTGTTAAGCGCCTATATTAATCTGTATAATATACAAATGTACATTTACGTCACGTCGAAATGCGACCGCGTCTCCATGTGAAAACGTGCACGTGAGGACTCGGACATCTCATCCTCTCGCAGTGCCAAAGTGGCTCAGGGGTTGGTGGGTAATGTGGACTAGACTTGGATCGTCGCCCCTTCCCCATTTTTCAATCTCCACTCTGCGTCCCCCGTGTGTCTGTTTGTCCCCGTGTGTCCACGTGTCTCAGGTGTTTGCGGGTAACGACGACCGGATGACAGTGGTCACCCACCTGCTTGGCATTACCCCAATCGTGCGCTACGTGCGCATCGTGCCCCAGAGCTACGCGACCACGCCCGCCCTGCGCATAGAGATCCACGGCTGCGCACCCAGCTGTACGCGTACACACACACACGTGTACACATGTACAAAGGCAAAGATCCCCCGTATAGCCTGAACAGACTGTTGGGAAAGTGCTGTTAGCGAGCTCCTATGAAGGCAGGCACAGCACACGAGTGGGTGGGTGGCCGGTTGCGTTTGTCTCCCCAGTGGCGATGTTTACACATCGCGCGAGGTACTCATTTGAGGAGACTGAGTCTAGCTAGGGGATCGATTCAGATAATCGTCACCAGTGTTGGCCGTGAGCGGGAATTTAACTTGGGTCGTCGGGCTTGTAGCGCAGCGCGTTAACCTTTGCACTACCGCTCCCCACACACGTACAAAAAAACAAAGATAAAGATCCCCTGTAGCCTTAATATACTTTTGGGGAAAGTGCTGTTAGCGAGCACCTATCAAGGCCGGTATGGCACACGAGTGGGTGGGTGGCCAGCACCACGCCCGCCACTTTTGTCTGCTCGGTGGTGATGTTTGCACACACCGTACCACGTGCTCATGCGGGGCTGAGTCGACATGGGGGAGTCCCAGGACCGTTTCAGATATTCGTCACCAATATTGGTCGTGAGTGGGAATCGAACTCGGGTCCGCCGGGTTAGTCGCACAGCGCTCACCACCACATTACACTCGGGCCGCACAAGCAGACGTGTGTGTTTGTGCACGCGAGTGATTACGCACGAGCATGTGCATCGACACGTACGTGTGCTCTGGCGCATAAAGGTGTCTGTTCCTGCACAAGGCACGCACGCACACGCTCACGCACGTGCACGAGATTGCTTGTGACAATTACTGGTGGTTATAGTGGTGATAATTGTCGTTGTGGTTGGAGGTGAGGTTACTTAGAATGAAAGTGGTGGTGGTTTTGATGATGGTGCTAATGATGATTGTGTTAGTGATGATGATGGTGGTAATGATGATGGGTGGTGATGGTGGTAGTGATGATGGTGGTGGTAATGGGTGATAATGGGTGATGATGGTGATGTGTTGTAGATGCTGCTCAGTGCGGCAGTCAAAATCTACTCGGCGATCACGAGCAGAAGATAACGTAAGGATGATTACCCTCACATACGCACGCACGTACAAAGAAAACCAATGACAAAGATCCCCATATAGCCTTTAATAGACTATTGGGGCACGGCACACGAGGGGGTGGGTTGCCAGCGCCACGCATAGCCACCTTTGTCTCGGCACCAGCTCCTCATTTAAGGTTAAGTCGACCCTTGGCAGGCCCTGGACTGGTTCATATACTCGCCACTGTCATTCATAGCGCAGTGCACAAACCACTACACGACTGCTCCCCACTGCACACTCACTCGAGCATACGCACACACATGCAGATTCACACCTATTTCCACTCAGAATATAACAGCCGCCTGGCTGCTGCTGCCTTCCAGCTCATCTCTGGTTCCTTAGTGACTGTGAGATGCAATTTACATGAACGATGATGCTATATTAAACGAAATATAGATTTTTTTTTTCACAATCGAACTTGTATTTTGGTCGAGAAAGGCGTAGGGCTCGTGCTGGTAGGGGTTTGAGGATTGTGCCAGTGTGTGAGTGTTTACGCGCCTGTACCTGTGTGTGTCCGTGCAGTGTGCACTGCCCGCCTGGATGTACCCTGGCTCGGAACATCGTGTACGGAACGTCCGTCTACCGCGGGGTGAGACAACGCACGCAAACACTGCTGTCCCCTCGCCACCACACGAAGCAAGACATACGCAGACACACGCGCGTTGTGGCTCGCACGTGCTCAGTCGGGGCCATGATAACCCCGTGTGTGCGACTCCGTGCGCGACTCTGTGGACCAGGACTCGCCCGTGTGCGTGGCGGGCGTGCACGCCGGCGTGGTGTCAAGTGACCACGGTGGGGAGGTCACGGTGCTGAGGCGGCCGGGCCAGAGCCTCTACCCGGGCTCCACGCGCAACGGCGTCACCTCCCAAACGTGACGCGCGCATCCAGCACACACGCGCTCGTCAAAGACAAACATCTTTATAACTGAATGTTGGGGCAAGTGCTGTTCGCAAGCACCTGGAGCGGTGGGGCCGCTGCAACCATGCCCAGCCGCCTTTGTCGCCCGAGTGTTGATATTTACACACTGCATTCAGTGGCCATTTAAGGCTGAGTCGACCTCAGGGAGGCCCAGGACCAGTTCAGATATTCATCACAAATGTTGGCTGCGAGTGGGAATCAAACTCGGGGTTGTTGGGTTATACGTACGTACGTTGAACTTCTTTTGCATCGTACATAGCCAACCGTGCAAATCAGAGGTGCAGGTTAATAGTGCAGTATGCTAACCGCTACATCCACACAAAGGCGAAGATCCCCCATGTAGCATTAACAGACTGTTGGGGCAAGTGCTGTTAGCGAGCATCAATGAAGGCCGGCACGGCACATGATGGGGTGGACCAGATGACGGTGGTTACCCCCATCGTGTGCTACGTGCGCATCGTATGCCAGGGCTACACGAGCATGCCCTGCGTGCTCATAGAGATCCATGGCTGCACGCCCAGCTGTACAAAGACAAAGATCCTCCGTATAGCCTAAACAGACTGTTCGGGCGAGTGCTGTTAGTGAACACCTATGAAGGCCGATACGGCACATGAAGGGGTGGGTGGCCAGCATCACGCCTGGCCGCTTTTGTCTCCCAAGTGGCGATTTTTACGCACTGCACCAGGTACTTATTTGAGGCTGAGTCGACCTAGGGGATGCCCAGAACCTTGAGTGGGAATGGAACCCAGGTCGCCAGGTTTGTAGCGCGGTGCGCTAGCCGTGACACTCCCACTCCCCACACACACACCTGCACAGCCACACATTCCAGCTGCCATGTGGCCCTGACTGTTGGTGTTGACGCCGCAGGTACGAAGGCACTTGGACAGATTCCTTCGCCTTTGCTGATGGAGGTGATGTAATGATGATGATGAGGATCTATCTCTTGAGTTTTATTATGATCATTATTCCAGATTCACCATGGGGGGAGAGTAAATGATCTGCCAATTCTCAACGGTGTCAACAGTGACGATGCTACAGATCACCAAATTCTCCCCGATGACCTTGATTGTGATCATGATCTTGACAATGGTGTCATCAATGATTAAGGTGATGATGATTCCATGGGTCATAATTGAGTCCACGTTGTTGGTGATTACGGCTGTGATCGCCGAGTTGATAAAAGTATGATGTTGATACCACCGTGAATAATGTGGTGACGATGATGACGTCTGTGCGGTTGATGTCGACATTGGTAGAAGCGATTACTGTGAAGTCAACGATTGTTAGGGAGACGGCGATGTTAACGATGTCCGGAATGATATCAATGACTGTAATAAAAAAAATCGCAGCAAAACCGAGACACAAAGAATTGATGCTTGAATTGAATTGCGTCGTCAGATTGTGAAAATTAATCGAATAGCTTTTTTGGATGAATAATTACTTTCCTGATGATGATGATGACAATGGATATAATGATGAAGGTTATGATGATAATGAGGATGACGACATTGAGATTGATAATGATGACATTGATATTGATAAGGATGACATTGATGACATTGATATTGACATTGATGATATTGATGATGTCGATAATGACAATGACGGTGATGGTGTATGCCAACAGAGCTACGGTGCGAGAGTGCCCAATGGCACGAGTTTGGAAACTCGTGCTACCACGCTGTAACCGAGGCCCTGTCCTGGGCGTCCGCTCGCCGCTCCTGCTTGACCATGGGCGCTGAACTCATCTCCCTGGGGTCCCTCACCGAACAAGCCTGGCTTGAGTCCTTCCTCTACATGGGTGAGACTCTCTCTCTCTCTATCTGTGAGCCCATCTCTGTGTGTGATCGACCTCTTCCCTGTCTTCTCATGTCTCTTTGTGTCATCGCGTCTCCCCATGTCTCCATGATGCTGTAGTGTTGGGCTCACCGTGGGATTGGAATGAGCTCTTTGCTGTCTTCCTGTCTCCCCGTGTCTCCGTGTCCCCGTAGCATCGGGCCCGCTGTGGATTGGGCTCAATGATTTAGCTGTCGACCGCTACTTCCTGTGGTCGGACGGGAGCGACGTGCGCTACACGAACTGGGCCCGGGGGCAGCCAGACGGAGGCGCCGTCCTGAGGCAGCAGTGTGTGGAGATGAGAGCCTCGGTACGCGTGAACACACACACGCGCGTGTATATGCACGCATGTGCACCTGTGTGTGTCTTCTTGTGTGTGAGTGTGTGTGTATTGCGCTAGTATAGTGGGCAGCCTCAAATGAGTACCTGGTGAGGTGTATAAACATCACCACTCGGGAGACAAAGGCGGCCGGGCGCAGTGGTAGTCACCCACCCCCTCGTGTGCCGTGCCGACCTTCATAGGTGCTCACTAACAGCACTTGCCCCAACAGTCTGTTAAGGCTACACATGTTTGTATGTGAACACGTGTGTGTGTGTGTGTGTACACGTGTGTGTGTACACGTATGTGTGTGTGTACACGTGTGTGTGTACACGTATGTGTGTGTACATCTGTGTGTGTGCATGCAGGATGGGCGCTGGAATGACCAGATGTGCTCTGTGCCGAACTTTGCTGTGTGCGAGAAACCCAAGAATCATTACCCAGCCCCCTCCGTGCCCCCCATCGTAGACGGCTGTCCACAGGTACACAGGCACCATCAGCACCATCATCACCATCACCATCATTACCAGCACCATCATCACCAGCACCATCAGCACTATCATCACCAGCACCATCATCACCAGCACCATCATCACCAGCACCATCAGCACCAGCACCATCATCACCAGCACCATCAGCACCATCATCACCAGCACCATCATCACCAGCACCATCATCACCAGCACCAGCACCATCATCACCAGCACCATCAGCACCATCATCACCAGCACCATCAGCGCCAGCACCATCATCACCAGCACCATCAGCACCATCATCATCAGCACCATCATCACCAGCACCATCAGCACCATCATCACCAGCACCATCATCACCAGCACCATCAGCAACATCATCACCAGCACCATCATCACCAGCACCATCAGCAACATCATCACCAGCACCATCATCACCAGCACCATCATCACCAGCACCATCATCACCAGCACCATCATCACCAGCACCATCAGCACCAGCACCACCAGCACCATCACCACCCACACCATCAGCACCATCGCCATGTGTCCTCGTGTGTGCCCGTGTCTCAAGCAGAGGCTGGGCTAAGGAAATTCATGTTGTCTGCTGTGTCCCCGCGTGTGTCTCCAGGGCTGGCTGGGCTACGCGGACTCGTGCTATCTGCTCGACGAGGTTGAGTACGCGCGTGGGTTCGCGAAACTCTTCTGCCACGACCACGGCGCCACCATCGTGCACGTACACGACATGTACGCACGCGAGCGCGTACACACACGCACGCACGGATAAACACGTGCGCGCGCACGGGCACATGTGTATTCACCATCGTAGGCGATTGCGTGCTAATGCATGCGCGTCTGTACCTAGCCGTACACGTGTGTACACGTGTATACACGTGCGTGTTGCGCGCGTGCACCTGTGCAGCTACGAGCAGTCGTTCCTGACGGCCGTGCTGGGTAGCGAGAGCGGGCGCTGGTGGCTCGGCATGGCGGCGCGACCCAACGACCAGGGCGGGGTCGACTTCATCTGGGACAACGGCATGGCCGTCACTTACACTCATTGGGGGCGCAACATGCCCGGTAAGATGCCTGCCTGGGGACACGGGAGGAGCCACAAGGAGATGGGGGACATGGGCATAGCGACACGGGGACATGGAGACATGGGGACGCACAGTGGGACACTGGGACATGGGTCAGCATGGGGACACGGGGACGTGGACACACGGGGACACACGTGAACACGGGGAAACACGTAGACATGGGGGGGGGGGGGGGGATGCAGAGACATGGGGGACACAGAGATGGGGGACACGGGGCATGGGGCCACAGGGACATGGGGGGACATGGTGAGATGGGGATATGGGGAGACTGGACAACGGGAGATGGGACCACAGTGAGACGAGGACACGCGTACGACTGCCAAGGTGACACATTCACTCTCTCCGTAATGCACCATTCTCCGACGCCCCTCTGGTCCCACCTCCTCCTGAAATCTACTCTACCGAATCGACGCTTGTCCCTCCTTTGTCTCCGCGGCCTGTCCCCCGTGCAGACACGCAGGCGGGGACGTGCGTGACCATGGAGGCCGGAACCTCGGGCGGCGGGCTGTGGCAGTCGGAGCCGTGCGACTCGCGTCTCCGCTCCGTGTGCGAGCGTCCGCGATCCGGCCACACCCCAGCCCCCCCGCAGCCCACCCCACCCGGGGGGTCGTGCCACACCGACCTGGGCTGGGTTGGCTCCACCTCCCTGCACCACTGCTACCAGGTGCGGGGGCGTGGCGGCGCAGCACATGCACACGCACGCAAACAGACAGGTACACGCACACGTATGTTTTCCCCACCCCCCTCCATCCTCAAGCCTCTCAACCCTCTCCCTGACCCCTGAACCTGTGCCACCCACCTTTGACCTACAACCTTGGTACCGTCCCTGTCCAATCTCCAGCCCCAGTGCCTCGCCCCTCTCTAACCTCCGACCCTGGTACGCCTCTTCTCTCTCCGATCTCTCACCCCCCGTGCTGCTCCGCTCTGACCTCTTGTTGTCCGTGCCGCCCCTGGCTGCCCTTCCCCTGCAGATAAACGGGGGGCGGCCGTCCCAGCGGATGAACTGGCACGAGGCGCGGCACGACTGCCAGCTGAAGGGCGCCGAGCTGGCGAGCTTCCACAGCGCTGACGAAGAGGCCTACGTGGCCGGGCTGTCGGCCGGGCGATATCTCTGGATTGGCCTCCACGCGTTGGGCCTCACCGGAGGTGGGCAGTGCCCTCTTTGCAGGGGGATGTTCACCGCTTGCCTGCTTGCTCGTCATCTGATGTGGATTTTGTCAAAGTAGAAATATGGATTTGTAAAAAAATACATATATAATCATCTTGGCTCTTTTGCTTTGGGTTTTAGCGCGTGTTTTTTCGGCACTGAGCACGTGGAGCGAAAAGTGGGATACCGTGCCGAACAACGCACAGCACACCTCGAAATCACGGCAGGGAGATACAGAGTGCAACTCTAACGCATATATACAACAGTATTGTATTTCGATTTAATCGAAACGTCGTGAGAATTTTATTGTTTTATTTTTATTATTTTATTATTTCCGTTCTACGTGACTTTACCGAAAGAACCAAGAATAGTATTGTATTTGCCTTTTCCCTCCAAATTTATTCCAGTTGTGCTGTCAGTGAAATGTCCATTTGGAGTTCTTAACTGAGCAATGCATAACCCAAGTGGGTCGGAGAACAGCCCGTGAAAGCAGAGATTGCAGATCTACTTCGAGCACCTCTACACTGTATAGGTGCTAGAATTTTGAATTTATAATATAACGTTTTCACGCACCAAACTTAATGTTACTTTTGTGTGTGCAACCAGTAGTCACCAGACTGAGACCATCAGCTTGCCACACATTAGAGCGTGGTTTAATCTCATCACGGGCGGCTGAAAACCCGACCCAGCAGCTCACGGGTACCGCTGTGGTTTTCTGCCCTGCGCTGAAAGGACTCCCCCCCCCATGATATTCATGGAGTGCTCTTGCCCCCCCTTGTCTCCCTGTCGCCGTTGTGCGCCCTCACTCTCCCCCCGCCCCCAGAGATGGAGTGGTCGGACGAGACGCCCGTGGACCACATCAACTGGGGGCCGGGGGAGCCTAACAACGCGCAGAGCGTGGAGGACTGCGTGGAGATGTCGGTGTCGTGGGGCAGATCCTCCTACTGGAACGACCTCAACTGCGACGCCGTGCGCGACTGGGTCTGCCGCATCCCGCGCTTCATTCAGCCTGTGGTGCCGCCCACTTTCCCACCCGACCAGCCCGGTGAGCACCGCTCGGGAGACGCTGGGAGACACCGGGGGGGGGCTGGAATGACGGGGGGGGAGGCATGCAGACCAACGCGCGGGCACAGGGGCAGGCGTGCGAATGCTCGAGTCACGCAAGAGATGAGCAAGGGCATGGGTGCACGCATGGTGACAAGGTGGCCAGGAGTGGGGCCCCGGCCACACCGCTTGCTCGTGTGCTGTCCTGTCCTTGATGGGTGCTCGCTGATGGCACAAAAGTCCATGTTGGATCAAAGGGGAAGGGTGGGGTGGGTGGTATTTTGGAGGGTGTGTGTGTATGTTTGTGTCTCTGTCGCATAGTAGTTAACGCAACATGGTACAAACCCAAACACCTGAGTTTTGAACACTGGCCACAACTAACATCGGTGGTGAGTGGTATCCAAACTGGTCATGGTCCCTCCTCGAGCTCAACTCAATCATAAATGAGTATTTGGTGCAGTGTGTAAAAACAATCATCACCTTCTTGTGCGCCGTGCCGGCTTTCATTGACGCTCACTAATAAGATCGGCCTCAACACCCTGATCAAGGCTACGCAGTGGCAGAGGGATCATTGTGTGTACGGGGCACCTGTGTCTTAGTCTATGAGTGAGTGCGTGTGTGTGTGTGTCTCTTTGCCCGCAGCCCCCGAGTGTGGCTTCAGTCCAGGCTGGCGCAAGTTCCGTAACGTGTGCTACCTCTACAACGACACAGAGCGCACGGACTTCCACTCCGCATTGGAAAACTGCCTCTCTGACGGAGCCATGCTCGCATCCGTGCACAGCGTGGCCGAGCAGGCGTACTTGTCCGGCCTGGTACGACTGAGATGCGCGGGGACGTGCAGGGACTAGCGGGGACTCACGGGGACTCGCGCGGGACACTTTTGCAACACCCGGGGACAAATGAAACACGCTGGGAAGGGCGGGAATACGCGGGCACGCACGGGGATGCCCGGAGATGAGTGGGAATACACAGGGGCTCGCGGGAACATGCGAGGATACGCAGGGATGCACGGGAAAATGAACATGTTGATCGGGCGTACTTCTCTGCCCCTCGAAATGCCAGAATTGTGACACGTCGTAGAAATATCGGATGGCTTTCCTTGCCTAGTTGATGATGCCAGAGCTTTTGTGTTGTAACGGTCAATGGCGTCGATGTTGTAGTTGGTGGTGTTGATTTTGTTGATTTTCAGGTGGGCAGAGGAGATTCAGCCCTGTCGTGGATTGGACTCTGGGAGATCGGGAACATCGAGGGCCAGTACAGGTGGGTCGATTCACGAGGACACATGGGGGGACACATGGGGGGACACGTGGGGGGACACATGGGGAAACGCGGGGACAGGGAAGCACTGGGACATAAACAGGGACACGCATGTG
Organism: Lampetra planeri; assembly: GCF_965212315.1. Lineage (NCBI taxonomy): Eukaryota > Metazoa > Chordata > Hyperoartia > Petromyzontiformes > Petromyzontidae > Lampetra > Lampetra planeri. Next base: position 8,709,920 of record NC_136111.1, read on the forward strand.
AAAATGGAAAAATGGGGACACAAAAACACACACACACCCATAGACGTGTTAATTAAACTGGGCAAGTCACGAGTTCATATCCTGGACAGGGGTCAACTGCGCTATCATCAGCATCATCTCTGCCAGGTCAGTAATATGAGTACTGATTTGTTGGAAGTCAATAGTCTCCGTCTAATGGAGACTCGACCCCTTCCATAATAACGTTGAATTTCCCCCACTGAGGGCCAACGAAAACGAATTTGCTGAGATATTTATACAAACACACGCGAGAGAAACACACGCACACATACAAACATACACATTGATCAACACACGCGCGCGCACACTGTTACATGCACACACGTGCACAGATGTAGCTGCACGGCCAGTGTGTCTGCATCTGTCTGTGTGTCTCCCTGGGGGTGTGCATGTGTCTACGTCTGTGTCATTTCACCTGTCTCTATTGTGTCTGTATCTATGGTGGTGTCTGTGTCATTGTGTCCATGTGTCATTACGTTTATGTATTTGCCTCTCTGTCCCATTGTGTCTGTTCCTCTATGTGTCCGTATTTCATTATGTCTGTGTCTCATTGTGTGTCTTTGTATCTGTGTCTCATTATCTTTATGTCCCATTGTGTCTGCGTCTCTGTGTGTCTGCGTCTATATGTGTCCGTATCTTACTGTGCCTGTGTCTCTATGTGTCTGGGTCTTTATGTGTCTGAGTCTCTATGTCTCTGGGTCTCTTATGTGTTTGAGTCTCTGCGTGTCTGCGTTTCTATGTGTCTGGGTCTAACCGTGTGATGCACACTCGAAATGATGAACGTGGGCAGGTGCTCCAAACGTAGAGCAAACACATTTATTGTGGTTAATCTGTAAGATGCAACAGCACGTGTGTCACACACAGCAATCCTCAACCGAGTCGCCATTAATCACGTGACTGGTGTACCAGTCCGGTTAATCAATAACAGTTTATCTTAAACCCAATTCTACGACTGATAAACCATCGTTGTCTTTGACAATCACCTTTACACATCACTATTTGAATATTACTTTAATCCTAAGCTGTATGTCTATCTATACCATCCACTTATATCGGTATCTTACACCCATTATCTGGACTGTATGTGTACAGTATACGTACTGTACTTGTCACCATTGTACAACTTACTACTGTACATGTGTTCTATTCTCAATACCATTGCAAGTAGTCATGGGCATGGTTATAGAATAAACAGTATTAGGGTTAGAGACTTACAAGTATTAACTACAGCACGTCATCCTTTACAGTGCACAGAGCTGAAACCCCTATTTAATATATCACAAAGTAACAATTCAAAGCCAAGCATGAAGTCTATAACAAGTCTATAACGATAAAAAACAACCTTTGGGTCCTTTACCTGTAATATGCAACAGCACGTGTGTCACACACAGCAATCCTCAACCGAGTCGCCATTAACCACGTGACTGGTGTACAAGTCTGATTAATCAATAACCCTGCCAGCCACCCACAGGCCCAACTCAGTTATCACATGCTAGTGTACACACGTGCATTGATGTACTGCACAGCACATAAGGAGTTACACGAAACCACACTCTACTCCCTTGCTGCACGAGGAAATAATTAAAAGAGTGGTCCATTTGTAATGTCATTCTACATTTGAAGTTTTCGTGACTGCAAGGATCCATATTCTTTGGTTCTTTCGGTAAAGTCACGTAGGTGAAAAAATAAA